>NW_027468620.1:11505052-11885052 GCF_046254945.1 Alosa pseudoharengus | reverse complement strand
AAAAAAAAGTGGTGGCATTGGCAGTATTCAGCCTTCTTTGACCTGTTTTTCACACACAGTCTGTACAGTTATTTATTTATTTGTTTGTTTGTTTGCTTGCTTGTTTACAGTTATTTGTTTATTGTATGGAAGTTTCTTTTTTAAAGGTGTTGCCTTGAAGAGCATTGCCTTGGGAAAATGGGCCACACATAGCAGTGTCTTTTCCAGATAGTTGTGTGCCAATGTTTACTGGAATATTACACAGGGCAAAAAAATCCGCCTTGGCCTTTGTGTTTTTATTGTTGTATTATGTGTCTCTGTTTCTTTATACGCTCTCATTCTTTATACCCTCCACATGCTGTAACATGGAAGAGACAGCTGTTAATTTCAGAGTCATTTAGTGTTCAGTACTGATACTCTATTGATTGTAGGACTGTGATTTCACTGATCTTTTTTATATTACTGACTACCGTTATTTGGCATTGGGCAATTCCACGCAAAACTGTCATGTCCATAACGGCAGCTAAATACCATGGCATTGTATTGGTGTTATGGATGTGACAGTTTTGCGCGGAATTGCCCCATTTAGAAAAATAGTTTGAATGCTAGTCATGTTGTACATTTTCATGCTGGCTATAGACAAGGTGTCTAAGATTGGGTTCAGATGGTGTTAGACATGTTAGTCACAGTTGTGGAGAAGAGAACATGTGTTGACTTTAACCTAGAACATTGATGGCTTTGACAGCTCTGAAATGGGTCGTGACACCTTCCAATACAAATGTCAGTCTATCTTGCATTGATCCTTTGAGCACTCAGAGTTTTGCCTGAGCACTACACAAGACTCGCCCGGCATGCAGACAGAGGCAACAAAATAGTCCGCAGGCCCTGACTGCCAGCCTTTGACACTGTCAGGCACAATGTGCTAAACTTAGGTTAAAAGGTGCTTTTAAACTACATGCGCTGACTGTGTTGTCATCAAAACCGCCTGTGGCAAGTAGTAGCTACTCTAGAGACATTTGCAGGGAATAATAACAAAAAAAAAGCAACAACAAAAAAAACTGTATAGTTGACAAGAGGAAGCTAACTTTTTCATTAGCGTTAGCGTTTTGGCCTTGCGGTTACTGTCAGTATTCCTGTATGCACTCACCTAAAGTGTTGAGACAGATGCTGTGTGTGTTTGTGCATTTCTGAAATGATTTGTATTCCACAGCTGTGCTCTGTGGAGACCCGGGCACACCGGCGGAGGGCTACATGGAAGGGAAGCAGTTCACCTTCAGGTCGGAGGTCACCTTCTACTGCAGGAGCCCCTACATCCTGGTCGGCTCCTCTAGGAGAGTCTGCCAGGATGACGGATCGTGGAGCGGGGTGCAACCCACGTGTGTAGGTGCGTTAGCATGCAAGTGTGGCCCTGTGGTGCATTATCGGAGGAATAATCCACCAGACCAGCTGTCATTATCACAACAACAAACACCTGACGGTCATCAGGACCTCTGCAGGAAGTGGAGGAGTCTTGTGTTGCCCAAGGTTTTTTTGTGCTGTAATTCCATGACTACCTACCACACAAACTCAATGTTAATAAGGTTTTGTAGAGGTGTGTTAAAATATATTCAGTATGCAGTAACTAAGACCTGTTACATCCCGAAAAAGATTTTATATGTGCTTAAAATTCTTTGCAGACCCTTCTGTCATTTTATTTACACAAAAGGACCTTTGTGTATGCTCTCTTTGCATAATTCTAAAGGTCCATTCAACATTATGTTTACTGTTCAATGCTAAGTACTTTAGAGGCCATGTCACCTTTGTTTTCAATGGCAGTTCATGTAGCTAGATTATGTTAATCAAACAGACCCTTTCCGGGACATTGTTATCTGCATATTGATTCTGTAATCCATTTCAGTGTCTGTCTGAGAAATAAGAGATAGAAATGCTAATATATGAACATTGCATTTGATATCTAGATCCAGCGTTCAATTCATGTAGAGATCCAGGAACCCCATCGTATGGGATCCCAATCCAGGCTCAGGGATTTGAGGTGAGGAGCTCTCTAATGGTGGGCTGGCTTTTATATGCCTGTAATATGTTCATAGTAAAACACATGCAATGGCATGATGCATGGATCATGCATTTTTCCTTAAAGGTGGTGTCTTGTCAGGGTTACTGTATTGTATTGTTGTTATTTTATTTCAAGATTTACATACCGTATAAGCACATAAACGTGCCAATGCTGTTTTTGTTGGTATTAGATAAGAAAATGAGGCATGTCATGTTTTCATTCTAGGTTGGGAGTAAGATTTTCTTTAGATGCCGAAAAAACTACCACATACTGGGATCAACATCAAGAACATGCCTTGAAAATTTGACATGGAGTGGAGTACAACCAGAATGTATCGGTAAGAGACACACATTCCTCACAGTCAATTAATTTGTAAGTTAAGTTTGCCTTAATCCAAAAGCCTCATTCTCCTCAGGCACTAACTTACTGAAAGACTGACAACAAAGTGAAATATTGTTTTAGAAAATGTGCCTTTTTTATTGAAAGCACCACTTTGGTTAGGCTTTGTCTCATACCAGTGTCATGGTTACAGGCCTCAACCCCTAATAACCCTGGGGATTAGGCTCTTGAGCTTTATATGTGAATGCAAAGACATATCATGACAGAAAAAAACATTGGGTGACAGTCAAATGGAAATGTACATGTGAGGTAAAAAAAAAAAAAAGAAATGGGTGATTCATGGAAGAACAAAAGTATGGATTGCTGGTCTCAGCAAAAAGAATTAAAGTTAGCCGAGTTTAAGCTCTTCGTACATGAGTGGTAAATCTGTGGGTGAGGCTGACAGCGCACCCCGTGAAATCCTTCAGGCTCCTTGCTCACACAAAGCTGCTTCGCTGAGCGGCGAGACTTAAGTTGACTAACTCGGAGGCGTGAAGATAGAGTTCATATATTATGTAGGATAGCAGCGGGGCAGGCGTCAAGAAATCTGCCCACACCCCCTACCCCCCTCCACCACCTACCCACTTCCTGATGGCTAGTCTTTATCAATAATATGCATGTGGGCGTGTGGTATTTGTGTTATTGACCCTGCAGTCTGATGAAGTTTGAGTGTTTCTCCTCTGCCTCCCCCTCCTCCTCTCTCCCTTTGTGCTGGCAGCTCATGGGTGCAGACAAATAGAGACACCTGCTCATGTTGATGTAAGGTCCATTGATCTGCCCACTCTTGGATACACATTAATGTTCACCTGCCAAGATGGCTACTTCCTCTCAGGAGGGTCGGAGCACAGGACATGCAAACCAGATGGAAAGTGGACAGGGAAGCCCCCGGTCTGCAAAGGTACACAGATAAATGAGATGACTGAAGTCGGCGTGTGTAGTGTCATCACTTTGCATGTTCACTGTTGTTGTGTTGTCCAGTCATGCAGTCTAGACAAACAGAGAAAGGCGCAGACACAGACAACACAGGGAGAGATAGAGAGCCAGGCAGAAAGACAAACAGATAGACAAGTAGACAAACAGTATCTTGGGTATCAGATAAGTATGAAGGCTACTATGACTGTGTGTGTTGGGTGGTGTGTGTGTGTGTGTGTTGGGGGGGGGTGGCTGAAGAGGAAAAGAAAGACTGGTTAAGACAGAGAGAAAAAAACAAGACAGAAACAAGAGACTGACTCTGCAACCTTGTATAACTCAGTGGATAATGGCCCCAAGTCTAGGCAAGCTTTGGGTCGTCATACAATTTTCATCTCTTCTGCTAAGACGGGCAGGACCCCCTGAGGGCTCTGCTGGGTCAATATATAATTTGAGACAAGGGAGAGAGCAGGGATAAAGCTGCTGCAGGCGAGGAGGAGAAGTCACGGTTGTTTATCCACCTATGATAACAGTGATGTGCAAACAAGTGGTCTCTATTAGGTTTTGAACTCTGTGTGCGATCGTTGCTCAAGAAGTGATAATGTGGCGCTAATGTTTGTTTGTGTGACGCATGCCATTTGCATAAACATGAATGCTAAGAGTATTCCTGGTGCATCACGGGAGAGGCTTGTGTGTGTACTGTATGTGTGTGTGTTTTGTCTCTCGCTATTGTGTTGGAGGGATGTCAATTTGTTCTGCAATTTATGAGGACTCGTATTAATTTGCTCATCTTGCTCCGACGCGAGTAAGAGATGTCAAATAGTGTTGGCCATTACTGCTTTTCATGCATGCAGAAACGGAGAAGGTCACACTTACAAATGCCAAGTTATCAATTACTCTTTGTCTTCTAGTTGGGCCAAAAATAAACAGCAAATCGAAAGGCGCAGATTCAGATGTGCAGAAAAATAAGATCCGTGGTAGGTATCCCCCCAGGCTTTTTTAAAGCTTTAACTCCTGTGAAGCATCTCCACCTTTCATCTTACTTGTGTCTGACAATAACTTCAAGAGTGAAAAAAATTGATGAGAGTTCTTACAAACAAACAATGGTGTTTAGAATGTGTGCTTAACGTCACATAAAAAAAACCTCTATTCTTCAGTTCCAGGAGATGTGTTCTCTACCAACTCGGGCTGGATGGGGTACTACGAGCACCTGGGCAAGCGGCAGACCGCCACTTTAACGGTAAACGGGTTCAATGTAACCACGAGCAGAGTCAATGTCACTCTACTGGAGCAGAGTGGTGTGCAGATTAAACTGTCTGGTACGTAATGAGATGTCTGTGTAATTCCATGGTCACACTTTCATCACATAAGGCCTGTCCCAGGTTTAATAAGGTATTTATTAGTAATTGCTGACATTATCTTGTGCACAGGGACATACAAGAAGGAAGAGAACCATTTGCTTCTGAAGGTCTACCAGATTAGGGGTCCAACTGAGAAGTATTATAGTAAATTCAAGAATGACAACTGGGCAATGGATGGATACGTAAGTTCCACAACAGAATTAGCATATTTCTGCTGAGCATTCTTTAGCTGGCAAGCACTTACATTTTTATGAGGAACATTATTTCTGTGTTTATAGCTTTTTAATGTGGCCTACAACAAAAATGTGTACATGCATGCAAAAACGGTGTAGGGGAGGAATACAAATTTTATAGGCATAAGGGCATAAAGGATATGTTTGTGAAGTTAACATTGCACAGTGTTGACATTATCATTTCTTTTCCTGTTTTGTTGATGCAGGTCACTGCAGAGTCTGACAAGAAAACATTTGTTTACCAGGGTCATATTCACAGCAAAGATTTTGGTACATTTCAGCTAACAAGACAAGGTATATTCACTCTGTATTCCAAACAAGTGGATCATGCATGCATTGTAATTGTAAAACTGAGAGGTTAATCCTTGTGTATAAACTCAATGCAGATCAGATCACCCATACAGTGATCACTTTATATTACTTTAACAAAGCTGAAATACTGTTACAAAAATACAGAATAATCACATTGATTGCTGGTTGAGTGGTTTTCTCACACGGTCTTGTCTAAAATACAGGTCTACTGACAACAGATACTAATTCCTACTATGGCACAAACAGCAGTTCTGTTGCTGCAGCTATCCTTGTGCCATTTTTTGCTCTAATACTATCAGGATTTGCCTTTTACCTCTACAAACACAGGTAAGGACTGTTATCATATGCCTTACACATATAATGTCCACATTTGATTAATTGAAATCTCTAATGTCTGTTGGTGATGGGAAACTCCTGTGCCTCCATATACTAGCGATCTAAATTTATGTTCCAAAGTTATCCATACTTTATTCTGTAAAAAAAAACTCTCCAACCACCATGTATAAAAGCAAAGCAATGGAGTTTTCCATGGCTAAAACGATAAACAAGAAGAAGAAATCATCTGTCTCCTAAATATCATAAAGCATGACAATTTCTAGTTATTAAAATAAATAAAAAAATTGGCAGGGTACTATCACAAGCCACAGATGACAATGAGAGACCCAAAGACGTAATAAGGGGCGGAAGCAGGTAAGACAGAGACTAAATCACCAGGCAACTGCCCTGCAATTTTTAACATAACCATTGTCCTGTTTTATTTTGCTCATTTCGAAAAGAAGCGTTCTCACAAATCCAAGACAAACCTGGGAGGAATTGCTACAAAAGTGTGTCGATTTTAAAGCCCATAATAATATCCATTCTTGTCAACATAATTTTTACCAACTAAATATCATCCTGTTTCTTTTGTGAACATTTCCCTGAAGGGTACCATTTTCTTTTAATGTGACGTACTGAATTTTAAGCAATTCTTGTGCTGAAAGTTACCATAGTGCAAAGATAGTAGGTTGAAAAGTATGTTTGTTATAGAAGACATGAGGAAATCAGGTTCTTTACTTGTAACCATTGAAGAACTTCCACACCAACTCCTTTGAAAAAAGAAAAGTTATTTTTGTAAAAAAAATTAACTCTCACAATTATCACAGTCTAGAAAGGGTCCTTGTTGTTTAGAAAGGTCTGTGTGTGACAACATTTTGAAAAAAGAACCTTTTTAAATGAAGAACCCCTCACAGTTAACACAGGTTATGAACAAGATTTCAGAAGATTTGTCTGTTGTCAAGTAGAACAATATCTAAGTGAAGTTTTTGTTAGATGTTATGCTCAATTGGGCCAAAAAAGTTATCATCCGGGTAAATGCCTTTATGCATTGTGATTTTTTTGTATTAACTTGCACATGTTAGGTTTCTTTGTGTTCCATCCATCTTGTCAGTCAGCATTATAATCTCTTCCACATTATCTTATGTGTGTTACTGAAATTACTGACTCTTCATATGAAGGATATTGTATGTGTGTGTCTGTGTGTTTCCAACCAAATCTGTATGAAATACACAATGAGATACTCTTGTGCCTTTTCTGTAAATGTTAATATCTGTCAAATGAAAAGTGTTATTATTATTATCATACATTAGAAAGACATCAAAATATACAGTATGTTCTGCTTTTATTATAGAAGAGTTTTTTTTGGTTTATTTTTCCCCTTAGAACTTATGCTTATAATTTATCTCAAATATGGGGTAGTACGTATCTGATTGGTATAGTATGTAGTGTGTATGTAAGTACTATACTACAATGTAATCCTTCTAATGCACTCTAATACATGTAACATATAATTTGCATAGATTTGCATAGTGGATGTCCTGGGGTGTTTATTTTCTAAAGACAAATTGATACATAATCCTTCTCTTTTCTTTTTCAGAACAAGACCAAAAGTACAGTACAATGGCTACGCAGGTCATGAAAACACCAATGGACAAGCATCATTTGAAAATCCCATGTATGACACAAACATGAAGCCTACAGAGGCGAAAGCTGTGAGGTTTGATACAACACTGAATACAGTCTGCACAGTGGTATAGCCCCCATGGCTGCTATGGGAAGGATTCATCCATAGTGAATTCACTGGGCTAGCTATGGTTGTCTCATATTCCATATGACAGTTAGTCCTGTGTGACTGCAATTTGGGACTACAGGAAATTTGCTTTGGGACAAATTCTTTAAGGTTATGACATACATACTATTCTATGATCATTTCTGACTAATTGCCATAGAAACACATATTGAAGGTGACCGGAAAGGGATGATTTCCGTGGAGGAGACATCATATGCTTCTGGTTGAGGCCACAAAGGGCAGAACATGCTTTCTGGGATCAAGGAGTTCTGCCTCTCAATCGTTCAAACAGGATGAAAGTTCTGCGTTGACTTTTCCTTACTTTCATTTCTGAAATCTCGCTTCCCAAAAGTCTTCTCTTGGGAAATACTGAAGTGTCTTGAAAGGCCACATAATTGTTTTGGTGAAAGGGGAGTTTTTTTTTCTTCTTCTTTTCTTCAGTGAAGACATACTGGCCTACAAAGCAGCAGGCAACTTAAAACAATATTGTGGCTGAACATACTAGACTTGTCCATCTGCAAGCAGAAAATATGCTACAACTAGAACTCTGTCAGCAGAGGCTCAGAGTTTACCCCCAAGATGGTGGAGGAAACTCACTCAATTTTTACGTTGAAAAACATTATCGCACAAATTTTGCACTAGCGTGGTGTGAATGGGTTCTGAGTTGGTTTCAAATGGGGGGGAAAAAGAGATAAAAAGACAATACAGGGTTTCTGATCATGTGTACATAAACATTTACAGATCCACAGAAAGCATGTAAACATGCTATGTTTTATAGAAAGGCTAATTTAATTTTATAAATTGGTTCCACAAATTAAATTATGATTCATAATTGCACATAATGATGTAATGGTTGTGAACATCATAGGAACCATGTAGCTTTCTTATTCTTTTTACTACCATGCCATTGTTATTTTTATACCCATTTTAATGTGAGGTAATCATGCTTTGTGCAGTAAAATGGAATGAGTGGACTATTTTGAGTAGCCAAAAATGTCAAAAATGTAGTACCTGGTATCTCCTGGTACTACATGAATGTTGATTTTTCTCCTGAGAAGGGTCAAGTGGTGGATCTGAAGTGGGAGTACAGAACATTATGAGATGAGGTGAAAACACAGCCCTGCATTATCTTCAAAATTACCTTTATGTTTACATCGTCACAGGCCTTGACTTACTTTTAGCTGTTTGAAGTTTTATCCAGAGGGGTTGCAAATTTGCTTATATATATACATATATAAATATATAAAATATACCTCTTGTGCAGAAGGCTATAATTTTTTACAATGCTGGGGCAGATGAAATGTTTATTTTTCATATATTCTGCACTTACTTTAAAAATCACTGTTTTGATTTCTATGTGCGTGCTCATTAACACGTGTTACGTTCAGGAGGGATATTGCGAATCAGATGTGGGTTTCATTCACATTTCCGTGGCAAAATTTACTTTTACTTGATAGTGGTTTATTTCCAGTTATCTTATTTGCTCTTACCATTAATGAAACATTGGATCTAAGCGGACATCCATACCTTGTTTCTCTGAGTAACACTGCCTTATGACATCCAGAAACATGCCCGGGCTGTTCTAGATTACCCATGTTCACATAAAGTTGTTGTGGCGACGAGAGGTGGGCTTTATTGAGTGCATATTCACTGTGATTCTAATGTCATGGGTTAGCTTGCTGATGTTCCTACTACTTTACATTTGTGCATGTACAGAATTCATATGATAAATGCACATTTTTTACTGTATGAACTACCTACAATATTGATTATTTTCCATATGTTACCATATGCACTGGCTTTATAAACAGCAGTGGCAGCGCAAATTCATATTTACCCTCGATGAAGTGGCTTTTCATACCAATCGTAACATTTAATTTCAGAGGATGAGTCCCGAACTGTGTAAATTGGTGTTCCTAAATAATTTGTTTATTTCTTTAATCTTCGCAAATAGTTGGGCCTTATTATTATAAATGAGTGGAATCTCAAATCAGTGGTTAAGACGATATGCGCATATTATGTTTTACGTAGTTTATTCCCATAGAAGGACTCAAAAAGTTCAACTTGGAGCTTTCCATGGAAAGTTTAGAACAAAGTAGGTTTTTTTTTCGGAATTATGTTTCTTTTGTTTGTTTTTATTTTTTATTTTTGTTTGTTTGTTTTGTTTAGTGTAGGATGGGTTCACTTCTTTTCCCCCCACTGTTTGCTTCCCACATTATGCATCTGACAGCTAGTTAATCCATGTCTGCCTTTCTTCAGGCTTGCTGCAATAATGTTTTTGTTTTCTATCCCTGTAAAATATTTTGCCAACAAAAGAGCTGTAAAACTGCATTTTAACTACAATCATGCTATTTGACCACATAATCATGTTATCACGTGCTGCTGACTTGAAGTAGGTGCAAAAGAAAATGTTTTTGTATAGAAATATATTTTTTATGAAGAATTTGTAAAATTATTAAATATGCTGTACTTTTTTGATTAATGTAGGTACAAAAAATTGTTAAAATAAATGTTTTTACTGTACAAAATGTAAAGTAATTGTTTATCTACCAACAGTTATATATCTATGGTTACATTTTTTCAACAAATAATAATATATACGGGCTTTTATGAAAAAAAAAACAGAATCTGCTCGTATGTGCTCTTTGATGTGACAAAAATATGAATCTGAATCTGTATTGAAGATTGTTAAATGACACCCTATTTTGCAAAGTATAACTTGAGATAAATATTAAAAATTTGTAATATAGTTCTTTCATCTATGCTGAATATTTGTCTACACCTCAAACATTAAATCAAATCATATGCTTCCTCAAAGATAGATGTTTTAACATTAATGTGTAAAGCCAAGGTAAGACCACAAAAGAGCACTGATGTGTCAGTTCAGCATTTTGGATATTAGTGTACTGGATATTAGATTAGATTAGATTAGATTAAACTGTATTGTCATTGTACAGAGTACAAGTACAAAGCCAATGAAATGTAGTTTGCGTTTAACCAGAAGTGCAAAAAAAGCAGAAAAGTGCAATGTTATATACAGAGTATAGACAGGCATAGACAGGACAAGATATATAGTGCAGTGTATTAGCAGTAACCTTATAAGAGCAGAATAAATATGGCTATATAGTATGGACAATGTATGAACAACATGTACAGATATGTGCAGTGTAGTAGCAGTACATTATAAAAGAGTAGTAAGAATAATATAGATATACAGTATGCAGTGTATTAACAGAATATATTATAAGAAAAACAGAATAAATATGGATATTCAGTATGAACCGTATAGACAGATATGGCTTAGTTGGTTGGTTATTACCGGGATGCAGAGCTAGAGTTCAGTAGGGTGACAGCTGCAGGGAAGGAGCTTCCTCTGAACCTGCTGGTTCGGGTGTAGAGAGACCTGTAACACCTCCTGGAGGGGAGTGGGGTAAACAGTCTGTGGTTGCAGTAAGAAGAGTCTTTGATGATGCTGTGTGCCTTACGCAAGCATCGCTTGCCCTGGATGGCCTCGATGGAGTGGAGTGAGGAACCGGTGATACGTTGGGCAGTTTTCACCACCCTCTGCAGTGCTTTCCGGTCAGGGGCAGAGCAGTTGCCATACCATACGGCACAGTTGGTGATGATGCTCTCGATGGTGCAGCGGTAGAAGTTCACCAGGATCTGAGGGGCAGGTGGACCTTCTTTAGTCTCCTCAGGAAGAAGAGACGCTGATGAGATCAGAGATACGGACAGCCAGAAACTTGAAGCTGGTGACACCCTCCACCTCAGTCCCATTGATGAGAATTGGGGTGTGTGTGCTAGCATTAGACTTCCTAAAGTCCACAATGAGCTGTTTGATCTTCTTGGTGTTGAGAGCCAGGTTGTTGTCAGTGCACCACGATATTAGGTGCTGGACCTCCTCCCAGTAGGCCGTCTCATCGTTGTTGCTGATGAGACCAATCACCGTAGTGTCGTCTGCAAACTTGACAATGGTGTTAGAGCCATGTACAGGTGTGCAGTCGTATGTGAAGAGGGAGTAGAGGAGAGGGCTGAGCACACATCCCTGTGGTACGCCGATGTTCAGGGTGATGGTTGAGGACAGGTCTGTTGGGTAGGAAGTCCAGAATCCAGTTACAGAGGGAGGTATTGATTTTCCAGATTAATCTATTAGTCATAATAGCAATGTATAATACATTGGACACATGGAATGGTAATATGATGAAAGTGTTTGAATGAAAAATATAAATTACCAGAAATGGTACCATCGTTGAATATATTTTATTTTGCCTTTGCTTTATAGTGCCTAATTTAATTCTATTCGACTTTCCATGAAAATGATTCCTTGAAGAAGGCAAGAGTTTCTACCACTGGGCAATAATTTAGACTTTAGGATGATCCCCATGAGGTTTTCCAGATATTTTAAAATCCCAAGGAAACAACAAAGACGAGGCACACATGAACAATGTAGATTGGTTCCATACAAAGTTTTTTTTCATCGTATTGTAATACTGTCATGGTCAAAAGACAGTTTGGTAATGTCATACAATAACATTTTAAGTACAGTATGCATCAGTTCCATTTACGAGAGGTTTTACAATAGTCTGCTTACAGATCACTATCAACAGCCATTGACTGCTTTTCTGCCTGTCTTTTATACCTGGGCTATGACAGCCTCATTTACCAAGACAAGAGTAGTACCATCTACAGTACGTGTATACTGATTAAAATACTCTTATACAGTGCATGGATATGTTTACATGTACATGTTACATGTGTTTTACATTTTGTGGAATTTCCCAAGTACTGTCTTATATGAATATCAGAAAGTACTGTTTGATGTGTCTTCAAACGCATCAGTGAGAGGTTGTCTCCACACAGGATATTCAAATAGGCATGTTGTCTTTTTTATTATGGGGGCACACAGTGCTAGAAATGAATACCATGAACACAATTCCCTAACCAGTTTGCAAAACGCATTTTAAGAATATTAATTTTGAATTGAAACAAATGATCTTCATTAGAATCGAGGTAATAAATAGTTACAATAACCTATAGATTACAGCACCAAAAACACTTCAGGGTCTCCAAAAACTGGCTATCTACATCGGAATCCTGTGAGTACTCAGTTCTGAAAATGGTTTGAAATTTAATAAAATAATTTGCTGTAGAACTTCAATTATTCATTAATAGATTGGGTGTTTTGCAGCGGTAATTAACCTGCCAACCAAATCTTGTCTTTGAAAAAAAATGATGGGACAGACAAATAAGTACATATTTCCGAGCGTGAGCACACTTCCAGACACGGGTCATTTTTGTGTCATTTTTCGACCATATTTCTCTTTTGCTTTTCGCCTTTTTTAAGTGGAGACTGCATAGCTTTGGAAAGGGCTGGTCATTTCCTCCGTTCAGTCTATTGATTTTGTGTCCTCTCGGTCTGAGTGCAAGATATCATAGTGTCTTAGGGCTGACATTGATTCTGTTTGTTTGGTGGCCTTAATCACTTAAAGATTGTGCCATGCTAGACCAGTGACCAGTTTTAAACCAATACCTTGTCATCCACTCTGGTCTTTGCTGAGCTGGAAAATACAATTTACCATGGAGTAAAATTCTGCATCATCGTTTTGGGCACATTTAATCAAATTCTCCATTATGTAGCATATGTGCGTAAGTGGCATCTGCTATGAAATAGTGCTACATTAGTTTGAGAGAGTGTGGAGAGAGACACCTTTTTAAGACCCAGGGATAAAAGATGAAGGCCTCTCTGTCATGAAAGCATATGTGGCCACAGAACCGCACTGACCAATTAAAACAAAGGCTGTTTCAAATGGCTCCAGCATAGGGCTTTATCGAGTGATGCATTTGCACCATCTCAGTCTCACTTGAGCGGTACAGCCACTGGGCGGCACGTGGGAAATCCATAATCAGTGGCACATATTCAATTTATCTTTGTTAGTGTGTGTTTGTTGCTCGAGGCCTCTTGCCTTGTGGCCTCTCAGCCTTGTTATTAGTTGTGGTCAAGGGCCTCACCTCAGGACCTCATTAGGCACAAACACTAAACACTCATTTAAATATAATCACTAGTAAACAGATCGATCACACCCTGAGAGATACAACGGGCATGTTTAAACCCTTTATCAGCTTTAATTATTAATGCATGATAATGTGTGTGTGTATGTGTGTGTGTGTGTGTGTGTGTGTGTGTGTGTGTGTGTGTGTGTGTGTGTGTGTCAGTCTGTGTGCACCAAAGATGGACATGCGTCATCTGGCAGTGAGATGGAATAGAAAAATATGTATGCAAATGAAGTCCCAGAGAGCACTAGAAACAGTTCGTTTTCTCTCCATGCTTCAAAATAGTCATGCAACACTGACTTCCGTTCTTTGGACTTTAATTACAGAAATGTACAACAATCACGAGTAGTGTTCATTCATAGAAATCATCACACAATCAGTGGTCCTTAAAGCTATAATCAGGCCTTCATTAAAGATCTATTTTAACACATTGCACTTAGTTTCTCCTGTTCCTTTTATTCATTGTTTATATCCCATTGTGATCCTCAGTATGGACATAGTTTCCATAAGTTATCAAGGCTGTACAATACTGGAACATTTCTTGTAGTGAAAATGTAGCCTATGGTTTTATCGTATCATAAACATCAATGCATGTCATTACGTTGACTGTGTAAAGAATTCTACCTCAGCACTACTCAACTAATTAACCACCTTTTTTAGAATGGTCAATAAGAGCTGGTGAACAGTGACTGTAACCATATGAAGGCAATCCTCTATCAAAATTCCTCTGGTCCATAAATATTCTCATAATTGCAACATAAACTTTTGCTGAGAAGAGGCATTCAGGACTTGTGAACCATGTTAATTTGAGTCTTGCATTATATCGTCACCATGTTGAATACCAACTGAAGTTCAAGTCAAAGTCAAAGTCAGCTTTATTGTCAATTTCTTCACATGTTCCAGACATACAAAGAGATCGAAATTACGTTTCTCACTATCCCACGGTGGAGACAAGACATATTTTACCAATTTTAAGTCCACAGACAAACATAACATTCAAGTAAACAAAAAAAGTAAGTAAATAAGTAAATAAGAGGGCACATATAATGAAAAAATAAGAGCAGCAAAATTTGGTTGAAATTGTGCATAGACAGTCAATAAAATAAAATACTAGTGCAAAGTCAGGCCAATAAGAGGCTGAGGTAGTTCTGTTTGACCTAACTAAGAAATAAAGTGGCATAGTGGTGCAAGTTATGTAAGAGCAGCAGAAGTGTTGTGTTTTCAGGACAACAGCAACAAGTTGCAAAGTGTACAAGTGTGCAAGTGGAGTGGTGCAGGCG
Source organism: Alosa pseudoharengus (assembly GCF_046254945.1). NCBI lineage: Eukaryota > Metazoa > Chordata > Actinopteri > Clupeiformes > Clupeidae > Alosa > Alosa pseudoharengus. Next base: position 11,870,392 of record NW_027468620.1, on the reverse strand, counting down.
GCCATTGTGGGTCCAATGTCCAGGATGTTATGTAGCTGAGGGTGGAGGGGGGAGAGGAGGGAGAGAGTTCAGCATCCTAACAGCTTGGTGTATGAAGCTGTTGGTGAGTCTGGTAGTGCGGGAGCGCAGGCTTCTGTACCTCTTCCCAGAGGGCAGTAGATCAAACAGATTGTGAGCGGGGTGACTTGCATCACTCACAATTTTTGGTCGCCTTGCGGGTGAGGTGGGTGGTGTAAATGTCCTTCAGGGAGGGGAGTGAAGCACCAATAATCCTTCCAGCTGTGTTCACTATGCGCTGCAGGGCTTTCCTGTTGTATTCAGTTGAGGGAGTGTCTAGCACAGAATAGCCATCTCCTCAGCTTACTGTATGCAAACTTGCAGAATCTTTAACTTCAGGCAGATAGCTTGTTCCCAGGGGTATTGCTTTCCTGAGACAAAAGCGTCAGTTTTATTGTGACCATGAACCTTCTGGATGCAACTTTAAGCTGATAAAGTAGTGCTTATCCTCGCTGACTCATGCTTTTTTAGTGGGAGACTTGAGACTCTCCATTTAATGGCCCCTGAGTAGCCTTCTTGGTGTTGGTCCACTTCAAGCGCACAAAGTCACCCCCTTCATTTAAAGACTCGGAGCAACTACAGGCAATTTTCTATGGTGATGTGTGTGATTGGCAGTATCCTCCCCTTCACTTGTCCTTCACTTCTTCTTCTGGAGCATGTCTGGTGAGTAGAATCGTACTGAAGATTTGATGGCTGTCAAGCATTTTTGCCTAAAAGGGCTTTACAAATGGCCCACTTTCTATAGTACTCCATAACTTTTAGTGGCTTTTAGTTGTAGTTTTGTAACTCTGTACTTATAGTGACAGTTGCATGGAATTATTTGCTTTTTAACTACTCAGTAACTGTACATGGTCTTCATCTGATTTCATAGAAAATGGCACCTCACTCTATTCTCTGTCTCTCAAGCATCTAATAAATGATAGCTTGGTAGGTTTTTATTTAAAAAATGACATAGGTCCTTGCTTGCATAGGTCTTGGCTTTCATCTTATGCATTGCGTGTTCACAGAAAAAAACTCTCAAATCCTATTTGCATACAAACCACTAATGGCATTGCCATCTCTCAAAACTGTCTGTTTTCATATTTGGTAACATCCATGTGCATACAGGATCGTGCTACTGGATTCAAACAGTCTTGTAAAAGTGTTCCCATCTGTATAACACTCTTGTCTTATTTGGCAGCCAGAGTTTAGGTCATGGTATGTGATCAGCAGATTCAGTATGCCTAAAGTGACAACTCAAGCTGCTGTAAGCGATGTAGGCTGTTGATCGCAGCAAACAGGATGTTAGCACAGTACTTTAGAGATGTTGTTCAGTGGTTTATGTCTACATTTAGTCACAGACATAAGCCACAATGACATGTCACCTTCAATAAGTTTATTTGGCAGATACTTGCATCCAAAGACGGTTACAGAAGGTGCTCTCACTTGCAGTCGAACCCATGGAACTAGACTAGGACTATAGGCTCCAACCTCAGAGCTGTAGCTCAAATAAACAAATAAAACAACAAACACATAAAAGTGTTTAAGCCATGCATTACATTGTATGAATCAGGTTGCATTTAACTCAACTACCCCACTCATAGGTCTGGGTGTGTGCTGTTAGATCTGGTATGTGTCAAATCATTCCCTGTCCACTTGACCTGGTTCTGGACATATGGCTATGTTTGATGAAAGAGACACAGGGCTTTGCTCGCACACCGCAGTATTTCAGTCTATAAAGACCTTTCAAAAATGTTAAATGACGTACGTCTCAACCCCACACAGACATAAACACACACACACACACACACACACACACACACACACACACACACACACACACACACACACACACACACACACACAGAGCATCTGCTAGTTCCAGCCCAGAGAGTTTTGTTTGCATTATGCCCTTACCGCTGCTAGCCATCACCTTAGTGCCACGGCGATTCCTCTGGCCACTCTGCCTGCCCGGCCGCATCAACGCCCACGACGGCGGCGAGGGAGTGCCAGGGGACGCTATCAATGGCGTCCAGTCATGTGTGTCAAGGCGTTTTGTCCAGTTCACTGGTGCCACGCGGAGACGTATCGACGGGGCCACCCTGTCACCCGCGGACAGAGATGGAGAAGTCAGACTGAGCGTTGTGGAGCTGCCGAGATCCTGTGTGTGATAAGTACACCTGAGGGGGACCACTCACACTGGCTTCACAGTGCAGAGTTCACAATGGGGCAGCAAGCGGTGCCATTCAGTTTGTGTGAGAGAGTGGACGATGATGACCCACTCGCGTATGTGGAGACCCGAGTGCTCTATGGAAAGCCTCCATGATACATCCAGTCCCTTTTGTTGAAACCTGTAACTTGCTTTTTGCTCTCAAAGGGGCTGTGACAGCACTGGGGTGCGGCAGGTGCATGATAAAGCCTGTGACAAGTGTACCTTAGGTAACCTGACTCTCGCCAGATGAATTTCGTTCTGCCTAGCTCCGCCTAGCTCCACTCACATCCATCTGGGATTAGTTCCGTTGAGAGTGATTTCAGCACGAGATTGTATGGTAGAGCCAATCAGGACGCAGGGTGGGAGTTTCATAGATGACGTAGTGTAGAAGCGACTGTGAGACTGTTCTCAGCGTCACGGGTTGGCTTCGATGTGAGTGGTTGAAGTAGCACGTCAATAATAGATGACGGACAAGTCATGCAAGGATTTTTTAATAAGGCCCAGCCTTCTGAAGCACCATTCCAATGGATCGATCCCAGATGGATGAGTGGAGCTAGGCGGAACGAAATTCATCTGGCGAGAGTCAGGTTATACCTTAGGTGCACCTCAGAGTTTAGTGAAGGTTTGCATGTTTTCAATTTGACCCGTATGCTGTGGGATACGAATGTGCCCGATATTGAAGTGAATTACATTAGAGGTTGCCAAGGGGTATGACCACAAGCCACCAGAGAACATTTTGAGGTGAATGGAACCACAGAAATATTTACTTGCTTAGACAGATCATTTTTAAGCCATCTTTACTTTACTTTACCTTACTTTACAACATTACACAGCCTACAATGAATGAAGATTATTTCCAAAGAAATGGCCGGATGACGAGACAAGGTAAATGTTAGGCTGTTGATCACATTTGTCAACAAAACGCAAAACATTGTTTGGGTTGAACATGACTTTCAGTGAATCAGCCATACATACCCTGTTTTGAGTAGCATTTACTGCCAGTCTTGTTCTATCACATCAATCCAGAAAAGGCTATGTCTACTGATGTTTTTGTTAGATTACTCCTGCTAAGTAGAAATAAACTGAATTTGAAATAGAGCCCTGATGAGTCCTTTTTATTTACACTTCTGAGGATGTTGTGAAGACTTTGGAGAGCGGAGACTGAAGCTTCACAGTTTTCTTCCCTCTCTCCATGTTCCGTCAATGTGTGTAGTGCACAGTATTCTAAAATGCTATATCATCCATTTTAATACATTTTCATAAATCATTTTTTTTATATTTTGCTTTCCAAGTAACATTTTTAATGTTATTAAAAATGGAGATATTTCGTTTTGGAACCAAACTCTTAATTTTGTGACTGATATTTATCGACTAGATATACAACAATATATAATTTATCCATTATTGATATATTTGATCCATTATTGATGTATTTTATGTATTCGATTATTGATGTATTTGATACTTAATGCAGACATGCAAGTGTACATATTATCAGCCCGAGTCAAGCTTCCAAAACCTATTATCTTTGAATGTGCATCATTAACTTGCTAGCTGACCCATAGGATGTAATAATGTGAGGATGTTTTAGAGTTTAGTTTTATAGCCTGAAAGAGCACAGAGACCATTGAATAAAGAGGAAGCTTGATTAACTGCTGTGGTATATTGCCTTTGTATTTGCTGATCCCACTGTACAACAAACAATATCATCTCATTCTAAATACATATTATTACGTGTTAATAACCTTAAAGCTAAATCTGAATCAGAACACTATCTTACGACAACATGAGTTAATACGAAAAATGCTACATATAAGTTAATTACCCATTAACTGCCATTTGCCCAAGGTCCCTTAAGTGTGGCCTATGACGTTGTTATGCTTTCCTCCCCTTGGGTTCAGAGGAGGCACTGAGAAGTTAATGACTCAGTTGTTGTTGGTGATTACTCACACAGGCGCACCAGGGTCTTCCTCTGACGGGGCCAGTGTCATATTCAGTGCCCAGATACCTGCTGGTGCACTTGGGTTGCACTGCCTCTGGCAGCCTCTCTCTGAGCCTCCTGCTCCCTGCTGCTCAAGCAGCTACAGCAGGAAGGTTAGACAGCCCCTGTCAGGGAAGAAGTGTCGCTTGCGCTCAAGAAAATAAGAAATTTAGGCCAGTTGAAAATACAGCTAATGGGAAGAACATTGGGAGGGCATTCTAACATCTTCATTTCATGTTAACACTCATTTCCCCTGCAACCGTAAAACATCATTTAATGTGTATTAAGGGGCACCTAATTTGAGCACAGTCCCTTAATTTCTCTTTAATCTGTTGCTCTGTTGAGGCAACCGCATCATCACCCCGGTAGTCATTTAAAAACAGTCAAATACATGTTCCTACCCCAAGATAAACTGTTCTTCTAAACAAGAAATGTGGAGATTATGCCCATTGTGTGAGCCAATAATAGCACACAGAATCTTACATTTTATTCTGTTTTTAAAACAAAACATAATAGCCTAATAATAATAGCTTTACAAGAGTGGAAATTTGTCTTTGACTCCACAGGTGGGTTTCTAAAATACAATAACAAAAAGAACATAAAAAATAACTTATTTTCAATGACTGCACATGATACAGCCCCCCTACACATAACTATTACATGGGAGGTGTTCGAGTCTACTGAACCCGAGTGTAATAATTGTATGTGCTATGTACCTTAACTGTGTACTCCTCCTAACTGGACCTGCTGTGTGTGTGTCTGTATCTCTGTGTGTCTGTGTGCGTGTCTGAGTGCAGGTGTCTGTGTGCAGAAATGTTGTCTTTCTGCATCTGCTATTCCCACATAAAGTTACAAAATTGTTACATTTCAAGCACTTTCACCTGTTCTGATTAAGTTCTAAGAAATAAGCACCAATAATGATCAAAAATCTTGTTTCAATTTTTTTACATTTTTTATAATGGAATTTCCTCATTTTCTCACAAAAAAACGAAAATGATCATATGATCATAAATGTGATCTCACAGGGGTAAATGGCAAATATGAACCATAAATGATGTCCATATCATTGGTATTGAGGTATAGTAAACAACTGTTAAAGGTGCGATTTGTAGGATTGTTACCGAACTTCTGTAGGCCAAAATCAAAACACTGAACGTTCTCGAGACTACCAGACGCGAGCCTCTTCTGGGTTGCCAGATGTAATGAAGACTTAGCTAACGTTAGTTGACCTGCAGCGGCTTTAAAGGAACACGCCACCCAAAATCAGTAGTATGTTCTTACCTTAACTTTCACGAGTTGAGTCGTACCTCTCCCGCGTCGGTATGTGCACGCTCTGGCGCCCGGCGTGAATGTGTTAGCATGTTGCTATGTTAGCGGGCTCTGCCGTGGCCGTAGAGAGAGTAAGATGGCATTAATCAAACACATCCACGTTTTCCCTACTTAAATACAGTTGCACAAGTAGTTGATTAAAAATGTTAGGGCACACAACATGAAACGTGACGATTTTCCAAGCGAATAAACAGGAGAACTACAATGTCTGGCGCAATAGCACTTGGGAGTACTTCGACCTAGGTAGTAATATTAATTAACACCTAATTGTAGATCCTATCACCACAGAGTTTAGAATCCATGCTTGATCGACCCCTCAGCCTCCCCCTCCCCTCTGAGCGAGAGAGAGGCACACACACTAGAGATGCGCTGATGGGCTATTATTTCAACCATAACTGCATAGCAAAACTTAATCCATCAGCAAAGTTTTTTGACCAATTTTCAAAACCGCACCCGCCGCCATCTGCTGTGTTTATAATGTAGGCTATATGGGATGTTTTTAATGTAGCCTACATTAGATGAATCTTACTTTTTACCTAATGTCTATTGTAGATATAGTGTGTGAAAGATAGACAGTGTTGTGTTCTCCTCAGTGAAAAAAACCAGAATCAATTTATCACCTTTGGTTCAGAAGTTATGATTAATTTACTCATAACTGCAAGTCGCAGTAACAAGTAGAATTTTTAAAGAGTAGGATGCTTTCCTTTCCTGGTTTGACATCTGACCAAGAATACATAGATATAATGGTCATGTAACAAATATAATATGTTTTACCATCAAAACAAGATGCATAGCTAAATATAAGATGTCTTACTGTACTCTGAAGAGGCCAAATCAATTGTGGGGAGGAAAGATAAAGGCTGAAATAAGAACTAGGTAGATGGTAACTGCTTCTCCGTGTGCTTCATTCTACTATGAAAACAAGAATAAGAGACATTGGCACATTTGGTTTATGCAAGAGGAAATAAATCATTTAATTTAGATAAGTCTTTAACAATTTCATTAAATAATCAGGAACAACAACTTCAGGTAAATAACATAAACATATGTTTACAAACAAGCAGTAACTATTAGAACTACAAGACTGACAAGACAACCGTATAACAAAGATCAACAAAATACTTTAACATGATGAAAAAAGCATCAATTCATATTAACATTCACACATAACAATTAAAACATTAGAAGAAATTCAATACATTTAAAGGAACCATATGTAAGAAATGTATTTCAATTAATCATAAAATGGCCCTAGACATTAAGAAATCATGTTCATTTCAAATACTTATATCACTGACAACAGTAGTCCGGCCAGGATATTGTCATTTAAAATGTGAAGTTGCAGCCCTCAACTGATGTTGATGTTGTCATGTTGTGTTTTGGCCGGATGCGCCACCCTCCACCTATCTACTAATCACAAAGTCAGTAGTGTTTCGGCATCCAGATCCGGTTGCCAGCTCTGCCAGTCAGGGGGGAGGGGATACACCGCTCTACAGTAATTTGAAAGTGATTGCAGTACCAGTTTTGGCCACAATCTTACATACGGTTCCTTTAAAGGAACACGCCACCCAATGTCAGTAGTAATATATGTTCTTACCTTAACTTTCACGAGTTGAGTCATACCTCTCCCGTGTCGGTACGTGCACTCAAACGCTCTGGTGCGCGGCGCGAATGTGTTAGCATGTTGCTATGCTAGCGGGCTCAGACGTAGCCATAGAGAGAGGAAGATATTTATATATAATATCGAAACAAAATAACCCAGGCAGTCTCATCTACGAGAAATCAGACTTAGGGCACAACCCACTAAGTTCACAAAGCTTGACAAGGAAGCATACATATAGGCACAAGCCAAAGCTGCAGTGCAGCTTAATCCTTCACGCATATGTGTCTGGGGTCTGATACACACTCATTCACCAAACGTAGTTATTGTACCATTATCCCAAAGTGTGTGTGTGTGTGTGTGTGTGTGTGTGTGTGTGTGTGTGTGTGTCTGTGTGTGTAGGTAGGTGTGTCTATGTGTATGTGTGTATGTGCATGTGAGTGTGTGTGTTATATTTCTTGCTATATTTTATGTGTCGTATGTCAGTCGCAGGAGGGTGACGTGGTTGTCATGATAATTCAGTATATTTGATCATCTATATCTTCACTGACAACATCTACTTGTGACTTACATATTCTCATTAGGCCTTTTCCTAATTCCTCTAGTTCTAATCTAAAGGTTCACATGATCAACTCTAAAGCTATATCACACTGAATGAGAAAGACTGCTCTACTGCCACAGATTTATTTACATTGTCATATGGGTATGATTTTTCATGTCCAATTTTGTCTGATGTTTCCTATCCCTGTGTGATGCGTCTCTGAGTCTCCACTGTTTTGTCTGTATATTGCATTGTAGTGACAAAGGTTGAGTAATTTCATTGTGATTGGGAACTGATGTGGGTATGACAGAAACTGTTCACTGTCTGATGTACAGTGTTTAAGCTCCTAAAAGAGAGATACTTATGACATAAATTCACCATGATTTAATTTCTTTTTAGAATTGAAGTAACCAATGTTTGTTTTATTCTCATACTATTCTCATTAGTTTTCCTGATTCCTCTCAGTTGATGCAAAACATGGAAACATCAGCTAACTGACTGTGAAAGATACACTGGTCAGTCCTGTGCATATGCCACAGACAAACTAGTGGCGAGATGAGATGTGACAAGTGAAATGGAGTTGGGTTTTTGAGTCTGAGCGAGAGAGGCAGAGGCACTTCTTTCCAGAGTCAGAGTACCTTTAGTCCTCCGACTGCAGACAAGAAGGAGATGTCAAGCACATCTACAAAAGTTATACAACGGATCCGAGCCGACAGGTGCATGAAAATAAAGTTTGTATGAGTTATGTCTCTAAGACAACAGCCGTAGAGACACCATGGAGGCAACAACAAACAGAAAATGAAAACAAATACAATTAGAATAAGCAAAAATGTAGATGTATGTAGTGCACTCGACACTATTTACTCAAGAGTTTCAAGCAGAAGAAATAACCTTAAGTTTCATAACTTGGCGATCAAAATTGGAGCCTTTCATGCATGCACTGGCTGTCTCTCTGTAGTCTGGGAGACTTTCTCTGTGAATCCTGCATCTTTCAAAAGGTGCCCTTCATCCTGGGATTGGGCTTTCTCTGTGAATCCTGCATCTTTCAAAAGGTGCCCTTCATCCTGGGATTGGGCTGATGCCAGCGAGGAGGTAGGCACGGCAGCACCCTTAATTAATATTGACAGAGCATCAGGCCAACCGAAGCAACCCACCTGGAGACAGGAGAAACCAGGAGAGAAGAGAGAGAGAGAAAAAAAAAAGCAAAGAAAGAGAGGATGGAAGGAGAGAACAGTGGAAGACAAAACATGCATGGCATGCAATCCTGAAGTCTATACATTTGTGGATGTGATATGAATGATATTCTTGGCAAATATATTTCTCTCAATGTGTCTGCCCAACAGGTAGCCTATATGGCATATTATATGTCTGTCTATAAGCTGCTAAAGTAGAGCATAACTTAGTGTTATTGTGTGAGAAATAGCTCAGTAAAGAGTTAGAGTAAAGAGTTAGAAATACTAATGCGAGAACTTAGACTCCACATTTCTTTCAACGCAGGATATCTAAACTCTGTGGCCTAGATTCTGTCTCTCAGTTCCTGTTTCTGAGGCAGACAGTGACAGGACCTTCCCTGCTGCTTGGAGGAGATCAAGAGTGCTTCCCTTCATCACAGAGGGAAAGAGAGAAATTCTCGTTCTTTCCAAAAGCAGCTAACACTGAAACACTCCCTTTTGATTGATTTACCATACTATGTTTACAGGTGGCAAATGTAATCATTAATCTCACATTCAATTGTTGTAATTCTGAAAGATGTTCATTAACACCCATTTCAGAAGAGGGGCAATGGAAATGTCATGTGAAATACAAATAATAGCTTAATAATAATAATGTAAACCAGTGTGTGTAGCAATTCTGTTAGTCATGTTTGCAGAAGCTGGTGAAACTGGCTCAGGCTTAGCTGCAGCTGATCTGCAGCAGGTCTTGTTTATCTCTGCAAACAGGCAAAACCGAACTGACAAAGGTAGTGAGCATCTGATGAAATATTCACTGAGGAGTGGAGTCAGCTAAGCGTGAAGTGTTACGCTGGGAAGATCAGTGTGCGTCTTTAATTCCTAGAGAGAGGCAGAGGAACATCCTCCGCACTGTCCCCAGAAAGCCCATTCCAGAAAACACAAATCCATGAGGAAAGAACCCTGTTTTTTTTGTTTTACATTACATTTAAATATCCTCATTACAACATAAACAAATAAGCAAGTATTTATTGGTCCAGCCCACCAATCAATTGTGGCCATTTAAAGCACTCAACAATCTGTTAAAAATCTGCCATATGCATGTGAATGTAAGTGAATTAAGGTTATTGTAAGGGGATAATTAACAGTCATTTCACATCTAATTGTCATGTAATAGACATACCACCCAAGCTATACCACTCACTATCATTACATGTCAGCATATAAACTGTAATCTGTAATTGTGCAACAGCACCAGGATACTCTGTTCAAAAAGCAACCCAAACCCTAACAGCAGACGCAGCATGCTCTGTAGCTTATGGATGAATGATCAGTGTGTGCTTTCTATTTGTTTATCTATTGTTTATTGGTTACTTGTGTAGTTACACTGTTAAAAGAGCACAGTAAAACAATAATATATATATGTATATAATCACATTTTCTTAACTTTCCCTCACATCTGCATTGCTGTATTTTTTCAATAGCATATCAAAAAACAAGTCCATCCATTTGCAGCCTTGTCAACGCCGGAAGGGGGCAGGGAAAGCAATCATGGCAAAGTAAGACACAAGCTCACAACAGCACTGCCACATGACACAGACGAGTAAGAGGAGGAGGCCAGATAAGTGCCTGTTTGATCTCTTCAGTTTATTGATTGCTCTTTGATGAGCAATTCACACCTGCCATTCACAAACACAAAGCCTCTTTGTCTGCGAATGTAGGTGATATTCCACACTCCTGTCAGCCAGGGCAAGTTTAATAATAATGCATAGTGTTTCTGACAAACAGTCTCACTGATAACATTCACCGGAGCATAATGTTTTTGTAGGCCTACACTGCTTAGAATCATAACTGTGAACTGATTCTAACTACCCGTGATGTCCTGGTACAAAAACAGCATCACACTGTATTTCATTACATTTTGCAGAACACATCTGGAAAATTCCTTAAGTTCAAAGTCTGCTTTATTGTCAATTTCTTCACGTCAAGACATTACTGTAAATACACATGTTGCAGTCACAACAAACAAGTTTGAACATGCTCTGTGGTACTGGAGCGTATATGAACACATTCCTTCAACAAATTAGACTGAGGCAAGTGCAGTACCACAGTAGATAGGGGCATGTGCTGCCTAATGCTTCCATATTGTGACAAACATGGCTGACAAATTCTCAGAGGAGGCCTTTGACCGTCCCAGCTGCACAGAGCTGTCCCCCCCCCCCACCTGCACATGTGGGCTCTCGTCAGAGAATCTTTTTTGATAGAGCTGAAGCCAAAATGTTCTTGACGTGCGAAGTGAAAAAGTAGCAAGGGTACACGCACACAGAATACTGATGTGGATTCAGAACCTGTACTGATTAGTGCACAGAACAGAACAGAACTACACAGTTGCGGTGTCTAATTAACACCCTAATAATTCTGTGAGATCGGCATTTTTTATTAGCTTTCCAGGTACACTATGTAAACGGAAGCTAAATCAACAACCAGAACCAAGGTGCTATAAAGAGTCATTATACTGTGCTTATTAGTCTGTGTATTTCTGCCCCCCTGTCCTTTGTTGGTTAGTCTCTCTGTTCAATCTGAGTCCTGTCTGTAAGTAAGTTCGTAAATGTGCAAGTTTGTAGTTTGTTACAATAAAGTGTGTTTTTCTAAACTTCTGCCTGAAAGAGTCTTGCGCTTGGGTCCTCCTGCCTAAAACCCTGACAATTTCATTGGGGAAAATAAATGAAATTGTCTTCAATTCATCTCTGTGTTCAGGTGTCACAGTAGTGTAAAAGTAATGCTAATTTTACTTGAGGAAGAGGTTAGTAGATTTGAATGAGAGGAATCTTGAATTGATCTGACATCATTTGACACATTGATGCAAATATAGTCTGTGTGGGAGTAGAATTATATGCTGCCTGCTTTTATGCACACAGTTTAGTTTGCCCCATGAAAATATCTCCAGTATAAACCAGTTATGACAGCTGCATGCAAAACACATGACATGATGGGAAACATGATGTAAGTTCCACATGAGAGATTTTATGTTGTCATAGTGCCATAGTTGGTTGTTACTTCTATTGTGACTTTTCTCTCTTACGTTGATGACAATAAGAATAGCCATGAGAATAGGCAGCCTTCACTTACTTCCAGTTCTAATAATATGTTACTTATACAATCATAATGTCTAGTCGTGTTGTTTTTACAGATTCCTTCCACACTTATAATCATTATATCCCCAGTCCTCCACTCAAGCCTAACTATTAATAAAATAGTGATGTTATTAAACTCACGGCATCAGGCCGACTCTCTGAGTGCAATCTCCAGCAGGATTAGGGGGGAGATGCTGTAGCTGTCAGGCTGCTCAGTGTGGCCCCACACGTGGATGAATCATAATATGGCCGCACAAAACCCGTCAAAGAGCCCCTCGGTGAGACTGATGGAGGCTGACGTGCTGCTCTGACGGGTGGAGTGACGGGTGGGGCGGGCCGCCAACGTCCCGGGATGACACGAGGACAGACGGATGGACGGTCAGGCCGTAAAAAAAAACGTGCGGCGGAGGAGGCAGGCAGCTCGAGCCTGTGACGTGGCCATTCTGCGAGCTTGCTAAAAAACGAGAGAAGAGGAAAGGATGGAAAAAAGAGATAGCCAAATCCGTCAGGGCCTCTTAGAGCCACGCTAAGTGAAGGATACAGCATATCAAAGGAGGCAATGTCTCCCAAAGGCATCCACAATCCACTTTGATTGGAATATCTATCTGCGCTTGACACCAGCAATAAATCTTAATCAGGCAAAGGAGAAGGGGAATCATGACCCTAGAATAAGAATAAGAACATTGTAGGAATCATTAGGGGTGACTGAATCCCGGTGATTAATATTTAATGTGTGTTCAGAGATACATTAATTTGGTTATTGTTGGGTCCTACTGTAAATAGTAACAAAGGATGCTTGTTTGTATTCACATCGACTTACACTATTCTGTAAAATTTTCTAAAAATATCCCCATGTTATAAACATGAGCAACATATGTGATTAATTAGCTGGAACTTTAATATTTCCCTGTGACAGATCTAGATAATTGAAAAGTATGCAGCACACAGGCAGTGTGCCACCCCAATGATGGCTGTGTTAATTTATTAGATTGTTCTGTGGAACAAAATAATTCAACATGTGCTTCTAGCAGATGGCACCAGAGACAACAAGCACATTCCCAGTAGTATGGTCCAAAGCACAAGCCTCCTATAAGTTGAGAGCATTTGCATTTTTTTTCTGTGTGTGTGTGTGTGTGTGTGTGTGTGTGTGTGTGTGTGTGTGTGTGTGTGTGTGTGTGTGTGTGTGTGTGTGTGTGTGTGTGTTGGGGTGGGTGGGATAGTAGAGTACTGGTGGAGGGGTAACAGTAACAGAGACATCAAATAGCCTGTTTTGAGAGTGGCTCCATTCGAGAAGTGTTGGACTCCAGAACAGCTAAGTTCTAGTGGAGATCTGGAGCCGATCTGGAAATGTTCTAAAGTCTGATTACTGTGTGGGATTATTTCTGCCATCTCTCTTCCTGGTGCCCAAGCATAACATATAACCAGCTCCAACACCCAACACACCCGCCCTTTGAAAACAGAGTGGTGAATGTGCATTCATTTTCTTTATTTTCCTCCAAAGGGGCCTATGCTGAACTTGTACTCTGCACCAGGCTAATAGTTATTGCTAAATGGAAGTATTATTTGTTCCAGGCTTGCTGGTTGCCTGGTAGCCGCCATTCTCTCTCTCCATCTCCGTCTCTGTCTCCTCTCCAATCGCACCTCCGTGTGAGGGACTGCCTGAGAGCCCGTGGCAGCCATGGCCAAGTGAGAATGATGACAGCTGGGAATGATGACTGATGGCAGATATTAATAACTCCGTATTCCTGACATTCTGAGACCCTCTTCTCCATGGTAACCTTCAATTATAGCACATCCATGCACTCCACACAATATTTAGAATGTCATGTAATATTAAGCTGTTGCCTATCCTGCCGCCTGCCACACCAAAATGGGCCACGGTAACAATCAGGCAATAAAACAACATGTAGGCTATCATGCACAGTATCTATTGACTATAAATGTTTCGTTTTTGATCATAAGAGCACGATGACAGCTGTGGTATAAATCTTAACACTTGCAGACCTTATGTAAGAATCAAGCAGATGGTATAAGTGGAAACTGCAGCTGAAGGAAGCCTCGTGGGCCCCATTAACGTCAAATGACCTCTTGTGTGTGATTGAAATTATGGGCAGGAGTGACCAAAGTGCAAATGCACACACCATATAAATGAAATCCAGCTCCTCTTGACTCAAGAGCGAGACATGCTTCGCAACAGACGTGCACAGACATGCACACGCACGTACGCACGCACGCACACACTCACACACACACACACACACACACACACACAGAGAGAGAGAGAGAGAGACCTGTGGTCTTCCATGGTCAATTCATCTGTAATTCATTTCGACCTAATTTTCTTACCCAATCGCTGTGAAACCAGCGTGTGACTGGATGGCCGGGTGAGTGATAACTCACAAGTGTAGCAATCTCTGCTTGCACCGAGGAGAGGAAGACGAAACTGCACCCTGATTGTTGCCACAAGGAAATGCAAAGAAAGCCATGCTTCAAGCCCTCAAAATGCCACCGCACTTCCAGCCAGTGATCAGTCTCCGTTAGTAAATTGAGGAAATATCACTTCATCTTCTACCTTTTCTGACACTGTGGCCCCAAAATAATACAGACACTCCTCTCCTCTCCCCTCCTGCAACTCCTTGACGCAGATGTCTGCGCTCATTTCTCATAAATCTGGAGACCCTCACCCTCCCGGTCCCTTCAGCCCGTAATCATTCCTCAACTAAATTCATGATTACATGCCACTCTCAACAGTGTTTGCCACAGCTAACCAGAAATTACAAATACGCCCCTGGAATTTTTTATGTTGATTGTGAAAGAGATTCAGTCCCTACATTCTCATTAAAAATATCACTTAATCACAAAAAAGTATTATAATTGTACTTTTGTATACACATACTGTATGCATGTGTGTGTCTGTGTGTGTGTGTGTGTGTGTGTGTGTGTGTGTGTGTGTGTAGCTTAAATTTTGCCATCTTACACAGCAAATGCATGTCTGGTATGCTTGGCAGTTTACGTGTAAAGAGCCTGACGTGATTTCAGATGTCTTTGAGCTCTTCCACTTCTCAGTGTCAGTAGGACTACCTTTCAACACTGTCAGATTTGTAATTCCTTAGACTCTACAGCTTACACAAAATGGATGTCGAGGAAAGGTTTATTGCAGATTTTGTCTGACATTTGTCCCACCAACCTCCTGTAGAATTTCAAGTCATTTGAGTATATGTACAGTGTAGTCTGTGGCTCCAAACCCTTTCAGCGCACTATATGCACATTTCCTCCAAGTAATGTGGATTAGAGATTACAGAGCCCAGTCACAAAGAGTAGACAGGTGAATGTGTGTCAAAAACCTATATTAACCTGAAGACTCAGAGCACATGCAGAACATCTATAGCATTTGCCCCAGGCATCCCCAACATTCTCATCAGGGCATCAGAAGAACAGAGCGAGGAAGAAGATAGGGGGGGAAAAAGAGAAACACACTCTCATAAATCATTATAATCATCTTGTATGTGCACTTAATTTCCATTACATTACCTTTAGTCTGCATGAGAATGAGGCATTCATCAATGTCACACTGTATCAAGCTGTGCTGGAATGAGGAAGCAAATATTTTACTGGGGATGTTGAGTGGCAGTGGGAAAGATGGTGGGGGGGTGCTCTCACCACTGCATGACATCTTTGTCAAACTCAGCAAACATAGCCTCACCACATCAACATATGGTGTCTTTCCCCTTCACTTTCTGCGGACGGAAATGCTTTGCTGGCCGTGCGGCAAGAGAGGCATGAGCAAGGCAGAAACAGACGGCTCGGGAGTGTGTTCCAGGTGTCTGCATGCTGGTGGAAATGAAATGTTGTAGTGCGCGCACAAGGCTTTGTCGAGTAACATCTGAAAAGAAAAACAAACCAACTAACCAACGAAACAAAACAAACGCCAAACGTGAATCATTTTTGGCACGGAAAACTTTCATTACTTCTTGACTTCTACCTCTATTGCCTTCGAAACCTTCTCTGGTTGTTTGTTAGTTTTTTTTCTGCATCTGATCAGTAAACAACCATTTCCACATTACAGTGATCTTGGCTTTGCTCTGCGCTACATGGATTGGGGCCACTGAGAGCAGTAGCGGTGGGACCCTGTCGCTGAGTCTATTGGCAGGACCAATTAAAACCATCCTACAGCTAATTTTGAACATAGTCCAGCCGTCCGGACTGGTTTAAGGATTTGCATTCTTTAATACAGTAGAACTTTTATAGGGGGAAAGGAGACTAAGCTTTAATCAAATTGTGGTGTCTCTTTATTTATAAGTGAAGGTTGTATATTCTTCTAAAATTAAATGACAGCTACACACGGATTTCAAGAGATGGGTATATTTTAACATATCATACAGTATAGTAAAAAAATGAATCTTGTAGTATATGTTTCAGAATTCACACACTTTATAGCCTCATGAAGCCAAACAGCCACACACCATACATACTGAATATGCCAGGTAGATCAATGTTGACTGCAACTGTTCCTTAGAGTGAAAGAGATTTCCTGAGACAACAGCTGGATGGGCCTCTTTGGTCCCAGTCAACAGGTTGGTTGAACGCTTTTAGCTGCTGGGACCCAGCAGTGTACTTCAAGCAGGGAAGTTTTGTGGGGAACTTTGTCTGAGAACTTTTGTCTGGTCTCTCTCTGTCTGAGTGAGGCAAGTGTCTGGGAGTGCAGGTGTTATTCAATAAACAATATGTCCATGTGGCCGTTGATGCACTGTGTTTTCAGAGGAAGGTAATGGGAGTCATTTAAAGTCCTGAGACAAATTGGGCAGCATTTCACTGAATGCTAAATTGCCCACAAAGTCCTCAGAAGTACAAAGTTGCTGGTTATGTTGAATCATCATTGCCTAAAAGAGAATGTCTTAGTAGCACATATTCTGCAGGTACTTTTTATTTCTCAGGTTTATTCATTTTTCTTAGGCTAGTGGCCAACAAAAGTATAAAATAATTTTCTTGATTGGATTTTATTTTATTTCCTTTTTATTTCATGTGATCAGACAGGTAAGGCCTTTAAATTTGTCAGCTATAACAATGTGGTAACACTTTACTAACCCTAACCCTAACTCTAACTCTAACCCTAATCCTAATTTGCTATGACAAAAACCAAATGTCACTTAATAACAGAAGCGTTATGTCATAAATGTTTATGACTTGTTTATGACACATTCATGACAGTGTCATGTCACTCTTATGTCCATACTGTCAAGTAAAGTGTAACCAACAAGGTTTTTGTTTATGTCTCCCTTACAGGTATTCCAAAAGCCTGCCAATTACAATCAGACGGCATCTTCGGTTCCTTCAACACAAATATTTTGAGATTTTAATAGCTTTGAAAATAGAGCCTCCATAGCAAACATGGTAACATAATCTTAATGGAGCTGACTTCAAGATATCATGAAATATTATTATTCTTAAATGAATAAAAAATTATTGTGGTCATATACTCCATAATACATATTGACAAAAACCAGCCTCAAAATCAGCCTCAAGATGTAAGCTATCCCTCAAGACATCCCACCCTCACTCTTTTTCAATATCAAGTGTTCATGTAAAAAAACATTCTAAAAGCTGTTGATTTTCCATGTATTTTTGTGAGTCTAGTTATTATTATAATGTCCTAATATTAGACATGGCTGTACATCTTACCTTCCAGCATTGCTTCAAAAGCTTAAAAAAAAGGTATGAAATTTCTGTGGAGAAAGTAGGCAGGAAAACAGATGACATACATAGAACAAAATGTAATTCTCACATGCACACACACACACACACACTTCTTGTAACCAAAGCAATAATCTTCATTTATGCCAGACCTTCTGTGGCGTGTGTCAGAACTGGTCTGTGTCATGTGTGCTCCACAAACCTGATTAGGGAAGACATGTATGATAAGACCAAACATTTCCTACCTTTGACCTCCCCGCAGGGCTTGCCACATGCCATGCAGGCTACACTGCATGATTAACCACACTACTCCATGCTCTGCACATGTATGTACACCACCATTTCAACCACACAAACACACACACACACACACACACACACACACACCCACACACACACACACACACACACACACACACACACACACACACATATAAATGCTCTTTTATTTGGATCTGAAAGACAAGTAAAGAAAACAAGTTCCAAATACTTTGGAAAGAGTCACTGACAAGGTCACAGGTCTACATGACTGACATTCTTCAGGTGCATCCATTTATAACTCTCGACACTTAAGGATAAACAAAACATTTCTGTCTCCATATTTGCATGCTCCCTATGATGGCTGAGACTGATCTTTTTTGCAGCCCCCCCCCCCTCTCCTGGCCGTCTGCAGTCCTCTGTCCACAGCCTTGTGAAAATGGCTTATACTTTCAAATACTAGAGTTATTAACTTACAGTGGTATCCAAGTTGGTAAGTGAGTTCTACCAGTGGTCGATATTTCAATAGTTTGGAAAAATAACAAATGTCCATACAAGTCAGAACAGCAGCCCACCTCAATAATGAATACAGAATTCAAAGCCTAATTTACAATTACAATTGCAGTGTTTGTAATGTCTTTGAAATAGTGTCAGTAGTGTAGTCATATATAAATAGTCAGATGTGTTGGGATGGAACCAGTTCAGTTTTACAGTCTTATGTTTGTAAATCTGTCTGTCATGTCCATTATTTATTTTCTGCAAGTCCTTTGCAACGAGATCAATCAAATACTTTCCTGTTGATTTGGGTGTAATATACAATAGGGGTGATGGGCACCATGTCTCCAGATTGTAGACTACTTAATTGGGAGCCATTCTAGTTGTGCTTTCATCATGAACAGGGTGCGATTTGTAGGGGGGGATGGTGAGGATCCCCCCCCCTCTGGTTTTCCTATCCCTACCTCTGCTAAATTATTTTTATCGTCGGGGGGGACAACATTTATCCCCCTCTGCCCCTCATATTGATTAATGCTACTTCATATAAGTAAAGCGCTGCAACGTGAGAACAGTCTAGTAGGCTAGCCTACATAATAATCTGACATCAGAAACGCACTGTCACCGTCAGCACTGATGCTGCTGACACAGTGGCTGCGCTGCGTGATAACTTAATTTGGCCTTGATCGTGCAGGACATTTCAGAATGTCGAGTGTGTAATCCATCATAAATGGCTAGGTTCAATGGAAAAGTTAGCTGGACAAATGAAAGAAAACGAGAAGGATTCAGTGAAGCATAATGTTTTAGAACCTTCAAAATTAGAAAACCGATGCAACTGAGATGGAGGACAACTGCACGTAGAGTAGAACGTAGGCCTATTGTCCGAAGGAACTTACATTAAATGAGGAGATATTTGCTGAATGTCACAAAAAGTGTTACAGAAATTGCTTGGCATCGCTTATTCAATGGCTCTCTACCGAAACACCTGTAGTTTGCGGAGGACGAACGAGAAAGCACTCGTTTGATAAATCAGCCTAGCCTCGTGAGACCATCCTGATCTCGCGAGCTTCAGGGCAAATCCATCTGGCGGAGTCAGGTTAAAATCAGCCAGTAGTAGACAAATAACTTTTAGAAATAATCTGTACTGCAAAAACGAATGTTGGTGGGTATTTAAACTATCTAGCGGGTGTTTTAACAGCTGCAAGAAATAGAAGCTTCATGGTCTTTATGTTCTGGTTCGTAAATTATTTTCATAAAACTTCAAGTTGCCCTATAACTTTACTCTCCAAACTCTTCACTGCACTGTAGGCAATTAACTGACAGTATGATAGGCTATTTATTTTCTGTAGGCTACAATAAACACATTTATTTTTTCAACTTTTGCAATATTACGCACTTGGCTACTGAACGCAAATCAGCAGGAGAAAGAATGCACGTAGCCTACGAAGCATGTAGCGCAATGTGTAGGCTATTTGGTTACCAACTAACACTGTTAGCCAATTCACTAACTTAAGACTTCAGTGCCATCATATACAACGTTTTTTACACAACAAATACAGAAAGGATGGAGGCAGCAAAAGTAGAGAAGTCATTTCAGATGGGGCAAGAACAAGGGGAATTTGTATGCTTGTCAAAACGTAGTCCTATACCCTGCATTAGAGGAGCTGATCATCATACCAAGCACACTCGCTGTTTAAAGTCATACACCACGGTAAACTAAAACCAAAACGTTACAAAGGTTGCAAAAATAATATAGGGTATTATTAGCCATGACATTACTAGGCTATGAATCGTTCGTTCATTTTTTTTTTTTTTTGGGTGGGGGGGGGGGGGGGGGGGTTACAAACTTATTCAAAATCATTCCCCCCTCTGGTTTTTACACAAATCGCACCCTGATCATGGAGATTAGAATGTCTTCTGAGATTGATCGAGGGGTTTGTCTGGACAGAGGGAAACACTGAGCAGATTGGGGAAGTACGGATTTCTGAATCTGTGGTATTGTATTATAAACCACTTAAGGAATAAATATGTTTATAAAGGACAACCTTTTCTATAATTTTGCATTGCAATACACTAGTGCAGATGTCCAGGCATCCATTCTTGATTCATCCTGTCCAAATGAACAGAGGGAAAGCCTGTACCAAGCAAATCCATTTAGTCTCATGATACACTGATGCATATTACAATCCCTCACACTATCTTGAGGGTCCTGAAATGTCTCCCACAACTTAGCTCTCGTTGTGTCAGCCCTCCCCATTCAAGGTTTGCAGTTTAATTCTCGTGCGTCCTGCCATTTGAGAGACACTGACACAATACTAGTCCAGGTGTGTGTTTAATATCGAGAAGCAACAGTAAAGCAACAAATCATATTGATCGGTTAACTCGGTTTTTCGCATGGAGTCGGTATGGCAGTGCCTCGTATCCCCTTGGCTTAGTCATCTGTATTGGGATCATGTCTCATTGCAGACCCGGGCTCTGGCAGAATATATCTTTCTGCCTCAGTTATTCATTCTGCCAGGCCTAAAATTGAAGTCACCTCATTTAAGGAAAAAAAATAGATGGGCAAATATAAGAGAACCTCCCCACGGGCAAGGTTTTTAAGAAGAAAGAAAAGGAGAAGAAAATCTCAGAAGGATCTGTCGTAAAATGTCTTGCCAATCTCCCCGAAATTCTTTTTTTTTTTTTTTTAGTGTTTCCAAGATCACCTCCAAGACAATGCATTGACAGTAAGACAGAGTGGACCTTGGTTTGTTTCGCCATCTGATTGCTATAGCAGAGATCCACAAATTCAATCCAGATGTCTTAAAAAAGAAATCAGTCATGCCCTTTCAATTAATATCTCCAAAGAAATTGCCGCAAAGTTCCTCTTGGTATGGTCATTTTCAGGAAACGGACGCCAGACAACAGAGGACTGGCCACACATACTCTCTCTACCCACTGCACAATTTTGCCTGCTGCCCTGTGGCAACTGAAACCAATGACTCCAAGACTAGATGGTAAACAGAAATAATAGGAGGCCATTTCAGATCTCCAGGGGTGGTGGCGGTGGAGTAAAACTCATGGAAAAAGCAATAAAAGATACCTCAGATTAGCTGTGAGGAGCAGTTGAAATTGAAATTGATCAACTACAGCAGCTATGAATCTGGAATCAGGGGGGAGATAAAGAACATGGGGCAGAAAATGCTGCATGTCGGTGGTTTCCTGGAGGCTTGCAGCTCCTGGTCCCTGTGAGCCTTGTGTTTTATTATTGCTCTGTGGCTGAGATCCCGATGTGTAATCAATTTCATCGACACATTAACAGATGGGGATGTATCAGTGTTTAATATATTACAATCTTAATAACCAACTTGGCTTTAGGCAAGTACTAAACAAGGTTTTACCCATCTAATATGTATATCAGTATATATAATGGATATAAACAACTGTTTTAGTACTATAATGGATTGTATTTCTCTATCATGACAGGTCTTGTCAGGAGATTATGAGAAATCCAATTATCAACATGAAGACTACTATTGAGTCATCAGTTCAAATATGCTATACACTATATTTCTTGATGCACGTAACAAAACTTACATGTCACAGCATACATGTTCAGGTGCCGGCTCATCCCGTTGTAATACTCCTTACTGAAGCATATCACACTGATAGCATCATGACATCATGGCCTCCCTTGGTAAAGTTCAGTAGCAATAATAATAATAATAAAAATAATAATAAT
Organism: Alosa pseudoharengus; assembly: GCF_046254945.1. NCBI lineage: Eukaryota > Metazoa > Chordata > Actinopteri > Clupeiformes > Clupeidae > Alosa > Alosa pseudoharengus. The sequence continues at coordinate 11,848,228 of NW_027468620.1, read as the reverse complement.
AATTATTATTATTATTATTATTATTATAATAATACTTTTTCTTAGCTTTTATCCCACATGTTTCATCTTCAGACTGAACAAAGTATTTGAAGTGTATTTGAAGTATACGTTTATATTTGAATATTATATTTTTTTATATTTGAAGTATACGTTTAAAGAACTTTCATGGCTTATTTTACATGGCTCATTTAAATATATTGAAATATGAGCTTTTACTCCATGTGCTCTAAGGATGAATGTCTTTCGTTTGAAAGAATCTGGTCTTCCAAGTCCAAACTTTCCCCCCTCTCTTACTCTGACGTGTAGACATATCCTGAAGATTAGAAGGGAAACAAATGAGCTCTAACATGCCTGATGGACAGGTTCTGCCATGTGGCACTGCCCAGAGGTGTCTCATTGCCCAGAGCGTACTCATCTCAACATGCTGCTCTCTCTCTCTCTCTCTCTCTCTCTCTCTCTCTCTCTCTTTCTTTCTTTCTTTCTTTTCTTACTCTGACAGATCTTTCAAAACTGCGCTGTGTAGTTGCATACTTTATAAATTATCTCCAGCGAAAGGTTGTAACTTGCAAACTGATTTTACACAATAGACATGACTCAAATAAGACTAGTATAGTGCATTAAACTGTAAATTAGAGAAAAGGCATATCTGTGAAATAATCACAATAATTGTAATTTTTTTTATTGTCATAATACAATCAGGCTGCATGCATTTCAATGGTAAACATTCCAGATGTGTTGTTTTGTTTGTTTTCATTAAGAGTATTAAGCCAGTAACACTCTGCACATGTCAATAAACACATTCTGCATACTATGCTATATGGATGAGGGGTGGTAGCATAGTGGTTAAGGAGCTGGTCTAGCATGCCATAGTCTGAAAAGATGTGGGTTTAGTTCCCGGCTTCCACTGTTGTGCCCTTGAGCAAGGCACTTAACCCCAAGTTGCTCCGGGGACAATGGCCCTTGTAATACAAACCCACTTGGTTACTTCTACACTCAATAACATAAAATGTTTAATATATTGGGAGCATTCTCACATTCTGCATTGGGTCAAATCATTGGAGTTTGCCATCTCTGGTGAGAAAGAGTTTATACAACTGAATCCTGCCAAAACATTTATCATAATGAATTCAATTCAATAAAACTTTACAGTACAACTATATTGGACACAGTATGGTTCAACAATACACCACAACACAAAGAAAAATCTAGCCACTGGCAATTTTGTATCCATACTACAAAAGCCAAAAATAAAACCGCTGAAACATATAGTTACCACTATCAATGGCAACAGGTTTTGTGCTTCTGATTGATGTTTTTCATATCACTCCACAAGTAGTCCAGTCACTTCTTGCAATGGAACATCATTGAAAAGTGAAAGTAGACGGTTGATCAGCTCTGTTGAACTAACTGTTGAACAGCAAAGGAATGTTTGATGTAAGTTCAGCATGTGTTGCATACTATTTGTTTCTCAGCAAAAGCCACGACGACAAATTAATGTAAAGAGACATATAATGTGGAGTTAATTTTTTCGTTTTGGGAAGTAGCCGTATAATAAGCGAGATATTGTAAGGAACTCTCCGCTGGCACCCTGTCAGGACTTATTTTCCGGATAATGACCAGCGTTCCATACATTGTCCCTTACGTACTGTAATGGGACCCCACCTGTTATTAAGAACAGGCAGCCTGACAAATGGAACATGTGACTTAAACACTGGCATGCCCTGCTCTGCTTCATAGTGCTTTTAGCATCATTTAGCACACGCTTTTAGCATCATTTAGCACCCCCCCCCCCTGCTCACCTCAGAGAGTGCTGACGTCACACAGACAGGAAATGACACAGTGTTTCCTGAATGGACATAAACATACTTGGGCTATTATATTATGTGTATGTGTGTGTGCGGATGTCGGGGCGGGGTGGGGGGTGTTGGGGGGGGGGGGGGGTAATATGGTGCACATCCAGTAAAATGGGAAATTTAATCTACAGTATCAAAAATAATGACTTGTCAGCAAAAAATGTATTTACATTGCAAAGAAAGAAAGCTCTAGATCCTTCTCCACTGAGCGCGTCCAAATGCATGTCAAGTGCAATGTGCAGTGCAAGCTAAGCAATCTCCAATTTCCACTGAGCTGCGTCTGCCTGGCCTGTTGGCTGTCTTGCACACCACAATTGCTGAATTTGCTATGCTTCAAACTGAATAGTTCCAAGCCAACGAGGGCCTGTAAAATCCAGACACTTATTCAGCTTCTGATGCGACACTATGGATCCCACATCAACAATCAACACCATAAATTACTCTTCAGCAACAGCATTGCAAATGGATTGCCATCTTTCGGGCTCTTTTAGTCCATGTTAGGACAATTCATATTTTCCATTTTGACCATAACAAGAGCCGTTGTTTTTATTTATGCCCGTTTTGTTCTCCCAGCTAGGCAGCAGATTTCACAGCCCATGCAGGGGGGCATTATTAGCTCTACCGAAATATGACCTTGTTTATTTTAGTATCTGTGCAAAATCAATTTCAGATCCTTCTGTCATTCTGTCCTGCACGACTTGTCAGGAAAGATATGTGACATTATTCTCAGAACAGGCCCTGTGTTTCAGGGACAATAAAAAAGACAATAATATCCCTCTGTGTTCATCCTCTTTCCTTACTCAGAGGTTGCTTGTCCTTAAGACTATTTCTATTGGGCCAAGGGGAGATTGACTGTTGTTCCATTTAAGCCATTTATTCGCGTAAAACCTCTCTATATATAAAAGGGCCCGTGTAATTTCAAAGGGTGTTTCAAGGGAATGCTTCACAAGCTCTAAAGACATCCATTCTTATCCCCAAATGAGCTGTGGGGCTATCGGGTTGAGACAATTGTAAACAAAAGTTTGAGTGATTGCCCCCTTGCTGCTTTATAGGACACTTTAATGCTAGTGTGTTCAATGGGCGGAATCAGCAATAAATGGCTGGTTGGTATTTACTGATGAGTTCCATTCACTCACAAATATGTAAACAAATAAATAAACACAAACACAAATATTGCATTCACGTGTTCATGAATGAAAACACTGAACAAACCATATTGTGTTTGCTGAATATACACAGCTCAATAATTTGACCTGTTTGACCTGTATATAGCAAGTCTAGGGGCATGTCTATTTTTCTTCCATCATCTGATTTTTTTTCACCTCTTCCTGTAACAAAAAGCCTTGGAACAAAATAAGCATTTTGATGGCATCATGATTGCAGTGTCTCACATGTGCTTATAAGAAGTGTGTCATGGCGTTCTTATGAAAATAACCATTCCTATGGCTGCCAGTAGCACTTGGTAAGTACAGGGGTTAGACCCCGTAACACACCAACAAACAAAAAAAGATGTGCGTGGATTTAACAATTCCTGTGACGTACAGGTGTAACTAAGTTCACCCAGATGAATCAAACCCATTTTAGGGAAATGCCAGAAAAATACCATTGGGGTTTTTACTATGAATAAATGTTTCAAAAGGTATGACCTTTATGCAAAAGTATGTACAGTGACATTTATCACCAGTGATTGGAGGATAATGGAGCCGCAGCTGTGTAATCCTGTTACATGACTTCTCAGTCCCTGTCATCGCTGATACCCTAAAAAGTGTAGCTAGGTTGCAGGAAATGGATTCTAATTTTCTCACTCCTCATATGTTGGCTCGGTGTCTTAACTGATTGTTGACTGGTGGTTAACAGTGTTTTCTTTTGTTTTTTTATATTATATTTTGGAGGATTTTTTGGGGGGACAGGATAGTGGAGAATGACAGGAAGCGAGTGGGAGAGAGAGTCAGGGTGGGATCTGGAAAGAACCCGGGTCGCCGGCATCCGGTGCATGTGCCCCAGCCAGTCGCACCACGGCTGGGGTCTAACAACGGTTTTAACAGTACCAGATGTGTATTATCATACAAGGTGTTTATGTGCTTCATTGACATATTTCTTCCCTCTCATTGCACCTCATTGTTGAAAGCCCATGCTAAATATTAGTACATCAAATTTAAACCTTCTTAACACCAGAAGGCAAGTCCTGAAGTTACATATTCAGTTTCATGTTTGCTTGAGCAGATCTTTCTTGTAAGCAAAATTGCTCATCATTTTTAGATTCTCTAAGGGGAATTTTAACCATGTGAGTTAATAATGAGTTCCATTGTGTAAAATACTTCAGAACCAAGAACATATGCTGAACATGAAGAGTTGCATGAAGTCAATGTTGCATAGATGGTTATGGTTAAGGTTATGGTGGTAGACACTTTTGTCCAAAGCAACCTACAAATAAACCAATATAATAGTTAAATTAATAATGAATAGCCTAATGAAAACAATAGCCTAATGAAAATAAACAATGAAAATAAACAAATACTATAATATATTATACAAACCATAACTCATAAGAAACACTTAATTAACTAAGTACATGCTGAACAGATATGCCTTTAGATCCCTCTTGAAAGACCCAAAACTATCACAGGAATGGAGAGCATTGGGCAAGTCATTGAGATGGTGTTGAAGATTTATCATCAAATACCTCTAACATAAGAGTATATGAAAGAAACCAAGTTTTTAAAATATTTTTATGTGCATTATAATGGTGGTGTTTATCCGATATGGAAGGATGACATTTACAGTACAACTGATGTATCTCTCTTTGAGCACTTGTGGTAATGGACATACAGCAACTGTGGAAATAGAATTTCCTTTTAATTTATAGAATACTTATTGAATGCATGTGGGTTTATATTTAAAGCACATAGCATTTGAAAATGCCAAGAGCCTGATAAAGACAGGTATTAGCTGGATGACATTCTGATAGTGATGTGTGCTACGAGGTGATCACAGCTAATCTGCAGGAATAGAAGGAAAAATTGTCTTTCCGGGCAACAGCTGAAAACTAATCAGTAGCAGCAGGTTTTCACCATGTTTGGCATGTGGACAGAAAAACAATTGGTAACACTTTATTTGAAGGGGTCTACATAAGGGTGACATGTAATCGTCATAAGAATGACATGACACATGTCATGCACATTAATGACACATTATTGATGTTTATGACTGTTGTCATAATGTGTCATTCGGTTTTTGGAATGTCAAGTTGACATTGTTTTGGTGTCATCATTATGACAACTTGACATTAGCCAAGATGACATTATTTGATGGTATCTTTGTCATGACAACTTGACATTAGCCAAGAAAATGTAACCCGTTTACAATATTGTCATGACAACTTCACATTAGCCAAGAAACAAATGCAAGGTGTTTGGCATGATATTGTCATGACAACTTGCCATGTAACTGTGTTTGGCCTGACTTATCTTCTAGGTTTGTGGAGTGATGGGTCTGAACAATTGACTGTCATGACACCATTATAATTGTCATGAATAATTTTCTTGGTATGATATTGTCATGACAACTTGACATAATTGTTTAATTATTACATGAACAAGATCATAGAAATGTGTTTGGCCTGAATTATCTTCTAGGTTTGTGAAGGGATGGGCCTGAACAATTGGCTGTCATGAATTGATATAAATCCATTATAAATTGGTCATGAATACTTTTCTTGACCTCAATTACAGTGGTACAGTTTTGACTTGTCATTAAGCTGTCACAAAGAACTATTACGCACCAAAATAGTTTCCTGACAGTGTCATGAATACTTACCTTTGACCTAAAGTACAGTGAACCATCTGAAATGTTTCCTGAACATGTCATTAAGTGCCATTACACTATCATGTAGGTCCTATTTCTTTACATTTTACATTTCTGTAACATTGAGCCTAATTTCAACTATAATAACAAAAAATACCATACTAAGTCATGACTTAAAGAGGAACTTGGCAACTATTTCAACGTAATAAACCCGTTTAGAAATCATTTGGATGGTTAAATGACCTGTTCCGGTGAAAATGGTGACTTTCCCCGCTGCCCCTAGCGTCCCCAGTTGGAAAACCAACCTTGCAACATTGAGACTACCGTCCCGGAAAGAAAAGTGAAAAACAAGAAACTCGTTTTAAATCATGTTTCTAACCTTGTAACATCCACATTGTTCTGCCGAACTTATGCTAACCGTTTCGCTAGATTGTAAACAAATCCATGTGCTTTATCGTTATCTTTTTTCACAGTTTGAAATAGCATAATGCACAATTTCTCCAGCAGAGGGGAAATATAGCTAATCCTGCCAAGTTTCCCTTTAAAAGAGTTTATTTCAGCAATTTTGCAAAACCATAATAGATGGACATGTTACCATGCCAGCTAACCTAACTGTGCATGTGGAAGATGCTTTAAACTATTCACATACTAGTCTTTAAGCACCATTTCATTGCCATAATTTCTGCAGCTTTTTCAAATTATGCACGAGTCTACCCAACACACCATTATGATGGCGGATTCCTAACCAGTAGTACCATTCAATCATTTTAAGGTGTGTTTTGAGGGACTGAGGGGTTTGATTCCCCCTGAGACGCCATATTTGTTTTTTGTATGTCTGCAATGCACGTTCAATATGTTCAATATGTATATCCAATTTATGACAGCCAATTTTCAGGCTCATCACTTCATAAACCTAGAAGATAAGTCAGGCCAAACACAGTTACAGTATATGCCAAGTTGTCATGACAATATCATGCCAAACACTTTGCATTTCTTTTTGGCTACTGTTGTCATGACAATGTTGTAAACGGGTTACATTTTCTTGGCTAATGTCAAGTTGTCATGACAAAGACACCGTCAAATAATGTAATCTTGGCTAATGTCAAGTTGTCATAATGATGACACCAAAAACAATGTCAACTTGACATTCCAAAAATCGAATGACACATTATGACAACAGTCATAAACATCAATAATGTGTCATTAATGTGCATGACATGTGTCATGTCATTCTTATGAGGGTTACATGTCACCCTTATGTAGACCCCTTCAAATAAAGTGTTACCAAACAATTAAACCAATTTGAGCACAACACTAATGTGCACACACTATATATAGTATACTGCATGATGTATATCAATATATTATGCATATAAAACAGACAGATTTGTCTCACAAGTATAAGATTATTCATATGAAATATATTCCATTGATATAATATAATATAATATAATATAATATAATATAATATAATATAATATGTTTTCAATCTTCCAGATATGGCAAGATCAATGTTTCCAGTATGGTCAGCTTTCCCAGTGGGGTGGTTTTGTTTGTAGCACCACTCCCAAGCAAACTTCTCTCACTGAGCAGGAATTTAATCAAATGAATTCATCTCCATGGATTTGCTGGATGAAAACTGATTCTGACTAGGAGATCGGAGCAGGGAAATATTTATTCATGCGTTTGTTCTGAAGCATACTGCATTTATTTTCAATTGTGTTTCACACCTGGCTCCAATATCACACAGACATTCTCTGACTTGGTAAATTATGATGTTTATTTGCCCTGTTAGAATGCTATTTACTTTAGTAACAACTTCTGAAACGGATTAATATTCCTTTCCTCCTTTCAGGTTTGTAGGCAACCCTATGTATGACAGGTTTGTTTCCTCCATGTGAAGCTATAAAGATGACAACTGAATGACCTCATCATGGATATGGCCAAATCGGAATTTGAAATCACCTTTTTTTGCCACTCTCTGGAAGAATGGCAGGACGGATTTTTATTAAAGCAGTGATGTATTGTCAGCCAGCTGGGTGTTTGCCTTTGTGAGGACATAATAGGAAACTTGCAGGTGGTTTGCAGAGTCGTGAATTTTTAAAAGGGCCATTTAGTAACACCTTTGTCTCAGAAATGATAACTCCCATCTCTTATTGAATTAGTCCACTTCATCATAATGCCTGGTGCCAGAAGCATGACATCACACAGGCCTTATTCAGATTTTTCAGTCAGTCACTCAGTAAGTTGTCTCTCTGGGCCCAATTCTGACAATCTAAAATGTGTGGCTTGAAGCGTATGTTTAAGTAAATTTAGGGTGTGTCCAAGTCCACTCTTGCTAGTTTGACAGCGGAATAAATGATCAGATGGCAGGCACATGGTTCAAAAAGGTTTGTTAATTATTCATGGGTGTGTTTTGGACGAACCAATGAAAGTTCCTTCTCCCATTCCCTTTAAAGACTATGCAGGGAGGCTTTCACTATGACATGTTGCTTATAATGGTGAATGAATGCATCTCTGCAGAAGAAATGTATATCCATCTATGCAACATTCAACCAAAGATCGGTTTGCTAAAAAAGGTGTAGATAGATAGATAGATAGATTGATAGATAGATAGATAGATAGATAGATAGATAGATAGATAGATAGATACTTTATTGATCCCCAGGGGAAATTCAAGGTCTCAGTAGCATACAGACATCACACACACATTCACTAACAGCAGAAAAAAGTAATTAAAAGTATATAATATAAAAAACACAACTAAGCAATAAGGACAGTAGAAGATAAAGAATACACTAAATATACTAAAATACAAATTATACTAAATAACACTTAATCTAAATCAATTCTAAAAACAGTATCCACATAGTGGGTGATTAATCAATAAAGAGGCGCTTCCAATGACTGAGGCAGGGACTGAGCCTGTGATTCTCTGTGCATAGTAAGGTAAGGTAAGGTGCTCTGTTTGAGTGAGTGTCATGGTGATGGTGCAAATGAGTAAGTCCAACAGTGCAACAGTGCAAGAATAAAGTCTATATATATATATATATATATATATATATATATACAGTAACTATATTAAGAAAATAATGCGTGTATGCGTGACAAGAAAAGTACACACACGTTCTGCACTTGTCTGGACATATTGAGCTTGAAGGTTACAACCAAAAAAAACTTTTAACATATAACATTTAGTTATTTACTTTCACAATGCTGACTGACTACCCTGGGAATCCAGAGTTCTCGTGGGAGCACAATATCAATTTGCTCAGCGAGAGACTCTGGCAATGAGTAATGATGCCCCTTGCATCGCGGAGAACCAATCACATCTGTGTATCTGATATAGGCGGGCCAGAGGCAAGCTAAACAGATGACAGTCATAGTGTTATCCAATTGCGTCGAGGTCCGGAATCAGTCAGTAAACATTGGTCGTATAGTGTTATCCAATTGCGTGCAGTGAGATTTTCAAATGCATGCTTGGTGCCGCCCCTCGAGTTGGGCCATTACATTATACGTGGCCAGACCCTTAATCTTTCGGATTTGGGTCTGAAATCTCCAGGCTACTGACTGACTAGGGGAAAAAGTAATACTCACCCCTATTACATTGGAATGAGTAAATAAATCCTAAGGACATTCAGCCAAGCACATTAGCACAGTCTTAACATTACATTGTTTGGGACTCGTTGCTTGGGTCTCTCCACTGGGCAGATCATAAGCCAAATGTCTTGATAATATGCTCTCGAAATAATAGTGAAATACTGCACCTTTTACTTTAGACCAGGTTGTTCTTGGTCAGTGGCGTAGACATTTTGCTATTCAAAATAACAATGTGGGTAACACTTTACTTGACAGTGTTGACATAAGAGTGACATGACACTGTCATGAACGTGTCATAAACAAGTCATAAACGTTTATGACATAACGCTTCTGTTAGTGACATTCTGTTTTTGTCATAAGAAGTTAGGATTAGGGTTAGGATTAGGGTTAGAGGTTAGGGTTAGGGTTAGGGTTAGGTTTCATGTGTCATGACATTGTCATGTGTTCATGACAGTGTCATGTCACTCTTATGTCGATACTGTTAAGTAAAGTGTTACCGCAATGTGTGATCAATGGGCCTGAGTACTGAGCTTGTTTTTTTCACCGATACACCCCTTGGTGCACAAGTTGCTATTTAGACAATGTGCACAAATGATGTGAGGATAATAGCTATGTTTGGTCACAAACTAGCAAGGACACAATGTGACGGGCATGAGATAGGGCCTCCTTTCTTTCTGTCTGCCTATGTCTGTCACTGTGTCTGTAGTCTGAGCTAGTTTGTTTCTTTACTACCAGCATTCAGATCAGTACTTGTTTTCTGTCTAAATGGATAGGTTGTTTGGGGTGAGTAATTGTCAAAAACCTGCTGGGCGGAAATAAACCTTTAAACTAAAAAGCAGTTTAATTTGTTGCTCCCAATGAGGTAGAAAACCTTTTTTTTTTATAACAAACACCACCACAAATTTGCCACCATTAATTTTAGTTACGCCTGTGTAGTCTGTTGGAACACATCTAATGAAAATCAATGATACCATTCAGCAAATATATCAGAGTAGAGACAATGAACCCTTATTAAACACAGTTCTTCAGTCTGCACCAACAGCTCACAATGAAAGCAGTGTTTTTCTCAATAGTTGTCACCAAATAAGTGTCCTTTTGACATGTATACATTTCGTCATAGTCCTCCAACAGTGTCTGAATTACTTAACCATACATGACAGGCTTCTGCAGTACGTGAAAGACTTCCTTTGGTAACATTGTTTGGTAACACTTTACTTGACGGGTGAGTTCATAACACATTCATAGCAGCTGTCATAAACTGCACATAAAGCATTCATGACTGTTTCATGAGACATGACTCAACATTCATACCAAACCTTTCATGAATGTGGAAGACAGAACGATGACAACTTGTCAAAATAAAAGTCCAACAATTGCAAGGCAGCATTGCCGTTTTTGTTCCAAACCTTTTACCTGATCACGTCACATCTAAGTCAATGTATTTGTGTAACCTGGATAACATTAATTTAATCACTCCAGACTTTGTAAATATTTCATGAATATCTTATGAAGTCTACATCAAATGTCACTTTACTATACAAGTTGTGAAGTATTCGTAATCACAGAGTTTAACACTGGAAGGTAAACTAGCCTACATTCAGCTGGCCCGTATTTGTGTAACCTGGAGCGGTTGGACATTCCCAGTAGCAAAAAATGAGAAATCATCTGCAAAGGTTACATCATAAAAAAAATACATTTTTATGAAACAAAAATTATTTGCATGACCATGTTCTGACTTTTTGGCACTGGAGTAGCCTGTTGACTCAGATGTGATGTGATCAGGTAAGAGGTTTGGAACAAAAACGGCAATGCTGCTTTGTGATGGACTTGTTGAACTTTTATTTTGACAAGTTATCATTCTGTCTTCCACATTCATGAAATGTTTGGTATGAATGTTGAGTCATGTCTCATGAAACAGTCATGAATGCTTTATGTGCAGTTTATGACAGCTGCTATGAATGTGTTATGAACTCACCCGTCAAAAGAAAGTGTTACCCATTGTTTAAGCATTTATGCAGCCTTTTTTTATTGATCATTTGTCATCATGTTTTCACATTCTTACGCCTCACTGGTCTCTCAGTCACACTTAAAATTCCATGCCTCGACATACGGAGTTGAATAAATACCATTGTTTTATTTTCTCTTGTTCTGTTTATCGTCTCTTGAAGTAGTGCAGATTAAAGCATAGCCTCCTGAGGAGCTTCTGTGCAAACTAGTTTAATTATCTGAGAGGGAGCCGGCACTTATACCTTGCTGGCTATGATGAGCTGCAGTAATTGGTATATCAGTTTGATTGCTGAGGAAAACCAGCATCTTTGAAAAAAAAAAGTTTTTGATCAACAAAATCTCATCTTCAGTCCATTGTTTCGAACACACACCGTGTCCACAGAAATCTGGAATTAGACTCTTTTGAACACAGCAGATGTGGGTTTTATGCTTTCTTTTTGATTATGATATTTTTACCTTTTAAATTATTCTTTGACTATTCCCCTTCTATGATTTATTTGCTACTGAATGCTTTTGTGTATGCAAAGCACATTGAATGACCTCTGTGTATAAATAAACTTGACTTGACTTGACTTGACTTTGGAATGAAATGTTGAAATTCAGAATGGCTAAACAAAACATTGTGTTTTGCAAGTGTACTTTAGTGTGAGTCAGAATCAGAAATAGAATCAGAAATAGATTTAAATTCCAAGTAGGTATGCAAAGTATTCCACAGTGTTGCATAATGCACAATAAACCTGCATACACAAATAGATTTGTTAACTCAGCTGGTTAAAGGCACTTAGAAATGAGGACCCTCTAGGTATCAGTAACAGTGCCTCAAGTAAAGGCTTGATATTACGTATTTTACATTTGTTTGGCTCTTTCTTCTGGCACCCTCTTTGAAACAAAATGAAGGGTTGTGTCCAAATATCACAAATAATTTAAACCTGTCAGCTGTCCAAAACCTGCTCTTGAAATGCAGAGGTAAGTATTTCTGAAGTATCGTTATGCTGCAGTTGCCCTCATAAGATGACAAGTAGGCTCAAACAATTTCTCAAATGCTGGCAATAATAAATGTGGGGAGGCTTAATGAGTGGGGGGGACACTGTACGGTGACTATGTGCAGATTTTAGATATTCCTTTTAATATCTGATGCCAAAGTTTAGCTGATTATACCATAGCTGATTAACCTGTCAAGAAATATTAAAATCCTCTGTGATTGTACTAGATGGGTGAGAATGATAATTTAGTGATTTATTTCAGGAAGCGATAAGAAGGGAATTTGAAGAACACACAATAACTAAAGTAATAGGAGTCTAGGGTGTAGTGCACCATTTACAAATGTAAAGTTGAAACTGATTTGCAACGCACGAAACAAGTAAGTGTGTGTATCAGTACAAGGGTGCATACAGACTAAAGTGAGAGGAGGATTTGAATGTTTAGAACCCCATTCTGACAGATCTATTCGTGGAAGCCTGGTCTTGCCATCAGAGAAAAATTGCTCTAAATGATCTTACAAGATCCTGGCATGTTTTATGCAATCTTACTGACAGGATAGCCTTAGAGAGCTGAAGTCATACTTTTCCCTTCTGTTATTCTGAATCAGATAAAATAAAAGGGTGAAATTTGGGGAAAGATATTGCAATATCATATACATAATGCATGCTTAACATCAAAATGTACTTTGAGTGGACTAACATTCGGCAGATACACAATGCACGAAAATTATGCATTGCAAATGTGTTGGATTTCAATCAGTTGACTGGTACCAATCATTTCCACACACTGACTTAAACCATGAAGATAAAGTCTTGCTGGATTCACATGTAAAATCATTCAGTAATTTGATTCATTAAAGCAACACCAGTTTTTTTTTTTTTTTACTTTGAAATAATGTCTTCAAACTCATGTCTAGCCACAGTATTTCATGTCTTGAAATAACGGCTACAAACTCACACCAAATGTAGGCCTACATACATTGTTTTCTGACTGCCAATGTGGTTTATTGTCAGTTTATTAAATTTAGAAGGTAACGTTGGGAATCCTTAATCAATGTGATAGGCTAGACCAATGATTTCAAAGTTACCGCAACGTTTTCGGCAATCACAATCCGAGTGTTGGAAACATTTCTCAATCGTGAGTCCCCCTGACTCTATTCATGAAGAGACACAAAATGACATTTTCATTATTCTTTGATAGACGGGGATCCCTGTTAGTGTCATTTCCGGTAAATCCAGTAGACTTTCAGCCTGCTGCTTGAAAAGTAATGTTAAAGGAGTATGTGGTATGTTTTTAAAGGGACACCAGGCAACGTGTTCGTGTTAATTAATCATCTTCGTAAGTCGGTATATGGTTAAATGACTCATTACCAGAGGCGGACAGAGTAAACAGCTTCATTACTTGAGTAAAAGTACAGATACCCTTTGCTAAATTTTACTCAAGTACAAGTAAAAGTACAACAGTCAGATGTCTACTTAAGTAAAAGTACTGAAGTACTTGTTTTTAAAAGTACTTGAGTACAAGAGTAGCCTACATTTTCTAAATATTGCATTACTACTGCCACAGTACTTACATTTATGTACAGAAACATCCTACATGGAGTTATGAAAAATGTTAATGTTAATACCTTGGAGAATGTAAAAGGAATTGAAAGTAAAATCAAGTCATTTTCATCTTTTTACCATGTTGCCAGGGATGGGCAGTATTTCTAATACATGTATTTAAAATACGTATTTCAAATACAAAATACTATTTTGTAATTGAAACACTTGAAGCGAAAACTATCATTAACTTGTTCAGAAAATTTAAATAGTCTGGTGAGGTGGGGCCACAGGTTGGCACATTTCCGGGATGGACCTGCTGCGTCTTCATCCATTGTTTCATCCATGGTTTCGTCTATTATCTAAATCTGACCATGGAGTTGATTTTTCTTTTTTCCTTTTTTTTTTAGAAGTAGTAACGTATACTCACGGTTATGGATAGAGATGTAGTGGAGTAAAGAGTACAATATTTGCCTCTCAAATGTACTTAAGTAGTCATGAGTACTCCCCAAAAATGATACTCGAGTAAAATACAAATCCCTCAAAATTTTACTCAAGTACTGTACTCAAGTAAATGTACTTCGTTACTGTCCGGCTCTGCTCATTACAGGGCGAATGAAGACTCTCTCGCCCGCCCCTACTGCCTGTAGGAAGAATATCCCGCTTACAAGTTCGGTGTATCCTACCCACCACCTTTCAGTCTCACAAAGTCTGAGACATCGCAAGAAGCAGGATCAGTTTACATCCTGCATCCCCAGCACAGAGGCAGGCTAAGGAAACCCGACTAGCGATTGTTGCAAACGTGTGTATAATGGCCGGCGAAGAAGCAGCGAAAAAACCCTTCACGGAAAATGCAAAGAAAAAGAAAAGAGCTTCAGACCGAGCGAGGGCTCGCACACATATCGACACATACAGACGCTAGGGGGAGCTTCATAGAGAAAAAGCACTCATGCTTGCCTGGTGTCCCTTTAACAGTAGTTCCCCCTCATTATGTGGTTTTAAAATTAATCTGACAGTCAAAGCAGAAACTTTACATAGGCGTGTAGGTGAAGGTTGCACTGTTGATGCCTCAGCAGGTTATATAGCCATGTCATGTTTCTCTAATACACATCAACAATGATGTAGATTCTGTTCAGTCAGTAGTTTGATTGTTCACTGTGAGCTCAATGTCAGTGTACAAAGGTTTTTCGTTTTTTTAATTTCTTTGTCCAAAACCCTCGAAAAGATCCTTATTGAACATATCTCAGGCAGTAGGCAATAGTGATGCCACCAAATACAGTCTGCAGGAATATGCACTGAAAAAAACACATTCCTGGACACCCAATCACCCGCTATATGGTTATCCAGTAGTGGTCCCTCACTCACACTGCTGTCAAGACAATGGCAGTTTCCCATCACACCCCTCTTACGTGATGTCCCGCCCGCCTGTTATTGTCTTCCACATGGCCTGCTAAGAGCAGGCAAATATGCAATTAAGTGCAACTGCATACTCCCGTGAATTTCAACCCCGCTCCAGCCCAACAATCAGTGCAGTCGCGTTTCCACATGGCTTGTCCGCTTGATTAGGAGTCGATGAAAAGAGATGAAGTCAGGGAATTCCAATCCCTGGCCCTCTCTCTCTCTCTCTCTTTCTCTCACTCTCTCTCTCTCTCCAAAAAAAGAGAGCACAACTATTTGCATTCTCACAACATTTCCAAATATTTTGAAATGCTTCAGTTACCTTGCAGTGCCACCGCATGCACTGGAATTTCATGCTTCATCTTAAATCCACAATAACCCTATCCCTTCACCTCTGAAGCGGCTGAAATGAGTGCAGCGTGTGAATGATGAAGAGGTCCTTGTTTCAGATGTACAAAGGTTGTGAGATAAAAAAGACACAGACTTTGGAAACAAAACTACTCAAACAAAAGCAAATTCTCGAAGAGAACCTGGCCTAGTCATTCCTCATTAAATTATACTGTAGGCCTACCTCAAAGAGTGTGACATAGACCAATGCATGTAAAACCAGGTTAAGGAAAAGCCTGGTAAAAGTATGCATTTCTCTTTCAACTGTGTAATGTTTTTTTCAAAGTGATAACACTGGTGACATTGCTTCAGTTAAAGAGAAAATTTGACTTAATTTGTCTTTTTTCAGCGCATTGAGGAACTTTAATTGTTTCCATAACAAACACTTAAATCAAAAGTGGAGTGAGATTTGTCCTTTCCTGTAATAACCACCAGAGATGAAACCAAACCATGCTTGACTCAGAGCACAGTGAACCATATGAATTTAAAACTCTATATACAATATGCATTGTGGAGTAAAACTGGATGGGTCCTGCTTACTTTTCAAGCTGCTCCTTTTACTTTTAAGCCTGATGTTTATTTCACTCTCTACCAGTAATATCTTGTTAGCTAGTTCCCCAACAGTTTGATTAATCTTCATTGACCCCACCTAAAACGGCACATAACTTGGTTGTCATAATTGATGATCAACTCAATTTTTATGAGCATGCAGCCTCACAAAGTTATGTCAATTTATACTGTACAGTATTCGGAAGATCAGACCTTATTTCATGCAGTATGACACACAATCTCTTGTCCAGGCCATGGTTCTTTCCAAATTAGACACATGCAACTTCTCTCTTAGCTACTCTTCACTGGCTTCCTAGTAGCCAGAATTGACCTTGTACATAGTCAATTCATTCTCTTTACAGAGACATGGTTTGTATGTTTATATAGTTATTGTCGTTATAGAGACTGGCTGGATCCAGTGTTCCAATGCACATCACAGATAATGGATGTGTATAAGGAAAGAGACTTCCAGGGAGAACTCCAAGCAGGTCAGGTGTGCTGTGAGTGGTGTATCACTGCACAAGGTTGCTACTTTGAAAGCCATGGTAGCCACATTTTAACCAGCTCAGTTGCTACTGCTAATCCATTCCCCTGAGTATAGGGTGTTGGCATGTTTTCATCAGCCAGTTTTAATTATTCGGAGGGTAACCCATCCCATTCCCCCATATTTTACGCCTATGATCTTTAGCTTTGTCAACTATGGCAGTCTTCAGAGTATGTTCTAAAAAGCTCTGTAGGTCGGACTGCAGAGACATCAAACCCGGGCCCACACTGATCCAAGGTCCGCTCCTGCCAGAGTGCAGCCCCAGCACCAGTGCCAGACTCAGCTTGAGGCCTGAGAGCTGTCCCTGAGCTTCAGTGGTCTTCTCACACCCCAACGAGCACATGTTTCCTGCAGTGGTGGAAATGGCCGGGCTTTTCGAGAGTTGCTCTGTTTAATTATAAACGAGGCTTTGGAGACCAGATGAACTTGTCAGCGTCCTGAGAAGTGTCAGGCTGGCTGGAGCTGTCTGCTGTCAGCAAAGTTTCCGAATTCACTGACATCTGTGTATGACAAGACTTCCAAGTGCAGTGTAAAGGTTTTTAAAACTCACTGTACCTACTTGTGCACTTGGACTTTCATCAACAATCACTGTTCTGACACTCATTTTTTAGAGAAAGAGATAACAATGGGAAGAAAAACATTAAAATAACTGTTTACATTCTTTATTTAACTCTTTACATCTGTTCCCAGAGAAGACGGCAGAAGAGAGGCCGAACCACATAAGGCAACGGCAGGCGAGCCTCACTACATGACACCATACTCATTTGTATGCCAGCTGAAGTTTGGAGAACCACGAAAGAGTTAGCAAAGGCAGACTAAAGTCTTAGATAAGCATCATTGGAGGATACATCGCTCCCCCTGCATTGACTTTTGGGTATCATCAAGAATGTCTTTGAATGCATACAAAGAGCTCGAAGATTAACCACCATCCCCCTCCCCAAATACACACACACAGACACACACACACACACACACACAGAAACACCCACACGCACCCACACCCCATCTTCACTGAGAGCTCTTGTGCCTGAGTTGTCTCCTCTCACAAAGGCCCGCTTGTTTGTTTTAAGTTTTTAATGCATTGAAAGTGGGACCAACACAAACTGCCGAGATAATCCCCTTTTTAACTTTAATTTTTGAGGGATTGGAATAGATTTGCGACAGCTGCTGAGCTCATCAAGCTTGACGTGTCAAAGCCACAGCTGCTTAGTGAGTGACTGATGAATGTTGATGTTTGTTATGTGATAAATGCAAATAACATAAATGTCGAAAAAATATATAAACATAAGATAATCGTTCATGTGATTTGTTTATTACATTAATGGAGTTCATTAAACAGCATTTAGTATTTTACTTTGTAGAAATATGACCCAGCAGTTACATTTTGGCTTAGTAAGGAGAATTTTTTCACCATATGCTCAACTATATACTGTAGTGTGGTGATGGCAATTCACAGACCCCTCTATTTTAAACATAAATGGAGGGACTATATCTATACTCTTGCCGACACTGTGCAGCAGAAACATGCCAATCATTACAGCAGCAGCAGTTGAATGCCTAGTATGTCTAGTTCATCATGCCACATTAATAAAGCAGAGGATATATTATGTCAGTCACTCACATAGCACAGATGATTATGATAAAGGAAAGGCTGCACTCGGACACTGCATACGATGGCTATTGTTTTTACACCATGGCTGAAAGACTAAAGGTAGCTCTCTTTAGATCCCATGCAAATTCTTACCTGGTAGCACATTCATGTCATGTTTTGCAATCCTGAGATGAGTACAAGCAAATATATTTACCGATTCACTATGGGAATGGTTTATCTTATTTTTTCCTAGTTCCAATGCCCTTTTTGTGTCAACAAAGGTTTGGGCTGCGCTGTGCATAAGGGACATCAACATTTATATCCCTGAGGCTATGAATAACTGTAGTCGTCTCAGTCGCTGACATTAAGGATGGTACAAAAGGGCATCTCTTAAAGTTTCACCTCCCTGTGACTGCCCCCCTGCTCCCTTCTGTGTACCCGTGTCATTTAAAATCAGAGGCAAACAGGTTATCAGACAAACAGGTTTGCAGACAGCTTGATGGCGTGGAAGGCTTTGACAAACAAATACAATATATCTGCATTCTGCATCCTCTCGCTGACATCTAAACAACATACCCCTTCTAAATAAATAAGTAAGCAAATAAATAAAATACACATGGCCGTGCCGCATGCTGAGGAATACTGTAATGCAGCTGTTTAACAAAATCATGTTCCTAGGATGCTTATTCGATGTGATTCGACTACCAGGGAGATGTACTGTAGTGAGCACAAAATTAAACATGGGCCCCTGTGAGCAGCACTGAGAACAGTGAGTGTTGACATGCAAAGTTGACACGGTCGCAGAGGAGGGCGTTGAATGGAGGAGTGCCAGTGTTTCTGTTTGCATGTGATACATGAGCAGCGTTTCTTGACAGAAACAGCCATCAAGCTGTCCCTTATGTTTGTAATTTGGGCTCACCCTGTTGTTTTGGGGTCAGTTGAGCTACCCAGTATTTGGCCCATCAAGGCGAGGCAGAGTTCAGGATGACGTGATGCTCTGAAAATCCAGTGGCTGAACCTGTCACTTCATATTTGTGCGCGGCGGTCTCCGCTCCTGCAATAGTGGGTGGTTAATGCAGATGTTATGTCGGGGGGGAGAGTCGTCAAGGCTTATCCATAATTTCAGTCATGGTAAACACTCGAAAGAGTGGTCTTCAGAATGTGTACAATCTCTTCCATTTAATAACTGATATTACATTATATTTCTGTTATTTTCAGGAGATGCTTTTATCCATACATTATCCGTACCGTTCATTTGCGTAAGTGTAATGCAGTCTGTGTTCAATCCATGTCCATGCCCATTGTGTGGCAGATGCAGTACAAACATGTTAGTGCCCATTTGGAACAAGAATGCTACACCAAAATCAGACCACTTTCTTGTGCACCTATTGACTTTCTAGTGCACCTGTATATTCATTCATTCATTCATTCATTCAATCATTCATTTATACAGTTGTTTTCCTTGTGGTTAAACCCAAGGAATTACATGAAACAAGACAATATTGTGGTGGTGTATACTTATTTGTGAAATGTAACCACTTAAAGAATGTTATAGTTATAGCAATTATTCCATATTTTCATAATTCAGGACTTTTGGCTACAGATGATTTGATTGTGTATGTAATGCTGAATGCTTTGTGAAAGCTGATGACATCCTACCTAACACTGGAGGCCACTGTTCATCCCATAAAGACATGCATAGATTTGCTTTAAATAACAACATTTGGTAACGTGGGTTCCCTGAGGCAAACTCTGGTCTGGTTTCTGTCTGTTTTATGCTATGCTAGTTATGCCAGTAGGACATTGTTTTGACCTTGCCTCTCGCTTGTTGCACGGACCAGACAGACACCATTTTGGTTTTTTATGTAAATTCTTTCTCAAGCCATTGAGTTTTCCGTCCTCCTCACACCCCCATTTAGCACTAAAGTAGTTGGATGTGTCACCCACCATTATGCAGTAACAACTAAGACGGAGTGTGGTTTGCAGTGTGATGGCACCTGGCTCACTGACTACACAGAATGAGCTGAATCTCCCAATGAGTCAAAAGATAAAGCTTCTGCACTGCTCTTTGTTTATTAAATGGATTTTCATTTTATCCATCTGTCTGTCTATCCATCTGCCTGTCTTTTTATCTATCTATCTATCTATCTATCTATCTATCTATCTATCTATCTATCTATTGCCTGTATCTGTCTAAATGAGGTAAGCACAGCTGAAAGAAACACTTTGTGGACAAAAAAGTCTAAATTATTTTATTCTGCTTTCTAAGCATGTGATATGAGGGAAAACCTGAAGATTGTTGAATTACAAGCACCAAAGACATTTGCCACCATTAATTTGAGTTACTGTAAGACTTGTGTACTCTGTTGGAACATATCTAAGGAACATCAATGATACCATTCTGCAAATACATCAGAGGCCATTCTGAGCTTTTGAAGCAGTTTCACTAGTTAGCAAGCTTGAAGGGAAGCACATTTAATCCTCACCAACAAACACATTTTTAACAGAAATACAAGTGTAACAGAGGTCATAATTCGTCTGCCGCTCACGGCCCTCGAACCCACCACCTCGACACACACCGGCATGGGAGTCGAACACTCTAACCACTGAGCTAAAAGCCCAGGCTTCCAACTCAGCGGTTAGAAGCATTCTTAAGGTTAGGGCTGTGAGGATTTACACGGGCAACTAGCACGCTAGCTCAGTTCGCCTCCGTTACACAAGTCCCACAATTTTTGGCACCCTTAGAAAATTGTATAAACAAAACATAACTGAGACTTTTTTGAAATTCATGTTCAGCATCTTTAAGGTAATCAGAGTTATGTACTTCCAAGCAGTAATCCATGATTTCCTGTTTCATTAAAGTTTAAAATAGATAGATAGATAGATAGATAGATAGATAGATAGATAGATAGATACTTTATTGATCCCCAAGGGGAAATTCAAGAAATATAAAACGCCCAAGTTATTTTTCAACATGGGAAAGACAAGAGAATATACAATTCAAGTGAAATGAAAGTGTATTTACCTCAGTAAGTCAGACTGGAGTTGCCAAAAACTACTCTGACTTTGCCTGGAATTGTGTTCTATGGTCAGATGAAAAGAAACTTGAGCTTTTTGCCAACAAACGTTCCACGTGGGTTTAGCATGCATAGAATGACTATACTGAAAAGAACCCCATGCTAAGGATAGAGTATGTATGGTGGAATGTCTGTGGTGTTCTGGGGCTATTTTTCATCCAAAAGCCCTGGGTGGGAACCTCATTAAGGCTTATGGCATAATGATCTCATTGAAATACCTATGCATTTTAAATCAAATTCTGGATGCCTCTGCCAAGACACTAAAAGGGGGTCGTGATTGGATCATCCAGCAGGTCAATAATCCAAAATGTATGTCCAGATCAATGCAAAAATGGTTTACTGAACAAAAAATCAGGTTTCTGACATTGTTATCTCAGTTGTCTAATCTGAACATCATAGAAAACCAGCAGAATGTGCCGAAGAGGAGAATACCCAAACGAGAACCCAGGAATCTGGACAATCTGGAGATATTCTGTAAAGAAGGATGCTCTCAGATCCCCTGATTTCTTTCCTCAAACGTTGTAAGATGTTACAGGAGAAGATGAAGAGTTACTTTTTACCAATAATTGTGGCACCTATGTTTTTGTTAAAAATATGTGACATGATTGGTTTCTTCTCATAATAAATTTGCTTCCCTTCCAGGTTGATTTTCTTCCTATTGTAAAACTAAGATACAACACCAAAAGATGATTTTTATTAATTTTTTAAACAATTTTTTTATTAATCTTTACCTTGAATGCAAATAAATGTGGAGGGCGCTGTATGCTACTTTTAGTTTTCTTTCCTGCAGAGCTGCAAATACTATAAAGCGGTAAGGCCCTGGGGCACAAGTGACTCGAGGTGTCCTCTCATGGCACCTCTCTCCCCTCCACACACACACATACAGTACACACAGACAGACACACACACACACACACGCACGCACGCACGCACACACACACACACACACACACACTTTTGCTCTGCCTGCCAGGGCCAAACAGAAGCTAGAGCCCCACATCATACATAAACATCAACACTGCCCTTAAGATTTCCATAAGGCGAGTCATAAGAATGAAGGGGAGAAAACACAAAGCAGACTCCTGTCTGTGATGCAAATAGTTTGATACATTCCTCCTGGATTAAAATTCATTGTTTATGTAGTCAGTGTATTACAGCTGTAGCAGTGTTAGCTATGTGGGGGTATAGACAGTTTTCTCTGTGGGGTAGGTTGTTCACCCTACAAGTGGACCATGTAGGGTATAACAGATAAACATGGTAGGTGAGGAAATTGTATTCTTTGTTGAGTTACGGATCATCTCAGGGCTATTAGCATCCAGGAAATTCTGTATTGCATAATAAATGGAGCGTTATTAGATATTCTAAAACGGATAGTTTCGGTCGTTGGTTGGCTGAATCGCGTTCGATGCCGTTGTAAAATCCAGCACAAACATACACCATACAACGATTTTGATAGAGGAAATATATTTCTTGGCGCAAGAATGATTATCTACATTTCTCGATGCTATGCCTTT
Organism: Alosa pseudoharengus; assembly: GCF_046254945.1. Taxonomy (NCBI): domain Eukaryota; kingdom Metazoa; phylum Chordata; class Actinopteri; order Clupeiformes; family Clupeidae; genus Alosa; species Alosa pseudoharengus. The sequence continues at coordinate 11,825,382 of NW_027468620.1, read as the reverse complement.
ATTTCATGAAATCTTGCCTGATACATGTAGTAACCCTTTTAGAAAAGCAATAAGCCACTCGAGTCTGTAGGTTACACTGATTATAGAACAGCTAGCTGTTCTAAAATCAGTGTAACCTACGGCCTTTTGGGACTTATTGCTTAATTCCAGGGATTTCAGTAACATGGGGCTACAAAAGTGTAAAACACAAGTAGGAAATCAGGGACCTCCTTGAGCTGTCTCTTCTTGGTCTCAGGCAAGCCAGGTCTTAACCGTTATTACTTTTAGGTTTTGGACTTTTTAGTCACTGTAGTGTCTACTTTTAGGTTTTGGACTTTTTAGTCACTGTAGTGTCTCTATTTGTAGGCTATGGGTTTTGGCCAATGCACTTTTTTTCATTTGACTTTTTGTTCATTATTAACTAAAGTATTACTTAATTGTTACTACTGTTTTGTCTAATAATTCTCTGAAGGACAGTAAAATATGTTTATTACAGTAACACACTGATATCATGAAATGTATTGATGTGCACCCTCATCCACACTGGTGGTAAATATAAATACAGTACATACATAATAAAAAAAAGTATGAAGGAACATTTGCTCACCCTTATTACTCTTATAGCCTAACACTTTAACAACAGGCAATGCAAATTGAAGCATGCCAACAAATGTACCACAGAGTCTTACCAAAATGACTGTAGCCTAAATAAAGATAAACACAGAGAGAGAGAGAGAGAGAGAGAGAGAGAGAGAGTTCTGTACATTGAAAATGTACCAGTACAACATACTAGTCTGTGGGAAAGGGAATACTGGATGGCAAAATAGAAGATACTAAAATGCAATGCAATGTGAGTTCATTCCAGCTCAGTGCACATGCTGTCACTTCTGTCTGACCACAGATTACCATCCCTGGCCGACACACCTGATGACTCCCTGTGGACCAATGCCATAGTGCTAACATTTCTGGAATATAGGCAGATTATAGCTGTTTGTTGGACCATTTCATGTTGATGATTTACATAAGGACAAGATGCATACATGACTTTACCTTACCACTCAACAGAGGAGCAACATAATCCACTTTGAGCAAGAGGGCTTAGGCGATTTATTATTTAGCCAACTGTAGATAAATCTTCATATGCATAAAATGTGCTTCAACATTTACTCATTTTCAGTAAAGAGAATGAACGGTGCCTTTTCTGTTGTGAACAATGGGCTGATGCTGTGAGGATTTTTTGTGTATTGTTTTGATGATATTAATTAGCATTTCAGATCTGTGCCAAAGCTGAAGAAAAAAACTGTGCATACAGTGGTCTATTGTTTGGGCTGAATTTCCTTTGCGACAGCACCGGCGGATCTGCTGTGAGGTATAGGCTGAAATAGCACAGCTGTGAGAATCGCATCACTAATCAAAGCCTTGTGGCCACGTGAGATATATCAGGTTGCCTTTTTAAGGTTTTACTCAATTTCATCATTGGCTTTAGGACTCCAAAAGCAGAGACCCTGGAGATGGTGCTACATTGTCCAGATCACAGAACACCTCAGGATTTTAAAAACAAGGCAGTCAACCACAAAACAGAGGGTAATGAGTCTACGCGGAATCCTGCCCGCTGAACAAGTAGATAATGCAGTTATTAACCTGCCGACACGTGGTAATGTGAACAACATTAAACACCGGATATTGGAAATAGATTTCCATAACAGCGGCTCCCACAGACGACACCCCACCTGACGGAGGATGGCTCCGTCCCAAGAATCACAGCACCACCTTGCCACGAGTCTCTGTGTCAAATTCATCATTCGCGTGCGTGCTCAAACAACCTTGGTGATCCCTAGGTTAATGTGTTTTCCAGGCGGCCATTGTTTTTGTTTTCACCTTTTCTTGTCTCTATACAACAGGGACGTGTCAAAGCAAAGACAGTGTAATGAATCATTCAAGCAAATCTCCCCGTGATCTTTGCACTCAGTGTTTTACAGTAAGTAGGCTACTCTCCACTGAACTACTGTGAAGTGGATGAATATATTTAACTTAAATTACACTACACAAAATATAGAGTAGGCTATCATGTATCAAGAATATACTTGTATAAACTAAGTATAAAGTAGTCTTTCATGACAATCAGGTAATAATAGACCTACAACAAGTAACACATTCCTATGTGCACATATTGAATTCATGCAGGTCAATGGAACAACCTAAAGTCATTGACATTCGTTAAGAGTCTAATATTTTTTTTGTGTCATTACTGGCAAGATTACTTTCTCGTCCCACCCTCCTATGTTTTTCCTCAAACAAACTGCTGAGTCAATCCCAATCAAGGCTATTTTTAATTCATGGCTGCTTCCTTGCCTGAGTGGAACCACATTATACTGATTTTAAAAAATAGCAAAATTGGAGAATGTTCCAGAACGTCTGGGGCAGAGAAAAGGGGCCCTGCAGAGCACAATGGAACTGCATGGCAGAGTGTGCCTGTCTGCTTCCTGATAAAGCCATTGTCTATTTATCTTTTGGAATTAGTTCCAATACGGGGCCTGGCTGAGTTGACCATTACACAATCATACAATACCAACTTCACTCACTGCCCCAGGGCCTTCTGGGAAAGGAATTCCTCCAGCTGCCTCCACAGAGGAACTTCCACCAGGGGTGAATCAGACTCTAAACGAATCCTGACGCTCCAACCGCTCGAGGGAAACACAGGGAACAGAGAAGCTGTGAAAGCACATAGACACACAGGCCACACTGAATGCAGGGTAGCCATAAACACATCACTGGGAATGGACGGGATTTGTTGTTTATCAGTGCAATACGCATTTTTACCCGAGAATGACTTCCGCTTATAGGCTTAACATTTAAATAATAGAAATAGATATGATTTACTTATCATTAAGGCCACTTACGCTGATCAGTGGGAAGCCAACAAGTGTCACAACACACAAACAAACATATATATGTAGTGTATTTATTGGTACAGTCAGTGGGTTGTTGTTTAGCATCACAATCCTAAGTACTGCTAACTCTTAGTGGTAGACATTATATGACAGAGATTATGGGCAAAGAGGTATTTACTGTAAGACAAATACATTCGAAAAAGGCAGAGACATATTTGTTATTTCAACAAGTATGTTATAAACCAGGAATCAGTGATCAATGAGTTCAATGAGTTCAAATGGGAAAACAGCGTCTACCTTCTCAAATGTGCAAAAATCATGTTGTTTTTATTGTCCATTCCAGGTAAGTTACAATTATTAAAGTACATGTCTCTAAAGTCATCACAAATGGATTTCATTTTTAGCTTTTGCATGTTGTCATATGGCATGGTATGATGCTGATGATGTAGTGGAAATGATGTGGAATGCAACCACATAAAATTATATAAAGAATATAGTTATCAAGGCCGTCAGATCTTGCTGCAAGATGCCTAGACTTACATGCAATTAGCTGCAAATTGGAATGAATATGCATAAAATTAATGCTATACCGCCACCACTGCATCTTTTTTTCAAGCAGCCCCTCTAACTTCATATGATTTTGCTGGTCTTAATGCTCAAATTAAACGAGGCTTAGCATGGACCACCAAGTCAAACATCCCGTGCACTTCTTCAATTATTCACCAGCATTAACACGTCCTGTTGTCGAATGCATCATCCTGGCTTCTCAAGAGAGCACTCTCGTCAACCTTTGTGGACTGCGGAGATGCTGGAGATGGCTGTCAGATGTGCAAGGGGCTCCCCAGGGCCCTGGCAGTGACAGAGGAGCAATCCCTGCTAATAAACGCATCTGCTTTGTGCCTCTTAAGTTACTTCACGGCAGCCGTGCCCAGGTATAATCTACAGCTGTTCCGTTCAGCCGAGGCGAGGTGTTGGAGTGTGTCACAGGGTGAATACTCTTTGTGCGTGTGTGTGTGCATGTGTGGGTATGTTTGTGTCGATGTTTGTGTGAGTTCAAGTGTGTGTGTGTGTGTGTGTGTGTGTGTGTGTGTGTGTGTGTGTGTAGCAGTATGTGCTTGTACGCCACCCTAACATTACATAACCAGCGCGAGAGAAAGAGTGCGGGGGGGAAAAAGCGAGCAGCATTCTGTCATGGTGAAGCCTTTGTTTGGGAGATGTAAGTAGGACAACTGTGAACGGTTGATTTAACCACAGGTTTCACAGTATCCTCCTCTCTGTGCACTTGGCTTGTGAAACGCTGCCTAGCTGATGAAGACGACCCATATTCCTTAATCCTTTGTATTGTTGCTGTGTGTGCTCGGGAATTATGGGAGGCAGAGCATTAAGACAATGGCACATGAAAATTCTTCATATCCAGGGGCCCAAACAACTGCATTTGTATCTCTTTCCTGTTGCAGGGAGAAAAAGGGGGGCAGCCCCAGATGATGTGACACTGTTCACAGGAGAGCTCATTATGGTGCGCTCGCTCTCTCTCTCTCAGCAGAGCCGCATAAACGTTCAGGATCCCAATCAAGAAGGGAGAAGTTCTGAGCAGCCTTGCTGTCTCCTCTGCTCCCTCACTGTTACCCACGTTTTCATTTAATTGGGTAAATGGTCTGCCAGTCATTGACTATCACCCCCCCCCCCCCGCCCAAACACACACACACACACACACACACACACACACATACAAATCCCTCATCTTTGCTATGTATGGAAGGCTTATCAAGTTGTTGATCTCAGTGATAATCCAGCTGTACATAAAAAATCTGTCAATAGGTGTAAATTATGTCCTTATACCTTTCTCGAAAGCAATACCCTACCACGAGGGAAATATCTTTAATAAGGGTATTAAAACAGCCTCCCCTGTGAGGATCTGTTAATGCAATTACGATCGCACTGAAAGAAAACACAGCATATTCTGTTCTTTGCATCCATCTATTGGACCACAGCAGTTTAATCAGCAAGCAATATAATTGCTGGTGTAGCTCATTTTGAAATTGCCATTTCAAATGTGCAAGTCCTCAAAACACAGACCAATAAAAACAGGCTTCATCAAACACTTAACTTATAAGTGTTTTTTTTGCCAACTTAAAAAAAGCTTAACTCGTGTCATACTGTTCGCCAACAGCAACATCTTCTTTGTTTTCAAGTAGCAGGAATTCAAGCCAAACCGTTGCAACTCTGCCATCAATCATTATGTTAAGCCCGCCTAACGACTCTATACACGATTTGATTGGCCTGATAGAAGTTTAATTTTTCAAGCTCACAAGCCAACGGAGAGTTGCTAGACTAGCCCTGACAGCAAATGTAATTTGTTGCCGCTAGGGTGCGTCTAGATTTCTAGGCTACTCAGCAGAAGGAGGATTGATGTAATTGTATTGAGTATTATAACTTAATAATAATGGAGTATTATATCATTTATAGTAATAAATATATCAAGTTTACACACAACACACAACGGTGATTGGTCTCAATGTAGTGCACCGACAACAACCTGGCTCTCCCACTACCACCACCACAGACACCTCCTTGCCTGTTGAGCTGCACCATGACCATGGACCACTTGTCAGGGACAACAAGGCCGTAGTTCTGCACTACACTATCCCACCCAATAGCATTCTATTTATATTACAAAATGTACATACCAATATTCGGTAACACTTTACTTGACAGTATCGACATGAGAGTGACATGTCACTGTCATGACACATGAAACCTAACCCTAACCTAACCCTAACCCTAACCCTAACCTCTAACCCTAATCCTAATCCTAACCCTAACCCTAATTTGTTATGACAAAAACGAATGTCACTTAATAACAGAAGCGTTATGTCATAACGTATGACTTGTTTATGACACGTTCATGACAATCAGGCCAGGGGTGGGTAATCGGGAGAATCGGGAGAATTCCCGGTGGGCCGCTTCACTTTTGGGCCGGTCGAGGAAAAAAATATTGACATTTGTCACGTTAGTCTAACTTCTCTTAAAGTAGGCTACACGTTCCGCATTCTGTGCATGGCACCGTTGCCTCTGCATGGGTTGTAGCCTACCGTGTGAGGGAGTTCTCCCCTCCCAAAAAGAGTTGGTTGGGTCCATATAGCCCGTCTTTCCCAAAAAAGTTTTCTCAGATACGGATAGCCGGGCCGGCCCTACAGTAGCCATAAGCGTCAGGAAGGATGGATGGTAGAAAGAGGCCAGGAGGGACTGAAACGGCCAGTTAGATGCTGCTAAATGTGCCAAGCTTCTAGATTAGGCCTACAGACAGGCAACTGGTAAAGAGAGATAGCCTATAGGCAATGATTATTAGCAGTTATGTAAGGGATAACGGCCGCCGAGGTGTCCTGTTATACGGAATTAATGGACGAGGGCGAGGGGCAAAAACTCCCCGACGCGCAGCGGAGGGGAGTTGCCTCCGCCCAAGTCCATTAATTCCGTATTTCTGGACACACCTCGAAGGCCGTTATCCCGCTTATCACCCGGTTGCCACTGTAAATAAACACGCGGTTCTGTTTAAAAAGAAGCTTACTAGTTCAGCTTGTTGTACAACTTTAGCATGGACAGTTAGCTTGTTTACAGTTGATTCCATTGTTGGGAAGCCTGCAACCAAAAGATTCTAGAGCGCTGCAACCGTCGTTCTACTATGGTTGTTATAGTTACCATTCATAAGCATTGATATGGAACGGTGTCCTGTTATTCAGAATTAAAGGCCACCCGCCAGCCAATCAGAAAAGAGAATTTATTCTCTCCGGGTGATAATGGGCTAATATTGGACGTTTGTAACGTTGTCAAGCTATTTGAAAGCAACATATTACATTTCCTAAAATATTAGCCTTTTGTATCCGATTCATAGACTTTGCAGTATGCAAATATTAATAACAAAACTGAAGTTTGATATGTGTAGGCCTCCTATGCGGTAAAAATTGTAGCCTCTGAGCAGCAGATCAACCAGTCGACCACTGAAAATGATGAGCCCGAAATTAGTGATGAGGAGGCCATGACTACAGGGACAAGTAGAGAGGATAAATTAAAGTTATTTAATGTAAGAAAGAGCAAAATATGTATGCTACATGATGAACCTATATGCCTTGTTTGCTTAGAAGAGGGTGTAGTAAAGGAGTAGGCTAAATCACCATATAACAATATAGCCTACCCATGCAAAAAACACGTAGCCCTAACATTAGTTCAATATGCCTCTTTGTGGAAGCGTGGGATAGGCTACATTTCAAAGGCTTTCTTTCTTTCTGTCTTTCTTTCTTTCTGTTTTTGTTAACTTGTGGAATAGTGGAATATTTTTTGTTAACTTCTCAGTTGAAGTGAATTAATATAACCTTTACACATTTGTTGAACCATGGTACTAATAAAAGCTACAGGATAGTAAGAGCTGAAATGTTGCTTCATTTATCCAATTTCCACCACTATGGAAAACGTGGGCCGGTCTTGGGCCTGAAACTCCCGGGCTGAAAAGTGGCCCCACTCCGGCCCTGATGACAATGTTATGTCACTCTTATGTCGATACTGTCAAGTAAAGTGTAACCCAATATTCTACTGGTCTTATAATGTTAAAGCTATCATATAATACTGTAGATTATACTCCGTCAACTGTACATATCTGTCTATACTGTTAATACTGCACATACACTTATTGTTGCTACTCTGAAAATGTTAATACACTGCACATACCTGTACAAACTATCTGTCTATATTGTCCATACTGCATATCCATATTTATTCTGCTCTTATAATGTTAGGCTACTGTTAACATACTGTACATATCCCTACTGTGAACCATGTCACTTGCCTATTTGTACACTGGCTACACGGCACTATTATGTCATATACTGTTCACACTGCACTACTTGTCTATACTGTAGTTTGCGCTTTTTTGCACTAGATGCTAACTGCATTTCGTTGTCTCTGTACTTGTACTCTGCACAATAAAATTTAATCTAATGTAATTACCAGAACAGAGAGAACAAAGGTATCAAATGAGTGTCACTGCTTTGAAAATATAACTCTCTTTATTTATGTATTGATTGTCCAGGAATGAATTTCAGAGAGGTTGTTTCTCTCCTCTCCCTTTAAAATTATCCTTTTGTGATGTCCTCTTTAAAGTCCACAGATGAGATGCTCATTGACTACCAAGCTGATTGATTTTTGAGCATTTTTGTTCAGATAGCAAACCCACATACTGTGACATTGTCAGGACACCAAAGCTTCGAGCTCATACGAAAAGTTCTGAGATTAGTTGATTGGATGGATTCTTAGCTAAACTTGTTGTTTGTTCGCGAGGTGCCAACATTTCTCACATTTCCCTATCCATTTTCACCTTTTAAAGCCATTAAAAAGGGGGCAAATCCAAATCAAGGGAAGACTAGAATTGACACCATTTATTTTGTGTCATAATAAGTGTGCATAAAAGGCAGGTAGAGTCCATGATTTAATCAATTTTTGTCAAAATGCACTTCTATCTGTCCATTCTGCGTATAATCAAAACACCTCTGGTGTTTGTAGAGAGTCTTGGCTCTGTAATTTGATGGGTTGCTGAGCTCAGAAATTAACAACCTGCTGAACAGAATCACAGAGTGTATTATTAAAGGTTGGATGCAAAATAAGATTAAACCTCGAATAATGTCTGTAGTCAGGGTTGATAATACAGGGAAACAGCAGCACTTTCTGTGAAGAATGGAACTTCAGGCTCACAAGAGAAGCCAGGAGACAGATTCAGTGCTGTCCTGGCTCTGTTCTTGATAAAAACAAATAAAGAGCAATATGTACCAATACTGAATTGTAGACATCAAGCTGTTAAAACAGTACAAGCCAGACAAAGTGTGACAGTGCTGCTGGTGTTTGAAAGTTGTAATATGCTAGAACTTTCCAACAACTTTGGACACTACTTTTCCAAAGAAAGAAAGAAAGAAAGAAAAGGACTTTGTCCTTTCAATACTGTTTAGAGTTTTATACATTATGTATATACGCAGGTTCTCAGAGAAAAGAGATTGGAATTGTTTTGCCGTTGGGTGGTTCAGGCAGGCTTCCCATGGAAAGCACAAACAAAACACACTGATATAACATGTTGTTCTTGCATTGTATGTTTCTTCGGATAAAAATGGCTACTGAATAAATAAATCTCTTTTATTTCAGCTGTGCTCGGGAGTATGGGATCAAATATGAACCTGGGATGAAAATGGGGAGAAAAAAAAATATAACTGTGTTCCTTCCGCGTTGCTGGAGCTACACATGTCATAGACAAGGACCAACCAAAGCACTGGTGACAAGCAAGAGGGCACTGGGAGTGGAGTAAAGGTGAAGCATAGAACAGACAAAAAGTACATCCTCTGATGTAGTTCAGAATCAAGCAAAAAAACAACAACAAAAAAACAGCTTCCTACCTGTTTCTAGTCTCTGAGCATTCAGATCATAGTTCTACGGTATGCTTTCTATCTGGTGCTGTGCACGAGCTGTTCCAACCTGGTCTCACGGGAATCCGTGAAATATCCACGGACGCTTAACTCAAAATCCGTGGTGGGCCCACGGAATCACTGAAATTTCCGTGAAACTCACACGGATTTCGATTCAATGCAAGTTAATGACACTCGTATCCCGTGGCTATTTCACGGATCCCCGTTTAAACAACTGAGTGCAGATTTCGTTCAACGGACGTTGTTATCTTATTGGGAAACACACTTTTGATACTTTCAGTTCGATTTTTATTGCCTTTTTTAGTGTCTGTGTAATGTTAGCCTGTCAGGCGTTGCATTCCATCCCTGTTTCAACAACTGAGTGCAGATTTCGCTCAACGGAAGTTACATTTCCGTGAAACACACACGGATTTCGTTCCAATGCAAGTTAATGACAATATATTCCGTGGCTATTTCACGGATCCCCGTTTAACAACTGAGTGCAGATTTCGCTCAACGGATGTTGTTATCTTATTGGGAAACACACTTTTGATACATTCAGTTCGATTTTTATGTAATGTTAGCCTGTCAGGCGTTGCATTCCATCCCTGTTTCAACAACTGAGTGCAGATTTCGCTCAACGGAAGTTGACATTTCCGTGAAACACACACGGATTTCGTTCCAATGCAAGTTAATGACAATATATTCCGTGGCCCACACACGGATCCCCCGTTTCAACAACTGAGTACAGATTTCGGTCAACTGACTTTTATAACTTTGGGATACATGGATATTGAATAATTACAGTCGTTTCAGGACTGCATATTTGCCGTTGGCTTAAATTATGCCCTCATTTAAGTGGGATATTTAATAAAAACGTTCTCACTTCTCATTTCAGCGAGGCATAGTAACCGTTGCTAGGTAAACAAAGCCCATGTCAGAAGCGTATCCCCAGAGAATGTCAACTTAAAAAGAATAGCTTACTGATAGCACTAGTTCTTTCGTCTCAATACTGATTATGAAGTTGTTATAAATGTAATACACTACTGCAGAAATGTTTATATTGCTTAAGGTGGAAATAAAGTTCTTTGGCAAAGAGATGCATTCTGGGAAGTGATGTGTTTAAATGTAATGGCTACATATACCCAAGTTTCTTTCATTCGGAGATGCTCATTATTTTACAAATTTGAGCAAGGATATAAAATATTAAGACTGTACTTTTTCATTGCTATTGATATTTTGGCGCAATTTTGTGCATCGCGTCACTGTGTGCGACGATCCCAGAAACCATTGCCTGGGCGAGATTCCGAGCGGTAAGTACAAGGGTCTAATAAGCAAGAGAAATGCATAGGCATTTAACATGTCTAAAATTGAGTTTTGGCCAAAACAATTATGTCCTCCTATTTGTTTATTTCGAACTCCACTGTAAGAGCTGTATTTGAAAGAGACTGACATAATACAATTCTTTGTTGCATCAAAATAAAATGCAACGTACTTAGCCAGAGCCTCTGCTAGCTAGATAGATTAGCTAATTCGGAACTCTGCTGTTGGTTTATTTACATTGATTTGGACGTGTACTTTTGGCATCGCCAGCTATGTGGCACAATTTGCATATATGTGTAACACGCTTCCACCTAATTTCTGCGCCAGCAAAATTTTGTGTTCAGGGCTCAACATTAACTTTCTGAAGTAGCAGCTACTTGCCAACTGGGCAACCAGACATGGGCTTTTGGATGCCACATTAGCAGCTAGCTAAGCCAAATGGTTTCATCCTGTATAGTTCATGCTACTACTTGAAGTTAAAGCGTTTATAAGTCTGGCAAGGCTAAGTTTATACAAGTACCCAGCGAGCCACAGACACACAGACGATTGTTGCTTTATATATTATGATAGATAGATGGTGCAGATCAGCAGGGGTTGTTTTTTTTTTTTGGGGGGGGGGGGGGGGTATGCAAAAGTAGTAGTAGTAGGCGCCAAGTGGATATGATATCTTATGTGTCTGCAATGTACGCATGTGCTTCAATCATTCTTGTGTAGAATATAACATGAATGGTTACTGAGCAATTTGATGGTCAGGCGATTAGAGTCAAGGAGATTCTATTCTTGTAGAACATGTAACTAGTAATCATATCATATCTATCATTTTTGCTAATAATGTAGAGATAAAATATCATTCTAACAATGTTTTTTGTCTTTGTTACAGATAATTTACGAGATACATGCTTGTCTCTCTCTCTCTCTCTCTCTCTCACACACACACACACAGACACACACACTCACCCTTTCATTCTCATATAGTAAGTATTCCAAGATTTTTATTTTCACAAATTTGAAAGACACTAAATTGTTACTTTATTATTGTTAACCTGAAGAGCATCGGATTCTGTTAAATATCCAATTGGCATTGGGGGAACACCGAATCATCAATCCACGTTTAATGTAGGAACAGCAAATCGCATAGTGTTATACTAGATACCCTGAGTTGGTCCCAAATATCAGTCTTGAAATAGATGAAATCTTGTTTATTACAGGATTGCCTTTATTACAACTGAGTTGAAAGACTGAACATGTTGTTTAATGGTTCAATCTCTCTAAACAACTGAGGAATTTGTATTTTTAAACAATAGCAATTCTAATTACCGGTATGCTTTTCTTGTTGATTTTTTGCAGCCTGTCATGGGAGGGTTAAAAAAAAAATGCCCTGCATGTCTTGCATCCATTTTTAATGGGTGCAAAATATGCCCAGTATGCACGGCACCACAGCCACAGAAGCTGAGGCAAAAAAAACAACTAGAAAGCTTCAATGAAAAAAAGGAAACCTGGGAGGCCAATACCAAAAAGAATCAACTGACCTCCCATCTGATGGATGATGCTATTATTCTGGTAAGTCATTTGTGCTACATTCAGTGTCGGTGCTCCGCACAAGCAGAACATGCACTGCGCGTGGGGCACCAAGTGCCTGGGGGGCACCAAAAAAATATAGCTCGTAGAAAATCATCATGACGCAAATCCTCAAATTGTGGCGGGTCTTTTATTTAGGCTACTTAGGTTGTGCAAACCACAGGCCTTTATTCGAGGCAGGCATTTATTTCTTATAAGGCTTCTGTTGAATAATTTTATGTAAAGCCTGTGCTAACAGTTCTCCTGCCCGCTACCGCATCTGTGTGAGCGCGTCCCTACTGGATATTGTGGCCTGTTCACACGTTATGTCTCTTCCTTGCAAACTTGACTAGCTAAACCATTAATGAAAGCAAAGCAACCAGTTACATCTTCATAAAATATCAATTTGCCAGGCATGCCTTCATGGACAACAGGCCTAAGGTATTTTTTCCTGCGTTTTATGGTGAGACACATTTGGAGTGGCATGGTATCAAAAGCAGAAGATTCTCGGTCTAGTTTGGATTTATGCCTAATTAACTTTTGGATTGTTTGATTATATTGCTCAATGTTGGAACTCATGGCCAATATCAAATATGATTGGTATTTTATGCTTCAATGTTCAGTTTAAATTTAGTTCAAACTGTGTCAGGTTTTCCATCCGCTGTTTATTTGCGAGCCAATAGCCACTTCATTCATTTTTTGCACATTAACCTTACTGTGTGTAGCCAAGCCTTATGCCATACCCAAGTAGCCTAAATCAAGGTAATTTTTAATTATGCATGATTTATTTTGTTATTGAATTCGTAGGCTGGGATTCCTCTCAGCAACAATTATGTTTAAAGGTAGCCTACTGCTTTAGCCTTCAGAAGGGGCAGGCAGCCAGGCTACTGACAGAGCGACGTTGGAGACCCATAGTAGATTTACGACTTTTCATTGCCAACAGTAGGCCTATTAAACCAACCAACAATATAAAGTATCCAAAATAGTGGGGGCACCAGAGTGGCACCATGCATTTGTGCTTTGGGCACCCAAATGGCTAGCACAGGCCCTGGTTACATTACCATAGTACTAATGTTAGGTTAAAGGTTGTATCAGCGATGATGAGCGATTTGTAAAGACAAAACACTTTTATAATGTTCAGCTAATATTTTCTCATGGTCGGCTAGCTCTCCTGTCATTCTAGGCGCTGAAAAAGACTCTGGTATTTTTACGCAGCCCATGCACCACAAACCGCGGAGTCTACCGGACATTAACATTGTGGTTGGTAGTACACCACTAACAATAACCAAGCATTGCATGGATTTTTTAAAAATGAATACTGGTGGTAAGGTTGAGTTATCTCTTGTGTGTCTTGTTTGGTCCTCAGACAAAATATAAAATGAGTTATATATCGGACAAAAACGTCTGCTAAGAAATTTGAACATAAACAATAACAAAAACACAGGCAATATCCGCCAGGATCACTGATACAACCTTTAAGAATGAAGTGTCAAAATGAGTAATACCTCTACTATGCTCCTGTAGTGACACGTTCATACATGAATCATGCACACATGCAAATAGACATGCACACCAAACCCACGCACATATTTTCACACCTTTCCCACATACACTCTCAACAAGTACATTCTCAACTAGTACATTCTCAACTAGTGCATTCCCGTAGCATCTGCTAGCCCGTAGCGTGTTGTAATTTATATGTATGTTGCTTTGGATAAAAGCGTCTGCTAAATACATAAACGTAAACATATATCACTGGCACAATTTATAAATGTTTTTTTAAAGTAACAGGGTTTTTTTTTTTTCAGATTGAGAAGCTCAATGCTGTGGGCTGGAGTCCCGTCCTCCTTCTTGAATACCCAAAGAGAAACCCACAAATGCTTCTCCCTCAGGGCCTGAGGTTAAGTGGGGGGGAAAGTAAATGCCTCAATAACATTAAGGACATTTTCACCTTAATGGTTAAAGGTGATTCCACATTTTCTATACATTATAACGTCTCTATACAACCCCAATTCTGAAAAATGTGGGACACTGAAAATTAGATGACATCAAATAACAAAATGTACAGAAAAATATCATGACATCACTCCTACATTTCACATTTGACCTTATTGTACATTGTGTATTGTTTGTGTTGCTTGTATTCTTTCAGGAAAGAAAGCGCTGACCGATCCAAACAATTTGCCGGGTCAATGAGAGGAGGCCATCTTCATGTCAGAAAATGTGGCTTTCCACCAAGTGTAGATTAGCAATGGTAATTGCGTTAGGGAAGAAAGTCAGTTGCGGAGAATGTAAGATACAGGCCCTAATCTGTACACTGTATGATGAATTATATGATATGCTTGTTATTTGTGTTCTGTATGTATGTTAACATTTTGATTAACATTCTACTATTTGCTTATGTCAAACAGTTTCTAGAAAAGGAAGTGAAGAACAAGAGTGCCCCCACAACAGCCCTATGTACAAGCAGCAGTACAGAAGAGTACTAAAAAAGAGAAAGACAAAGGTTATTTCCATACACAAAATTGAAAATAAAACAATGGATGATGTAACAGTACTTTTTGATCACTTTTAAAAATGTATAATGGCACTGCGGAATAATTGAAATCAGTGATCAGTAACTGTCAGTATCAGTAATCGTACCAGATATTGCGTTTGTTCATCTTTGTGTTTATGTTCAAAATCCCGAACAAGACACGCCAGAGATAACTCACCCCTATATTATATATAAATATAATATAAAGTATTCTCTGAAAAATATTCATGGCATGTTTTAGTATTGTTAGAGATGCTACCAACCCCAGAATGTTTGTCTGCAGTTACTCTATGTTCCAGTTTATGGGACTGTGTAAATTGACCAGGATGTTTTACAGCTCGTATAGGGAATGTAAAGTGAGTGGACCATGAGGAGATATTAACTGAACATCATAAAAAGTGTTACGTGTCTACAAAACGCTGATAGTCACTGATGTGAAGTGTTAAAATTTGAATGTTAAGTTGAGTGCAATGTTATCTTTTTAAGCAAGACACTATTTTTCTATGTCTTTGTTTGCCTGCCACAGGGGAAGATGGAGATCCTAATAGATTGGGTGCCTTCCAAAATGTGGTGAGTTGGTCATCTTTTACACCAGATACTCACAATTACACAAAGGGAAATTACGTTGTTCCAGCAGCCATACATATACTGTAGGACATGTAAATGTACCAGATTTAGTTATTATAGTCTATGCTATAATTTAGTTATATACCGGTACTGCAGGCTACATGTAAACATATATACCGTAAATCAGTTTATATTGTAACACTCCTGTGTACCTGATGTTTTAGATGGATAGAAAGATACTTTATTGATCCCCAAGGGGAAATTCAAGTATGAACAGTAGGGTTTTATGGCAATTGGTAGTAGAGTGTTGTCTGGGGTGAGTGTGAGCTATAAACTATTTTTTATTCATTTGCACTCTGAACTTGTAAATGTACTAACCTGAGATGTTGATAATGTAACTTTTGTCAATTCAGAATGTCAGGGCCCAGTTTTTTTTATTTCCATACTGTGGAGTATTCAGATATTTTATTAGTTGTAACACTATTATGACATTGGTTAATCTAAACATCCCTCCACTAGAATATCTAATCAAACTGGAATACAGGTTACAGTCTTTTTCACTAACCATCTTCCCCCTTTTTTCTCAGCGGGAAAACCTGTCTGCCAACCTGGGAGCCTGCAAGATAAAGATCTACACACACACACACACACACTCACTCACTCACTCACTCACTCACTCAACAGTCAACAAATATTTTAGCTGAGTGTTGTTCTTTTGTATTTTTTTATATAATATAAGTTAATAAAGACTACTAGTTGCCATATTGAATAGGAAGTATCACACATGTTTTACCACCCTGTTTTCTCAACAGAATCACCGTGTTGTGTGTTGTTAGCTTGTCTCCCACTACTTCTTGTATTGCAGTTGTTAGGACAAACTGGCAGAAGAACTTTCATTCACTAAACATTTAAAAGTGCCACAGAGTAATTACTGCTTTTGATATTTGTTTTAAGTCATTGTTGCTATTGTAGTATACTTGCTGTTGTTTTTGACTGTGGTCTAGAGGGTCCAGGTGCCTTGTGGCATGGGAGCTCCTGTTACTTCTTACATCAGTAAGTGCATCGATGATGTGACACACACAAAGACCCGGCTAACTGGAAGACATGACAGGAGATGTCCATAGGCTGCCGAGAACGCCTTCAGAGCCAAGGATGAAACTGATCTGAGAACAACGAGAGCCAAACTTTCCCCTAGCATCAGTAAAGCAAAACAGGAATACACACAAAAGATAACCTGCCATTTCAAAGACAGCAGAGACACATAGAGCATTCCCATCATGTGCATATAGCAAATTCTACTACAGCGCAGTCAGAGCCAGA
Source organism: Alosa pseudoharengus (assembly GCF_046254945.1). NCBI lineage: Eukaryota > Metazoa > Chordata > Actinopteri > Clupeiformes > Clupeidae > Alosa > Alosa pseudoharengus. Next base: position 11,808,769 of record NW_027468620.1, on the reverse strand, counting down.
CAGTAACGGAGTACATTTACTTGAGTACACCAAGCACCTCATAACATCTATATTGTGCTTTTACCTGATGCAAGTGTTTTGATATGAAATAAACATAATTTGCATGACATGGTCAGTTCTGCTGGTCAGTTTTGACCTACGCGACAGCCCTGCAAAGTACCATCCACACAGCTATTCGGCTGCATTTTTTGACAGTTTTCAAGTTCAATTTATTTCTTTGTCCCAAATGGGCAATTTGATTGCAGACAGGATCACATACCACACGACATAAATAGGTCTGACAATGCCTAAAAAGTCAGTAAAACCAAGATAAAACTTAATTAAATAAGTTAGATATAAGAGGAGGAAGTGAATGAATATGGGGGGGGGGTCACTAAATGGACAAATCTATCTTTTCCTGTTGTGTACATTCAGTACTTGAATAGAAAAGGGGATGAAGGAATTTTTGTACCTATGGTTAAAAGCAATAGGATGCCAACAAACGCAAGCCAGGTGGCAGCAGCACGTATTCAGAATACAGGGGATGGCTTGTGTCTTGATATATTTGTATCGCTTTGTTGAACACCTGCTTATTAAAATATTCGGTGAGACTAACAAACTTCACTCCCACTATCTTACTGGCCACATTTACTATCTTGGAAAGTGCATTTTTGTCTCTGATGGTGACATTTCCATACCAGCAGATAATGGAGAATGTGAGGATTGACTCAATAAAAGCTTTGTAAAACAATGCCATCAATGTTTTGTCCACCTGAAACTTAGCCAGTTTCCTAAGTGCAGAGAGTCTTTGTTGCCCTCTCTTGCACACCGAGGTGGTGTTCAGGTCGAACTTAAGCCGGTCATCAATCAAGGTGCCTAGGTACTTGTAAGATGATACAATTTCAACATCTTGATCGTTGATGACACTGTGCTTTGGAACAGGGGGAAGGCGTCTGAAATCTATGGACATGTCCTTGGTTTTACTGATGTTCAGATGCAAAAAAGCATCTTCACACCATGACACAAATTCATTGATAACAGGGCCATGCTCATTCTCATGGGAATTCAGGAGACTGACAATTACAGAGTCATCTGCAAATTTTAGAATGTGCCTGTTGTCATACTGGCTGCGGCAGTCATTGTTGTACAGTATGTACAACAGGGGGGAGAGAACACACCCCTGAGGTGAGCCTGTGGATGATGTTAGGCCACTGGACAGCACTTTATTTACCCTCACTCTCTGAACTCTGCGTGAGGAAATCAAGTAGCCAACCAATCAGGCTTGGGTCAAGGCTAAAGTTGTTCAGTAGTTTCTCAATCAGTAGGTGGGGTTGGATGGTGTTAAATGCCGAGGAGAAATCTACAAAGAGCAACCTTGCATGATTCCCACTTTCCTCCAGGTGTTTATAGAGAAGACTTAGTAGAGTGATGGTAGCATCCTGCACCCCCCTCTTGGCCCTATAGGCAAACTGGGAAGGATCCAAGAGAGGTTGCACCTTGATTAGGAGCTCAGCTTTAATCAGCTTCTCTAAGGATTTTGCAATAAGAGATTTTGGATGCACACAAGTTCATGGATCAAACCAAGCACCTCATAACATCTATATTGTGCTTTTATCTGATATATGCAATGATATATGTAGGCTACCTCATGTGCAAAAATGGGAAAATAACATGTATTTAAAAATATTACAAATGTTGCAAGCTTTTGACTTTATAGTCAAGCAGGTGATACATCTTAATAATTCAAGCATGTTTCTCATGTTATATATACAAATATTTTTGTAATTTTGAAATTATAGCTATTTCTGTAATTAGACTACATGCCCCATGACGTGTAGCGTTCATTTCAACGCTGCTTTATAACAATGGCGCCGAATTTGTAGTTCATTAAAACGGCTTTGTATTAAAACATAAACAAATTATTGTTAGGATGCACACTGGCACAGACGACTTTTGCTGGGTATAATATGTAGAGAAATAGTTAAAGCAAGTTAGTACATGACTCATTGGCATTCAATGAAAAGAAGTATAATTCCACAAAATATCGAAAAACGTGTACAGTAGGCTACTTCTGACCCTTGTTGCTAGGCAACGCCCCGTAGGCCTACCTGCTTGGCTGAAGAATAAGGAGGCTCATTATCCTAATCTTTGCTGTTCAAAGCAACATATAAATATATAAAACGATATAACACTTAAATTGAACAGGGAATAAATTAAGATGTTGATCAGACTGTAATAAGGACAAGCAATAGGCTAATAAACAAATGCCCATTCAATCAATGATATAATAACAAGTTGCTTACTGTTTAATGGACTAAGTGCATGTTGAACAAATGTGCCTTTAGACCCCTTTTAAAACACTGTAAACTATCACAGGAACAAAGAGCACTGTGCAACTTATTGCACCCACATGGAACCACTGAGGAAGAGTCTTGAATTTAGCGTTCATGAGTGGTCGACAGAACAAATGGTAATCAGAAGACAGCAGTGGGCGGTTGGGGAAGTACATCTTGATCATTGAATTAAAATAACAAGGAGCAGATCCAGTCAGTGTCCTATAGGCCAAAGTGAGAGATTTCAATGTAATGCTGGCTACTACAGGGGGAGTGTAGGAGAATAGGCCTAGGAGTGGATATGCATGCCCGATATCCATACCCCATCTGCTGGAACATTGGCTCATATATGTATTTTCACTGACACATTATCTATGTATCTATCTCATTTTAATTATGATAGCCATAGTACATGTGAGATTACAACAATAATAATGAAAGTAGTAATACAAACTGAAATGACTAAATGAATGAATTCCTTTATTGTTATTGCATTGGGAAAGAAGCTATTTCTAAATCTGCTAGTGCTAATCTGCTTGTTTTTAGACTCTGTAACATAGGTGGCTAACTGTTTCCAATTGTCCTGTTCTGTTCATGGTACACCAAAACTGTCACACTTGGATATTGAATCAATTACGATGAAAAACACGTAGCTTATCAACAAAGAAAAGTGAGATTGCTTTATGATGATAGATGCTTTACTTTTCCAAAAGATGTTGACACATTAAAGGAAATGACATGTAGTATTGTGATCCTTCTTTATGATCTGCCGCTGCTGCTGGTGGTGTTTGTGGTGCTGGTGGTGTTTGTGCTGCTGTTGGTGTTGCTGCTGGTGCTGGTGATGGGGGTGATGGTGGTGCCTCAACAGACTGCTGCAGCTCAACAGATTAAAGGAAAAGCACATTATTGTTAGATATGTGTGTACAAATCTGTTTTAGTCTGTAAAACACACTGGTATGCAAAAGGTTTTAGACAGGTTCATGCATTTGTATATATACCTGGAGATTGTAATACGCATTGTATGAGCGTACCACCTGCCTCAGCTTTTCAGCAGTGAAAGCTTTACGCCCTTCACCTTTTCCATAAAAAATGGCAAACAATGCATCATTACTGGTTTTATCATATACTCTTATGAAAAGTCAAATCATGTTGCAACAGCTGTGTGCATGCAGTTGAAACAGTAATAGTTGGTCAATATTAACATACCGTCACTGACTGAGGCAAAGGGCAATTCCTCAGGCCACCAAGGCGGCCTGTGTTGTGGCAGATATTCAGACCGAGACAAACCCTGACTCAGTGCTGAGATAGAAGGGTGTTAAAGTGTAATCAGATTCAGTAGTCTGCATCATTTTGATCTTTAAATAAGGAAATTGAAAACATACAATGCCAGTCATACCATGTTCTTTTATCAGACGGCCAATTGCCATCCGGCAATGTGTGCCACTGATATCAGGGTCAACGTATGGCCTCTCACCCCCCAAAGCATCTGTAAGACAGTACGCTCAGTGTCATTAAAAACAAATGTTAAGGTTCCTTTTCTGAACTTCAAGAAAGGATTGACACAGAAACAAACCTTAACACCACTTTCATTTATACATACCACTTGACACACCCCTATTAGTGTACATGTTTAGCAGCTCAGCCTTCCTGTCATTGGTCCAAAAGGCCTCAAGATACTTTGGCCCTAAATGAACCGTAACCGGGAAAAAAACCCTTAAAATCCATTATCAATTCGGTTTGTGTTGCCATGTCAATATCATTTTTATCAAAACTCAGGGCCAGATTGTGACCATACTAAAATAATTGTTCTTCCATTGAATGTCATCTTCGATAGATCTCATCATTGAAATGTTGTTGAATAAAAACATATTACATATACCTGTGAAATTAACGGTGGGTGACTCACTGCTGAAGTCAACCCATACGGCAAAAGCCAGGGGTGCTCCAGCCTCACCACCGCACCAATTCTTCATCTGAAAACAATATTAAAAATATTATACTTTCCCTCTCTTTTAAAAGCAGCCTCCCTCCCTTTCTTTCTTCACTGCACCCAATATTAGCATGAATTGAGACATGTCCCACTGTATTCTGAAAGCCTGACCTACTTTCCTGCAGACTTTTGCATATCATACGATCAGTGTTCATAACTCTATACATGGCACTATTTTGTATATTGGCGAACGAGGTACACATATGATAAGTTTTGAGCTCCAACTCAAAGGCAAAGCAGTTTCAGCCATGCAAACCATATATTTTCTGAAAGCTGGTCAGTTGTAGGTGTGATTTAACATACATTAGGACATGTCATGTGGTTACTATGGTCATATTGTGGTTGTTGCTAGGGTAAATTGAATGGTTGCTATGGTGTTGCTAAGGTAGATATGGTGGTTGCTATGCAAAATAACATGGTTGCTATGGTGGTTGTTAGGGTAAGCATGTTGGTTGCTATGGTGGTTGCTAGCTTGACATTATACAAGTGGTTGCTAGGGTAATTAAGATGGTTGCTTGGGTGTTGCTAGGGTAATTAAGGTGGTTGCTTGGGTGTTGCTAGGGTACATATGGTGGCAAAATAACAAAGCAGTAGAATTGCTAACGTTTAGCCATTTTTACATTTTTAGCCAAAAAACTCACTTATGTTGGTCTGATCAGTATGAAATCAGAATATGTTGAACAACGGGACACATCCAGTCGGTGGATTATTCCCGGAAGGAGATAAACGGTTCGAAACATACAAGGTTTCCCTCTTCTGCCGCGGTAACGCTAGGTGCTAGAGGGATGGGACCAAGACGCACGGCACCGCCTTGAGGCCCCTGACAAGTGTTCCAAAGGTGGGATATCTGAGACACCCACAAAAAAAACAGTGAAGGAAAAACTTTAAAAAAGTTGACCACTCCCACTTCAGAGGTGGAGTTTTGGGTGGTAGCATGGAGCTACGAGGCTGAAATTCAAGTCAGACCTTCTGCACAAGACCCACATAGAGCGTGCAAAGTTTCATCGCTCTAGCTGTAACGCAAAGCATTGTGCCTACTTTTTTGGCAATTTAAAGCAACACCAAAGAACTTTTCCTCTGTCGCACGCACTATTTGTTTATCCAGCACCAGCTTTGCAAATAACAATGTCCACAGACAAGGTAGAATATGTTGCATGATTTTATGAAAGTACGATGTATTGCGACATCAGATGCAAGTCAAATTTGTAGTTTCTCATGTCTCATTCCATCGAACTACATATCCGCTACCCGATCCGGCAAACTTACATAGTGCGGTTATAGCCGATAGAGGGCCTCGAAGCGGATGCAGAAAGTGCCGTTCACCCTGTTACGAGTTGATGAACCACTGAAACGATTTTGGAAACACTATTTTAAGGTACAAAAAACTCTTTGGTGTTGCTTTAACATTTAGCCATTTTTCAATTTTTAGCCAAAAAGCACACTTATGTTGATCCGATCAGTATGAAATCAGAATATGTTGAACAACGGGACATCACAAACAAGCCAGGCTCAGTTTGGAGTCGGTGGATTATTCCCGGAAGGAGATAAACGGTTCGAAACATACAAGGTTTCCCTCTGCTGGCGCGGTAAAGCTAGGTGCTAGAGGGATGGGACCAAAATGCACGGCACCACCTTGAGGCCCCTGACAAGTGTTCCAAAGGTGGGATCTCTGAGACACCCACAAAAAAAACTGTGAAGGAAAAACATAAAAAAAGTTGACCACTCCCATTTCAGAGGTGGAGTTTTGATATGTCAAAGTCAGTAGGAAGGTAGGACATGTCTTAATTAATTGACATCTAGAGGCTATAGGCTTTCAGAAAATATATGGTTTAGGTGGTCAATTCAGCTGTCCCTTAACAGTGTAGGCCTAAATATATCAGCTGTACAATGCGTTTCTCGATCTACAATATGGGCCTATGTACGCCTTATGATGCACCAAAGTCAGTGGGAAGGTGGGACATGTCTTAATGTATATTAATTGACATCTAGAGGCTATAGGCTTTCAGAAAATATATGGTTTAGGTGGTCAATTCAGCTGTCCCTTAACAGTGTAGGCCTAAATGTATCAGTTCAATCTACTTTCTACAATCTGTAGAAACAATCTAAATCTACAATATGGGCCTATATTTAGCACAGCGACAACCATATCTAGCAAAATCACAGTAAAAGTAATGTAAAAGTGATGTAAAATACCTGCCAATTGTCCTCTGTATCCACCGCTGCAGTAGACCATGATGTGAGGATGCACTCCATAACACAGCTGTTAATGGAAGCAAGGACTGAGGTGTCAAGGCCAGCATGCTTCAGCCTCTTCAGGAAGTTGACAAATGAGTAGCCAAACAAGGACAAACAAGGCCTTGCTTACATACTGGCTGTCTTGTAGTTTGACACCACTCTCCTTTCTGTGAGTGTTCTGTTGGAGTAATTTAATGAAATGCAACCCATACATCAGGATATCAGGAGCAAGGATCTGTGAAAACATAAGTAGAGGGGAGAAAAAAAGACGTAAAGATATGTCGAGAAAACATTGCAGCACCATCCCTAAACAACACATCAGGACACCTTTCTTTCCTTTTTCATTTGATCACTACTGCAATTCATACACCTTGTACCCTTGTATACAGGTGAGACAAGGGTAAAACTGATGTGGGTATTTATTCTATTATAGAATAGGCTACTAAAATATAACTCCACAACTTCAAGTGTCAACACTGTAGTTTTGAAGGAGTATTTGTAGTTCTTATGCAGGAAAATCAGTATAGGCTACTTTGGACATTAAAAGCTGCATGCACTACGTAGTACACTCAGAAATGCATTATTTTGGAGATAGAAATGTTGCTTTGTTTTTCAGAAAAACGGTAGTAGCATAACAGAATTTTTTGTCACATGAATTACCCAGACCCAAAGAAACAAATAGCTTATTACGTGAAACTGACCTGCTTATAATTTAATGTCAAACACCATCTCAATCACCATCGCACTCATTTCGATAATTTAACCAAATAACCATAACAATTATTTATTTGGCTAATTATCACGCATTTGTCCACGTCTTTTACCATTATAAGACATTCACTAAGAAATTGCACTAATTTCGCGTGATTCTAGTTGTTTTACAGCATGAAGGGTTTTTGGTCATGATAAGTATACCTATATTTTGTTCGAAACAACAAAAAACAACACCATTATTATTTATTTACTAAATTAACGTAGTTTAACTTACCTTACCCCACATAGCCAGCCAGCTCTCGCTCTACGATGCGTTTCCGCTTTCTTGTGGTGGCGTGTGTCACATGACAGCAACCAGCCTATCACACTGGGGCTGTTTCCTTTTTCGAGCGTCGCCCTGGGATCGTCGCACACAGTGACGCGATGCACAAAATTGCGCCAAAATATCAATAGCAATGAAAAAGTACAGTCTTAATATTTTATATCCTTGCTCAAATTTGTAAAATAATGAGCATAAATCTCCGAATGAAAGAAACTTGGGTATATGTAGCCATTACATTTAAACACATCACTTCCCAGAATGCATCTCTTTGCCAAAGAACTTTATTTCCACCTTAAGCAATATAAACATTTCTGCAGTAGTGTATTACATTTATAACAACTTCATAATCAGTATTGAGACGAAAGAACTAGTGCTTTCAGTAAGCTATTCTTTTTAAGTTGACATTCTCTGGGGATACGCTTCTGACATGGGCTTTGTTTACCTAGCAACGGTTACTATGCCTCGCTGAAATGAGAAGTGAGAACGTTTTTATTAAATATCCCACTTAAATAAGGGCATCATTTAAGCCAACGGCAAATATGCAGTCCTGAAACGACTGTAATTATTCAATATCCATGTATCCCAAAGTTATAAAAGTCAGTTGACCGAAATCTGTACTCAGTTGTTGAAACGGGGGATCCGTGTGTGGGCCACGGAATATATTGTCATTAACTTGCATTGGAACGAAATCTGTGTGTGTTTCACGGAAATGTAACTTCCGTTGAGCGAAATCTGCACTCAGTTGTTGAAACAGGGATGGAATGCAACGCCTGACAGGCTAACATTACATAAAAATCGAACTGATTGTATCAAAAGTGTGTTTCCCAATAAGATAACAACATCCGTTGAGCGAAATCTGCACTCAGTTGTTAAACGGGGATCCGTGAAATAGCCACGGAATATATTGTCATTAACTTGCATTGGAACGAAATCCGTGTGTGTTTCACGGAAATGTAACTTCCGTTGAGAGGAAATCTGCACTCAGTTGTTGAAACAGGGATGGAATGCAACGCCTGACAGGCTAACATTACACAGACACTAAAAAAGGCAATAAAAATCGAACTGAATGTATCAAAAGTGTGTTTCCCAATAAGATAACAGTTGTTTAAACGGGGATCCGTGAAATAGCCACGGGATATGAGTGTCATTAACTTGCATTGAATCGAAATCCGTGTGAGTTTCACGGAAATTTCAGTGATTCCGTGGGCCCACCACGGATTTTGAGTTAAGCGTCCGTGGCTATTTCACGGATTCCCGTGAGACCAGGTTGGCTGTTCGGTTAAACACAAGATGCTAATTACTTCAGTACAATTATGGGAGGCTGTCCTCCCATTATTTTGATTCATAGCGAGCACCTCAAGAGGCTAATAGATTGCACCTGTTGCATTTGTATGATAAACCACGTACTTGTCGGATAAATGAGAGCTGTCGCAATTGAAAGAGCTTGTCAGCTGACATTTGCCATGTGGTTGTACCAGCCTTCTGTGATTCATAGTTGTAATTTTGTGACCTTTTCCTCTCTGTTACATTATCAGTAACATGAATGTTGTGATCTGCTAGGAAAGCATTGCAAAATGTGCACACACACACACACACACACACACACACACACACACACACACACACACACACACAAAACACAAACACAAACACACACACACACACACACACACACACACACACACACAAAACACAAACACAAACACAAACAAACACACACACACACACACACACACACACACAAACACACATACTTTTTTGCAATGGCACTGTATTTTTGCACTTTTTACATCCAGATGCTACTAACTAACTATTAATTTATAACACAACACACATACATGGCTGAAATCGTTGGTGCCCTTCCATGAGGGGAAGAAAAACAAAGTTAATTATTGAAATAATTTGAAACTGACAAACGTATTCATCATTGTTTATTCCATGTTTAATGCAAATCAGACTTTGTTTATGCAATCAACAGAATGCTTTAAATAATGAAACAAATGAAAATGGCATGAACAAAAATGATGGTACTCTTTACCTAATAGTGTGTAGCACAACCTGTAGGTAAGTAAGTAAGTATGTACGTTTTTGTTTAGAGGCTGCCAACAAACGCTTCTTGTAGCACTGAATAAAACTTCTGCATCTATCAACAGGTAATTTTGCCTGCTCTCCCTAAGCCAACTGCTCCAGCTGTCTCAGGTTTGAAGGGTGCCTTCAGCAGACTGTATATTTCAATATTCTCCAGAGATGTTAGATGGGATGGCATTACTGGGTGTTTTTGGCTTTGTGTTTATGTTTTTGGTTGACCTCTGACCTGAGACTGACACACTGGGCTGCGTGTTTCACTTGAGATTTAATTGTGCCCTGCACAGATTCAAGCCATCCTGGGCCAGGCGCAGCAAAGCAGCACCAAAACATAAGGGAGCCTCCTCTATTTTCCAAAGTAGGTATGGTGTTCTTTTGGTGGTATTCTTTTCTTCTTTAGACTTGTTGTCATTTCTGTGAAAATGTATTATTCTGAGTGTAGCCTACATTTTTTGTTGTCTGCTATGCCTTTATTATTGTCTGGATATGTACGAAATGTTGTGTTGTGTACTTTGGAGTCACCAAGCGCTCCGACTGATGAATGGCCGGTGAGGCCTGATGTGTCGGAGCGCTTGACTCCATTCCGAGCTAAAGAGTACACAGGTGTTACTAATTGTGGCAACTTGCCTATTTAAGACTAGGAAGTAGCTAGGGATGAAACACACTAACGAAGGCCATAAGGCCGAAACGTTTGTTTACTTACCCCTGTTGCTAGTAAAATAAATCAGCGAGAAAAAAATATTTTTTTGGAGTGCGACCATTCTTTGATTTTCTGGTGTTCTTTTCTTCACCATCATTTTTTCCCATCTGTAGACATAGAGCTGATGTGACTTGCCAAAAAGCTCCCGTTATGTCTTCTCAGTCCAAAGGACATTTCTCTTGCAGGGATTGTGACTTGACTAAATGCATTTTAGCCTATTTCAGTCTCGCTTCTAAATGTGTTTCTTTAAGCAGAGGAGTCCTTCAAGGAGCCCACTGTTGGTGTGATCAGACACTGATTCATCTTGACCTTGGAGTTGACCTTGGAAGTCTTCTTTGGCTCTTTGTCTTCCAGTTTGCACTATCCTTCTGTTCAGTCTGTGGTCAATTTCCCCTCTTACAGCCACATCTAGTGAGGTTGGCTACTGTCCTCATACACCTTGAAGTTGTTAATAATACCTGCAACTGTAGTAACAGGAACATTTAGCTGCTTGGAGATGTTCTGATAGCCTTTAGCTTTAACATGTGTGTGTATAATTTCCTTTCTGACCCCCTCAGGCAACTCTTTCCTATGATTTCTCTGGTGCATGTTCATTTAGATGTGCACAATGATACCAAACTAACTCTCCTTTTAAATTGTCTGAATGACTGAATACAATCTCAAATGTATCTGTAATACTACTTATCATGGTGAAACAGTTTATTTGATATACATCACTATCATCCAATAATTGATCATCGCTTTAAGGGGTACTAACAAATCTATCAGGGCCATTTTACAATATGTAAAATAGGGCATGCAGCTATACATGTGAAAATATTTTTGAATCGCATCACTTTAAAGACAGAAACTATGCATTCAGTAATGTGTGAGGATACCAGCAATTTAGCAACTCTAAAATTGTCAAAAACACAGTCATATCTTTTGAGATACACAGACAAACAGTATGGGGGAAATCTCAAGCATTTATCGTGATTGTAAACTACCCAAGCCACATCTCGTGAGGTTGGCTAAGGTCTCATGCACCTTGAAGTTGGTACATTTACATTTATTCATTTATAGACTTGCACATTGGTACATATGTATTTATACCACCACATTGGTGGAGGGTTCATCAGAGGCCAGTCAGCAGGTAAATAGGGAAAGGTGTGGTTCATATCCAGTGGCTCTAATACTGGATCTGGACCAGGGGCAGCTGTCATTTCAAGTAGGACAGTTTCAAGGTCACGCGCATGATGCAAACATTGCACAGCCCTAACTTGCTCTGCTTTGGCTCACATTGCTTCCACTGCTGTCCACTTCTGAGACAGATTCCACGAACACCTGTAGTGATAATAATGTCAGACCAAGTTAAAAGCCTTTGATCACTAAAAATGTTGTCGGAAAATATGTGAAATGGTCAAAAATCATTCGTTTGAAATGTGAAGAGTGAGGCTGTCGCGCGCCAACGCAGGGACCTTGTTGCTGGAATAATCATAAGATATATCAATGGGAGTGAAGCCTGGCAGCCATGGAGGTGCCTGCAGATGGCGAGGCTTGGGCACCTGGAGCGAATGCCTTTGTTTCTGCCGGGGCGGCGCAGTCGGTTTGGAAGAGCGGAGGCCACGGGAGAGTGCAGGTAAATGGGCCCTGGGCCAGGCCAGACACGGAGTCAGTGCGTCGTTCGGGTCGGCTGCGAGCGCCTTTAGAACACCCCCGAGGTGGCGGCCCCCGAACACCAGAGCTGGAGGCGGTGTCAGCTTTCCCCCGAAGGCTCGGCCTGTTAGCTATTTCGTCAGGTGTCGCCAGCTCTGCGGAGGGAAAATCGTCTGTTTACTCTGACGTTGGCAGGGGGCATGTGGAGTGGGGCAACCGTTGCATCGCCGCGCTGGAGGTGGATTAGAGTTTTAATCAGTCTTAAGCTGTGCTGGAACCTTTTGATGACATGCCATGCATTATGAGTTTGGACTGTTTTTGCAACTGGAGTTTGATAAATTGACTTAAATTATGCACAGCATGGGTTTACACTGAAATGTTTGTTTCTAATGCAACATTTTTGCATTAGTAGTACATCATTCAGTTATCAGCTAATATCCACCAGTCATTCTCTCATTTGACTACATAGAATATGGTAGTATGTGTAAATTGTACACTCTTACCTAATCTATAATGTTGGTTTGTGCTGTCTGTATGTGCTATAAAAGCATATGCATTGTATGTAGCCTATACACTATCCATGCATCACTGGATGTGCACATGACAGAGGTAAATTGGGAGTTAATGAGAATAATATAATGTAAAGCACTTTTACATATTTTATTTAAACCGTTCAGTTGTTTGGGTCTCGTTAACCCCCTACTGGGTTCTCTGTCCCTGGTCATTGTTGTCAATGTTTATTGGCATTCTTTTCAAATCCTAATGCATACTTTCATCGACCCTTTTATATGTCATGAACAGCATTTCTGAAAGGACATTTTCCACTTTACCCTTGTGCGTTGTGTGTGTTGTGTTCACAACACTCTTGTGCATTACCAATACCAACAAAAAGACATCACTCAGATCACAACATGGTGCCTCGAATGTAATGCCACACACAGAGAAGTTTTCCTCAAATTATGTCAGCCCTGTTTGAAATGTGGCATATTATACAAAACAGAAGGATTCCAGATGGCGGCACACGTTTTGTTTTCCAGGGCTGTGTCTGTGTGTCTCTCTGTGTGTGGGGCTGTGTTTGTGCAATGAGATTCACTTCCACACATACTCTCAGTTCACAGAGTCCTAGACATCCAATGTGACCTGAAACACTGTCCTTAGCATGTTAGCCTGTAGGTATTCTCCATGTTATGACTGTCAAAATCATTCATTCTAAACAGCAGACATTTCTTTTCTTTTCCTACACCCCATTGGCTATTCCTGGCTAACTGTAAACTGGCAGAGCCGCATGGGGGATCCGATTCCCTGGAACATATAAGAAATTTTAAGCCACGGCACCAGTGTTGATTCATTTCAACTGGATTTAAATGCAATTTGAAAGCCACCAAGCACTGAACCACAGAGGGGAAAAAAGAGTAGACCAAGCTCAGCTCAGATAGGTACTTAGAATAAAAAAATAGGTTTTATGTGGATGGAGATTAATAAAGAAAGGAAACTTCAAAAGTTCATGATCAGAAGGTCACTAGTCTGCTGCCAGCTTGATGAATAATAAAAACCAAACTTAGCTGTTGCCTGGACTCCTTTCACATTTCTGTTGTGCAGGCTATAGCATTGGCTTTGTGTCGTTTCTTTTTTTTTCTGAAAACGCATTTGATACATTTTATGCTATGTGGCTCTGTGACAGATGTTGAGAACAGCATTTTTTTTTATTTTGAAGCACTCTAGCAGCAGATGTCATAAAACCACATTAATACATGTTTAAAATTGAATAATATAAATATTTAATTGCAAAGAGAATTCTTTTAATGTCATTAAGCCTGGAGTGTTGCAATGCCATTTACATTATTTACAGATTTAAAAACACGCCTCTATTACAATATCTAGTTTGACGTGCATTATTTTTATTTGTTGCAAATAAAAAATTGAAATCATGATATACTAAAGAGGTTTTGTCTCTGCATTGAAAAAGAGATATGGTGTAGTGTATGACCTGAGAATAAGTCAAGTTTCATCAGTGTTTCCATTGCTGAGGTCCTGTGACGCTTGCTAGCTCCTCTTAAAACTACATTCCGAATCAAAGTGACGACCAAGAAAAGAGAGATTCACTACTAAAGAGAGACGGACTAAATCCTTCAAACCTTCAACTCAAAGTCGTGTAAAATCCACAATCTCTTCATCACGTTGTGGTTTCATAATGTGGCCATATGAAAATATGTGTCTTCAAATGAACCCTTTGAAGGAAATTAGAAGGTTTGGAAAAAATGGCACTCCTGTAATCATTTTTCCTTTAGTAGGCCTAACACCCAAAAGTTTACAGATTTGTTTCAATAATGAGTCAATGTATGCCAGTATTTAAAAGTACAACAATTACTATATCAAAATAATGAAAGCTTCCAAATAGTGTAGCAAATATAGATAGATAGATAGATAGATAGATAGATAGATAGATAGATATGTCTTGCATCGTGCCTGTTTCTATCAAGACTTTTCGAAAATAAGACATTATGATATAACCAACAATTTTTTTTTTTTACCTATTTAAAAAATAAATTCTACCAATTAACACTGCTTTTCAATGCTTTCTGGTAGGATACACAGTTGAAAGGCCACTCTTCTTTCCTCCACTCAATCAAAGCATTGTGTATGAGAAGTGCGATGCATTACCAGCAAGGCCCAGACAAACGGGCGGGGTTGGGGACCAGGCCCTTGACCCTCCTCTGAGGAAAGTTTTTTGTTTTATTTTTGTTAGTCAACAAACACGAGGCCGGGAAGGGGGCAGAAATATAGTCAATCGGTCTTAACAAACAATGGGGAGTACAAAGCAAATTTCTTCAAATACAGGTTTCTAATACTGGTGAGCCAGCCAGCCACCATTGAGTTGGAGTTGCCTTGGACGTGAACTTGACCCTGCACTGTGGAACACTCTCATTCACTTCCTCTGTTACCGCTCTCAAAAAGAAATAGGCTAGATTACAGGTGGAGAAGCAAATGGCTCTTTAAAAAAAAAAATGTTGAAGGAGACTGAAGTGTTTTCTGTCAGGGAATAGTGCGTTAACAAAGCATACATTAGCTAGCTGAGCATCTGGACTTCTGTGATGTTGTGCATGATGTTGTGATAACATAATGAAGTATTTTCAAATATTCTCACTTTCATTGGTAAGAAGACACTGACACAGGTGGTGATAGATATAACTTGCTGGACTTATCCACCAGCCAAGTGCAAACAATTTTTGTGTTACATCAAATACAAATACAAATGGCAAGCAAGCACAATTGCAAGCAGATAATATGATGTATTATCATATTATGGTGAAGAGACATAAGTGACATATGTGTATATATGTATATATATGTATATATATATGTCATGAAGTATGCCACAGAGACAGCAACAGTAAACATCAACTACAGTGCTAGTGTGTCTAGTGTCTACAAGATGTCATCAGAGATTAATTCTGTAAGCTTATCGCTACTTTACTTAACCGACAGCAAGGGCACTGAAATGATAATCATTTAATTATCTTGAAGGGAACAGAGCAAAAAGTGTTTCAGTCATATAGATTAAGATTTCTATTAATCTCTTAACAACTGCTTGAGATGTAAGAGCTTTGTCTCTGCCTGACACCTTTGTTGAAGACAAACATTCTACCAGTACATAGGGATACAGTATGTGTGAAAAGTGCTATAGGAAGTTAAAAACTCATATATTTCATTAAATGTGATGGCTATGCACTAAATAGAGACAGATGTATCACCAGAAGTGTGATTTATCTTGATTAAAGCTATGAGAAATCCCTTATCAATATTTATGATGTATGATATGATTATGGATGCAGTCGGTGTTGAGATGAAGTTACATTTGAAGGGTATAAGAAGGAAAAGCAAAACTTTACAAGCTTGAAAAAGTAACACACACAGATACACAGACACAGACACAGACACACACACACACACACACACACACACACACACACACACACACACACACACACACACACGAATACAGACCATGCAGACGAACTGTCATTTTGAGGCTTGCTCCAGAATCATAATGGGAATTTGGCGCAAATCCCATGGAGAAAGTTATTGCACCTCCAAGCTCATACAGAGACCAAAATTTCTGCAAATAGCCAATCACATAAGCAAATAAGGAAGGCAAATGAGAAGATTAGCCTGTTGCTCCCAGCTTAATGGGTTTAAACAAATGAAGAGATAGCTGAGGTTCCCAAGCTGCTAGGCCTAGTGTGCTGCTGTGAACCAATGTTTCTCCGATTGTGTCCCTCTCCTGCACCATATTGCCCTGCCACATGCTACACTATATCAGATCATTACCTGTGTGTGTCTCTGTCCTTAGGTCAAAGTGACTCGTTGAAGTCTGCAAGTGGAACTGCCGGAGAATCGTGGCTCGTTAAATGAAAACTCCAGTAGCTGCGAGAGAAAGGAGTTTGCCAAGCTTCCACGCTCTTAACACACTCTACTTGGCTCACCTTAGACAAGGCTGCAGACTCAACATCAAATAGCTGATTGGACTGGATGGATGTGTCCCACCGTCTAACAAACCTAAGCCTCCCATCGAAAACAGACTTGGGGTGATGTTGATAAATGATGCACTGTGCTTGGTGACTGTTGATGGTTGTTTTGTGTCTTACTTCAGATGAAGTATTTCATGGGCTTATGGTAAATTTGGAAAATTCTAATTATTTGGGGTTTAAAATGAACCTATGGTTTAGAGTTCCCTTACAAAATTGATACATACAGTATTGTACAGCATACAGCACACAAATATAGTGGGGATTATTTAGTTGGATGATTCTTACGTGGTTCTTACGAATTATACATACGTGGTAGCATCAGAGCATTTGGGTGGCCATCATAGCTGCTAGAACAGTACTGCCATCTGGGTTAAGTTTGATAACCTACTTAGCATTGATGTGTAGAAGCTACTATAAACATCCACAGAGGTTTAACTATACCATCTGTCCTGGCCTGTATGTACTGTACACTTCATTTGCTGTCATACATGGGCAATTAAAAAGATGCTTGTTTGTGTATGATGCTTGTTTGTGTAGTCAAATACATTAAGTCACAGGCTCGATCAAGGTTACTTTTTGTTTTGTCTCCATCTAATGCCATGTTTGTCAGCTGGGCAGCATCCTCTTACGCCCTTAATGCATCACAACAAACACCAACATGAAAGTGTTTTTTTTTATTATTATTTTGTGAGTATCTTCTGCTGAATCTTACATGTGAGATTCTCCTATGAGTGTGCTGGCTTTATTCTTTTGTCTGGTTACAGGGAGAACTCCTGCATCTTCAAAGGAGCATCAGCGCCCTTCTTAGATTATCTGAAAGCAAAGATGCCTCATGCACACAACGCTGATAACAATGGAAAAGTTTTCACTTCAAAGTAATCTCCAATTCTAGTTTCCCTCTGCCATGTCTCCGTTCATAAACCGAGCTGAATGGAAGGCTTTTTCCATCTTCATGGCTTTTGAAAGAGGCCTACTGTATGCATGAGCGACAAAATCTGATGCTAAGATTTTGGACTATTCTCACTGTTGCAGTTTGATGACCTATAACTGGACTTACATTGGTCAGGGGCTGTGTGGATGCAGCTCTTACATAGCAGCCTAGACACCGTAATGCCATTTGATTCAGTACAATGACAGGAGAAATTAGTCACAGCAACTAATATGGGTGTGAGTGGGCTGATGTTTATTTTTTTTCTTCAATGTGTAGTTTAGTGATTCCCCCTCCCACAGCAAATCAATGCAGGGAAGTAAGACCAATGATTCAGAGTGTTGACCATTTATCCCATTGGTTCTATAGTGTGTAGGTGACATTTTCGTCATGAGTCACCAGTGCCATCATGTGGTCGGGGAAGGTACTGAGGCTTGGACCACAGACAGCGTTGCTAACGTTCTCCACTCACCATCCTGAACATGTGCATCCTGACAGCGGAGCATTTTAATTGCCTTGATATTACAGTGATATAGTTAGGGGACACATGGTCCTCACATGTTTAGAGTTTCCCAAGAGGAGAAAAGGGGAAAACATTAAACATTTCATGTTTGAGAGATCGCTACAGGATGCATTTCGAGTTGCCATGGAAACAAACTCTCAACAAAATCATTAGAAAGTGCTGATTTAATTTGTTAAATTGTAATTGATATAAAATGTGTCAGTGTAGTTTGCTGAATTTAGTTGGTACACTGTCATAACAGAAATGTATTACAATTAAGTCGTTTCATGTTTTCAAACTGAAAGGCAGCCTGAATATCACAGGCCTCACACTGGCCGAGGCTTTAGGCCTACTGAATGCTGTTGTAAAATTGCCTCTTAACATCATCTAAGAAAGGAACGAGTAAACAAGTGTTTACTCGAAAGATTGCATCTTTCAGGTGCAATATTGTAGATCTAGAAGCATCTTTTTGTTTACAAAATAAATCTAACTAAACGTTTTAAACACATAGCAGATGGACCTTTTAGATATAACACGCTGTATGTAGTAGTAGGCCTAGTCAGGTCCCTACTGGTCAAATAATTAAGTTACGAGATCATAAAGACTTGTTTCCGATGGAAAAGCGGCGTTGCATTCAAGCCTTTTGGGGAAGTGTAATTACTGCGTATTGACATGTAGCAATGAGGTATGGACCACTGGTCAGACGTTGGCAGCATGCTTACAGCTCTAGGTATTCCATATACATAAAATGATTTGTGTACTTCAAAATGAGAGTGGGCAAAGAGGCAGTGAAAAGTGCTGATGCGATTCGGATAGGGTTGTAGCTACTTTGATCACGTTCATATTTTACACTGCATCACAATGAGCGTCTGTGTGCGCTTAAATGTTTGTGTGCATGAGAGGATTGTATAAGTGTGTGTGTGTGTGAGAGAGAATGTGTGTGTGTGTGTGTGTGAGAGAGAGAGAGGGAGTAAGAAAGGGAGCCAGCCAACAGTAGGCCTATACAGCTCAGAGAAGACACGGCCGAAGTGATTTCTACTTCTTTTATTAACACAAAAGCAGGAAACACGGGGGCAGTGGGGGTGTAACGAGATTTACTGGCGACGGGGATGGTGCTCGCTGCTAGGGGCTAAGTGGGGGTCCGGCTCTCTGGGCCTACCCATCCGTGGTGAGAGTAAACGCTTCAGAATTCCACCGGCTAATTGAAAGTGCGGCTTTTTAAAACAGAGATTTAATAAACTGAACATCAAAGCTGGTCATTTTTTAACCGGAGCACCTCTGAGGTAAGTGGGAGCAAAATTCATCAGAGCCCTTCTCAGCTCTTTTTCGAGCACCAAGATGACAAACTGTTGCGCTGTTCAGTGTGGTGGCAAGTGCACTAAATATAGCATGACCCCACTCTCTTCCCCTCCTACTCACTCCTACTTTTTTTCTCTCTATCCTTCAAGATGCTGCTTTGTATATTTAAAGGAAACTACAGCGAAGCCATGGAGCATCCTGTTTGAAAAATGATCCCTATTAATGTGTGCATTGCTCATTACACAATGACTCACACTACAACTGTATCACCTCTATGCATCAGTATTTCCTTTTATTCCTTCATTGTTTTAAATACAGATTATTTTTATTCTGCGTTAGATTACTTTCTCCTTGGGGTGCTGCGACCAGGGGTGGGGGATTTGGGGCTGATGGGTGGGGTGGGAGACTTGGCGGATTGCGGGGCTGGGGTGGGGGCGGCGGACTTGGGTGTGGGGATCACAATGGGGAGAACGGGTGGCAGGATCCTCCTGGCCATGGGCACGGGTTTCATGTCCGGAATCTTGTCTCCATGCTTGTAGACGCTCACGATGACGTCCACCGTCTCGCCGCCATACTTGTTCTGCACGGTCATGGTGTACTTGCCGGAATCCTCCATGCTCACGCCTTTTATGGTGAGGCTGGCGAACTTGCCAGAGTCAATGGAGATGACGTACTGGTCGCCGGGCTCCACTTCCTGGTCATTCTTGCACCAGCTGACCTGTGGCTTGGGGTCTCCGCACACTGTGCAGGTCAGGCTGAGAGTCTGAGCAAAGCAAAAAACGAACCCTTCAGAACATAACCTTCCCTGGCCACGCAATTATAACCCCAATTCAGAAATAGTTGGGACGTTGTGTAAAATGCAAATAAAAACAGAATGTGATAGAATACAAGTCTTGTAAACCCATATTTGGCAGCAAAAGGCACATAGACAACATATCAAATGTTGAAAATGAAATGACTATTTTATGGAAAACATATCATCATTTTGAATTTCATGTCAGCAACCTGTTTCGAAAAAAGTTGGGACGGGAATCTTTACCACTGTACTGCTTTACCTCTTCATTTAACAAAATTCAGTAAATGTTTAGGAACTGAGAAGACCAGTTGCTAGAGTTTTGAGAATAAATGTTGTTCCATTCCTGTCTGATATAGGATTTCAGTTGCTCAACAGTATCATGTTAATCAAGTTTTTCATACCATGATGCACCTAATTTGACAGGTCTGGACTGCAGACAGGCCATTTTAGCACCTGGACTCTATAGAGAAATACTGTTGTTTAAATATGTGCAGAATTCATATTGGCAGTTTTCCTGAAATATTCAAGATCTTCCCTGGAAAAAAACATTGCCTGGATGGCAGTATATGTTGCTCAAACCCTGTATACATCATTCTGAATTGATTGTGCCTTGCCAGATGTGCAAGATGCCCATGCTGTAGCCACTAATGCACCTCCACACCGTCATAGATGTTCAATTCGAATTGAGGACCAAAACAAGTTGGAAAGGTTGGATGCTTAGATAGCCCCTCTCCTCTTTAGCCCAGATGAGTCCATGATTTCCAAAAAGAATGGCAAATTGTGATTAGTCTAACCACAGCGCCTTTTTCCATGTTACCTCAGTCCATTTTAAACAAGCTCAGGCCCAGGTAAGACGGTGGTATTTTCTGTATCATGTCTCATTTTCCTAAGCCCATACAATAACAGGTCTGGAAACAGGTCTGGTTTTGATGCAGTGCCATCTGAGGTCCAAAAGACCACGGCCATCCAATTTGTTTTTCCGCTCTTTCCCTTGTTTGCAAAGATTTCTTTGGATTCTCTGAATGTTTTAATAATATTATGTCCTGTAGATGATGAACTCCCCAAATACTTCACAATTTCATGTTAAGAAGCTTTCAAATTACATTGTTTCATCATTTGTGCACACAGGTTTACACAGAGTGATGTCAGGATGCTTCTGACGTCTACTTGCACACTGCTAGCACTCTAACTTCCTTGATCATCCTTCCAACTGTGCAACACAGCACTAATGCTGATGCTTGCTCGGAATGAAATATTATTGTTTCATATTCTTTTCGGCGTGCATAATTTAACTCCACTCAACGCTTCAGAATGCTGCATAAATCCACAAGGGTAATACTAAAAATGTAATATCTCAAGGCCCTTGGCCATCTGAGTCCTACACACCACTGTGATCCTAAATCAGCAAGTTGCTGAGATTAAAACTGAATAAGAAATATTGACCTGCTAATGCGGCTTTAATTTAAAAAAAAAAAAAATGCAGCTCTGACACATAATCACAAATGCCTGCTTAGACGTTTTCCTGACAGGTTTCCCATAACAGTCTGACAAAGGGTGTCCAGCCACTGAGTCCCCCCCCCCTCTCCCCAGCAGGCAAACAGTGGCGTGATGAGTGACCCACACGATTGTGGGGGACGACGACATGATAAACCCAACCTTGGCTTATTGATAAATCATTGCAGAGCTTGCCCATTTCCCCTCACCTTGAACCCAAGGTGTTTTTCCTTGTCTTTGAATTATTCACCTTGGTGCTGCTGCCTCCCCCTGAACCACCCCCCCCCCAAGCCTTGACTAGCCCCAGCATCCACAAGTAATTGTGTTGTGGACCAACTGGCTGATGCCACATAGACCTTTGAAAATAAATCAATACTTCACGTCTCACCTTCTTCTCCATGATGGTGACCACATCTGGGAGACCACCACAGACCTTACCACGATCTGAAACACACACACACACAGACACACACACACACATACACATGTGTGTTAGACCTATTTTTTTCCAGATTTATTTATCTATCTGTCTGCCTATTTTTTTGCTTAACTAAGTCTGCGGGGGGATATTGTTAAAAAAGCCACCAGCTATTGCCGTAAGCCAGAGAACATACTCACTCTTTTCAGCATATGCCTCGGCTCTGGAAGGTGAGAGAAGAATGGCATTGTTAGTGGAGTCATTAGCACAGAGTAATATGTTACCCATGGTCTGACTAGCTGTGCACATGCTCTGCATTGCTAAAAAAAACCCTCATCTCTACCTCGCCTCATCAAAGACTGAGCGCTGAGCCCTACACAGTTCACACAACAGAACACATGCTGCTCTTACTTGAGTCTCTGGAATTCTGCATAGGCGTTATCATAGACTGCAGAGAGAGAGAGAGAGAGAGAGAAACACAGATTAAAGTGAAGTGTTAATGGAAAGGAATAAAAATTAGCTTTCTGCTTCAGTTCCTGGAGCCAATTCTCCTGGAGGCAACAGTGGTAGAGCGGGAGGGACAAAAATAAAATAATAAAAAATAATTTCCCATTATTTTAATGGCATTGTTTTTCTGCCGTGGCCCAGAATAGGACTTGCTCATTACTGTCACCATCCCACCAATCGCATGACCTGTCAGAGGCCAGCCCTTGATTATGTTTGTCATCAAACAGTCTGTTGACTGACTCCAGCCTGCGCTGGGATGGCACCTTTGATATCGAACCCCCCCCCCCCCTCCCTTTTCCCTCTGCAAGTCCATCCCCAGATGTGCCTAAATATTCTTCCCCTGCGATTCTGTGTAAGCAGCTGCAACCATGGCCCTTTCCTTTCAATCACAAACACACAAGAGCAGGTGAACAGAACGGAACGGAATAGAATAGAATAGAATAGAATAGAATAGAATAGAATAGAATAGAAAAGAATAGAATAGAATAGAATAGAATAAAGTGGAGCAGAGCTCTATTCAGATAGAGGAAATATATTTCTTGGCGGAAGAATGATTTTCTATGAATAAGTCGTTACATTTCTTGTTGCTGTGCCTTTACTTTATAAAACTTTGCCAGGTATTTATAGCAACAGTTTTAGGAAAGTGTTGTGCCTAACAACGCCCCTTAGCTGTTGTCAAATCAGTGTAACCTACAGTACGGCCTCTCGGGGGGTTATTGCTTAATTAGAAAATGCCAATAACTGTTTCCCTAAGCCTAACACTTTATGACATTTTACAGACTAAACAAATTGATTATTTGAGAATATAATAAATTAATCTACCATAGAATCTGTCATTTGTTGCAGCCCAATGTGAGAGTGGCCTCAATCAGTGATATGGGTTTGGCCATATCACAATGGATCCAGATCCACAAGTTCCTGGGAGTGTCCTCTAAAAATGGATTTGGTGGAATTCAATAAACCTAAACCTGGGGCAGGTGCAACAAAACTATTCAACAAACTCCTTTATGGAGATTTATCTATATTGTGTTGTGCCAAGCATTAGTGTGTTTTTTTTCATTATGTCTATGACTAACAATGTTTCCAAGAGAACAGTAGAGTAAAAATAAATAGTCTCGCCAGCTTATGAGACTGCTTATATTCAAACTGTCCTTCACATGATAAGGCTAACAGTAAGCTCCATCATTAAGGACAGTGGGAGGAAAACAAACCCTTTTCACAGACCACACTCCTTCAGGGATTATTATTCATTAAAGATTCATAGGGGGCAAAGTCTCAAACCTCCACCCAGGCTTACTGGTGGTAAACCATACATGTTCCCCCTAAAACACTGTTGGTTTAATCAGAATTCTGGATAGCAAATTTGCACTTATGATGGCATGCCAATGTAATAATTATCTGTGCAAATGTATAAGCATATGTGTATGTATACATAACTCACGTTGTCCAGAGAAGTCCATGGTGCGAGTATATGTCTTCTCAGCGTCTGTAATCTGAATGTGATAAACACCCTTGTCCTTGTCAACAGGCTCGACAATCTCAATGGATGCCATGGCTGGGGTGCCGCCAATTCTAAGTCTCTCAGAGGCAGACAGTTTGGTGTCCCTATAACAATACAGAGGGATATAGAGAAGTATATATAGTGAGTTTTAATACTCAGCAGAAACACATGCACATGCTTACACACACACACACACACACACACACACACACACACACACGCACACACACAAGAATGGACAAAATAGATTAGTGTGCTTCCACTGCTTCCTTGACTCTTTTTGTCGGCCAAGCCATGAAGAAAAAGCTTTTTACAGTTCAAAAGAGAGTTGAAGATATTTTCAGATTATTTCTTCTCTGTCTGATTGCCTGAAAATAACCTCTCACACCAATAGTGCCTACGCAGCCTATACAACCTATGTCGTCTATGCTAAGGTAGGTCAAGCTGTTTACCACTCCTCTGATTCTAATTTATCCTAACCATGCAGCAACATATTCAAAACAGGTATCCACTATTGCTGTTGTGGTACTGACAACAAGCTTCATTGGAATGCTTATAAGAGGGAAGACTTGAAGCAGCCACTTCAAAATGAGATTGAAGGCCCCCGCATGTGTTGACAAAACTGGCTCTCACTTGACGTGGGGTTGTAAAGAACAGCTCTACTCGGAGACCCAGGGCAAAATGCTTATCCTTCATGTCGGTATTCTGCTGGGTACATGATCCGCCCTTGGGCAAAGCATTAGGTAACTTGAAATCTGATAAATCTGCATTGTATCAGAACATGGTGGAGAATACATACACACAAATGCAATCTCCTGTCACCACTATTTTTCCCTGATTCCTTCCTTGCCTCACACAAAAGGCGGTTTCAGAGCGACTCTGAAGTCATGTTTAAAGGTGCAGTGCAACTTGTGCCTTTGGGGACGTCAGCCACGTAGCTTTGCATTCATCTGGATTTATATATTTCCCTCTCTCCCTCACACACTCTCAACGGCACAGGAAAACTATGAAAATGTATAATAATATACAGCGTTTTTACATTGTTACATTGACATTTGCTTTTCTTAGTGATCTTGAATAAAATGATGTGCAAATAAATAGATGAATAAAGAAATAAATAAATAAGGTTAAAAAAAAGACTCATACTTTTGCAGCCACTGGATTTTCATCTCCTCTGTGTAGTACTTCATGCGGCACTGGAGCATGATGCCCTCAGCAGTGCTGTGGACGTTCAGCTCGGCCGCAGAAGATCCTGGGGAGACAGGAGAGGAAAGGGGGGGTCACCCACTCAAGCTCATCTGGGCTGACAATTAGTCTCTCCGTCTTATGAGGTATCAACAGAGGGTGTGTGAAGGTGTGTGTATGTGTGTGTGAGTGTGTGTGAGTGTGTGTGTGTGTGTGTGTGTGGGGGGGGGGGGGTGCACTCCATAATGAGACTAACTCGTGATTGCTTTCACGAATAGGTTGCAGCTCCTGGGACGGCCTGTTGTAGATGAAAACCCTCGTCGTGGTGACAGGAACAAATTAGTTACTCACTCACCGGTTCATAAAGGTGACCTGTGTTGTTCCCTTAAGAATGGGATAGTTTTTTTAATGAGCCGCTCAGCTTCCTCTGCCCAATTTGTGGCAAAGAAAAGGTTCTCCAGGAACTATGTACCTAGCAACGAGAGAACCAAGCAATACCCTGATGCTATCGCCTGAATGTCTACATATTGTGCATATTCTCGAGGATTACAGCACTAAATTTGCATTATCACACAGAAGACTGTAGTGTAGCTTTAGTATATGCACAGCCTAGCTGTTTGTGTGCTATTTCATTATACATTAGGTCGTCCTGATTTATGCCACAGATTTTCAAACACATAATGCACAAAGAGATAAACTGAGGGTTACATTCTTCATATGTGGTCAGAACCAAATATTGGATTGTAAGGGGGCGGATGTTGGAGGATTTGAGGATTTTAAGACTTTACACCTCGGTGCACCACTTGAAATATGGCCACAAGTAAACATGCGTCATACTGGTAAACCTGCAATTTTATCATTGTTATCCCCTGCCGTGAGTTGCAAGTCAATACATTTACAAACAGCAACCATGAAAACAAACTCATCAATCCAGACAAGCTGAACATCAATAAGACTGTCATATAAAAGCCTTTCGAGAGGAGAAACATAACAGATTGCAATGTGATACACTTCATGTATGCTATGGGGGAAACACGTGTGAAATAAAAATATAACATGGTACCTACCAGCCAGACGAGTTAGGTCATTGATGACATTATCAAAAGCTGTAACACAAAACATGAATAAGGCCTGTTAAGCCCTGATAAGGCCTGACATGAAAGTGAATACGCACTGCTGTAGAATGTCCATGAAATAAATGTGTGGTTTAAGTCAAAGAGCATGTTGATTTACCTTCACCAGAGATGTTGATGTGAGACTCGTCTTTTCCTCTGTCATCACTGATGGAAGCCTTGTAAACGCCAACATTTTTCTTGGAGAACTATAAACACACACACACACACACACCAAACTCAGTGAGGCATGTGGTGAGACAGTGAAAGGTAGTAGTTGGCAGCAATCACTGAAGCATCAGCGCTTAAGACAGATTTGTTCCAGTACAACATCGCCTTGCAAACAACTCTGAGTGGTTTGACCAAAATGCTCTGAAATAACATGTACTACATACGCTACACCAAATACAGGTGCATTATGAAAATTTCACTGGCTGAACAAATTATGCAAACCACTGATTTTAATGCTTTCAGTTGACTGCATAAAAGGGCTTGTGATTGCTTGAAATACCATAATCACAAATAACAACAGTCTATTGTCCAGGATACAGTGAAAACCATGTATTTCCAGCTCAGCTGAATATCCCACAGTTTGACCTATTGCTTTCATAAATGTTTTTTTTTTTTTTAACTGCATCCACATTTTTCTCCAAGATGCACTCGGCCAAATATTTGAGTCTATGCATGTGAGTTAGGCTGTATTCCCATGTAGACTCACACACTTCCACACCAGGAATGTTAGGGAGGAACAGTGGAAGCCCAGGCATCACACTCAATGTTATGGTAACGGTTGCAGTTTGTTTTAGAACATGAAAAGGGAAACTGACAACTGGGATTTGTGTGTCATGTTACAGCACACCCTCTCCCCACAACATCCAGGCCCAAACAGACAACCCCCCCCCCACCCCCACAGACACACACACACACACAGGCCCTTCACGCCTCAGAGGCCACGAGAGGGAGAGAAAGAAAGAGAAAGAGAGGGAGAGAGAGGACCAGTTACCAAGGCGAGGGGGAGCTTGCACACTCCAGATGTTAGGTCTGCCGGCACATCAGGGACGATTTCGGCGCCGTCCTTAGACCAGTGGAAGACGGACTCCTTCTTTAGATTAGCCACCTGCATAAGGAGACGCAGACAGACAGAGAGAGAGAGAGAGAGATAGAGAAAAGAGAGGAGGATAAGGAGGAGCCACCATGAACCAGGGACAAAAGTGTCCAAGCAGATTGGAAATGGCAGTGGCGTCGACACAAGCGCCATCTGTCACACTGTTGCTCTGACGCCTCTCGGCACAGGGAGAACAATGATGATCCCTGTGACGAAGATGAATTGCGCTGAGAGCATTAGTCATTTAGATAGGCATCAGCGATAACTGAGGCCATTATTTTCACTCAGTCTTTTGGCAAATGTAATAGTGGGGGGCTGCGAGTGAGGCGAGTGCCTGACTTGCCTTGCAAACGAGGGAGACGGAGCAGTCATCGCCGACGTGAACAGAGAGGAACTCGCTGAAATGGGGACCTGGGGAGAATTACAGATCACATTCCAGCCCTTTGTTCTTGAGCCAACTAACTACATGAGCGCACAGGAAAGATAGCAAATTAACTTACTGAGGTTGCAGTTTTTCTTTCAAAACAGGCATAAATTACAAAGATTATGCAACTATTACTGCACTGTAATTTCTGAGATACGGTGGTAGTTAGTGTTCTTCCAGCATACCTTCCTTGACTCTGATGTACTCCTTTCTCTGATATTCAGCCTCGGCCAAGGCAGCCTTGAAAGCTGAAATCGCCCAAAGAAACAACAAAAGGATTAGAATCTGTCAATGCCACACTTCTCCTGGCGCTATACCCCATGTCAACATCCCAGCTGATTGGCACTGGGTAACCCTGAGACAGGTGAGCTTACCATCGCCAATAAGCACCAGGGAGGACTGGGCCTTGGCCTTGCCGTCCTGGATCTGAACAGTGAAGGTGCCCTCGCTCTCCTCTGTGAAATGGTCCCAAATCATCTCAATGACGCCAGTCGCGGCATCATGGCTCATCTTGGTTTCCTGTGAGAGCAGAGGAGAGTTCTTCAATTCATTTTTTTTTCCATTTCGGATTTTCAAACCAAATGAAGGAAGAAAGAATCATCTCTTGATTGCACTGGTGAAATAAATTTGCTCTCCAGGGACTGCTGTTTAGGGAGTATACCACCCCCCCCCTTTTTTTTAAAAAATATGTCGCTCCTGGCCTGCTTTCGTCTTGTCATGACTGCTCTAAAACAGTCAGTGAACAATGGAGAGCACACTGGGCTAGGCCGCTGGATGGGCTGCATTTCCAATTTTCGACAGCAGAAACATCACAGCCACAAAGGCATGCTAAACAAATGCCATTTCTTCGCTTTCTTCTTTTTCCCCCCTCTCTCTCTCTCTCTCTCTCTCTCTCTTTTCTCTCTCTCTCTCTCTCTCTCTCTCTCTCTCTCTCTTTTTTTCTCTCTCTCTGTCTCTCTCTCACTCTCTCTCTCTTACCTGGCAGTTGGCAAGCTCCTTGTTGTTGGCGAAGAACTTGTAGGTCACGGCAGAGGAGATGCTCTCAGCCTGCACCCAGAAGCGCACGCGACCCCTCTCCAGGATCTTGTATGCCATCTCTGCCTTCATAGGAATAACTGACAGGGGGAGAGACAGAGAGAGGTGGCTGTGGCGGCAACGGCACGTCACTATGGCTCAGGGAAATTTCCATCCAGAAGCCTTCTAAATAAACATTTAGAGAGCCAAGGGGATCAGCTGACATTAGAAGTAATGTGTGTGGAAGACGTCAGCATTTTTGAGAGACAACATACCTCCTTGTTCTGTTCAGATAACTGGCAATAATGGCCCCGTGAGCACACACATATATGCAGTATACTATAAACAGTATCTTATTAATATTTAATGGGTGCTATTGAGGAAAAGCTTTACAGATTAGTGTTATGTGCATGCACCAGTGGTGTACACTAAAGATGGTGATATGGAGAGAGCTTGCTTACTTGGGTTGCGGATGTCGTAGCTCAGAGCCAGCATTTTCTGCATCTCTGCAATGGAGCATGGCATTCATAAACGATAATAAAATCAACATTTTACTGTGTGTAATCATTTTATGATTATAGTCATTTGCTATTGCCATCTAGAAAAGCATCTAGAGTGTGGGTATGTGAGTGTGTGAGTGTGAGTGTGAGTGTGAGTGTGTGTGAGAGAGAGAGAGAGTGTGTGTGTGTGTGTGTGTGTGTGTGTGTGTGTGTGTGTGTGTGTGTGTGTGTGTGTGTGTGTGTGTGAGAGAGAGAGAGAGTGTGTGTGTGTGTGTGTGTGTGTGTGTGTGTGTGTGTGTGTGTGTGTGTGTTTCCATAGCACTGCTTCAGCCCACACACAGTATAATAGTATTAATAAATAACAATCTGGTCATAATATATTTACAGGCCTTACCTTCTGCAGATATTTTGTAGCTGGCTGAGGCACCATCTGTATGTGTAGCAACGACTGAGAATGTTCCCACATCCTCCTTGTCAGGATTCTTGAAAAGCAGTGTTGAGCTAAAGAAAAAGAGGGGGGGGGGGGGGGGGGCGCAGGTAAATTCAACACATAACCCAAACACAAGTATGAGTGCTGCTTAATAATCACACTGGACCTGCATTGACACATTGATGCTAATTCTTACGTGCTGCCTTGTGTCTTCACAACAACTCCCTTGGAGAAGTCAGTGATCTGCTTGTAGGACTTCTTCCACACAAACTCAGTCTTCTCAGTCATCTGACAACTCTCGAACGACAGATAAACGTCGCCTGTGTTCTCATCCACACCACACTTCATCTCCTGGGTGCCTTTGAAATGAGAGGGAGACATGTAGGAGGTTGATTGACAACGAAGCTATTTCTTTCTTTTTTTTAAAGGAAAGGCTGAGATGGAGCTTTTGTGTGCATGGGGGATTTGCATGTGGTAGTTTCCTTTTTTCTGACTTAGTCGGCTCTTTATTTCAGGGTTGGCACTCAGCAATAGCATATCTCTTGGCCAGTTCCTGCCTGCTATTGTTTTTCTCCCATACACTCTGACAAGAGCCTCACCACATGACTCTATACTGCACCCTGCTGGCCAAAGCTGGTAGAAGCAGAATAGCTCAAAAAATAAAAACATTTGACACCTTCTGATGAGTCAGAGGCTTTTTTTCCCCCCACACGCAAATGTTCCTTATCGACTCACACACAGACGACTCCTCCCTGGGACTGTTGAAATCACTCACGGCTGATGTGTCATACCCTTCCACCACAACCCAGCTCTCCACACAGATTATCCTATTCTCATACAGAGGAAACTCCTGAGTAAAATGAATATCATATTATATATATTATATAATATATACACATACACACACACACTCCTCTATTTATTTCTCTGGAACACAAAGTGGTGCTCCCTTCTGTGTCAGGTGGGGTGGGATGGGACTCTTTCTCTCATCTCTCTCTCTTGCTCACTCGCTCTCTTTCTCTCTCTCTCTCATGCTTTCATGTTCTTTAATATCTGCCCAGGCTTGAAATGAGCATCCCGCTGGCGCGCAAGCTTACCTGGCAGCGCCTTGGCAATCACTGGGTCGGAGGGGCCTGATGGCGTGCCAAGGCCCTCTGCGTTCTCCGCACGCACCCTGAACACGTAGGACGCGCCAGCCTCCAAGCCAGACACCTGAGCAGAGCAAGTCACAGGTAAAGAACAGTGGGAGACTGCATACTAAAGCAGCAGTGAGAAAAGGCAGATAATGAGAGGCAGGTGTCTTGTGTTGTCTTCTTTTATTTGCGGTCGCAAAATACAGGGGCATTTTACACCGATCCTCTCTAGAGGACGTTAGTTACCTTGACGTAGCGGTGATTGACGGCTTTTTCGTTGGCGGCGGTCCACGCGCTTGAGCCGGCCTTGGCGAACTCCACCACGTAGCCAGTGACGGCACTGGCGCCAGTGTACACCGGAGCCTTCCACTCCACCACCAGAGAGGTGTCCCTGATCTCACAGAAGGTCATGTCATATGGAGGACCTGTCAATCACAACAACAACTGCACTAAGAACGCAGCAAAAACAGGATGTGACAATAACTTTTCAAACAACACATAGTTAAGAGACCCATCCTGAAGGTGCTTGTTAAATAGCTCATTTTGAATGCATGCCATGGGCAAGTCCTGTCAACACAATATTTCATTATGCAGACAGCTTGAGTGCGATCGTGATGACAAAGGAAAACAACCTGGACAGCATGGGAATTTGAGCAGCTTTACGGCATTTCGCAGTTGGTCTTACCTGGCTCTGCCATCTTCCAGGCGGTACACTGGAAGGTGCTGCTGGGTTTGGAGGCAGCGCCAAGTCCAGCAAGACTCTGCCCGTAAATCCTGAATTTGTAAGACGCACCCGCGGTCAAATTCTCAACCTACAAAAAGACCACCAGAGCTATTAAGAGAGTTGTATTCACACTATATGCTGTTGGTGCTACAGTACAATCTAATAAGTATATAAATGTGGAGGAGTAAGTCAGGCCTACCTTGTAAATTCTCTCTGTGATAGGGGGGATGTTCACTTCCTGCCAGACGTTCTTGGCCAGGTTGCTCTTGTCGATGTAATACTCACTAACTTTCGCACCACCTGACTTCAAAGGACGCTTCCAGTTCAGAACCATGGAGGTTCCATCACAGCTCAGCAGACAGATGTCGTAAGGAGCAGATGGTGTTTCTGCAGTGAACATGGAAGGATTAAACGCTGTCATTACAATACACTGTACGTCCAGGAAAAAGTCAGACAGCTTTGCTCTTGACAGGCCCCTTCTCATCACAAAAAAGAATATCCTGCTTTTTTTTTTTTTTTAAAAGAAAGAAAAAAAGATTTTTCCAATCCGTTTCACACCAGAACCCCCATTTATAACGGTCCTAGAGGTTTATGCATAATCTCTTATTATGCAGAATCTTTTTATCAATTTTGTTTGTCAGAGGAAAACACCCATACCATCGTTTACAAATCGATTTCCCAACATCCCAGATGTCTAACAGGCAACGATTTTATCAGGTTGATCACCAATCTGTGATCATCCCTATTTAATTTTTCAATAGACTTGTTTGCTCTTTAAGCACCTGACCAAATTGATGGGAGTTTCTCTCTTCTCGCACTGCATATTAATATTGATCCAGCTCCTAGTGTTTGCCTTTAATTTATATCCATGGCTGTTTGAACAGTTGTTTAAACACTCAGCATTGATGCTTCAAAAATGCATGGTTTGCCAAGCAATGGCCAATCTAATCTATGAGACAGCTTGACTCTTGAAGTGACAAGTCTTTAATCTTAGGCATATATGGTAAATTACTAATTTAGAGGGGAAAAGAAGGTGCTATAATAGTGTGATGAGTAGTAGTCCTTCACAGATTTGTGAAATATTACACGCTGACACTGACATTACGCTGACATCTGTATTCTAACAGGTCACCAATTTAGAGGTTTATTTCCTATGTTTTTGTTGATACCTCACTCCGAGATGAACCTGATAAAATAATATTTATCTATACTACATAATATACATACACATACATATATGTATATATATATGTGTGTGTGTGTGTGTGTAAGTATGAGTGGGTTAATTATTGCGTATATCCATAGCATGTATGTGTCTGGAAGAATGTGTGTGTGTGTGTGTGTGTGTGTGTGTGTGTGTGTGTGTGTGTGTGTGTGTGTGTGTGTGTGTGTGTGTGTGTGTGTGTCTTAGGTGTACATGTGCAAGTGTGTGCACATATGTGTGTGTGACTGAGTACGGTGGTGGCAGAGGTGGCCAGCTGAACATTTTCAATTTCCAGGCTGGCATCGGTCTTGTCTCGAAGAACATCAAACATAATTCATCAGACCACATTTGCAAACACAGCCTCTGATACCCTCCCTCCACCAATACTCACTGAGAGCTGCACGCACAAGGATGGGGGCTGACTCCTGGGATTCATCACTAAGCCCCAGCTCATTGATGGCTTGAACACGGAACACATAAGTCTCACCGGTAGTCAGGCCTTGAACCACGAACCTAAACAAACCAGGGGAGAGGATATTTCAGGGCGCACATCCATAATGAGGAGGAGGAGAGTTATGAGGTCATCTCTTAACCATGGGAGAAAACGGCTGCGCTGAACTCACGCATGGTGTACTATTTGTGCATGTGTGTGTGTGTGTGTGTGTGTGTGTGTGTGTGTGTGTGTGTGTGCTGTGTGTGTGTGTGTGCGTGCATGTGTGTTATGCAAATCTACTGGAAGATAATCAGCACAATGTTCTTCTTCTAGGAGTTTAAGAGAGGCATGGTGAATCACAATGCTTGACATCTTTAAAATGTAAATAGTTTTCCATCTGTTTCCTCGAACAAGGAGACAAGGTCAGGAGTATCATCACTAAAGCATTTCATAAAATAATTGAGTCCAACAGCACTGAGAAGGACACACTCTAATATCATGACATTCAGATTCATAAACAAAAACAAACAAACAAAGATAAGAAACAACATACTTAGTTTTCTTGTTTGGCTTGTGATTGGCTGAAGCCCAGTCCTTGGATCCCTTGACGCACGAGTCGATGTAATACCCGATGAGGTTGTTGGGCTCTTTTGGAGGTGCCCACTGAATGAGGACCGAGGTGTCCGTTTCCCTGGTGGCGACGACCTGACCCGGAGCGGACGGCACACCTATCGGATCAAACACCCCGTGCGTTAAAAATCGAGGGGGAAAATGGGCTCATTATTTTTAATTAACTACAACGGCAGTGCCATCCTGCACTACAGCGGCCCACAGTTGTTGTTTTTTTTATTATTTTATTTTAAATGAGGTCAGAGATTTTTGGCATTAATTAAATCACCCCGAAGCCGTCTCTTACCCTTGAGCTCCTGGGTCTGAATGGGCTTGGAGGGCTCAGAAGGTGCGCTGGTGCCATACATGTTTGCCGACAGTGCTCGGAACTGGTACTCTTTGCCCTCGGCCAAGTCAAACACGGCGTAGCGGGGGGATCTCACTGGCACTTGAGTATTCACCCTCTGCCAAGCACCGCTTCCCACCAGAGTCTAGGGAAAATAAGGTCAAAATAAACCCCCCAAAAATCTCGTTCAAATAAATAAGGATTGATATGAAGTGACAGAGTTCTTCAGTGACAAACAAGCCAGCTTGATAATCACTGTGGAAAGTGACGTTAGCTCCGCTGCAATATGGTGCACCCGTGTACCCCATACCCACAGGTAAGAAAAAGACAAACCTTCTCGATGTAGTACCACATGGGGGCGCGGTCATGATAGGCAGGTGGAGTCCAGCTGAGCACGACATATGTTCGGTCGGCCTCGGAGGCGTGGATGTTGGAGGGCACCCCGGGCGCTTTTCCCTCAGCTAGAGACGAAGCACATCAGACCGAATTACTGTCCTCATCCGAAGCGAGCACGCAGCCATGCATTACCTCTAGGAAATGTCAGCTGCAATGTCACAGGGTCTGCACTTCCAAGTTACACTAATGGCATCCGATGGTTGCTACACACACTGCGGTGTCTATTTTGTGGCACATGCTGAAAGCTCTGGGGCAGGTTGATGTGTTCATTTCAATTTGAGGGAAAAGGGAGGGTGTGCCTCAGTACATATGGCAAGAGTAGAAATCTGCAGTAAATATGCTGTACATCTAGCATGGAACCCACATGACAGAATGCCAATCAAAATACCAGTGAGTGGGCTGGCACTATCGACTTTGGAAAGAGCTATGGAAATGAACTGAATAAAAGGAGGAAAATTAATTAACTTGCAATGTTGTTGAGTCATCAGATTATTCCATGTCTTTTGTGTCGAACATGAAATAAAAATTGAATTCTAAATTGACTCCATTTCACTTTGAGCCAGAGCTGAATAAGAAGTAATTGTGGTCCAAAAAACTGAGGCAGAACCAAGCTGAAATGAGGGTGACATGTTGCACCTCTGGAAAAAGAGATACCACAGATGGCTCTATGCTGCCTTCCTGATGGAATTCTCATCAAAACCTAATTAGCACCTCTCAGATGAGATCCAATTATAGACTGCATAATTATTGCTAATTATTGAAAAAGAAAAAAAGAAAATAAATAAACATGGAAAGAATATGGAAACGTGACTGTCGCTAAAGCTCAAATTGTAAAATATATCTAATAATGACTACCTGTACCAAAAACACCATAATGAGCTCAGACATATATAAACACATGACTCACTGATTTGTGAACAGTATACTACCTTCAAGGTCATCAATGTAAGTCACAACATCAAGTTTGCCGCCCAACTTTGTGGCTGAAAAATCAGAAAAAGACACAAGTTATGAATACTATCAGTTGCTGTAGACAATGCACTGCTGCAAAGAGTAAAACGCATGAAAAGCCATCCTGCTGCAAGGCTCCTGTATTACCCTGAAGTCTATCAAATTCGGTCGGATCCAAAGCAGCGATAGGATCGGACATTCTGGAAGGCCTACTGATGCCGTGAGAGTTGACGGCTCTGACCCGGAAGTAGTAGGAGTGTCCCTCAAACAGGCCGGACACTGGGTATTTGCAGATCTTGATGGGGGAGTCGTTACACTGTGTCCAGTTCTCAGTGCCAACCTCACATCTGGCAGAGGAAGCAGACAGGTCAGTAAACAAGAGACCATCTGGTCGAGGCAGCCCAAGCAACCCAAATGATTAAAGTATTTTCTCAGCCATGCACTGAAGAGAACACTCTGAATCTTGGTGTAGGTGAACTAAACTATGTTTGTCACATAGTTTGCTTGTTATGCAACCTGTCCACTGCTGATGATGATGATACATAGCCTTGTTTATCGTTTATTGCTGTCAGCGGACTGTGTCTTGTTACATTACTCAGTTCGTTAGTTGTTTTTGTTTCAATGTTATCTTGTGAAGGGAAAATGTAAAATTCTCTCTAGACCGGGAGATAAATAGCTACAGTCTCCTGTCACTTTTCACACTGAAAGAGTGCTTGTCAGTGGAATCACCGGTCTACAAAGTATCCGATGATGGGGCCTTCAGTGGTGGTGTTCGGAGGCTTCCATGACACAATGACATAATCTCTGTTGGCATCATGGATCTTGATGTCCATCGGAGCCCCAGGTGCCTGAGGAACTGGTGGGGGACCGTCTGAAGGAAGAAAAAGAAATAGAAAAAAGGAAGGAAAGAAAGAAGATTGAAAGCGACTCTGGCTCCATGGCGAGCCAACCCACGTCGTGTGATTCTGAATTTCTTTCCCCGTAATGGCTACCGGGTAATAGAATTTCTAAAAATGACGATGGACGGCGGGGCCGCCCAGAGAATCCATTACTCTCTGACAGATTACCTTCTACAGAGAGGTAGGCGCTGTGCACGGCATCGCCCCCCTTTGTCACCATGCGGAGGGTGTACACGCCCTCATCATCCTTGTAGAGCTGGGGAAGGGTGAGCTTAGCGACACCTCCGCCGGACTCCATTTTCACCCACTTTGATTCCTTCAAAAGGTGCTCTGGGGAGGCAGAGAAATCACATTTTGAGCCTTTAGATAGAGCTAGAGAGGTTTTTTTTTCTCTTTTCTTTTTTTTCTGGGAACAAGGTGTGTTCCTCCCGATTAGAAAATGATTTGGAGGTTGCAGCTTTTTTTTATATTTCTATCTTCTTTTTTTTTTGAAGAAGAAGAAGAATGGGGACAGAGCAGGTTGTACTGGTAGAATTGTAAACAGTGTTCTGTATTGATGCATTTTACACTGATTTTTGTACATTGTAATTTTGAAAAATATAACTACTAGGCT
The DNA here is from genome assembly GCF_046254945.1 of Alosa pseudoharengus. NCBI lineage: Eukaryota > Metazoa > Chordata > Actinopteri > Clupeiformes > Clupeidae > Alosa > Alosa pseudoharengus. Next base: position 11,771,724 of record NW_027468620.1, on the reverse strand, counting down.
ATTTGACTGAATTTCTCAGATACTGTATGGTAGCTCTCTGAACAACATCTGGATTGTCAAACTCATAATGTAAGGAGTAACCTGCCCAGATCACTTAATTCCACTATGACTGTCAAACTCATAATGTAAGGAGTAGGCTAAACTGCCCAGATCACTTAATTCCACCATGTATATTATATTAACACAATTTCACTAGACATGTGCATTATAACAATACCTTCTAAAGAATACAGAGCATTTCACAGTAAAGAATTTAAGAATTTATGCTAGTTCAATCTATGCTCTGATCTGCTCCGCCACCTTTGTGGCTCACTGATGCTTCTCTGGCTGTGCATCTGCCAATTACATTCACAGTAGACACACACACACACACACACACACACACACACACACTCTGAATTACATTCATAGCAGACATAGATATTGAAACCAAATCTGTAACCTAAAATATGTCCTTACCATCTCTGTACCACAGTGCTTCAGGCTGCAGGTTGGCAAGATTTGGACTAATGGTCATCTTACAAGCCATGGTGACGCTGTCACCTTCCTTTGCAAAAGTCACTTTGAAAGTCTCCAGGAAGGTAATGGTAATCTTTGTGTATTTGATCTCAGGCAAAATGGCGACTAAAAAAACAAAAACAAAATAAAAACATATTTTATATAAAAAATACATCTTCACATCAATTTTCCTCCAGAAACTGAAGAGGCATGAATATCGCATCTTTATTGATATGGCAATTTGTATCTTTTGGCATGAATATCTTAAATAGTACTTGAGGATATATTTATTACTGATGTTCACTGACAATGTCCCATGCAAATGTATTTTGTTCATTAGTGTGAATTTGAGGGGCATCCTTGCGGGTAACAAGAAACATTGGAAAATGCGAAAAATATCGAACCCATGTTGTGAACCGTAGACACGCTGAATGCCAAACACAAGATTTATGCACAGAACTTACACTCATAGGGTGTCCACGCATAAGGACAAGAAGCCTCTTCTTCCTTGAATTCTGTAGAAAGGAAAGAGTTACCAACTAAAAACCCAAAGGATGTGATATTTACTTTGTCATTTTCTACAACACTATTCTCCCATACACTGCTAGCGAAAGTGTCGTGACGGGTATGGTGGACATTTTGAATACAGTTCTACAACATCCATTATGATTTGCATTAAATGCTAATTGTTTAAGTTGACTAAGCATTTTCCTGATGAAGTTATCATTTAACCATAAAACATTATGACTATTATTTATGCCATAATAACTGTATAATGCACTGATTGCAAATGACATGTCATTAGGGACCTTTCCAAATGTATTACTTTTTAAAGAGGTGATTTAGTGTTATTATTGTGGGAACTGAGGAGTGATTCGGTGGCGCTACGCTTAGCTAATCCACATCATTAGACGGTGCTTCAAAAGTCATCAAAAGTTCTCACTGCTGTTCTGGACTTACTCTTTACAATAATGGAGGCTTGAGAGGAGGCCTGTCCGTGAGAGTTGGAGGCAACAGCAGTGTACATGGCAGTGTCCGCAATTGCACATCTAAATGACACAAAAATAAAGCACTGTTGTGAAAATCTAGAAAATCTTACTTGCTGTTGATAATGAAGTGTTAATTAAGTAATGTGTTAATTCATGTTAAATCCATACTTTTGATCATGTAAAGGGACTGACATCCAGGACTTAATAACCTTTATTATTCAGCCATGTGTAAATATGTGCAAAACACAAACTTTGGCTTTACATCCACTACATCACACTTTTGGAAGACTTCCTTCAGGAAGAAGATCAACAAGAAACATTTTCAAGAAATCTTTTATACCATCATCCATAATTTTGCTAAATCAATAAAATGTATGAGTTTTTATAATTCATAATCTCTGCCCCCACTGAACCTTTGTTATCTTGGACTAACTTATATTGTTTATTATTGTTGTTTTTATTGAGATCAACCTTTTTTGCACATTTCCATGTTTCCATATGTTATACCTGCTGTGAAATCTTGTCTGGGTGTGCTATATGTTGTACCTGCTGTGAAGTCTTGTTAGTGTGTGCTATATGTTGTACCTGCTGAGAAGTCTTGTTAGTGTGTGCTATATGTTGTACTGTACCTGCTGTGAAATCTTGTTTGGGTGTGCTATATGTTGTACCTACTGTGAAATCCTGTTTGTGTGTGCTATATGTTGTACCTGCTATATAGTCCTTTTTGTGTGTGCCATATGTTTGTGGGGCCAAAGATGAATTTCCACCAGCAGTGGACAATAAAGACTCCTATTAATACATGCAATGACAGCTAACTCAGAGGACCTTGATCCAAACGTTTACCTATACATACCAAACTGTGAGAAAGGGAAGTTTAATAATTATATGTATGCTTGCTTCCATATGGGAATACTGTTGACTGGAGGGTGTTTTAGTAATATTATTATCTGCTGTTTTTGATTCATTTAAAGTTCGATTTTGTGACTTTTTATGTTTGTGTTCGAAATCGCTCTTCATAACAGTATAATTAAAGCAAGGATATATGGATCGATGAGTGCCTTCTTGGCCAACCTTTACAGAGCCCATTAAATCACACCACCGGTTAGCAGTGACCAAATGCTTGGAGTTTGAGGGATAATGACTTGGGCTCCATTAGGACGTTGCTTATACATTCAAAACATGTCGAACATGGGAACCTATAAGACGTGAATGGCAACCATGCCAAAGCCGCAAGGAGGGAGGTGAGTGAGAATAGTGGCTGAAATGTGACCTTCAAGCCCACAGTACTATTTTAAAACTCTCTCTACATTCCGTCCAGACTGCCACCATGCGTCGGGCAGCAGTTTTTACAGAAAGTGAAAGGGCTTCAGCAATTTTGGAATATCAACACTCAGTTGGTAGCTTCTTCGCCATAGACCTTTCACTTTCTGATGGGAAAAGGCAGACTGTGTGGAGAGCGGACTCGCCGGCCGGCCCTGTGCCGTCGTTTCTGACACAGTGACAGCAGAGAGATACAGTTCCTCTTTAAGGAGCTGCCGTGTCGAATGACACAGACCTCAGCGTTTTGGAATGAACAGCTGACAGAACCTTAAGACGAAGGCGGTACTCCAGTTCGCCTTGGACAAAATTGGAAAAGCATGATGCCATTCACCCAGCTACCTTTTGTGGACCCACACGTGTTGTCAGTAAGCCCACCACTGGTTCGGGTGTATTGCAAAGGATGTAGGCAAAGATACAGCCATTCACTAAGGATGTTGTGACACTGTGATAAAGAAAATGCCGATTCATACCGCTATGAAGTGGAATTGCTTAACCTTCACTAATTGTGTACAAATGTAAATTCTGGCCACTTTTCTCCCTTCGAGAAAACTAGTAAATGGTAAAACTGGGACATAACTGTTTGTCTCAATAAATGTACAAATGTTCACAGTCCATTGTACATGCAGATTTCTGAATACTGTTTAGTACTTGAGGCCATGCACAAAGAGGATAAAACTTAAGACATTACTTGCTGATCAGAAGGGTGTTGACTCCAGCATTGCCGTCCACTAGGTATTTTCCGGATGAAAGGTCAAGGAGGACATCATCTTTATACCTATAAAATGACAACAAACAGTACAAAATGTGCATTTGTTTCAGTTTATTTAGCATATTCCTGTATGTTTACTTGTTGTTGTATTAAAGCTGAACTTCCACCTGCCATTTTCCATGAGTGCATTCAACCTTCAAGACAAACAGTCAAAAAAGGAACCGGATCTCTCTGTCTACTCCAAAGGTTTGAGACACATTGGTCTTTATAACCTTGTAACAGCCTTGTCAACAAGGCTCAGTTAATCCCCAAAACCAGGCATGCAGATTTAACACACAACAAAATAGTTTGAATGTCAATTAGTTCAATCTTCAGCCATGACTTTTCTCTATAAAATGAACATGCCCTTTTTAATAATATCAGTTGCAGTTCCAATAATGCTATATTTGGTCTTCTTTTCACTATTCACCACAATAGTGCACTGATCAAACACTCACCATTTGACAATGGGAGTTGGATATCCATGCACAGTGCAGAAGAGTTTTATTGGTGTGTTCTCGAACACTGTGTGGGATCTCAACCTAACCGTGAAGCTGGGGCCCCTGATCATGGACCCCTCACGTATATGTTTCTCTGGCATCTTCTTGTGCAGCTATTGGAGAACAGAGAGGTGTTATGTAGACAGACAAAAAAAAACGCAACAAGACTTTTTATGCTTTGTGAAAGGTAGACCTATTGATATAGAGAAGAGGTCTGAACACAATAGGAAGGCAAACAGTTACACAGTTTCTGCTACAAAACTGGACACAAGTAACAAACAGATAGCACAGTTCCTGCTATAACACTGGAAGAAACATGAAAATTGTTGATGCCATGCCATAATTGAAATATATTGAAACAAATAATACAAGTAAGTTTAATTCAATTCCCTCTGAAACATCCTCAGGTTTACAAGGAGAATATTTGAAATGATTATCATTTCATATAAATAATGCAATCCGTATACTCCCTTACTCTAATCAACAATGTCTGAACATGTACAATATTGCATAAAGGACACATGGGGCCCTTACCACGTCCTGGATTGTCTTTGTGAAATGATGTTTGTATTCCGCAATTTCTTCAGAGCTATAATCACAAATAAGTATGACTAAAGTTTTGTAATTATCGATCATTTCACATTTGAAAGATTCACTACACAATTTTACTTTACATTTTCTATCAACTGGAGTAACTATATAAACCTAATGATCTTAAAGCAACACCATCTACTTAGCGATGCAAAGAAAAAAAATCAATTAAGGCTAATACATTCAAACAAGGGATTTCAAACATCCATGCCCTTGACTTTGAGAGGCGGTGTGGGTTCTGTGCAATTTAATTCACTCTTCTGAAAACATCTGGTCAAGCAGTCAGCAGTACTGTTATTCTTCACTCACACAACAGTGAGTTCAAACTTGACAGTGACCTATGCATGCATTTCTCTGTGCTGAGCTTAAAAGCACAATACAGCAATGTAAGTAGGCTATGAAGCACCACTCGCTCTCACCTGCTGTGTCAACAGAGGTGACTGTGTCTTATGACATGCTTGAGATAACATTGGCTGTTCCCAAGCAGCACAAAACCACTGATTGTTATACGCATGTAAATATTAATTTAAATATTAACATTTAAAATAATGCTGCAAACATCTAGATACATCAGGTTATGTCATTAGCATTATGATTAAGAAAGGTGCCAAATAACATGACTATGCAGTGAAGCTTTGACCTGCAGTAGGCCCACAGCACACAGTTATGGGCATATTAATTAATACAGTGAAAATTGCTTGTCTGTCACCGGCACAGTAACACATTATATGCTATTGATATAAAAGATTATTGAGTGTATTCTTCTGACATAGCAGAGATATCATGGCTAGTAGATTATTATTAAGGTACCCTTGGCATGGAGGGTTAGAGAATACAGCTCTAAAACCCATTAGGTCAAAATGAGTAAATGTTAAGCTATGCAACACGTCTACTAAAAGGCATAGCACTGAGAAACTAATGTGTCATTCTTGTGTTACTATTTGGACTATTCTAGGTATTGAGGCAAAATTAAGTTATATGTTAATTGGCTGAAACAATCTGCCAAAGACGGGTTGTTTAGTAAAGTCTCGAAGACCTCCCAACCTGTCTCTTACCTGGAGTACTCTTTGACAACATATTTAGACTCACTACTGCGGCAGCCGTGGCTCAAGTGCTTGTGGGCAGCAACTGTTGCAGCCATATTTGAAAACTTCAAGGGACCTACAGATCAAGTCAGGAATACAAATATGCACTATCTCTGCATTCTAAATTAAAATGAGACTTTTCCACTTTTCTGAAACAATGGAAATCTTGGCATATGCTTGTGGTGGTTTTGTCCTCCACATTGTAGGCCAGTGATACATTCAGGACCTTGTGTTCTTCAATTTTCAGAGGCCCTAAGGGCTAGAGGGTCTGAATTAATGGTGCGCTACAAGAAATGGCTGTAGATTATATTTGCTGGCCAGAGGGAAAGTAGATTCAGTCTTGGTTTAAAATTAGAGGCTGGGGGTTGGTGGGGGAGAAGTTGGTGTGTGAGACAGGGGAGTGGGGTGGGGGTCAAGAAAGGCCGGTACCTATGTTACAGTAGCCATTCATGATTTCTATGGTGTAAAAGGTGCCATTATAGCCTAAGTCCCAGAAACAATTTAATGTATGTGATTGTTTGTTGGGTTGAGTGTTCCATTTCAGGTTTGATGACAATAAATACCTGCAACAGTGTACAAACAGCTGTACATTTTTCAGAAATAGAGAAACAGAGATGAAGGATAGAGGTGAAGCATAAAAAATAAAACCAAAAGTAACACCAAAATTACAGCGATTGTTAACATGTCCTTTTGCTTTAGTAAATCCAGCACTAATGCAAAAACTATTGTTTTCAAATATGTTTGAAAAATTAATCAAGGACTAATATATTTACTCTATATTAGAAATGCAAAATGTTCCCAATTATTGTACTTTATTGCAAAGAAATACATAAACCAACACTACAACAATAAATATAAAGCATTGGGGAAAATAAAGAATGACATTTTCTTGTGAAGGAAAGGCCATCCACCCTCTTCAACGGTAATCATGCAGAGGAATCACTTGCAGTAGCCTACATGCTCTTTATGTTCAAGAAACTCGCTGCACTTCAGATATTCAGGCACCAGAAATATCAACACCCACATACTTGAACTCATTAAACAAGAGGTTTCACTTTGTACCATACAGTGAAAACGTCATCGCTATATTCACAAAATGACTCAACTGAGAAATATGCTTATTGTTTCTTTTAAGTAAAATCAAAAATCAGCCATGCTCTAATATTTATTTATTTTTGTGTGTTTTATTAGGCTCAAATAAACTAATATCACAATGCATTTGTGTTCAACAGCCTCATCTTATACTGTCCTATAGCCTGCATAATTAAACAAATAAAGTAAATAGGCTACTGTAAGTCTAGGCTAAATAGGCTATATCTAACATGACACTGCCTACAGGCCTACATTAACTTTTTTGCAAACCAAAAATCTGAAAGCGCTAAAGACGACGTCATTGTTTATAAATGCAGCTCTGAATTGCTCTACAAGAATAAATGAATAAAGCCCAATAACAGGCCAGGCTAACTTACCCTGGGAGATTACAGGAGAGCAAAGTAGAGGTGGAACAACCTCAACCCGCTTGGGAGCCACTCGCTGATGAAAACAAAATATTACCCACAGGGAATGCTGTCGCCGTCGCATCCCATTTATGGATAGGCATAAGACTATATATAGCATTTACACCAGCTTTCCCCCTCATTTCGTTCTTGAAGTGAGCGATTCAGCTATGACCACGGCGCATCAATTAACGATATTATGCTACATATTTCCCCCCTCTGTTTAATGTGTTTATCACATTTTAAATCGAAAATCAGTTTGTTGCCTCAGGGAACTTTCTGAGACAAAGTGGTTGGACACTGCAGACCACTCAAATTGAAACTATCCTATTGAAGGATCATTGGCTAATTTACCGAACACCTTTTGGAGACTGGTGGGTTATAAATTGCGCATGTGCACGCGCACGCCTGCAGGCTACAGCAAAATTACAAAATATATTTCAAACCTCAAAACTTACCTGGGCTACTGTAGGCCTAGGCTATACACTTTGCGGAACTTTCATACCCCACAAAGAGATATTTAATTTTGCGAAATCTCCTTTGAGTTAGACTACGATTCCTTAGCAGTGGACTTTGAGACAACACAAAATTGAACTTGATCCAAGCTATTTTTACATACAGTAGCCTACAGTGGAGAGTGATATCTTACTTACTCCGTGTTTCTTAAGTTTAGCAGAGACTCTGATGTTAATCTCAAGCCTATGTCAAGTAGCCTAATTATGGGTTTGACGAAATGATTTAGCCTACTAACCTAGGCTACCTGAGACTGATCGCCAATTGCCTAAGTTTTGGTTTTAGAGTAGGACAATGCCTACTATTAGGGGTTTGCACGGACGTCACATTCTGGCCGGTAACTCTGTGAATGAAGTACAATTAGGGGTTTGCACGGCGTGTCATCAGATCTGGACATCGCCATATTGGAGATACTCGCCTCATTAGAAAGCATTAGGCACTGAAGTAAATCCCTAACATCGTCAAGGAAAATGGTAGAAAAACATCTGGTGTAGGTATCGACTTCCAAAAGTTATTAAAAAAACAGGGAGAAGGGACAATAATGCCAGAAGTTATCAGAGGAAGGGGGGCGCGAACTTGGTAGGCTACTTCGTCTCGCTCACCCAACTCATATGGATCTGCGCTGCCAATAGGCCTAATCCGTAATTTTTCGAAATATCGCACCTTTTCTTGTGGTCCAAGTCCTGCCCTATATGCCTTTGTAAGCCTTTGTAAGTTTAGCCGTGTCTAAACAACAGAAAAGCTAATCAAAATCCGTCTAAGATGCAAAGGCATATAGGGCAGGACTTGGACCACAAGAAAAGGTGCGATATTTCGAGAAATTACGGTTTATTGGCAGCGCAGATCCATATGAGTTGGGTGAGGGAGACGAAGTACCAAGTTCAACCGCAAGCGCCCCCCTTCCTCCGATAACTTCTGGCATTATTCTCCTTTTTCCCTGTTTTTTTAATAACTTTTGGAAGTCGAGACCTACACCAGATGTTTTTCTCAGTCGGACCTATTGGTACAACCTAAAACACGGCAATAATTAACCATTTTCCTTGACGATGTTAGGGATTTACTTCAGTGCCTAATGCTTTCTAATGAGGCGAGTATCTCCAATATGGCAACGTCCAGATCTGATGACAAACCCCTAATTGTCACTTTGTAACAATCACACCTTAAGTTTTAAACGTTGATAGTTTTTTTCTTCTTCTAACGAATTAAAGCAAAGTAATTTAGCCTAATAAAGTCTGATTAAAGTCGGGTGGCTCAAATGCAATACGTCTACTCGTGACGTTTGGAAGTCACATGACTACTCCTGCACGTGCACTCACTCGCTGTGAATATATCTATTCAGACTTGTGTTGTGTTGCAACTTGTTGTGAGAGCAAGCAAGACGTTGTGGTCTCTGGTGCAAGAAACAAGGCTAACGATAATCCTGCAAAAACAGGTATAAAGCACATTTGATTTGACTTTTAACACATATAACGTTGAGTTACATGTTTGACAGCTGGCTGACTAGCGAGCGGCTTTTGTTGTTGTAGTGATCTTGTTTACAGCTGGCTAGCATAGCATAGCTAGGGAAGTCTTAACCGCATCCGTGCTTTTCCCTCTGACTATGCTAATATTACTTTAAACCTCACTTTTTTACAGGGAGTATGTTTGTTTGACTGTGTCTACTCCTTGGTAATAAAGTTAGCTGGCTCATTTTATCTGTCTAACAAGATCATAGAAACGTCAGTCTTATTCTGATGCTTAAAAATAACGTTATCCTAGATAATCTAGCAGCTAGCCTTATTAAAAAGAGGAAAGCAGTTAACCTTTTACCGTCTAGCTATGGGTTTAACAGCTGTGTGTGTAGTAGTTAGCTTGGGCTATGTAGTTAGTCTAACTGTTGGTGTATTATTGTCTGCGTTGTGCCCTATTTTTATACAGTCTATGGTTGTGCTGTGAGATTCAGTCAACAGCCAGATTGCTCAATCCTAGGCTACTTATTCAGACAAGAGAGAGGTCAGACACATTGTATCAAAACTAGGTTTGCAAAACTCCGTGAATTTTCAAAGTTGGGAACTTTCCATGGGAATTAATGCACATGGGTATGGGAAATTAGCAAAATGGGAGGTTTGCCTTTTACATGGATGTATGCCTAGTTGGGGGAAATGCAGCATGATCTTGGTTAAAGCAACCACATTTAATGCAAATTCAGTTACATTTCTAACCTGCACTGTGCACTTCTTAATTACATGCACACAGCATATTAACTAATGTTACTTACTTCAGGTCTATTGAAGTCACACACCCTCCATCACATGCAAAGATAATTTGTGAATTCTGCACACTAGGTCTCTTGAAGCCACACTGCTGCATTTGAGCCTAAGCCCAGTCACGTACGTTTTGATATTATTAGGGTATGGTATTAACTAGCAAATACTGGATAAAAAATGTATATTGTATATTTATACAGTGCAACAAATATGCTAGATTTAAGCTCGCTAACACAGTTGCATGACAATTTATTCCAACTTGAATATTGTAAATGGTTAAAAATGAAATGTGTAATGGGTAAAAATAAAATTGCCGAAATTGTCAACATTGTCCAGCTTAACTTCCCATGGAAAGTATCTGGAAAGTTTCCTGAAATGTTTTGTCCCTTTGCAACCCCTAATCAAAACAGATAGTAGTTAACGTTATGTTCAACATTTCACAGGGTTTAAAATGAGAGCGATTGCACTTGTGACACTTCTGTTCCTCGCATATGGCCTGGTGACCCCCTTCTACCTCCAGTAAGTCGTCTTGCGCTAAGAAAACACTTCTGTATTACTGTACTGAGTCATGTGTTACTGACTGATGGTGACACTTTTTATTTATTTTTTTGCAGACCATGGAGCAAGATTACTCTGACTCTCCACTGGCCACAAACATTCTGTGAAGTATGTAGTGATTTGTGTGTTTGTTTCCATAAGTTCTCTTATGTTGTACAAAGTGTTTGCATAATGTGCTGATGTTTTTGTAAGTCTCCACTGTGGCTCTGGTCTGGTACCCATGTTGTATTAACTTTTACTTTTTTTTAAAATAAGGGAATTTTAGAACCAGTTTAGTTCTGGTCTCAGTAATAAACAGTGACGTGATCTGCTGATATGGTCAGATTCGTAATCACTAACAACTATATATTATAATACATATACAGCCAAAGCTAAGCTATGTTATCCTTTATCTGAAAATCTGTGTGAAAACGATGGTCTTAAAAGTGTATGCTAGTCAAATTATTTTAACAATAACACTGTGCCATCTTTCCCATTTAGTATTTATGAACAAAAATGTAGTTCAATGTATTCGATATGCATGACCAGTTCCTAAACTTTTAACTTTCAGACGGCACACTGCAAACAACACTTCAAATACTGGACTTTGCATGGACTTTGGTAAGAAGATAAGATGACATAATTAATCAGATTCAGTAATCATGTTCACAGTAATTTGGCAGTAATAATTATGTGAATATGCTTACATGTACTGTACATTCACATCTGGTAATCCACTTTCTACGGCATGACGGTGGTCTAGTGATTAGGGATCTTGGCCTCTTATTGGAACTTCAGAAGGCTGTTTGTTGAGAGTCAATTGGGTGTCACGCTCCAAACCAAGGCCGGCCAGGTGTGGTAGTTCCAACGTGAATTACTACAGTCAAACCAGGATGAACTCACACACACCAAACACTGATGATTTAATTAAGTTGACTTGTTTAATAAAAAAATGGTATAAAGTGATACCCAGTGAAAAGTCCAAAACGTTTTCGGTTTCAGACCGTCACTAGCACTGTTATCAACGTACCACTGAGCAAGGCATGTAACCCATAGTTGCTCCTGGGGGTGGCTGTCAGTTGCTCTGGATAAGAGTGTGAGCTAAATGAGAAATGTAAAGTAATAATATACTTGTTTCTATGTCTTACAGGCCAAACACAGGCATGAATTGTAACAACACATGGAAATTCAATATGAGTGAAATACAGGTAATCTTATTGGATGGGTTGTGCATCTTCTTTACATAGATTTTTTTTCTTTACCGTTTTAATCCTTTTTTAATGCCATTGATGGTGTTTTTCAGGACCTAAAGCCAGATATGGATAAATACTGGCCAAATCTTCTACATCCTACCTCTGTTCAGTTTTGGTATGTCAATAATGACCATGACTAGAGTGAAATTAGTAGACAACAATTTCATAATAGTGTGCGGTATCACTGTGCCGCATCATAATGGACATTGTTATTACCATGAGCTAGATTTAAAAGTGTCATTTTTACATGTATCATTATAGTAATCGTAGGATTGTGGACATTAATTGTGGACATTACTTGTCTACTTGTCCAACTCTAAACTCATGCTGATCCACAAAACAACAGATCATGGCTAGAACCAGCAGGCACCTATTGAGGTAAATTCTGTATTCATCTTGAATACACTGTATCAACAGCTGCTTGTCTCTATGTATTTTCAATTAGGAGTTACGAATGGCATAAACATGGAACGTGTGCTACATCAGTGGAGTCTCTTAACAGTCAGCATAAATACTTCAGCAAAGCTCTTGAACTGTACAAACAGTTTGACCTCACTAAGTAAGTACACTAAAGACTGTATAGACCATTACTAGAGTTAGTAGATCAAGAAGTAGTGTGGATTTGATGGATGGATGTTTTTTGAGTTACAAAACCAGTTTTAACTGTTTTCCTTCATTGTTTGTTTGTTTGTTTTCTCAGCACCCTGAAAAATGCTGGTATTGAGCCTTCAGAGCAGAATTACCAGGTAAATATGGGCTACAGCAGAATAAACCGTATTATATATTATATTAAAATTCACAGCATATTATTTAATGGAAATGCATGTTGAATCTATACAAAAAGCAAAAGATTGTCTTCTTTATTCAAGTGCGAGTTGTCAGCAAGATATGTGTAAAGGTTTGAACAAATCAGTCAGTTGAGGATCATGATAGCTTCAGATATTGAAAAGTGTGTGTGTGTGTGTGTTGAGTGTGTTTGGTTGGTACATCATGTGTGTGTGTGTGTGTGTGGACAAGACTTTGCCGGAACCACAGTGTGACTTCACAGTGTTGTTTCATAGCCCGTGACTTCCTGCAAAGCATGAGACCACAGAGCAAAGCCTTGTGTCTTATCTCGCAACTCCAGAGCTCTAGCCCTGCTCCGGCTTCGTTGCTCGTTTCTTTTCACAAGGGATCAATGACCTGAACTGACTGGATTGATGAGGGCATTCTGGCTCTCATCCTGCTTAGCAAACCAGTGGTCTAATACTGCTGCTGTATAAAATATGAAATTAAAACTGTTTGGTTGGCGAATCCTGTGTGTGTGTGTGTGTGTCTGTGTGTCTGTGTCTGTGTCTGTGTGTCTGTGTCTGTGTCTGTGTCTGTGTCTGTGTGTGTGTGTGTGTGTGTGTTATGGAAATTGTATCCAGTGTGGATCCAGAGAGTGTTCTTTTTCTAAGGACTTGAAGCACAATGTGAGCACTGAACATGCACTGTTGAATTTCTGCCTCATGCCACTACAGTATCTGTGTTGGCATGGCAGATACAAGCATAGAGCCTATGAATGGCTCCCCAACCACAAAGAGTATGAATAGGCCAAGCTTAAAGCCTATTCGTTAGATTAAGCATACTGAATGCACAACATAGTCAAGGTGTGCTTTCATACCAAATCTGTGACAACAGATTGTAGAAAGAGAGAGCTGCATCCTGAAAGTTCAAATGTGAGAAATGTTGAAAATTGTGTTCCTACAGGATTTTGTGTGTGTGGGTGGGTGGGTGGTTGTGTGTTGTGTGTGCAAAGTAGTTGATTGGCACAGGAATCTGTCTAAATGTGTGTGCTGGTTAATTGCTGTGTAAGTCTGTATTGATATATGCACATTCACTCTCTTTAGTTTGATGACATCGAACGTTGCATTTGGCAGCATTTTGGTGCCCAACCAAAGATTCAGTGTGTTGCATCAACCAAGGTACAAATTATTGTGATTCATTAAATGTAATTGTCTAAAACAAGATATAAACTATTCATCTATGGACAGTATGTATTTATTTATTTGTTTCTTCCAGAAATTCTTTAACACAGGTCAAAATCTGTGTTAAAGGTGCTCTAAGCGATGCCACTTACTGCAAACAGCACCTAACTAACCGCTAGCTGTTTGTGTCCTGAACTGTAAAAAGACGCGACCTCTGTGGACAGCCCAGGCTCCAAGAACGGCAACAAAAACAACCTGGGCAAACCTAGCCCATGAAAACATAACAAATTGTTCTAGCAAATCACAGATGAGATGCGCGTTTAGGAGAGTTCCAATTGCACGCGAGCCGCACGGGAGGGAGGGGGAGGAAGCAGCGAGCTAGCTCTCTGGTGAAAGTCAACAGAAGTGACGTTGCCCAGCATCGCTTAGAACCCCTTTAAGATTATAGTAACTTCTTACTAGCTAACAGTATACAGCCATGCCCATTAATTTCTATATGTTTCAAAATGCCACATCATCAACCTTAAAAATGAATCCAGATTGTATCCGATGATGATGGTGGTTGTTGTTGTTATTAATTTATCCATTCATTCATATTCATATTACTCTTTCATCAATTCATTATATATTCATAAATATATAATTGTTATTTATTTATGTGTTTGTAGGGTGAGCATGTTCAGGTATTGGGCCAGGTTGAAATCTGCTTGAACAGGGACTTCATGCCTATTGCCTGCGAGAAGTCAAAGGAAGACCTGTGGAGCCGAGTCAATGACGTTCTCCTGAATCGCTTCAGTGCGCCCTCACCATTCCATGTCTGTGACTTTGGCACGCCTGTGCATTATCCAGTGGTAACAGAAAATAAAACAAGACATTAAAGTTCCTCTTTAAGGGCTAATGACGAAGTAGTGGTTTAGAGGATTTGACCTATTCATCGGTTTGTGTTTGACTTAGCTTAATTGTGGTTTTGGTGGTAAAAATCACATTTCCTCTTTTCTTTAAAATGCTCTGCTGGTCAGTATCACAGTCAGTGTCTTATTCTCATTTTGCCACGACACAAAGTGTATGTCATTGACGAGTCAGCTCAATACACCCACATGCCACATGATGGGTATTGTTCAAGCACGAGAACTTTGTTGATAGGCTTTTTTTGAGCTTTGCCTACCATTTCACTAAGGGCCTTTAGTCTCTTTCTTGCTCTCTCTCTCTCTATCCAACTGCTTCGCCTTTTCTCCGTTTCTGTCCTCTCCGTCTTTAAAACTCTGGTGGCCTGCCACAGTTTTAAACATTAATGAGCAACTATGAAAAAGCAGCTTTTTGCTGGACATCAAACAAAATGGACCCCCATTTCACTTCCACCGATTTTGAAAAAGGTAGCGGTCACCCTCAGGGGAGAAGTAGTGCTGTCTGTGTTACATTTGAAGATATACGGTATAAGTGCTTCTATTCATGTATTGCTATTTCTTATAGTAATTTTTAGGATGCAATTTTGGAGTTAGGATTAGGCTCTACAAATTAGGATGGTATTTTCACTGGGAGGGTTGTTGAAGAGGAATCTCCAGACTCTTGTAACTTTATGTTCTTATTTCCCATTATTTGACATTAGCAACTTCTGTCATCGTCATGGTAGTAGAATTCTGTATCAGGGTAAGGGATGAACGGTATACTTGTCCCCACTGATAGTTAAGCATTCAATGAGAACTGTGATGAAGTTGATTTCTTTTTTTAACTTTTAATTTTACTACTTTACATTTCTCTTGAATTAGTATTGCATTCTAACTTAACATATTTTCCCATAGAATTGTTTCTATAATAAGCTTTAGCAACTACTTACATTTATTGTGTAGTTCTGAGTGGCATTTGGAGAAGACTGGTGGTTGTGGTGTAGAAGCCAGCTAAATGCTTTGATGGTACTCCACGCTCAAGCAGAGTATTTTATTTTTGACTCCATCTGTGTTTGCTTATATGTTACTTTTATCTTTAATTTATTTTTATTTCAGGTTTTATACGTTTTATAATTTGCACACTTGCAATTTGTCATTGATCCTCTTTTCTTGTATGTACATGTTGTGACCACTGGGGGTCAGCATTTGTTTGCTTAAAGGTTCTCTGACTAGTAGAGAGAGGAGCAGACCTGAGTTGTTATGTTGTTATGCATTGTTGTTTGTTATGTAATTTCTAACACTACAATAATACAGAAATTGGAATTGGTCATTTTCATAAATCAGCATTATAATGTGTGAATCATGTTTTGGAGATAATCAACTGGATTTTAGCACTTTTCTATTGCAATGTCTATTTGAATGATAAAAAACAATAATAAAAAAAAAAACCTTACATGCCCTCCTTGTCCTCCAAATTCAGACTTTTTGTTATGAAGATGAATGTTACACAATGCAGAGAATACTACATCCTCCAGTTTTGCTAGTGTGAGATTAGTTTTCTGCCCATCCCATGTTTGAAGGCTCAAGCAGTAGATGGCTAAAAAGGTCCCCATAATGTATCTGTGGGTCCTATTGTTAAAGGTAGTTTGAAAAGAGAACCCTGCTAAAGCACAGCATGATTTGCACTCTGCTATTGTGCCCTTCATTCCTCATATTAACAGTCTACCTTGAGCCCAGAAGATTTATGGACAGCTAAACGGAACATTGCACTATTTTTAGATTGAGCCATCCACTGCTCAGTGTACCTAGAGAGTGTTAAGGATCGCATTAATCAATCAAATACAGCACGGAGGTAATTTTGTTAATAGAATGCATGTACATACTCTCTGTCAGAGCATTTGACATACAGTAGACATATATGTGTAAACAATAAACACTGCATGGTGGGCTTCATGTCAGGTGATTTGTTGATGCTCTATTTTCGGCTTGTTTTATACCAACATGTACATGTATTAACAGAGTGCCGTATGATCAAATTTTTCAATTCATTTTTTGTTGTAGAAATGGCAAGGTCCTGTTGTGTATGTGTAGCCACCTTTATTCTGTCCATTTTGCAGTGTCAGCATTAAAACCTCTCCAGATTGTCAAGTCATGCTATCAGAGAGGTGCTGTTGGAGTATATGTACTTCATGATGTGTAGAGCCCCTCACAGTGCTTACTCAAGCGTTCCTATGAATATCACATTTAGGTTGATCTGCACTGAATGTGCAAACAGCCTGACTTTTAGCTAGTGCGACAGCATGACAATGGCAACGCTGCTTCACTGGTTCTTAATGAGGGGCACGCTTCGCTAGAAACACTCTTCTTTCTCTCTGTCCTCTGCCCTCCCCCTTTCACTCTTTTTGCTCTCTTCTTCTCTCCTCCCTTTTTGATACCACTAGAATGTCTCATATCCCAAAGACAAGAGGGCCAGTATGGGATTGGTAGCTCTACTGAAGCCCTGATGGCCTTGACATTTCTTTATGGATGGTCCTTATTCAGTCAAGACAGTGTGTTTGCTACAACAGGCTTTTAAGCCCACATGTATTGATGGGAGCAGGTCGGGCAGATAATAATTTAGGACTTCAGGCAATTCCTGCCTACCCTTCCTTCTAAGTCCTCTCCTTTAGACGGTCCATATCTGGAGTGGAGATTTAAGGTCCTGTGCAGCCTTTCTTCACCCTTTGGAGAGATCAGCCATGAGTCACCGGCATCCCTCCAGAGGGCTTGTGGGAAATGAACGTCTGAGTCTGGAGTCTGGAACGTCTGAGACAGTCTGTGCAGACATGGACACATTATCTGTGGATAGTGCCTTTGCCTCACTTACTGAAGATGAGAATCCACCTGAACCTGCTCAAGATCTCGTACCATCACCAATGGTACGTCTGTGTGTGTGTGTGTGTGTGTCTGAGTTGGTAGGGGGGGGGGGCAAGTATGCCTTGCCATTATTCTACAGGTAAAGATTTAGTCTAGCACAGATAGAAAGTTGCAGTATGTGAGATTGGGACCTAAACAACACAACAACACAAGAAATTGTGCGGAAACTACTCTGTTCCTCTGGGTTTACTCTACTGAACTAAATTCATATTAGTTATGTAATATGTGTATTCCTGAAATTACCCTCGCTAGTGAAGAGCTGTTTTTGTCATGTAATGTCATGATAAACCCGCAATTATGACCATGTTATGAAATATGGGAAATACAGTACTACTGTACACAATGAGGTCGGTCCAATTATTCCAGAGGGTGTCCTCAAAGTCAAGTCAACCTCTGGTAATCCCCTGAGGCTGAGTAGTAATGCAGTCTCAAAGTAAATTGCAAAGGAGTTTCTCAATGCAGATTTTAATTACACAACTGTGCGGAAATGACATCATGCCTCAGAGATTCTTTATTTACAGATGTTCCCATCACTGCAACACAGAGGTCATGTGTCATGTGTTGGTAAGTATGCTTTATAGTGTCATAGTCCCATGATTGATGGGAAACATCACTAGCTTGGCCTGCTTTATAGACTCCAAAGCAGTCTAGATAAGAGTTCAGATAAGATAAGCTTTCAGTATGTGATTATTAAACTACTTTGTTTTGAAGTTACTCAAAACTCAAGTAAAACCCCACTTTTAAAGTCGTTCTCTTCAAGTAAGATAACCTTAAGAAACTTAATGCCGTGGCTAACACCCTGCCCCCCCCCCCAAAAAAAGAAAATTTTAAAAAGTCAGAAACGTGGTAGGCCTACTGGGCACCCTATCTATTATATCTTGTACATTGAAAAGCCATTCAACTAAATTCACAAAACTGTAAATAGCATATATTCTTGTGTCATAAAACAAGTCGTTTTAGCTGGTGTGAGAGACAGTTTATTCACCAGAGTGAATGACCTCAGCTCCACAGAGCACCACAGCTCATCATTGACTTTCTTCTTTCATGAAATGTGGAGAGAATACATTTCTTAGAACTAGAACCGATTGCCTAAAGGCAGAATAAAGAGAGCATATAGCACTTAATTCATTTCCATTTTAGCCATAATGCGTTTCACCCAGAGGCAGGGCAGTATGAATCATTTGGTGAACCATCAGTGTGACTCAGTGCTCGGTACTGACCACTCTTATACATCAACACACTGGTATGCCATTTAGAGACAACTAGTACAGTCAGTCAATACAGGCGATCTGTAGCTGGTAAATGGGGTTGGGGGTTATGGGGAGGAGGGGTGTGGTGTGGTGGCACCATTAGGAACACTTATATAACTCCAGCCACCAGATCGCTAGATTGCTGTCAGCAGTGTTAATTGTGCTAATTGTTTTTACATTGTATGCAGAGTACTGCAGGGCTGCTGCAGAGTGTTATGTAATAGGTGGTATTTTGCCTTCCATTGCAAACTTAGTTTGAAACTTTCAATTCAAGTGTAGATCTAGAAGTCACAACTGATCTTGGGGCTGTCAGTGAGAGTGGTGGACCATGCAGTGGGCAGTGCATCGGAAACTTCAGAATATGCAAAAATGACGTGTTAGGATTAAGGATTGGAAAATATGGATGGGATTTCAGATGGTACTTGAGAGGGAACATGATAAATTATGTTTGGTGTTTTGGTAGCAGGCTTGTGCAAAATTCCGAATTTTAGAATGGGTCTCCATTCAATTCATGAATTTGAATTTGAATTGAATTGGCTCCGCCCCAAAGGAAGTGGAATTTGAATTTGAATTGGAAATTGAATTTGAATTGGAATTGAAATTGGGTGGTCCAACCCCGACCAGTAGGCACGGCTGAAGTGCCCTTGAGCAAGGCACCTAACCCCTCACTGCTCCCCGAGCGCCGCTGTTGCAGCTCACTGCACCGGGATTAGTGTGTGCTTCACCTTACTGTGTGTACACTGTGCTGTGTGTGTTTCACTAATTCACGGATTGGGATAAATGCACAGACCAAATATCCCTCACGGGATCAAAAGAGTATATATACTTATACTTATACTTATACTTATACTTATACTTATACTTATACTTATACTTATACTTACTGAATGGCAGGAAGTGGAATTAAATTCATGGAAGTGCAAAGCAATTCCACAGTCACACAACAGAAAGAATGTGTTGAATTGTAATTCTACATCCTGTTTTTGACCTCAATTCAAATTCAATTCAAATTCAAGAATTTAATTGGAATTTAGGAGTCCTTCTCAATTCAATTCTGAATTCTCAATTCAATTCTGAATTCTGCACATGCCTGGTAGTCAGGGTTTTTTATGATTTCAATGAACATGTCCCATTATATAACCACTCACTATCCCTCTTTCCAGAGAACTGTGCTTGAATCAGAAGGCAGAATTCATTGTTAAAGCCTGATGATGTTAGACAGGTCCTTTAGTCTCAAATGGGTCTAATGATATTGTCATTTCAGTATGTATGTCCCTTGTCATTGTCTAAACTAAAGGAGCATTTCTAGGGGTTGCTTGGATTGCCTTGGTATGTTATCTGTGTCCATTAGAAAGAAGTTGGTGGTAAAAGCCTTTTCTGATTTTCGTAGTATTACATTATAATACATAATACAATGCAAGCCAATTACATTAGTTGTGTAATACTGTATTCATAAAGCAACAAAAATAATAAAAATGTAAAATGTGAACTAAACCTCATCTATAAACCTATGTTATTTATGATGACCTTTGGCACAGATTTCTTATCAGCAAGTTGCAACAACAATTCACACTTTCCCACCCAAATGTCCCAATGATTTATAATGAGATTTTTCTCATTTAGGCCTAGGCTAAATCTGTTGTTTACCGAATATGTAAGATAAGTTTACATTATGTAACACTCCAATTAGCACATACTTGCATTTTGACATCAACAGAATACCGAAAGGTCGTAGGCATATGATAGGACAAATTTGATTGCAGTATATTGAACATATGTCGATGCCTATATTATCCAACCTTAGTGTGTACTTCACACCATGCTGTAAAAAAGTGAGCCTTCGGATTCACTTTGGACACACCAACAGACTATGCAGACAGCAAACTGTGATTCAAGGCTGGCTTACACGGTCAGGCCAGGTCATTCCCCATCTAAGTGGATCACAACCTTTTGGCAGGCACATCTCCAGGCAAGTAGTACAAACATGGTAGCCTATGTGTTGGGATATGCTATGCAGCAACAGCATATCTACCACATTTTCTTCCGGAGTTTTTAAAACAAAAGGAGGTCGTTTAATTTGTTGTTAAATAAACACACCGTTATAAAGTCCTGTTATGAAGTAATCTGATTTTACCACTAGGTGTCACTCTAAGTACGGAGGTGCCATTGCCGTATACGGCTCTGGGAGGTGCCTTTACCTCTCTCTCCCTCCCTCCAAGTCTCTCCCTCCCTGTCTCTGTATGTGTGTGTTAAAGCAGACGTGGGTAATGAGTAGTATCTGGGTGATAAGATGTTTCATTGAAATATTAGAGTTGAGATTATTAGAGTTTTTGGCTCTTGTGGTAGGTCTATGTGCTTGGCTATTCCTAATTAAAATTCAATTAATGATGCTACAGCAGTAAGAAATGTTGCCTAAATTTCCTTTGGGTTTAGTAAAGTATCTGTCTATCTTCTTTCAGTTCATATTTTGGTTCATAGATGTTGAAGAGTAGCACTCAAGTGGGCTACGGATCGCCTAGTGTATTGAGTACTAAATGAATGAACTCCAGTGAATCTTTTAAAGGCCATTTTCGACGACACCTCAGAAAAAGTGTCTTGTTGGTTAAACAATGCCTCGAAACATCATGCAAAAATGGAGGTGTGGGTGACTGGCCGGCCGGACGTGCCCACATGGTTGTTTTTGCTATATTCCGCCAAACCTAAACTACTCTGATCAATCTTATTGGATACCTCTCAGTGGCACTAATCCGATGTTTAAATAGCAGGTTTTTCTTTTGACTATAGGGAACCATACGGTTTGTATACGACCACGTTCCTCAATACGTTACTAAACGTTGCGCATCGTTCCCCTAGAATATGTGGAAATTACGCATAGCACTATGTATGATAGACACGGCAGGTGTTCCAGAAGGTATTTTATCACGACTAACTCGTTGGTATCCCCGTGAGTTCTGTGAGCTGCACTGCCGTCGCTGATTCGTTCAGGGATTCCTTCGTGGCTTATGGTGGGAGTTCTCAACCACGGTTAGCATGCGGTGTAGCTGGGGCTTAATTGGATGCTGTTAATACTTTTGGGAGGGAGTGGAGTGTTAGCTCACATTGCAATTGCAAGTAGAGAAGAGCCCATGTACACAAGGGAGTGAGGTACTGTAGGTGCTGGGGACAGCGCCTGTCAACCGGCTCCAGCAGCACAGGCAATCGAATGCACCGTGTTGTAGCAAGGACAGGTCAAATCAGTCTACGCTCACCCATCTGCATGGTTTGTTTGGCGGTTTGTTATCTCCCTCATAATTCAGAATTATGGATTAGAGGGGGTGACTGAGAAGCAACAGTAAATCCGCCCATTGTTGTGCGCTGATCTGGATTTAGGTGCAGGACAAAGATAAATTGCTATTAGAGGCTAGAGGACAGAACTGGGACAATGGACACCAGCATGCGGAAATTTACAGTTAGAAGATGGTTCTCCGTGTATCTTCGCAAGAAGTCAAGATCCAAGAGCGCAAGTCTATGCAAATTAGAGGTTAGTATCACTTTATTATTGTTTTGTATATGCCACTTCTTGTGTGCAGCGCCACCGAGGTTTTCACTCGTGCTTGTCTCTCACCTTCAAGTACGCAACGTGCTTTTACTGCACTGGAATGGCTATATATGCGGCCACTCAGCCTGTGGAATCTGCTAGATTGTGTGAAGTGAACTGTCCAAAGCGCAGGCCACTCCATAAACAACATAAACTATTCTTGAGGCCACATACTTGTGTGGCTATTTTAGAGCATTTGGGCTTTATTTCCCCGTTGACCACAGTGGCATCAAAACATCGGCAAGCATGGTGATGCATGCACACTCCTTACTGACAGGAGTAGTGAATAGCCTATGACAAATTGTAGAAGAAACACAATAATAAGGACAATTACTGATAGTTCAAAGAAGTATTGCATCCAGGGTATGTTTTTAAACACATAACATTTACTTCAACCAACTTTGTCTGTAATGATTTTTAATATGTATACATTTGTTTTTGTTTGAAAAGCGTCCTAGATGTACACCTTGGACTATCTTTATTCCCTATGAATTTATGCTCATGGTTTATGATTGCTCTATGCTGGTTTGTGGATTCCCCCTCTCTCTTCTCGACCACAACAACTGTCATGTTGATTTCTTTAGGAAGTGCACAGAGATTGTGACATTCACCTCTGTCATCTCTCCTGCTGACTCTGGCCAGTCACACATCCACAGGCTAAGATGAGATGACATACCTGTACTAGGGCATTAAAAGTTGAGACTTCAAAAATGGTATAAACATTCTCAACCGCCTCTCCAACAGGCAGACTTGACCTATGTGTCCTCTCCATATGATGTTTACTCTTGGTTTTTTTTTATCTTTTATCTATTGTCAGTATTTGCCAGCCAGAGAGCATCATTAAACTGAGTCCAGATGTGAAAGGCAAATGATTCACTGATTCACTGTCCAGCCCAGGGTTCTCAGCAGTATGAGCTGCATGTACAGTCCACTTATAGGTTTAATATGGCCCTACATGTGTTTGTCAAACTATAGTATTCACTGCTGTATTTAATCTCCCTTCATGCTCTCCAGTGTATTCAAGAGCTGAGTACTGGCACCTTTTATACAAGGATACAAGGATACGAGGATACAAGGAAGTTTATTGTCACATGCATATAGTTACTGGAAGTAAGAAATGCAGTGAGGGGGGGGGGGGGGGTAAAAAGTGCAGTAGAAGAGGGGTTTAGTAGATTAAGTGGCAAGGGCTGCATAAGAAAGGTGGGGGAGGATTGGGAATGGGGTGGGGCACCAACAAGGAGCACCCAAGAGTGGTATAAAATGTAGGAGGTTAGAGTTGCACAATGCACAGAAGTTGTGGTGGTTAGAGTTGCTCTTGTGGTTTCACTGCATGTTGTCCTCTTGTAGAACTAATCCAAACATATTAGTGCTAAAACAGACACAATACAATTCAATTGTTCGTTGTTTGTGAAATATTTGTTGTCATTATGGACAAACACAGATGTGAATAGAAAACACAAACATTAAAAGAGATTCAGGCTTTGTGCTGCACTTTGGAGACACATGTTAGTTATTCAGGACAGATGTTTAATATGAGTGACTGTCAGTGTTGCCTCATCTCTTGACAAATTCAGTATTCATATGTATAGAAGGTGGCAAGAGTGCAAGATTGATGTGTAGTGTAAAGCTTAACCATATTCTCAATAGGGTGCTTGCAACACCATGGCAATGCTTACTAAGAGAGTACACCTGCGGAAAAGACCCTGCTCTACACACAAACGCTCCCTGTGAGTCACTTTGAATAAGTGTCTACTAAATATGTAAATTTTTAAGGCACTGAATATTAGTAACCATTTGCACAGAATCATGCTGTGCCGTTTAATAACATTACTTTATAATGTCTGGCGTTGCACACTTTTGGTATTTTGTTGTTGTGCCATATCGTTGTGGAAACAAGACAAAGCATTTTGTGAGGCGGAACCCGTTATAGCCTTGGCTGAGATCAATAAGAAAGATAAAAGAGCCACAGTGGTAATTAGTCTGGCTGGTGGTCTATAGCCTCTCGGGGGTAGGCATAAATAAATAAGTAAATAAATAAATAAAATGAGCGCACATCAAACTGGACAAGGAGAGAAGCTAATTTACTTTCTTCGTAAAAATTGGTTCAGATCAAGTTAAGTTAAGAAAAATCAATGGCTTGAAAATGTCAACAGCTCTAAATAAACTCAACGGGGACAGTGCCTAAAGGGATTTGTATAGGTAGAGGAAACCAGCATAGTGCATCAGCTGCTTATAACATTACTGAAAGAGGAGAGAGGGAGAGAGTTGAAAATGTGCAATAGCATTGTTAGACAGATGGGAGGAGATAGGCTTTGGTATTTCAATACTTCAACAGATGTGCAGACCTTTACATTCCTATTTGCGTTGGTGTGCTGCAGTGCCTGACAGACACTCATTTTAATTGGGCCTGAAGCGTAATCGCACAACCTGGATATCCAGTACGGTAGAGACCACATTTTGTTGGTACCTGTACAGCTCATTGAAGAAATGCTACATTTATTTGTGAAAAGTGATGAACAACTATGCTATGTAATAGATTAAAGCAAAGAAAGTTTGAAAAAATATAGTTTATTGTTTATTTTACAAATACTGTAAAATGGCTTGGACTAAATTGCTGGTATCCCTAAAAAGGATGAAACGTTATTGTATTATATGGCTGTTTCAAACTAGTGGTTTCATGTTAAATAGTGCCACAGGTGTATTTGATCTTGTATTGAGTCATTTAGCCTGAAAAAAAGGAAAAAGTATTCTTTCGGTAGTGGTATCATTGTGTGTACCACACTGAACACAGACCAGAGAAAGCAAAGGAGAGAGTTGTCTGAAGAGATCAGAAAGAAATGTAAAGGTAAAGGCTATTAGAACTTATCCAAACAAACATGGAGTAAATGATGACTTCTAATTACTTAGTTTTTAATTATTTTAGAGAATTATCAAGGGTTTTGCGAAAGGGTACCACTACCACAAAATGCATTCTCTTTGGTGTATTGCAGGGCAGAGAAAGTCTAGAATTACAGATGGACTGTTAATGTGACACTGCTCATTTTGCTATTTGCAGTTTGGCCCGGTCCAAGATATCATTTGGAATATTTCTCCCATTATCCTTAACAGCTGCTGACCTAAATCAAATGAAACATGATCCGAGCCAACATGCTGGTGGAGGGGAAATCATCTGTAGATGAGTGGCTGCATTAACAATGTTTCATCTCGCTGTGTGCGTGTGTGTGTGTGTGTGTGTGTGTGTGTGTGTGTGTGTGTGTGAGAGAGAGAGAGTGTTGTGTGTGTGACAGTGTTCATATTCAGATACTAGAGCATCCCAGAAACATCTGAGAAACTGATGTTGAGGCAGAGATAGCAAATTCCCCAATCGTCTCAGTCAGCAGGGTTTACTCAAAGGGTTTATCTCATTACCATTGCACATACTGTCACCATTTTTCACAGATCCCATACTACAAAAGCCGGCCTATATCCCAATATGTAATCTTTTTCTCATCAAGCTGATGAACAGTAGAAAATCTTAGGGTTAAATGATACTGCCATTAGCAGCATGCGTTCATCAGTAGGATTAAATCTATAAATCAATGTTTTGCAGAGACGTGAATTTGTGTTCAAAGACAACTACACAGTTCAAAAACAAAGGACTGCAAAATGACTACCAGTACTAACAATTATAACAACAACAACAAAAACAAAAACAAAAAGTACAAGTATGTGGGAGCTTTTAACTGCATGTTCACTCAAGCTGCAAGTTCAAATGTATTTGTCACAGACACGTTTATAACCAGCATACAACTAGTGAAATGTGAATACAGATGCATTTGTCAGTGTTGAAATATGATGAAGGAGTGCTGCCTGGAGATGAAGGTTTCCTCCTTGTCTCTCAGCTCTCTATAAGGTTTCTGTCTGTGGCTGCTGTCGGCTCATTCATGCAGCAGCACATCTCTGTAGGTCTGATATCTAAATACATGACATGCTGCTTTGCTTTGCTGCGCTTGTACTGTGTAATGTTGTTGGAGTATAGACTGCTGTAAAAGCCTACAGTGTAGAATCAAGTCTACTTCAGTGAAAATGGTTGAAAATGTCATCATGTCACGCATATAAAGTGTCTTGTTTCCTATCACTCATACCTCTTTGATTCTTTGAGATGCTACAGTTGCCTTTAAATCTACACTCCATTTCACTGTGTATTCCTCTCCCTTCTCCAAAATGATGACATTGTGCCAGTTATTTTTCGGTAACAGAAGGCCTCCATATTTCCCTGCCCACTCTGTGACCAATGCATTTGTGTTTTATGTGAATTTAATTGCGTTGCACGCAATGAATTTTTTGAATGTGACCTTGACAAACATATGTTGATTTGTGCAAAAGGGGAAATTGGACAGATTTGTTTGTTTTGTTAAAGAAAAAGCCATTGTTAAATCATTTAGCCGGCTGATTTTTAAATAGATAACCCATGGATAGCATGATAAACATCACAGGGCCAAGGACTGTGTGCTCAGATATCAAACACGTGTGTGTTGTGTTTTACCTCTCTGGTGAAAATGTGCAGGAAGTTTCAGGAATCTACGTAATCCTGCCCATTTTCCAAAAGTCTTTCTGAATTTCAGTTGTACCGCATCTGAAGTCCATAAATCCCTGGAGATCTGTCAATCAAGCTGTGTTGGGTGCATGCTGTGTCATAGCTGTGCTGTGTACTCACTAGGTAAAACCTAAGTCCTTTTAGGCAAGTCCCTCCACTCAGCGGCCATTTGACAACGCTTTTTGGGCACTCGTCGGGCATCCATTTCGGCAGAAATGCGCGTGCGCAAGGCTACACGACACCAATCTTGCTCCAGCTGCGAGATCACAATACATGATTGGCACGATGTCTTCACAACACACCATGTGATTGGCTCAATGTATTCACATGTCGACGTTTTGCCAAGGAAGGGGTGGGATATGTGTAGACAACGGCCATATTGGCGTGACAAACTAGCCCCATGCATTTCTATGGAGTATTTTTTGAGTGCTGTGTCTCCACATTAGAAAGTCTCTGGTAAAACTCAGTAGGACTGATGCACCGACGCCGACCGATTTGTCAGTGTTTAAATATACCATCATCTCTAGCTGTTTGTTTCTCTTTCACTCCCATCAACCTGTGATGCCAAGCCAGCAAAACAGCATGCAGCAGCGCGTGCTCCCAAATCCCCCTCTCTGGATTGTAACAGCGTCCTCATCATTTTATATTTTATCAAAAAACTGCCACAGTGGATGCTCAGGGTTATGTAACGGTGTTGTACATATTTATTTTTTTTTGACAGCGCGAGATAAGCCGGTTTAAGCGGGCCTTTAGCTGTGTCAGCTTGGCAGGGGCCCTGAGTCAATTGAGAGTGGTCAGCGTTTCAGTCGCACACTGCGCCCTGCGTACTCCCCCCTCCTCTCTCAGAAGTGTGCACAGCCGTGTGAGGAACATCAGTAGTCACGTCCTGTTATTTGTTGGGGATTCCAGACTCAATCTGGCAACCATTTCTCAGTCCTTGTGTTGCTGCCTGTACACATACACTCACTGATAATCTCAGCCTTGATTATACTACCTGGTTCACTCTAGTGGCCCTGTGCGCGTACACAACTATGACCATAGCAAAAGATTGTGGGTCCTCTGACAGATTTCAACTCACAAATATACAAGCCTACTGTATATAAATATATTAAATTGCATATGTAAATACGAATACATACAGTAAATGTATTTAGTAATTCTATAATGTGTTCTAGTGTCCCTTTGTTTCTAGCCTAGACTCCTGAGCCTCTATCCAGTGCTGAGCTTCTTGAATCTTTCGGGGTCATCCTCGCATACACACACGTTGCTGTACACCCCTGCACATATTGTATGTTAGGGCATCAGCAAATGTTGCCCAGAGGGACTTGCACAGTCTGCAGTAAAGGTCGTCATTCAGAGCCATTGGCTGCTGCAGCAGCAGCTACGCCTTTTACTGGAGTGGGTCTTATGTCACAAACCGGTTGCTTCATCAAAACATTCACATCGCCATTACCAAGGTCCATGGTGTGAGGCTGAAGTGTTGCAAAACCCCTGCTAAAATGGGTGCTACCGTTTGGTCACTCTTGTGTAATGTCTGATGTTGGATGAAAATGTAGTGGTGCATAAAGATGGATGAAGGTCAGGCTGAGTGATGTTGTGACACCAGGGATGGGAGGTTTCAAGGAAATTTGAGGGTCGTAGAGATTTTTCCTGCTGTTGTGGTGTGGACAATTTGGGCTGTTACGGTGGTCAGTGTAACTGATGTTGAATTGTATGGATGAAAATGTGTGATCGGACATATTGTCCAATAGGCACATTTGAGAGTAATGCAGATTATCATATTCATATTTTATGTTTACAGTCCATGTTTGAAAGAATGCTGAATGTTTTGGCCTGACCTCAAATTTTGGTGGTATAGGGTTTGTATGTGTCTGTGACACTATGATTACCGTGTTCATCTGTCTCTCCCATAGGACGATGCTATCTTGAAAGAATTTGACATCAGCCATCATGTGAAAGAGGGCTTTGAAAAGGCAGATCCATCTCAGTTTGAGTTGCTGAAGGTTTTGGGTCAAGGCTCTTACGGAAAGGTATTATATATTTTATCAACATTGTCAATGTGTATAGCGCACACATATCTTGGATACACATTTGAACATATTCTTTTGTATACTGTTGTGTCGTATCTCAACAGGTGTTCCTGGTACGGAAAATTGTAGGCTCAGATAAAGGACAGCTCTATGCTATGAAGGTTTTAAAGAAGGCCACTCTGAAAGGTAAGCTTTATTTAATATTAAATATATTCAACTGCATCTTTGTTGCCTGTTAAGGCCTCACCTTGTATCTGTTCACTTTTTAACCAAGGTCCATATAAACATAAAAACAAACAGTTTTTAGTTATCTTCTTTAGATTTAACTTGGTTAGTAATTGTGTAATCCCCTACCCAAGCTTTTATTGGCCTGATGGCAGCTGTACCAGCCTATAAATCCAACAGTCAATTGGGGGGAAATTTAAGTTGCATTATGCAAGCACTTTCTATGCCTGGTAATTTGCTATATGCGTTGTTAGAGGACATATGAGGCATAATAACTGTGATTCATTCTTCTGCACTTCTTTGGTAACACACAGTGGATATTGTCTGGAGCTCATACTGTGGTGGCCGGGACAGTTCACTAGTTTGAGTCTGTGTATTCATAATAGAAAGGTCAGGGAAAGCCTGTGTGAGGTCACATTCTTCATTAGACCCATCCTACTAGAACCAGGCAATGTATGGGATCTTACGGTAACAAGCTGCAGTTTCTGTTTATAGAACCGCTCTCTAACAAGCAGGAACTGTTGTTTTTGTTGTCGTTAGAGAACAAGTTTTTTGTTCCAGTGGCCTTCAAAAGCATGCCTATTATGCTCTGAGCAACTGGCATCACCAGGCATTAGCACAGCAGTTCTTGTGAACTTCATGAAGTGTAATGTCATTTGACAAGAATAACAAAGTTTACGCAATTGGTAGGCACACTATGCTGGCGTAAAGATGATTCTACCCCACTTTCTATACCATTCATCCTGTGTAACCATGGTTACTGGTTCATGGCTTTTTTGACACAGGAGGTATTCACAGAGATCACCATATTTCCAGTCCTCTGTGTACCTTTCAGTGAAAATAACACCACCAGTGTCTCAGTTGCACCTCAGCTATCTATTCAAAGCGAGAGAGAAGAAATTCTGCCATGCCTCAGCAAAGTGAAAATTGTCCACTAGTTACATAAGTGAGGCCATACCGCTGAGATTCAGAGAGATCTCAGAGAGTCATGCAATGCTGATATGTGGGCAAGCCAATTTTGTGGATTCTTCACTGCAGTGTCTACAGAGTGCTGTGTATGTGGATTAGGTATGATTGTAGCTGGAATGGAATAGTAAACCCTGTTTTACTTTAGGTATCATGCATTATCCCATAATCCTTCTGGAAATTAGTGTGTGTGTGTGTGTGTGTGTGTGTGTGTGTGTGTGTGTGTGTGTGTGTCTTGCATGTATGATGTATGCATTTACTATGCACCCTTACCTATACACCACAAGGCTATGCAGTTTACTCAAGATCTAGATCTAACGCTAAAGGTTGGCTGGTTGTGGTTATGGTTATGGGATTTGGCAGACACTTTTGTCCAAAGCGAAATAAAACAATACAATAGTTAAGTTGTTGGTAAGATGGTAAGACTTCGGAGAATATGGAGAATAGCAATAATAAACAATAATGTCAATGCAATCAATAGCCTAATGAAAATAAACAATGAAAATAAACAAATACTGTATTATACAGTAAAACAATGTACAAACCATAACTCATAAGAAATGCTTTCTTAGCTTAACTAAGTGCATGCTGAACAGATATGCCTTTAGACCCCTCTTGAAGGACCCACAACTATCACAGGAACAGAGAGCACTGGACAACTCATTCCACCAACAAGGAACCACTGAGGAAAAGAATCTTGAATTTGACTTGAATCATGATTGAATTTGACCTAAATGGTTGATCAGTGCACTGTAATCCATATCAGTTGTTTTATTCCATTGTATATTTGTATTTATTTGCATTGTATTTACTTCCTCTGTCCTGCAGTGCGAGATCGTGTGCGATCAAAAATGGAAAGAGACATTCTAGCAGAGGTCAATCATCCATTCATAGTCAAACTCCACTATGGTAAGCATTGTGTTTTGAATAAAGACACTTAAAATCCAAAGCTGGCAGGCACCTTAACTTGTCTGCAAGCCCGAGGTTGTCTATCATCTAAAGGAGACAGATGTGCTTGTCACATGCAAGCGCGCCTGCAGGTGTACGTCCGTACGCACTGTGCGTACCATCAGGCTACTCAACAGCGAGAGAAAATTTGTGTGTGTGTGTATTCACACCAAATTGGCCTACCATACCTTCTCAACTATGCACAGTATCCCATTAGCTGTATGCCATCAGGCTATTTACCATTTTCTATTACGTAAAGTTAGTGAACACGTTATCAAAATTAACGTGCACACATTTTGTTTGAGCAGGAGAGAGAATACGCACGCAGGCACGCAATAGGCTACTTGTTGTTTTCTTTTACTCGGCTATCTATATGGTTATCAGCACACAATGTTGAGCTAATTCACTAACTCAATACTCATCATGGATATCACAAGTTTGTGCGTACCATAGCATTAATTCCTGCAGGCGCCCCTGGTCACATGCATGGAGTTAGAAAGAGGATTGCCAGTGTTTTCAATTTCCCTGTTTTGATTATAAAATGGGGGGGGTGCGTGCCCACCTTAATTAAGCTCTCTGTCATGCTTCACTTGGCCCTTAGGAGGTGGCATCCTTATCACTGCACACTAGACCGAGATTGGCCAAGTCATCATCAGAGCACTTTTTAATTGTTTTCTTGTCATCGAAATAAGGAGGTGATGGGCATTACTTGTCATGTGATCACAGTGGTGTCTCTTCCCTCCTATACTCTCATTCTCTTTCTCTCTCTCTCTCTCTCTCTCTTATACTCTCTCTCCCTTGTTGTCTCCTTTTTTCCCTCTCCATCTCATCTCTCTCTCTTTTATTCCTTGAGATCTCAAATGTTTTTTCTTGTTTTTTTTTGTTGTTTTTTTAAAAGGAACACACCAACATTTTGGGAAATAAGCTTAATTGCCATCTACCCCAGAGAAAGATAAGAGGATACCCAGCACCCGTTTAGCTATGAGCTAGCTGACTAGCAAACTGGTCTATAAATGAATGAATACATTCATTTTATTCTCTCTTTTTCCTTTCTGTCCCTCTTCCATAGCCTTTCAGACGGAGGGGAAGCTGTACCTCATTCTTGACTTCCTCCGAGGTGGCGATCTTTTCACTAGACTGTCCAAGGAGGTCAGGAACTTCCTTTTTTCATATAAAGTCTCCCCTATATGAAAACATATACAAGTATTTGTATTAGCATATAGTGTCACCACATGAATTGAACCTTCTAAAGTACTTGTTACACTTTTGTATGATTACAACTAATGATTAATTAACAAAAAGTGCTTTAACTCTGCATTAAGTTTAATTGCCTGCCATAAATAGAAAGTAGATTTATATTTTAATCAACGCGAATAATGAAATGAAATGCATATGTGACACTAATTAGTCTCCATTCAGAGGGGATATAGGAGTGAGTCCTGAAATCCAACAGCACACAGCCATTACGGTTCCTCAGCATGTTTAGCCATGAACCGGTTGAACTAGTAACCATGACTTCATTCACAGTCAGTGGTTTAAGAGTAAGATTCAGAAAGCAGAAACAGTGGGGAAACTGTCTAGCACTGCGGTTGACTGGGAGAAAATGCACACCTAGAGATGTCCTAGACATCTTGAATAAGACTCTGTCTGGTTCAGGTGCAAGGGCAGTGTCTGCCATTTGTGTACACTTTCACAAGTTGTCTGCTAATCAAATGACGTGGGATAGTAGGCTATAGTAATCATGTATTGTGACAAATTTGCCTATAGTGTTGTTTGACTCACCACATGAGGAGAGTCTGCCGATTAAATCTTCAGCTAATGATAATTCATTGAAGTTAAATTGCTTTTATTTTAACATCTACGTCACATCTAAGATCAAAATAAATATTGTAGCATGTCCGTGCTGGAGAGTGCCATGAATTAGTAATATGTTTGTGTGACCTTGAGACAGACCTTGAATGTCAATCAGTAAGAGGCATTGTGAATTAAATATGCATGAGGATAGACAATTACTTTTGTTATATCCTTAACTATTCAGGTGGCATTGTATGCCATTGTGCCATTAAGGTGCCATTGTAGATTGTGCAATTTTATTTTGTAAACCTACCAATGCATACACAAATATTCAGATATTCATCCATAGAACCCCTAGCCAGCTGCATGGTATTGCCTGTTCATTGCATCACACTTTTTCTACTTTCTACTTTAATGTTTATGCACAATCAAATATTCTGAGTAGACTGCACCACCACTTCTTCACATTAGCTCCAGGTGCTTCCAGTATGGCCCCAATACGCTCTGTGTTTAAGTCCCCCATGCTTATCAGGCTACATATTCAAGCCTGCTGATTTATTTCAAGCCTCTCTCCGCTGACGATGATTAATGTAAATCGCGCTGCGCGCTAGCTCACTCTCTCTACTAAATTGACCGTTCGCTCCAGCGGGCCTGGCAGGGGTGCGTCATCCCCCATCAGTCAGGTTGCACAATCTCCTCTTTTGATTAATTGCACCATCGCCCCCCGCTGTTCCGTCGCCCCTTATAAATACACCTGCATAGCAGCATAAAGCCCCTTTCTGGAAAACGGGAGACAAATGGACTTTGTTTAATGACATTTTCCCCTTCATTTCTCTGCTAATAAGACGGGTTATTTATTATTGGGTTTGTGCAAGTAGTGCTTAAGGATGAGAATCTGGGTGATGTTTGGATATGGAGAGGTGCACACCAGGAATCTGCAAGCAGTACTGTTTACTTATGCTTAAAAGTTCTGTAATAGCGCATGTTAGAACTGACTCATACAGTGCTAAATGAAATGAAAGTCCAGTTAAATCTGTGTGGTATATTTTTTTAAAGCGGCTTTAGTTTTATCAGCCTGGACAGTTGTATTCCTGGCAAGCTCTTGGAGTTGAATTAATGAACCATGATAAATTAATTTATTATGTCTGGGCTTCAAATCATTTATAATGTTTTAGAAGCTTTATTGCTGACAGAAAGAAAGATTTTCTTGCCTTTCCATTTTTCTGAGTGAATCCTTTTATGTATTCTTAAATGGCCTGTTTGGAAGCTGTGCGAAATACACAAGGACTGAATGCAACCTGTCATTTTCTCGAAAAGGTTTAGTTGCTAGTAGAGACATGCAAAGACAACCCTGTTGAGATAAATATTTCAACCACAACATCTTTAGTTGTGTGCACTGTACACTGTAAATGGACTGATGTTCTCAAATATTTTGCTTGTTTGTTGTATTGTTTTATTTCTTTGTTTTGTTGTGGTCTGTTAGCCTGACGAGCCAGACCCACATCAAGATGTAGGGTCTGGGAATTTACCATTGGCAGTGTTCAATCTGAGGTGCGGGATAAACGGTTGTCTTTCAAATTTCCTCTGCACCCAATAGGATAGCTACAACTCATGATTGATAAGTTTGATCAACTAGACAACTCATAGACGATGAGTACACGATGTGATTGGCCTGATAGAAGTTTCATTTTTCCAGCACGCAGTTGCTAGACTACCCTGGCTGCAAATTACATTTGCTGCCGCTAGGGTGCGTCTAGATTTCTAGGCTAGTGGTCTGTGGTTTTGTTTACATTTTCATCACATCCTTTTCAATCACAAATGGGGAGACTGATGTAGGTCTCTCTCTCTCTCTCTCTCTCTCTCTCTCTCTCTCTCTCTCTCTCTTTCTCTGTGTGTCTTTCCTCATTACAGGTGATGTTTACTGAAGAAGATGTGAAGTTCTACCTGGCTGAGTTGGCCTTGGCACTGGACCACCTCCATAGCCTGGGTATCATCTACCGCGACCTCAAGCCCGAGAAGTAAGAGAGTGCTGGGCTTGGCCCTACCGTAACCCAACCCCTCTTTCTCAGGCTCGCGTCGCTCATCACGGCCTCCACTGAGGCAAAGCCTGAGTCAGCAGCAGATAGGTGGATGAGTCACTAATCGCCATCTTCTGCGTTTCCATCCTGATCAGCTTATCTGAAACCTGATTTATCATTATGCAATGCTAATGTGTGTGTGTGTGTGTGTGGAAGGGACTCATCGCACAAGTTGTCCTATCCTTTTTCCTCAGGGGTACCATTAGAGATTTGCCCTGTGTCTGAAACATCTAGTCATTCATTACGTAGTGCACTAGGCCTATGTTAACAACTATAGGGTGGTTATTCACCATATGGTGAATGAATGGATATTTTGAACACAGGGTTGGAATTTTTAGATGGGGGGGGGGGGGTGAAGAGCTGGTGGGAATGCACGGCTGAAGGGGATTACACAGGCTTCTGTGAAACGCTGCATAATTTCTGCTCATTTTAGTATGGTAGTTCAGACGAGGGCGACGCTGCCGCAGATTCACGGAGCCTCATGTTGCATGTGCGCACGCACGCATGCACCTGAAACATCCCAAGCCTGCGGTGTGATCAAAGCAGCATCTGTTCTTAGTTTCTGTGTGCACACTCCCATCTGCTTTGGCTTCAAATAGCTATCATGAGGTTTTTTTTTTGTTGCTTCTCCATCTCCTTTTCTTTTCATAATCTGGCTGCTCAGATTGTTTTTTTTTTTTTTACATAACATTTACAGCATGCTTTCAAAACGGCAATTCCCTCAACCCTTTCAAGCCCCCACAACCACCCACTCCACCCCACCTCACAGAATGCTTAAGCAGAGGAGATTTACCCGCAGTCCTCAGTTTCACCTGCTATGTGTGTTTGCCAACAAAAGAGACAACGACCAATCCCACCAGTATACTAAATTAACCCTCAGGGGGGAGCCATGTATGAGAAAATAATGAAGAGCTGCTCAGTGCTTTTACTAGAGTCTGGTTGCTCATTTTTTCCCCTCCTCTTAAAAGGGTCAATCGACATGAGGGTTTAGCCAGTGTGTTGGTCTCGGTGGATTGTTGTGTGTTTGGTAGAGGGCAGTCTATGCTGTTGAGTTCTGTTGAGAATGATTAATGGCCCTCACTGGAGGGCAAGCTAGCCGGTAAGGGCAGTTGGCTGAGGGGGTTCTGTTTATTGCAAACAAGCATTTGAGTGAAACACTGAGCCTCACCGCATATTGCTGGGTGAGCTCTATTAAATTGATTAGTTTTGCTGACATAATTCAGACTCCCATAGAAGATGAGAATGGGGTCTTTGCCATCTACTTTTTAAATGATAAAACATAATTTATACATATTATTATTAACTTATGCAAAATATTAATTCATTAATAATTAAATGAATAACAAGTTTTAAATTGAGATATAAGACCTGTTCTGTATAATTAACATCCTAATAGTATGCCCATCTAAGGTATTACTGTTTGGTCATAATAGACAAATGGTTTGCCTTCACAGCATCCTTCTTGATGAGGAAGGCCACATCAAAATAACAGGTAAGCAAGACTTCAGGGTTCATCATCACATTCTGTAAAGTGCGTTCCACTGTATTGTGTAGAGTCACCATGTGTAAGGATGAGTCTACAACATATACAGTACAAACACACACACACACACGTGCGCGAGCGCGCACACACACGCGAACATGCACACACACGCACGCACACACACTTACCTTCACAAACACACCCCCTTATGCATTTCCTACTTTGTTTCAGATTTTGGCTTAAGTAAAGAGGCCATAGAGAACGACAAGAGAGCGTACTCCTTCTGTGGGACAATCGAGTATATGGCCCCTGAGGTGGTCAACCGGAGAGGCCACACACAGAGTGCAGACTGGTGGTCTTTCGGTGTCTTAATGGTATGTATCCACAGTTTCATGCTCTTATCCAAAGTGGTTTGCACATCAGTGCAAACCAAAAGCCGACAGAGGAGGAAAGAAAGTGGCTTAAAGCCATACTTAGGACATTGTACAATGAGCAGAGGAAAGGAGAGGGGGCATTTTTGGAAATGATGGCATGGCAGTGGTAGGGATAATGATGATGAGGATGGTGGTACAGTATTATTGGTAGTAAGGCTCTTTTCTGCCTTGCCAGAAAATTAAAGTCGATGAACATACTTAGTATTTCAGTTAGTCTTATATGTATCTGGATGAGCAATATAAGAAGCTATTTTTTGCTGATTTTCACAGTTGAGTGTTGACTTTAATTGGTGCTTTAATTGGGGGTGGAAGAGCACATTATTTGATCTACAATGTTTCTTTGGTGAATTGGGCTACACATTGACTGGTGCACAGCCACACATTGACTACTACTACTATTATTACTACTACTATTACTCCTGCTACTATTACTGCTACTACTACAACAACAACAACAACTACTACTACTACTACTACTACTACTACTACTACTACATCTAACATCAACAACTGCTTCATTTATTTGCTATTTTATTTGGAGACAACAAATGGTTTTATTACTACAGTCCCTGAAGCACTGCCATAAAAATCATCAGTCCTAAAATAAGCTGCCGTACCGTACTCCACAGTGCTTCATCCTCCCTCCACAATACTTTGGGTGCTGACTAATCCACTCATCCCTGGCGACATCAAAATTACCCACGAGGCTGTGGGAAAAGACAGGTTGACGTTTATCCTTCAGCCTGATTTGTGTCCCGGGTGCTTTCTTACTGTATGCATGGCATCCAAGATGGCAGCCTGCTGTGCAGCGGACCAGACCCGGCCCAGATCCGCATCCAGTGCCAACTGATATCAGGCACAGCAGATGCCTCTCGTGAAACAGACTTGCTGCTAGGATGAGCCATTGGCTTTTATCAATTTAATGTGTTTCATGGTTTGTTTTCAGGACTACCGGTATATAGCTAAACCTGTATTTATGTGTACACACCCACACCTTTTGGATAGATGGATGGATGGATGGATAGATAGATAGATAGATAGATAGATAGATAGATAGATAGATAGATAGATAGATAGATAGATAGATAGATATGAATGAATGATCCCCAAGGGGGTATAATAAAACAACATAAACAGTATAATAAAAATAATAAAAATAACAAATCCACATAAATAATATGGACAGTTAATGTGCTGTTTGCATGGATCAAGGCATGGATCTCTGGAACTTATAAGTAACATACTAGGGCTGAACTATTTGGAGAAAATATCTATTTGCGATGATTGTGATTTGTGATACAAGTGAAGCTTCAGTTCAAGACCATTATGTAATTTAAAACATATGAGGAAACATTTACAATTAAGGTACCATCTACTAATCCATGGATAAAAAAAAAAATCTATACATACTCATTGATCACTTTCAAAAATAGCATTTCTAAAAAAAGGTCTTGAATGACATCTTGAGCACCATGGTTTGCATGCTGCTGTTTGACTAAGTGGAAGTGTTTCCCTGTGTTTTTAGTTTGAAATGCTGACGGGATCACTCCCTTTCCAAGGCAAAGATCGGAAGGAGACCATGGCGCTGATTCTGAAGTAAGATCTCCCATCAATTTATGAGCTTTTGCTTTCTTCATCGCATGTGTCATTATCTTTCTTTCTGTTTTTTGCATGTTACCCCTTCAATTCAAAGTGATTTATACCTATTTAAGAATTGTTGGAACCTATTTAAGAATTGTTGTATTGTACAATGTAAAAGGCATTGTTTTGCACATCATTAATTTTCCTTTTAACTGTCTTCAGGGCCAAACTTGGAATGCCACAGTTTTTAAGTCCTGAAGTGCAAAGCCTGATACGGGCACTTTTTAAAAGAAATCCTACCAACCGATTAGGTACAGTTTACAAAGCAAACATTTTTCCTGCACATATCATGATATCATGCTGTCAGTTTATTTCAGTGTTTCATAAGAGCCTAGACAAATGCTGTTGTTTTGCAGTTCACCTATTGTATATGGTTTATTAAATCTGTATTCTAGTCAAGCATCAAACATTCAGTTAGGTTGATCTTCAAAGTGCTTTCTCTCTCTCTCTCTCTCTCTCTCTCTCTCTCTCTCTCTCTCTCTCTCTCACACACACACACACACACACACACACACACACACACACACACACACACACACACACACACACAAACATCTGGTTAACCCATTAATTCCCAAGAGAGTACAGTAGTTGATATTTAGATTGTGGGTTTTACTGGGGAACCAATGCATTCATAATTAATAAAGCTGATTGAGATGCTCTATATGGTAGTTGGCTGTGAAAGATTAATAGAATCTGGATAAACAATTCCCTTTTAATACAGAAATACTTTAATAATTTATGGCATGGGTGTGCATTTTGGACATTGAATCACGGAGGTGCAGTGTAGGATCCAAGCATATTGTTGAAAAAGGAAGCAGTGTCTGTCAGCTGTCCCCCTGACAAATCTACAGTATGTGTATTACAGCTTATGAAGTCATGTCTAACAGATGTTTTCACTATAGTTAACATATTTCATATGCAAGACAGGAAAGTATGCACAGTATGTTCAGATGTGTTTAATGTATGCTGATGACTTCTCTGTGTGTGTTCTGTGTTAAGGAGCAGGACCTGATGGAGTGGAGGAGATCAAACGGCATCCATTTTTTGCAACCATTGACTGGAATGTGAGTCACATATGAAAAGATCCTGGTCACTTATCGATTTAGAGGACAGTAAAAGTCTTGATCTATTTGAGTGATGCAATTTTTCCTGTTGGAGTGGGAGTAAAATAGGGCTTCACAATATAACCCCAGCCCCTCTCTCTCACACACACACACACACACACACACACACACACACACACACACACACACACACACACACACACACACACACACACACACACACACACACACACACTCAAATACTCATGCTAGGACCCAGAGCACTCAATTCTGATAGACGTCAAGTCTATTCAGACCGTCTGGACAAACAAAGGCTACATCACAACTGCACTGAATAGGACTCTATTGGATGTTTTATTGCTGTTCGCAAAGGCAATTTTCTGTGCTTGCTAAAAATGACTAAAATGCACTTTCTCTTTCTTCTCTCAGCTGATATTTCTGTTTTTCTGTATCTCTTTTATAGTCTTGAGTTGCCATATCAACTGGTAGAGCTTTTTAAATGTATTTATAGACAGATCTGGAGCATATTTTCTTGACAGCTTTAAAAGCCATTAGCTGTTTGAAATGAAAGGGGTTGCTATTTTTACAAGTCCCGTTTTTTAAGGAAAGGCCTGCTGTTTTTTCTGCTTTCGGTGACAGAAATTATACAGGCGAGAGATCAAGCCTCCGTTCAAACCAGCGGTGGGAAGGCCCGAGGACACCTTCCACTTTGATCCTGAGTTCACCTCGCGAACACCAACAGGTAGCTTTAATGCTCCACTGACTTGGACTGTATTTCAGCTTAAGAAATATGATTTGTGCAAAATTTAGTTTTAATGTGACCATAAGCATGTTACATAAAGCAGAGCTTTTAGTGTTGTAGAAAATCCTGTCAAGATTATGATTTAATCCTGGTATTGTGCACCATGTAAGGTCACCCACTGGGCATTCTGTTTTAATTCTGCGGTGTTCAGCCAGAGATGTTTAGTGGTTTGTCTTACTGCCACTAAAGACAGGTTTACGCCAATGTAATCTTTTAATATCGATGTGCAAGACATTTTGTATATTGTAGTAATCATCACTCCAATATAGATGTCAAATGAAGTCATTTGTTATGGCTAGGCGAGCTACATAGGCTTGCCAGACTTGGGCGAAACATGATTTCCATTGGTAAAAACAAACAGGTTGATCAATATGGGTACAAAAAAGCCTCTAAACCACAGTAGTGTAGTGGGGGACTGACCTTTTTGAAAGTCAGTTCATAGAGCGTAACTGAGACTGGATCAATTGTGTGTGTGTGTGTGTGTGTGTGTGTGTGTGTGTGTGTGTGTGTTGGGTGTTGAGGGTAATTTCCATGTTACAGGGATTAAGCTCTTCTGTACTTTGTGTTCTTACTGTGTGCGTATATCTGTCTGTCTGTCTGTCTTACAGATTCACCTGGAGTGCCCGCTAGTGCCAATGCCCATCAGCTCTTTCGGGGCTTCAGTTTTATCGCCACCAACCTCACCCAGGAGCAATCGATAGTCGAGACGCGACAGACTGTGGTCAACCCAATCGTTCAGGTGAAACTGCTAATGACCTTGAAACCTCCGCTTTGTGATCCCGCTCATATAATGATATGTCAGTATATTATACTGTCATGACCTTCCAGAGATAATACACAGGACATACTGTGCAGGTAGTTACATATTTGATCAGTTTCTATAGTTTGTACTTAAATTTAGTTTATCAAAGCATGTACTTGTGGATTTGATTCTGTGAATATAAGACCGGCTGTATGGCAAGGTATTTATTTATTTATTTATTTTCAGAAATGCACTGTTTTTATTACGTTATTTGCCATTTAACTGGAATAGAAAAATATTGTAAGCCAAAAGGCACTGTTCTATGTTCATAGCATCTTTAATAAAAAAAAAATCTACCATAGAGATATGAGGAAGAAACAGGGAGAACATATTTCAGGAACTGTTTTGATTTTGGGAGGTTGCATTACAGTTCTGCAGTCCCAGTTAAGGATAGGCCTGTCTATGGTTTGCTGTGGTTTTTTAGCCGCAGACATGGCAGGACATTTCTGCAGAGGCCCCTCAGAACATCCCTAAGCACAGAGAAAGCGGGTCGCATTACATAACGTGAACTGATTCTGCCACATGGTTCATACCTGAGCAAGCATTTCATCAAAGTGACTCTGCCGAGATCCTAGTGCCTGCAGCCAATGCTATTGATTTGAGCAAAGAGCCTGTTCCATGAATGATTGACATAAGCAGATGTCTGCCATATATACAGTGCACACACTCACAAACACACACACAAACACAAACACAAACACACACACAGACACACACACACACACACACAACCTGAACAATAGGATCTGACATGGTGTAGGGATCTATCTCTGGATATTTCCATTTCAACACAAGCCATCAGGCGAGACCTCGCCCAGCAGGGCTGATAAATATGCATGAAAGGATGTGTGTGGAACAGAGCTCAGTGCCCACATCCCATTTGAGCTAGTCCATACAAGTGAACCTATTTTATT
This sequence comes from Alosa pseudoharengus, assembly GCF_046254945.1. NCBI lineage: Eukaryota > Metazoa > Chordata > Actinopteri > Clupeiformes > Clupeidae > Alosa > Alosa pseudoharengus. Next base: position 11,729,612 of record NW_027468620.1, on the reverse strand, counting down.
TACATTTTCGTCCCTGTCTGTGTGTACAGCATATGTTATGCCATGAAGCTAAGATTAGGTGCATTCTTCATGTAGCGACCGATGAATAAGTGTGAATTATTTAAACGTCTGCTGAACTTCCATATCTATACGTTCAGTTTTGAATTAGAAAGAATTTAATAGGTCCTCAGTCAAGAAAACATGATATTCATGCACATATCGGTACTGTCTCCTTAGAGTATCTGAGTGTAGTATATCTTGGTCACTATAAATATATGACCGACAAAGGCTCATTCACTTCGTCCCCTGACACTGAACATTTGCTTGTTTGTTTTGCTTATTGTTTGCACAGCAACTCCATGGGAATAACATCCGCTTCACTGATGGCTATGAGCTAAAGGAGGATGTGGGCATCGGTGCATACTCTGTGTGCAAGCGCTGTGTCCACAGAATCACCAGCGTGGAGTATGCAGTCAAAGTAAGTTCAAAGTAGCCACCCTTATGGTACAAAACATGCACATATCATATTAACTGTAAATTACTTTGACAGGCTCCTTTTTGCCCACTCCACATATCTGTGAAATTGTTCAGGGAGCAGCAATCTAATCTTCTTGTCTGACAGGAATGCTTAGATTTGTTTTCTTGTGTTGGTCTGTTCAATTTGTTCATTTACTGTCTTTTTTCCAGATTATTGACAAGGCCAAGAAGGATCCATCAGAAGAGATAGAGATTCTCCTGAGATACGGGCAGCACCCAAACATCATCACCCTGAAAGATGTGAGCAATCTCACAGTTACACAGATGGATGCCCATGTCCCTTCTGTGACCAATCAACTGATAAACAAGCAAAGTCGCAGACTAGGGATTCCCTTTAGCTCATTCAGTCACCAAGCGGTGCTACACTTACACTTTAAAGTCTGGGTCTAAGCTGAAGGTTCCTACTTGTGCTATTTATAGCATGTTTTTAATCTTGCTAGTCAGCCCATCAAAGCTCTGTAATGTAGCCATTGGTTTAGAACTGCATTGGACACTTGTATGGGACAGCTACTGTAGCTTTGGTATGGAATGGCCCATCTTGGTGTTCCTTTAAACACTTTTGTATCACCATACAAAAACATGCATCTTTATTTCTAATATTTTACATAGTGAACCTAAAATGTATTTATGCTTATCTAGAGTGTTGAGTTGTAGAGACCTGTCATCAATATCAGAGATATGGCTGTTTTCAAAATGTCATACCAGAGAGGGTTGAAGCGGAGCATAGTGATCAAGGGTAACATTCACTGCAACTTACTACTTTTCTGTCTACAAGCATTGTGCAGTATGCATTTCAGAAACTGCCAAAGTAATGAAAATGTGGCCAGAAATCATAGATGAGTCCATTGTTGCTGAGTATGTTCCTGTACTGTCTGCAGGTGTATGATGATGGGAAGTATGTGTACCTGGTGATGGAGCTGATGAGGGGAGGGGAGCTGCTGGACAGGATCCTCTATCAGAAGTGCTTCTCCGAGCGGGAGGCCTCAGCAGTTCTCTGTACCCTCACTAAGACCGTGGAGTATCTCCACTCCCAAGGGGTAAGTGCAAGAACCTGCCTTTACTTCAGCTATATACAAAACATACATGACAACTGGACCTCTGAGCGATAAGTAATTTACTAACATCAGGATCAACCACAACCAACCACCACACCGATACACCAATCACTAGCCTTAAATTGCTGCTCTTGTAGACTCCTCACAAGCGTTTTGATGTGAAAACCTTCCATTGTCAGTGTCATGTTGAATTAGACCTGTACTATTCAGGAAAGTTTGACTCTCTCCCATTTAGCAAAGTAGGATCATAAAGAACTAAATAGTGAATAGTTGAGATAAGGTTAGAGATAAATGTTGACTTACTTACTTTGTTTTTCTCTGCAGTCTGTGGGTGGATCACAGTTATCTCAAATTAAATAGCCCTTTTTGTTCTATTGCTAAGGATACTCTGTTTCTTCTTGCTTGTGTTGAGGTTATCAAGCAGCTCTCCAATTGCATCTATGACAGACTTTAGAACACAGTATTTTAAATGTATTTACAAAGTACAGATACAGTGAATAGTTTTTTCTCAAATGACTGCAAATTAACATAATTTCCAAAAAACGTAATTAAAAATTGATGTACAACTCACATATGTGTGTAAGACACTGCTAGTCTCAACCTAGACCTGTTTGTTGCCCATTAAAGCAAAGACAATTGATCCGTATTATAACCTATAAAGGTATGTCCATCTGTTAGTAGCTCCATCTTATCACTCTAATGATGATCTCATCTTGTCTCGTGCTTCTGCATTCAATATAAAATACGTCACCCTAGTGGAGTGGGATGTCACATCTGTGCCAGACCATTATTACTTACTTAGCATTGTTGAATTTTATCTAAGGTCGTCCATCGAGACTTGAAGCCAAGCAATATCCTCTATGTGGATGAGACAGGCGATCCAGAGTCCATCCGAATCTGTGACTTTGGCTTTGCCAAACAGCTGAGAGCGGAAAATGGCCTCCTCATGACGCCGTGTTACACAGCTAACTTTGTAGCTCCAGAGGTAAGAGAAACATTGTTGTGTTCGTTTTTTTTTGTTCTGCCATTTTTTTTTATTTTTTTTCTCTTTTCCCTGTTCCCTATGAAGTGACAGTCACAAATTGTTATCTCAGAAAACAGATGAGTGGTACCGTACAGAACCAGTCTCCTTTAAGGGGATCCCTTTAGGAGAAAACACTGAAAATAGAGTACAGTGAAGTGTGTGGGGTGGCTGACATTAGTCAAATGCATCAGAAGAGTTTGGTCTTGGGAAGCCAGTTATATTTGGGGGCAGCCGTGGCCTACTGGTTAGCGCTTCGGACTTGTAACCGAAGGGTTGCTGATTCGAACCCTGACCAGTAGAAAGCGGCTGAAGTGCCCTTGAGCACGGCACCTAATCCCTCACTGCTCCCCGAGCGCCGCTGTTGTTGCAGGCAGCTCACTGCGCCGGGATTAGTGTGTGCTTCACCTCACTGTGTTCACTGTGTGCTGAGTGTGTTTCACTAATTCACGGATTGGGATAAATGCAGAGACCAAATTTCCCTCACGGGATAAAAAGAGTATATATACTTATACTTATACTTATACTGCTGCATCACAATGTTTCCATGTTCCATGTCTTGTTTAGGTCCTGAAAAAGCAGGGCTATGACGCGGCCTGTGACATCTGGAGTCTGGGAATTTTACTCTACACCATGTTAGCAGGGTAAGAAAACATAATTGACCTCAAAGCAAATAATTTTCCAAATTTAGTATGCCATGTCTGGGGAAGCGATGAAGCAAAGGATTATAATTTCATTGTAGCAAATACAATTTCATAGTAGGAAATTCTGTTTTTCATTTCGCTTTATGACTACATGATTTATAAAATCACACTATTGTACATTTTCCCGGTCCGTCATTTCTAGGACGGGGAGGGATTTCCAGGGTCAAGTTAACAGCAGATGCGCTGTAATTGTTCTTTGGACAAACCTATCAGATGCAGACCTGACAATTTAATTTTCCTGGTTGAAGCTTTGGGTTTAAATCTCCACATAATCTGGGCATCTGGGGGGAAAAGGATTTTTTCCCCTTTGTGCCATTTTTGTAGCCCCTTACAAAGCCTGTGTGCTCACAGTCATAAGCAGTAACGTTTTTTTTTAAAATAGAAAAACAATTGTACAGGTCAGGTAAACATGGCCATTTCGGGTCTGTTGTCAGGCTCAGGAGCACTATGTCCTTTCCCCAGATTCACCCCTTTTGCCAACGGCCCAGATGATACGTCAGAAGAAATCCTCGCCCGGATTGGCAGCGGTAAATATGCCCTCACGGGAGGCAACTGGGACACAGTATCAGATGCAGCCAAGGTACTTCCGACTCAGCTGGCATAGTTTTTATAGAATAACTCGTCACTGCATCATTTACTTCAGGGATTGATATTCTGTCGTTAAAGTTTCTAATCATTACCTTCCCTTCACTGTCTTATCTATACTACACTTATCGCCAAATCATTCTAGAATGGATCATTAAGAAGTAATCAAGTAGCAAGTCATTTGAATCATTCAATCTTCTCTCTATCTTTCTATCTATCTATCTATCTATTTATCTGTCTATCTATCCATTGCCCATTATCAGGACATTGTGTCAAATATGCTGCATGTGGATCCTCATCAGCGGCTGACAGCACCTCAGGTCCTCCGGCACCAGTGGATTGTGAACCGGGAGCAGCTCTCCCAGAGCCAGCTTATCAGACAAGACGTGCTGCTGGTGAAGGTAGCACCTCTGAGTCACGCTCAGCTGTCAATCTCTCTCTCTCTCTTTCTCTCTCTCTCTCTTTTAATCACTATCACTCACTCTCTCCCTTTCCACCATCCCCTCTCCTTCCATTTGCCTCTCTCTCTCTCTCTCTCTCTCTCTTTTAATCACTATCACTCACTCTCTCCCTTTCCACCATCCCCTCTCCTTCCATTTGCCTCTCTCTCTCTCTCTCTCTGCTCTCTCTTTTTTCTCAGCTTTTCTCTTCCAAATTCTTTTTCTCTTTAATTCTCCTTTTCTCTCACTCTGCCTGTTTGTCTGTTTACATCCACTGTCCACACACTGACAAGTACAAGTGCCTGCAAATGGTTTTGGCACTTCTTGCAAATGCACTAGTGTGATTCTGTGTGAGAGAGAGACGGAGAGACAGAGAGTGGATGGGTGTGTGTCATAAACCTACCCTTTCCTGCAGTCTCATTTTTTGGTTGGAAAGGTGATGTGTGGATAAAACATGAATGTCTGTTAATGTAAGCCAAGCCAACATAGATCGTATAACGTACATCACTGATATTTTATATCTGCCCATAAAAGCAATTCATTTTACAGACGAATTTGAATTACCTATACACAGCAATGTGGTTATTACTCTGTGACTCTAAGCGAATGGGTTAATATGTCAGCATAACTACAAATGCATTGTGGCTCATTACTGCCATCTGCTGTTCTTGTTCTGTGAAACAGAATTTTTTAAAACATTATATGCCATGCATATTACTAATGTGTGTCACTTGGATGTTTTAATGTATTGTTTTGTTTCTCTGTTTGTTTGTTTGTTTTTGTAAAGGGTGCAATGGCTGCCACCTATTTTGCTCTTAATCGGTCGCCTCAAGCACCAAAGCTGGAACCTGTGTTGTCATCTGTTCTGGCTCAGAGAAGAGGAATGAAGAGACTCACATCCACACGACTATAGTACAGCTGCACAAGAAAAACCAAAAATATCATGATGTCCAGCAACAGAGACTTGCCAAAGGACTACAATTACTTTGTGCGCAGTACCACATGGACGAGATTGACTGATAGAGGTGCCTAGGTGTTTTGTGTTTGTGGTCCACAATTTCTGCTTTTTGATAATTGGCACACTAAAATGTGAATGAGATAAAGACAAAAGTTCAATAAGCTGTTACATACGCCAAAATGGGTCATTTTGATAATTTGCTACGTTAGTATTGTACATCTCCTAATTCTAGTTTCATTCTTTTGTACTTTTAGCTTGTACGAAATATGAAGGTGCCATCCAATCACTCTAACCCAAACATCCCCCCAACATCAGTCACATTCAACCTTTACAGACTAGTACTTGAAAAGCTATGGAATTTTACATATTATAACATAACCTGCATAAAAGTCAAGAATTTCCAGTGCTATTAGCTGTTCCGTGTTTGATCACTATAAAAAGAACAGGCTGATTGTGAGATACAGAACTATAGAGGCCAGAAAGGGTTTTGAGTATAGCACAAAGAAACAGGCCGAGCCTGCCTTCAAGAGCATAGGGTGCAATAATGCAATTACAGATAGTTGCATAACCTCCCACACTCATTGTGAATTAGGCTACCATATTTACTCTTCACCTCACTGTGTTTTTGTGTGTGTTTTTATTGATAAGTATAGTGTTGTGCAGTTGCAATTTATTTGGAGAATCCTCTTGACTATTTTTATTTCCCAGTATGATGGTCTTCTTTGCTTTAGCATAGGGCCCAGCTAAAGGGAGGATTTTGAAATGTCTTTTTGGTGACAAGGACCTACAGTAGGTGTACATGCGCTTGTTGTGGTACCTTTTTCAGATGATTGCCTTTTCTCTCAATTGAGTGCATCATTTTGTGTTAAATATGTACTGCTGTATATGTAATTAGTTTGACTTTTGTTTTAAAAATATTGTTTTTATTTATTGAGCATGGAAGTTCAGTTGTTATTTAACATTCAATTTATAGTCATCATCAAATAACACTAAATTATGTAAATAGTGTAAATATGTAATTTGTATGAAATGGTTTTACCCTTTGGTAATTTATTTATTTATTTGTTAAGCTATTCGTAGCCTTCATGTGTATGTACTTCTCAGCACTAGTGCTCTTGGTACCATTTATCGAGGGTACCTAAAAAATGTGTTTTGTAATCTGATAATCAAAGTGCACTTTATACATTGTCAAAGTCATGAACAAATGCTAACAGAAACAAGAATATGTTGTTGTTTGTTGGGGGGGGGGGTCATTTGATTTGGATTTGCTGATAAAAGCCACTTTTAGGTGAAACCACTAAAAAAACATGTATCAAGGTTTAGAAAAATATGAATGTAAAAATGGCCTGTGAGAATGGAGCAGTTTTTCAAAGTATCTGCAGAGTTTGACCAGCAACAGCTTCTATGTAAGCATGCGACTAAAGTACTTTGGCAATTCACCCAAGGACCTGTGTTACGAAAGAAATGTCATAATAAATATTCACTTTAAAATATATTGTTGGAATATTTGTGAGCAATGAGCTTACTATCATAATAGTGATAAAAATGGCATAATTCTATAGGCAGATGCCTTGCAATTCCTTAATAATCTAGGACTTTTCAGATAAATTTTATTCATTAGAGCTGATATACTATACTGTCAAAGTATTTTACAGAAGCAGACTTAATAATGCTTGGTTGGGTGGCATTGGCCACATAACCAACCAGAGTTAAGTGTCTACAGAATTGCTTTCTTTGCTTTCTTACTTGGCAGGTCAACAAACTTTCTTGGACACGTTGGTTTTAGATAAGACTTAGCCTATACTTTGTTTACCCCAAGGCGTCAGTATAAGAAGGCATGGGCAAAAATATATCAAATTGTATTTTAAAATAAAATATCAAATACAGTAGCCTACCATGTATCAAAATAAAATACTGTAATTTTTGAAAATACTAAAAATACTCTTTAAAGGGAGCATGATATCACAACCTTCTATATATGTCTATTTAATATTCATTCATCAGTGCACTGACTGTTGATTAATTGGACAGTGTTTGAGAGCAATAGCTTTTCTCTGTCTACGAGACTGCAAACAGTCAACAGATCAACTGCTGCTGCCTGTTACATCTCATAAATACTATATCAGAGATGTGCTCAAAAGGTCACAACTGAACTTGTCAAGTGGCACAAACTAACCACCGAACATAAGAGTAACAGAATGTGAGCTTAAAGCAACCTAATGCAGTTATTAACTTCAAACTCATGGTACACTGACATATAATATGGAGAATGAAGTCTCTGACATTGTTAATGAATGCCCAGAATATTAATACTGCACTACGCTGTTGATCAGGTATGAGCATGACCCTTTTAGTTGGTTTTAACTAACTGGATATCGTCTAATCGCTAAATTGTTATTTTGACGGTAAGGGACAAGGTTTTTTCATCTTGCCGCTTTAGGTGATTCATGGGACAACTTTTTGACAAATGCAGAGCAACCACATAACCGGTTCCATGTGTTCCGATTGGATGATCATGTTAATTTGCCTACTGATGATTAAAAGTTCTCAAGAAAGAAATAAGTTGCCCAATATCAAAGGGACATGCCAGAACATGCTCAGGAACATTGCCCAGCAAAATTGCTCAGAGAGGTGCCTGTGTATCAGACATCACTGTCAAAGTAATTCCTAAGTTCTACCAAAACGTATAGGTGTGGGTGAGCAAATAACCATGTGGTTGAGTATGTGGGTTGGTGTGAGAGAGGGAGTGTACTGTATTGTGTGTGTGACCTATAGGCTACTCATCTTGCACCGGATCATCTTCCTGAATCACAATATTCTAATCACAAGTCTGGGCAAAGTCAGCAGCAGTCAGAGGCTACATTCATTGTTTTGCACTTTTATGATGTCATCACATCACCAAAAGTTTAGGTTTTACAAAATGATTTGGCAGTAGGCCTATTTTTAAACCACAAATATACACACCTATACAATATCTTGATTAAATACATGTTTTAAATCAATGCATCTACTGCCCATCATGACCTTAAGCTGCTCAATAGCCTATTTTCTGATATAAGGCCTCTGTATAGAGCTGGTCACATGCACTTCTACTGGAAGAAAAGTACTTCTTTTTATAGACTATCAGTCCAGATAAGATGGGATATTAGTACAGCGGCTAAGCACCAGAATTGTTCAGTTTTTGCAGAAAGCATGAAACTTGGCACAGTTATACTACTACCCCTAGTGATCAAAAATTGAAATGGACCCCAACACATAGCGCCCCCTAGTGGCCGCCATTTTGAATTCAAATATGGCTACCATTCTTAATAGAATTGTTGATACAACTTCAAAATTAAACAAGATAAAAATTTATTTTAAGTTTTAACACTCAATTGTTAGGGTCAAGGAAGCTATTGACATGATTTCCAAACAAACTTGATGTTGCCCATTTTGAAATCCAATATGGAGGATACCAAATGTGAAAATATAGACCATCTCTATTGTTATTCATGATAGAAATATCATTCAAAAACAATTTAAAAGTTTTAACAGTCATTTTATCACATGACAACCTCAATAATATACAAGGCATCAATTGTTGCTCAACAATTCTAGAACAATTTAAAACAATTCAAAAAGGTAGAGTACAATAGGGAAGAGTGCATAAGTGAGTACTGTTTTTATACAGTCAAGTCAGGTGGTAAGTGCTAGAATTAGCTAGTTGTAAGTAGTGCTACGAGATAGAAAGATATTCTCTGAAGAGCTGGGTCTTCAGGAGTTTTTTGAAGATGAAGAGGAATGTCCCTGCTCTAGTAGGAACTGGTAGTGCGTTCTACCAACGAGGAACAACAGATGGAAAAAGTTTGGATTGACCTGAGCGTACCGGTGGCAGAGCTAGACAATGTTTGTCTGAGGAGCGCAACGGTCGGGGGGTAGCATATAATGCCTGTATGAGGGCATTCGAGTAGGTGGGAGCAGTAGGTTTAGCTGGGAGGACCAGCAGTTTGTTTTTTGAGAGGTTTAGCTGGAGGTGGTGTGCCTTCATCCATGAAGATATGTCTGAGAGGCAATCCGAGGTCCGTGTCGAGACCAAGGGGTCATCAGGTGGAAAGAACCAATAAAGCTTTAGCAGTGGTATGAGAAGCTGTGCGAATGTATAATCTGTCCCAAAGAAGTGGTGTGGATAGCAAAGAGAAGGGGGCCCAGTACTGAGCCCTGGGGGACCCCTGTGGTGGGATGGTGAGGTGCGGACAGATGTCCAAGCCATGATACGATAAATGAGCATCCTGTGAGGTAGGATTCAAACTGATATGGACTGGGTAATATGTTAGGAACAAAAGGATGCCACTTCGTTATTTGGGAATGAAAATGATCAATCCACAGAGGACTGAATTCAAAGACCCCCCGAAAATCTAAGTGGAAAAAATGACATGGCGAGCTAGTCCATTTTGCTTGAATTTCAGCGCAGCAACTCATGATGGTACTCAGTAGTTCGTATGGCCCCGACATGCTTGATGGCATCGGGGCATGCTCCTAATGAAATAGCGGATGGTGTCCTGGGGAATCTGCTCCCAGATGTTGACATGGCCATCACTGAGCTCCTTGACAGTCGGTGGTGCAACCTGGCGATGTTGGATGGACCAAAATATAATGTCCCAGAGGTGTTCAATCGGATTTAAGTCAGGGGAGTGTGGGGGGGACAGTCAATGGTATCAATGACTTCATCCTCCAGGAACTGCCTGCACATTCTCGCTACATGTGTCCAGCTATTGTTGTGCACCAGGAGGAACCCAGGGTCCACTGCACCAATACAGGGTCAGATAATGGGTCTGAAGTTTTCATCCTGATGCCTAAGAGTAGTGAGGGTGCAGTTGTCTTGCCCGTAGAGGTGTGTGCGTCCTTTCAAGGATATCCCTCCCCAGACCATCACTGGCCCACCACCAAACCAGTCATGCTGAATGATGTTGCAGGCAGCATTACATTCTCCAAGACATCTTTAAATGTCACATGTGCTCAGGGTGAACCTGGTCTCATTTGTGAAAAGCACAGGGTGTCAATGGCGAACCTACCAATTTTGTAATCTATGGCAGATGCCAATTGAGCTGCACAGTGCTGGGCAGTGAGCATAGGTCCTTCCAGAGGCCATCGGGCCCTCAGGCCACCTTCATGAAGTCTGACAGTGTGGTCAGAGACATTCACACCAGCGGCCTGGAGGAGGTCATTTTGTAGGGCTCTGGCAGGGCTCCTACTGTTTGTTGTTGCACAAAGGAGCAGATACTGGTCCTGCTGCTGGGTTAAGGACCGTCTACCATCCTGCCCAGCTCTCCTTGAGCAACTGTCTCCTGGAATCTCCTACATGCTCTTGAGACTGCGCTGGGAGACACAGCAATCCTTCTGGCAATGGAACGTATTGGTGTGCCATTCTGGAGGAGTTGGACTACCTGTGCAACGTTTGTAGGCTCCAGGTACTGGCTTATGCTACCAATAGTGACACTGACCCTAGCCAAATGTGAAACTAGTGAAAAATCAGTCAACCACGGAAAATTTATCATTTGCCACCACCTCTAACATTCCTGTTTTTACAGACCTATCTCCCTTCTTCCTTTCTTGTCAAAGTTTTTGGAGAAAATGGTCTTCAAGCAAGTCTTGGACTTAGTATATCAGACAAACCTGCTAGACCCTATGCAGTCTGTTTTCAAGAGTCATTCTACTGAAACTGCTTTTCTGTCTGTGACCGAAGCATTGACAATAGCTAAGTCCTTATCTAAGTTGCTAAGTCATTCTACTAGACTTATCTGCAGCCTTCGATACTGTTAACCATGACATTCTCCTTTCTACACTATCTGAACTGGAATGTCTAGGAAAGCCCTTGACTGGTTTAAATCCTACCATAAAGGGCACATGACCTCACCACAGGTGTGCACCAGGAATCAGTATTAGGGCCCCTACTTTTCTCTATTTACACACTTCCTTGGGTGAGACCATTCGCTCCCATGAATTTGATTATCACTGCTATGCGGACGATACTCAACTTTACCTGTCTTGAGCTTTTAGTGTTTCCACCAGACTTGGCGCTGAACGCACTAGCAAGTGTCCTAAAAGTGCTGGTTCACTGACTAGCATGAGCCCTAATGTGTCAGGAGGGAGCTAAACTCATAAGGTATTACATATTTAAATTAGCTTCATTGACAGGCATAATCATTTTATGGGATGCAAAATATTAAACTACAATAAAACAAAATAGACCTTTTCAAACAATCACTATATAAGCCTTAAAAGAAACGTTAGCATATGCTAATTGGCCCCACCCACCTCAATTGAATTAGGCTAACAGTAGGATGTGTTGAACTGGGTTATGTACTAATTTATCTAACTATGACTGGGTGTATGTACTAATTTATCTAACTCTAGGATAGAAGACAAAATAGCTAATTTCCCAAAAGGCAGCATATGTTTCTTTAAGAGACTTGACAGACACTAGCATCCAAGGGTTTTAGCCTCCTTACTAGCATGCCAGCCTCTAGGGGGCAAATTAGAAGGATTGAGCCCAGGCAAGTGCAGGGTTTAGTCACACAGTCAAAACTTCACACATAGCCCAAACGCACCCCAGTTTTTGACTGTGTCAGAATGTATGGCTACTTCCTTAAAATCTAACATGTCTGCCATTTTAATTATGCATGATTGTCTCATTATGTATTTAATAATGCTGAAAGATGGCTGTAGACATGTCATATTATGTGTTAAAAGCAGCATAGCATTATAAATGTAGAAAAAAAGGGCATATTTTGGTGGCCATATTTGAAGTCAAGATAGGGGCCACTAGGGGGCACTATGTGTTAGGGTCCATTTCAATTTTTGATCACTAGGGGTAGTACTATACCTGTACCAAGTTTCGTGCTTTCTGCAAAAACTGAACGATTCAGGTAAAAATCTGGCCTTAGCCGCTGTACTATATAGGTCAAAGCCCAGGGAACATCATATTCATGCCAGGGAGGTGTCTCTAGCCAACGTAATAATCATAACAAAGTGGCATAAAACAGATAAAAAGCTGAGAAACAAGGTTGGACTAGGCTTATATGACTAAATATATGTCTATTGATAAGCTGATAAGTCCAGATAGTTTGACGTTTATGAAATATTGTGTTGGCTGAATCCACCGATATCAAATTATGTTATTCTTCAGATCAAAATGTTTTAATCGCAGCGTTCTTCTGCGCATGTGCTTACTCAGGACGTACTGACGTCCTCTGTTGTGTAGCCTAGTAGCTAGCAGGGTAGTTGTTTGTAGCTCGTGCATTCAGTCAGAGCTCTAGTGTGGGCGAAGTGGTTCAGTTTATTGTTATATAGCTACAGTAAGGTCGTAATTTTCACGATGGCTGGAACTTTAGCCCGCAAAGCTGTCGACCACCTGAAGAGCAAAGAGTTCAGAGAGTATTTGATGAGGTAACTTAGGTTAATTGTTGTCGTCTGTCAGCCAAGGTGATAGCTTGCTGTGCTAACCTAGGCTGCAAACTAACGTTAGCTTGCAGCCTAGGTTAGCGTTGGCTGTTTGATAGCTACTTTGACCAAAATGCATGAAGTTATATGTGGTGTTTCTCAAAAACACAAATGGGAAGTTTATCCTCCATAACTTTTTGGAATTAATGTCTGGTTTCCTGCCTCTGTTAACACGGAAACCACCACAACACTGCCTGATCTTAACCTTATATGTGAAGGACACGATGCTAGCTTATGCTAACGTACCGGAACGTTAGTAAGCTAACATCATCCTGCTGGCTAGGTTTGCTGTCATTGTAACTGGTGTGTCGATGCCTATGGTTAGTTACATCTTGCTTTAACATTTTCCCAAACTGTTGGCAATCGTATCAGATACACGCGTGTCAGATCTGTGTTCCAATATGCATAAGTTATATGATCTCTGGCTAATTTCAGTATTTTCATTTCAATGTATCTGCATCCCTCTCTGCAAACCTTCATCATCATTAAGCACGGTAAGTAGACTTGGTAGACACTGTCTCTAATATAACATCAAAGGGGTATGCGTTTCTTGTGTTTGAATATAATGGCCACTTTAGCTGTTTGCTTGAATTTGTGAGCTGTTTGCTTGAATTTGTAGATGTTTGTTTACTTCCCTTCCTGTGATGTAGCATTTCTGGGGTCCAGTGGCTAACTGGGGTCTACCCATCGCTGCTATATCTGACATGAAGAAAAGTCCTGAGATTATCAGTGGGAGAATGACATTTGGTAAATCACAATTTTCCTTCCTTCTCATCATAAATTATTCTTTTCCCATTGTTTGCTATGAGATTATAGACACAGACCATGTCTGATCTCATAACATTCACTGATAACGTGTGTGCCTTGTCTGAACTGCAAGGTTATCTGATAAGCAAACACCTGTTGTATATTTCAGCTCTGACGTGCTACTCCCTCCTCTTCATGCGATTTGCTTACAAAGTACAGCCAAGGAATTGGCTGCTCTTTGCCTGTCATTTAACCAATGAGACAGCCCAACTAATTCAAGGAAGTCGGCTTATCAAATACAAGTGAGTACTCAGCACTATTATTTAAATCCTAAACGTTTAGACCTTAAATATGCATTTGGGATAATTGGCCTAATGCCGAATCCGAGCAAGCTAGTACTTGCCTAGCATTCATGTCTCCATGCTTTCCAGGGCATGCAGGGCTTTCCTGTGGATTTTTGGTCAAAGTGTTTAACTTTGCAAAGGTTGCTCTCTGTGTGGTGGAGCCATGGTGGAATTTATGATAGCATGTAGTCACAACAAAGATGGCGACCTTTGGATGTCACAGTTCAGCAAGCCCGTGAATAAGTTGTGCAACATTTGTGTGGACTTGATGCAAGAGTGATGTAAGAGTGATCCACATTGTCATTTACCTAACAGACTTCTCTCTCTGCTCTTTGAGGTGTGAGATTAAGCAGTTTGTAGTATACACAGGTCTTGCATGGAAACTTGTAACACTGCTCACATGTAGGAGTTATATATGGCGGTTTCAGCATATGCAGGAGATCAATCAAAAAAGTGATTTAGCAGTACAGAGCAAAAGAAACAGGTCAACATAAGTAAACTAAAGATTTGACCGGTCAGTCGGGCTAGTCATTGATATTGAGGCCCTTAGAGGCTCTTTGCTTCCAAAACACGACTGAGCTGGAATGGATACAGGTGCATGTGGGAAAAGTAGAATATCGTAGAAAAGTTTTTTCCATAGTTTATTTCAAAAAGTGAAGCTTTCATATATTCTAGATTCATTACATATAAAATGAAATATTTAAAGCCAGCAGATCCAAATGTGTTGTGTCTGTTCAGATGCCATCTGTGAACAGTTATGGAGCCTCATGATAGTCAGATTAAATGAACCATATTTTTTAGAGAAAGTAATTGTAAATCGATCAGATTTAACCGTAACACAGCAGGAGGATTAAGGGCTCAGGAAACCGATATTTCTGTGTTATACATTCTTTATTGTAATATTTTGAGATACTGGATTTTCATGAGCTGTAATCAAGATAAAAACAACAAAAGGCTTGAAAATTTTCAGTTTATGTGCAATAAATCTAGAATACATGAAAGCTTCACTTTTTGAACTAAATTATGTGGGGAAAAAACTTTTCCCACAACAGTCTTATTTTTTTAGATCCACCTGTATGACTGTATTCTCTGCAAATTTGAAGTGCTTCACAGAGAGTTAAACCTCTGATTTCTCTACACTGAGTATTTTGCTTCACCATCATATTAGATAGGTTCATGTCACCCAGTCTTTTTTCCCCTTTTTTCAATTATTAATAGTGGATATAGCACCTCAGTAGTATTGTTGGTGTGATAATAATTAGCAATTCATTCCATTTTTGTTTGGTAATTCCACCTGTGTAATGGGTGTCATAAATTCAGTAATCCATAAATCCTCTGTACCTGTGTGGGAAATCCTAGTCCCTGTTTCAGGGTTTGCACTTACAGTATTGAAAGCAGGATGTTGATGCGCCGTAGGTTTGCTCTCTAAATCATAGCTTTATGTGGAGCATGCTGTAACTGAGAAGAGCTGCATCAGACTGTGCTGAGCTAAGTCGAGCAAAAATAGCTTCTCCATATCCCTGCAAGTTCACACCTCTGTTGGGTTTTCATTTTAACCAAAAGCCTTGGTTAATCCAGGCATGTGTTTTATACATAGTAACATAACCTATGTTAGTAATAGAGAGCAGTAACAGAAGTTTAATGATGGCTACGTCAAATTTGTCAAGTCAGCAAGTTACAGGTGTTTATTGCCCTCATGTCAGAAAGGCAAGTACAGGTTTGTGTTAGAAATGCCCTGGAACACTGTGCTTCTGCAAAGATTAAAGGTTTTCTTTGTAGTCATTAACTCCACAGAAGGCATATAAATCCCATTGCTGTACTCTGTTCATATAATAGACCAGTGATGCTCTGTTAGGTCTTCTGGGGCTAAAAGTAGCTCATAACTGGCGAATTTAGGAAAAACTCCTAAAAATAATGAGCGTGTCACTCGTAACTTTAGGACTCCTAATTTTTTCTTTACTAAGAGTAATTCACAAAGCATTTTAGCCCTAAAAGTAGCACCTAAGTGAGGCAGCTTAGAAGAAGTATTTTTTCCTTAATAAGAGTAGGTCTGAGCAGCTTTGTAAATAGATGTTTAGAGAGAACTCCTAGTTGAAAACTTTTAGTGTGATTTAGGAATACTCCTAGCGGTAAGATAAAATGCTTTGTGAATATGGTGCCTGAACTCTAGGGCTAGATGTAATCTGCAAGACACATGAACATTGTTTTGAGCGGTCTGTTGGCCAACATATCTGTGTCCATTATCTGCTCAAGCCAAATACAGAATAAATAGTATTAAGTGCTATTGCACTCTTCTGTGAGTTATGAAGCATTATATTGGTCCAAAACCCATCTAAAAAGCATGCAAAACCACCAACAACACTCCAATTAGTATGGATAAAAACTCATTCATGTCTTTTTGCCAATGTCATGCTAAGAAGGCTTCTTTCATTTTCTCACCCGAACTACGTAGTACATAGCCTGGCCAACTAATAGGAAGGGCTGATGAATCGGTCCTTCACATGAACATATTACATAAAAGTTTATTTGCTTATGCAAACATCTTAACATGAAACACATACACATTCAGAAAAGTGTTACAGATTACATATTAAATAATTACAGATTACATATTAAACAATTACATATTAGTCTTGCTTTTATATTTTCAAAGGACAATTTAGTTCATCCAGCTTTTTTTTTCATCCAGCTTTAGTTCATCCAGTTTTTTTTAAAAACGCAGTATCTAATATGCCTTTTCTCGATCATTGTGACTTAACATTTTTTCCCTCCTCCCCCTACAGCATGGAAAAGAAGTTGGCTAAGTAATGGACTTCAGGAGGAACACACCTTGCACAGCGGGTTCACAGCAATGGGCTCATTTTTCTCATTTTTTTCCTGCTAATATAATAGCAGCTCTTTAACAATGAACTAATCAGTGTAGAAAGTACCTGCCTCTAGACCAGATTTGTTCTGCAGAGCAGCTATCCAGGCAAAGCGCCTACTTCTTGAATCTTTTGGTTAAATTTTAGTTCTTTTGTCAAAGTTATTACGCACAAATTATGAAATGGGAGGAATGTACATATGCCTTGTTTGACAACTTTTAAAACAACTGGTACAGAAATGTTTCTGTTTTTAAAAAGGGTCGGCCATTATGATAAATACACACACCATACATTCTTATACACCATACATTTTAATTTGGAGTAATTTATTTCAAATGATAATGTGGCCGTCACTGAACAGACGCAATAAACACTGTATTAAAGGGAAAAAGGTTGTGTGACTTTGTACATGTGTGTCTAAAAGACTATTATGCTAATGTGAAAGGCCTGAATATTGATAATGTTTATGATCTCTCTTACCAGATATGTTATTCTCAGTAGGATAATATTGCTTTATCACTGCAGTTGTACTGACATTTTCTTTGTAGAGTCTTATCTATTTCAGATTCTTTCCAAAACAATAAAAACTCCACACCTATAGTCTTTCCCGTAATTGTGATAGTTCTAGACAATAAAGACAAACTTTGATCACTGTAAAATAAAGGCTTTTAATGAAGAGGATTTGTGTAGGTCTACTGCCCCCATAGTGGATGTGGTGCTTGCAAGTACTGCAGTATATTGTGCCATTAATTCTGTTTGGAAGCTATTGCAGATGTGTATTTGTACATGTGAAACATGTACGTCTAGATTATTATTTTGACTCCTAAAAAGGTAATTCAGTCTGTTGCCATTTGCACTATATTTGGTTTAAAAACAATAACTAAACACAAACAAACATCTTAAATATAAATATATAAAGACTGTTCAGTTGAGATTTTCATCAGGTTATCAGATATTTACAATATTAAATATCGAAATACATCACTAAATAAGGAATACACTGACAGAGTTTAATTTCACTCAGTTAAGGTGCAATATATCAAATAAAAATTTTCAAATTTGTTACATTTGTTTTCAAGTTTTAACATTTGTGTAAACTAAGCAGTCTTTGTGCAAAACCTCACAAGTCATCACTGGAGAATGTAAGACCATTTGCCATCTGGTTTTCCAGAATGAGCTCCTCTTCATCATCCTCCTGCATTCAAAATAGACAAGTCAAGTTACTTCAGAAAGTGTAGAAAGCAACCTTGTTGGTCCATACCAAAAGTAATCCCATGTTACTCATAAGATCTAAGTCACTGTAGGAATGTATTGTTTTTGTATTAGTGTCTTGCAGTGTAGAAGTAGAACTACAGGTATAAAAAGATTCACTGGGTAGGTGTTGGGGTTAAGATTTCATTTTGAGCATTCACCAAATGTACTTCTGTACTGCTACACCATGAACTTCTAATCTTTGAGGGCTCTTTTGTTTTGTCTGATGAAGTGGAAAGGAAATATAAATGTTACTTACATCGTCTTTCTCTTTGTAATCTTTCTCAGTGCTTCTGTAGGACACCATATGGATAAGCGTGTACACTCTGCAAAGAAGGAGAACAGCCGATTACAATAGCAAAATCTTAGGACTTTGAAAGGTCCTCTTAGCTTAGGAATAGTTTAGCTCTCTTAAATAAAGATCAGCACCTACAGTTTTTCATTTGTTGATATCAAAGCAGTCTTTGTTAAAACAAATAGATATAAACAATTTATACTACAGGCCCTAGTGTTCTGTGTGCTTAATATTTAAGTACAAATATTTTTATATTCGGTTATGTCATTACAGAGTGGCCTATTTTGGTTTAAGTTTTGGTTTAGTAGCGTTATACTATGTGAACTACACAGTATTTCTTATTAGTGATATAATTAAACTGTAATAACGACACAGTATAAAATGGGACCATGCAGTATTTCAAACACATACCGGTGATAAAGCATGGCAAGGAACTGAACAAGTAGAAGAACGGCAAAGGACAGCAGAAACATCAGACTGAGAGGCTCAACAGACATGTATTCTCCCGTCGGTGTGCCGTTAACGGGATCAATCTTTGGGATCTTTATGCTGATGACATCAGTGCCGATGGCTTGCAAGAAGAAGGTTGCGACTACCCACAAAAGGTTCAGCATGAAGTACAAAAACACAGCCTGGAGGGGTGGAATGAAAGGGTTGCATAAATATGAAGGAGGTTTTGGAAGTGAATGTACATTGTCCTCATCTGAGAAAATTAATAATTTTACCTTGTTACGCAGAGACTTCAATTCTCGAATCACTTCATCCTGATGAGCTTTGTCATCAACAATGGGGGCCAGATACCTCTCAAGCAGTTTGTCCCAGAAATCCTTCTCATCCTAGATCACATAGGTTCACATGATAACCGACTATTGAGTAGTGATTTCAGTATAAGTAATGTGAAGCATAGAGTAAGATGGTAACACCAATGTTAGGGACAGTCGGCCTGAGCTGTTTCCCAAAAGATAGAGTTAGGAACTTGAAATTTATTCACAACCCATTTAGACACTATTATTGGGTTTGGAATCATAGCAGAGTATAAAAATAGGTACGTTCTCTTTTTCCCCTACGTTTTGTTTTCAAAAGACCACAAATTGATTGATTGATTGTAAATGTCGAGCCAAAAAAAAAAAAAAAAAGACAAACCTCAGCCAGTTGCACAACCTGGGGTGCAAGAAGAGTTTTTTCAATGGCTCGTTTCACCCTTCTGTCCAGTCTTTCCATACGGTTGGTCTTGAGGATTCTGCGGGCCGCCTCGTTCAGGGCGTACTGCAGCTCCTCCAGCTGACTCTCTGTGAGCACATCCTCTGGGCCCACTTTGCTGTTCAGTTCGGTGTTCACCACATCGGTGAGGTTCATCACCAGGTCCTCGCACACGTCGTCCTGCTTCTTGTTCCGCAGCGTGTAGCGTATCTGCGCCTGCAAGTTCCTTTTCAGGTTGGCATAGGTCAGCTTCTTCAAGAACTCTATCTTTACAGGGCCAACCCAGTCTATAGGACAAAAGGAAGGAAATATGATGGAAAGTTTTAGATAATTAAAGTTGATATCAGTGATGAACATGTAGGCCTCTTTTGTCAGTGCAGTTGAAGTGTGGAATAAATTGGCCTACAGATAGATAGATATACTTTATCTATCATATCATATACATCAGATGAACTTCATACCACTTTCAGGCGCTAAATCAGGCCCAAAATCATCTTGGTCATTCAAAATAGGATCATCATTGTCTTCATCTTCATAATTATAATCTTCATCATCATCATCATCATCATCATCATCATCATCCATTTTCCTTGCACTGCCACTTGTACTCTCACTAAAACAAAACCAGTGAGTGAACAGAAGATCAGACGCCTTATTCACATATAAAATTCATGACATTGCTAGGTAAAAACAACAAAGCCATTCACACATCACTAATCCACAGTGAAATTACACCAAGAGTCAAGCATCAAGAGTGTGTACCTTTTTTCAAATGCTGAATCAGGGTCAGGCTGGTCTACATGGTCTCCAGTTACCTTTACTGTTGGCCTATTGCTCATCATCATTAGCTCTACTTCATCCCGAGCTGTGTTGTTTGGCGGCACGGTCGCTCCGTCGATCGCATCATGAGCCGGAATCGCCACCACTCCGGCAGCCTGAGTGCCTTGGCCAGTGTTGACGGCATGCTGGATCTGCTGGAGGAGTAGGCTCTCTGTCTCCTGAGTCACCTGGCACTTCATGTCCCAGCAGCACATCTTGCAGGTGCGGTCGCACAGGATGCCCACCCGTTTCTCTGTCTCCTTGGCTTTGTTGGTCTCACGGGTGCCCCAGGACACATTATGCATGTTCACCAGGGAGTAGATGGTGAGCAGCAGGTAGCCACTGGGAATGCAGATGAAGTACATGAGCCCGTAGATGATCATGCTAAACTCCTGAGGGTGGAGCAATGCCGTGACCAGATACATGATGGTCATGGACACCAAGAAAAGCCCAGTGGGGGTGATGAACGTTCCCTGTGTCACCATATCACCTGAAAATAAGTGACATTAACTGTAAATACACCGAATAAAACAAATTGTAAATGATTAGGGGGAAAAAATAACAGAAGCAGTGTCAGATAAGAGACAGGATACTGAATATGTTTTTAACTTTCAAAGGCTGCTTATTTCAGTAGTGGTAAAAGACAATTCCATATTCTTTTAGGACTGGTTTAAATGTGAATTCTCTGACATCAGGATGACATTGTTTTTTTGGGGGCGATCAAACCTTTTTCCTGGTAATGAAATAAAGATCATGACTACATTTTTCCTATTGGCCACCATATTCATCTCTTTCAATGGTAAAATGATCTTTACCAGAATCAGAATCAGGACTCTAACCAAGGGAACATGTTACTCATATCCGGTAAACAACACCTCACCAGACTACCATCAAAATGTGGCCCCATTATACGTACCAATGATGGAGAAGAATGAAGCTGTCATCAGGAAGGCATACAGAACACTTAGAATCGCTGCAATTGTAATCTGGAAGTTTGTCTTGGCCACGAAGCAAATTATAAGGTAGATGACAGGGGGTACAGATGCTATGATGATAGAAGTTGTGCCTGCGATCTTAAACACAAACTGGAAAGCACCTGTGAATAAATGTCAAAACATTCTGTCAAACATCTCATAGATGTTTGTTCACTCTGAGTGACCTACTTTTGATCTGTAAAGTCAATCAGGATGCACTCTGACCAGGATAATCCATCCTGAAAGCATGTATCGAGAGCGTGCTTTCGCCACACTGATCCATGGCAGTGAAATAACTTTACAGCACAATAGTAATATAATCCCCTGCATTCACACAGCATTTCCATATTCTTTCTAGGGCAGAAATCATAAATATAACACAAGTGTTTGGTAAAAGAATGGTTGATTGGACACAATACTGTATCAGCCTGAGATTGGTTGTATAATCATTCTTTGTTCTTCACTTCCTCAACTGTTGTCATAGGCACTTCATAGACAGTATAGTCTTTGGCCCCTCTGGATACAACACTAGGCCCCTGAAACTTTCTGGATCCACCTGGGCATAGCCTACACGTTTGCATACACCCACCTGCTACCATCAAAGTGACAGAGGCCGGCCCAAGGATGGAGGATCCCACTGTGAAAATCTGGTAGAAGATGTAGATCATCGAGATGGAGGTGTTCCTCTTTACTGTTTCCCCTCCACTATGGAGCAGGTCCAGGGTGTTGGCCAGGGTGGAGGGCCCCCAGCGACGTCTCTGGTTGTAGAACTCCTTGAACTCCTCTGGGGAGTTGGTGTAGGCGTCCGACGCGGCGTTGTACTCCACCCGCCAGCCCTGCTGCAGCAGTAGTGTGCACAGCCAGCGGTCCTCACCTGTTTAGAGTGAGCATAGTGCTTTTAGATGGTTTGTAGCTCTATTATCCTCTGATTTATGTTTATGTCTATGGTTCTTAGCAGACACCTTTGTCCAAAGTAACTTACAATAACTATAAACATTATGTCATCAATAAAATGAGTTTAAAGTAAGGTCATATCAAAAATGTCATAGTCGTATCAGCTACATCAAAAATAATACTAATAATAGTAATAGACTAAATAATTTAACAGAATAATAGTAATAATAAGCCCTAATAATAACAATAACGTTTAACATAATATGCAAACCATGACTTTGTGAAGATAATTAATTAGTTAGAAACAAGGTAAACAGATGAAAAACATGTAAGTGATAAGACCTTTCATCCCTTTCCCTCTCTTCCACTATATGATACTAGCAATGAAACACCGCCTTTAGTTCAAGGTGAAATTACCTTGGTCATATTGAACATACTCTGAAGCTCTGGTTGCTTTGGTGGTGTATCTTTTCAGAACATTGTCATCCATCAGTGCAGAACCCCTGAATAAACTGAAACACCCAGGACTACAAAGGACAGATCCAAAGACGTGTTCAGCAGTCTTCTGCAACCAATGACCCACTGCATATTCAAACTTCTGATACCACACCATTGGACCTGTGTAAAATGTATATGACCAGAGGTTTAGGTTTAGGTGGATGGATACATTTATACATTCATATACAGTATACATAAATACGTATTATTGCCATAATTTGGCAATTTTCTTCAAAGTGACTTACAAAGGATAAAAAAACATACATACACACAGTATAAACATACATTCGTTTTAAAAGTCACATTTTCAAACAGCATTTGTCTAATTAGTTAATTAGTGTCTGATTAGTTCATTTGTTTGAGATGTGAATAATCATTGTTGCTGTTATTTATGTTTTTTACTTTAAAGGTCAACTATTTTACCCCTTTCCCCACAATTTTAAAAAGTTTCTTGAGGTCTTAAAGAAACATCTTTGTCATATACAGTACTTTGGTCAAAATACCAAAGGAAGAAGCACCACAACACCGTTTTCAACCCTGTGTGAAGTGAGCTAAATGATACAGAAATTTGACTTAAAATTGTTTCATTAGTTTAATTCCATCTAAGGAGAGGGAGGGGGTTGTCCTGTGAGGAAATGTGTTCTTTGCATTTTACCCATCCGGGGGTAATGCGCACACACACACGCACACACACACACACACACACACACACACACACACACACACACACACACACAGTGGCAGCCTATTTTGGTGTTTTTGCATTTTTAGCCATCCCAGACACCCAAATTACAAAAATACATTTGTAAAAGCAACAAAAAAGTGTCAATTTCATAAAATGTATGAAATGATATTGATATTGTTTTATGAGTTTAATTTCATTATGTTTTTTTACTCTTTTTCTTTTAATCTAATGTTTTATAAGTGGCTTTGGAGGAATGCATTTGCTAAACACCTCAACCTTAACATAAAAACACATACACAAAGAGGGACATAGGGAGAGTGATGCACACACACATGTTTAAAGATTGATAATTTACACTATAGTGACCCTATTCATATGAGTAGTCTCTGGGAGACTCAACTATAGTTTCTTACCCATTCCAGTTGGATGAATTCGCCCACAGGCAGCACCGACACAGTCATACATTCGGAGACGGTCAACCAGCAAGATCACAGCTGCAGGTTGGAAGTCAGTATCTCCATCCAGTGCCAAGATGAATGTGTTTTCATCAGAGATGTATCTTCTTTTACTGTCATTGTCAATATTTGGCAGGTGGAAGCTTTCCCCATCTAACGAGATGAGACTGGCACGGCAGATATTATTCTGCCTCTGTTGGGACAAAAGTCCAGTCTTGTTACAAATTGTAATGGAACCTGTACCAAAGAGCTGTTCTGAGAACAAATTCCACCAGCCTGGCTGTGTGGTCATTAAATTAATCAATCAAATTATGCCCACTTGCATTTCAAAATTGCTTTTGGAATAAATAATGAGGGGAAATGAACTAAATTTAAAAAACAAACTCTAACAAGGCTGGTAAAATCTTCAGTTTATCTCTAAGTAATTAAGATATGCCTTTTCGATTTTCATGTAATGACCAGTGTGTGCGAAAAGTCAGTTTCTGGTTGGCTCTTATGTTTACATTATCAGGGTGATAATTATAAGAATGTTCAAACAAGCAACCTACTGTTATCTTCGGAGGATTTTTTGCATTGTAGCCCTTCCATCCAAGGAGATAGTAAAGATACATTATCTACAGGTGGGTAAAATAAAGTTTCAAACAAACACAGTTAATCTTATCATCAAAATGTAAACTTTGAATTTTGATTCATAAGGTATTACGGATCATTTATTTATATAAATAAATCAGACTTGTTAGTGATTGGAAAATGGAATCTTACCTGTGACCATCTTTTTTTGTTGCGGATCCGTTGTTTATCTTTCAGATGCACATACAACATATTTCCCTCTGGCATGACAAAAACCAATCGCCCACCATAGGGAGTTTCGACAATTGACACTTCATCTGGTTCTTTATTTGTAAATACCCTGTAGGTGACAATAAATGTCATTAGGCTCTGACATTTTTCATCGCTGGCACGTAAAAAAAGAAAAAAATATTTGTTGTAATCAAATGTTTACCTGTACACTTCCATGACAACATGGATGAGATCATTTACATAGCTGTTGACCAATCTTTTGCCATCTTCTGTCATAAAGGCGTCATCAACGTATGTGTGGCACTCAAAGTCAAAGCAGTCATTATGTTCCTCCTTTGGATCACCTCTGTATCTGTCCAACCTACAAGCAACGTAGGGTTATTGGACAGTTACAGAGAAGTATGTAAGCAATAATCAGCAATAATCAGAAGCTTGATCCCACTGTACCTGAACATTGATGTGAGAATTTTGAGCATTTCATCATAGGTTTCATGCCACATGGTTGCACAAAGGTAAATCACGCAGTTCTCAATGTTGTCTTCCTTCTTACTAAAAAGAGAGACAATTATAAGGATGTGAAATGGTCATATGGGTTTCAATAGAGTAAAAATATCGATAATCGAAGATTATCAAGATCACCTTTCCGTGGCACTTAATTTAACAACTTTCATTTTGGTGTTGAGCAGCATAGACTGGTCAATGAATGCGGATTCGTAGAGGCGACGGACAAATAACTGTGCGGTTCTTTCAATCCTCTGGACCTTGATTTTCCATACATAATGTGTTGCGGTGACCAGTCCAAGCCACATGCACACCCCTTCCAGAGCAAGCATGGCAAATGGCCATGATTTATATGGGTTATTCAGGGAAGTCCGGCAAATGCTCCTAGACACTTCTATCATTACATCTGTACTGTTTTGATTTTTGGCCAGCATTTCTGGTAGGCTGTTGCAAAATCCTTCGAACCCATTCACCTCGGGGTCGTATAGTGTCATTGTGCTGGCTTTGGCAAAGAAGAGGATGAGGCCGAGCAAGAGGGTGGCCGGCCCGGTGAGGACAACGGGGAAAGCGAAGCTCATTCTCACGGCGTGGATTTTACATGCCACCACTCCGAACCAGTGGCAGAGAGCTGAGCAAATGGCCTGCAGGGCAAAAAGACTGAGGCCCTGGTCTCTCATCTGGCCAGGGAGGTTAGCAAAGTCATCCCACACAATCCTATCTCCTGGTGCTAAAAAACAGTAGTACACGGCCCACACTCCCACGGTGACTAACATCTTCAACAGGCTGGAGATGATCATCACAAAGTCTCTGAAGCTGTCTAACTCAGTGAGCGTATCTTGGATGATGTTGCTGGCTTGAAGTGGATTCTCCCACCAGTTCAGTGACACCAGGAGAGACGCGAATATGCCAACGGCGACGTACACATAGCATTCTGGCGCATCGACTGGCATCTTTGAGGTGACACGTACATAGTAGTCCATGCAGACCAGTGCGTAGCCAGTCATGGTGAGGAGCAGGGAGCAAACGGGGAAGATGAGTTTCCAGCTCTTTTTCTGGAGGCGAAACACGATCTGCAGTATGGAGGACACAAAGCCAATACCGCCA
The DNA here is from genome assembly GCF_046254945.1 of Alosa pseudoharengus. Taxonomy (NCBI): domain Eukaryota; kingdom Metazoa; phylum Chordata; class Actinopteri; order Clupeiformes; family Clupeidae; genus Alosa; species Alosa pseudoharengus. Next base: position 11,703,422 of record NW_027468620.1, on the reverse strand, counting down.
GAGATGAAGAGAGTGGTGAGGATGTCAAAATAGGGCATCACGATCAGCACAAGGATTGCAGTCCCAAAGGCCACCAGGCTCTCTATCAGACACATCTGGAAAGGAAATCAAACACACACACACACACACACCAACAGAAATCCATTTGAGTTGACACATGCAAACATACCCATCCATGACATTATCACTGTCTGGTTTTAGGTTGTTGTTGATGTTGTTGTTGTTGTTGTTGTTGTTACATAACCAAATAAAATGTCCAAATAAAAGCAAAAGTTAAAAAGTCGTGCACATCCAGGCACAACTTAATTCTATATGCTGGACAGAAAAAAAAATGAGACAAATTAAAAAGTCTAGAGTCCACACACTCCCAAAATCATTTAATGGTATTTTACCAACACATGTGACATTTCAGGTCCTATTTTGTGTCCTCAAGCATGATAGGATCATGTAGAAGCGTCATGGAAATGTCTCATGTGGCGGTAATAATACTCAGAATAATAAAAGCAAATCTGGAAAAGTACTCACATATTACATACATGACATAGCTGATCACACAAATATCTGATACAGTGTTATCTTTTGTCGAAGTGCTATGTTTGACTGTGTTGATTGACTCACAATGCCCAGTGTCTTCCCGTTTGGGGTACTCGAACTCTTGAAAACACATTTCCAGAGTGACTTCAGGAAGACGAGAAAGTTTGGTACTATCAGGCAGAACATCATTAGGATCATGTAGTACTGTTTTTCTTGGGGAGATCCAATTGCAAATGGACTTGACAGTGTGCTCAGAATCAGCAGAGAGCCCTGAAATGTCATATAAAGCGCAACAATTAGACTAGAAGTGTTTCAGGGTATTACTATGCAGTGAACAGAGACATTTAACATATTCTATTGTAGTAAACTACTGTATGTAGTAGTTTTAGTAGTAAAGTAGTAGTAGAAGTAAAACTACTTTAAAGTAGTTTTACTTTACTTTAGTTGTCCCATGCATGAAGGCCTTATCACATGAAGGACAGAAGAACACACCTGTTGTTACTCCTGACAACCCATGCCATGAACTACAATTCTGTGACCCAGAATGGACCACTGTTAGAAATGTAAATGCAAGAAAAGCTTTTGCCATTCTACATCACTATAAGACGATTTAGCAAGCTAGTATCATGGTTTTAGCAGAGTTAACTGTACTTAATTGGCTCGTTGGTTAAACCAAAATCCATTATTGATGCTTTACATAAATACCTAAATCACTGGCTATCTGGGTGTATTTCCCCCATCAAGCGAGTTAGATAGGCTATTTTGAAAATTCTCATGAATATTGTCATAACAGCAAACAAATACATAAGGTAATTGAAAAATCATTTGTCCTTGTACTCCAAAATTGTATAGTTGTGCCAGTGGCCTATAGACATCTTTTGTTCCACAAAAAACACTTAATTAATTTGGTATACATATCCACGTGAACACAAACATTGCTAACTAAATAGTTTCTGATCAGACTAACACATTAATGATTCTAGGTGACAGGCCCTTCTTGGTAGCAATCAACAAGGATAACTGAAACAGCTGTAGAAGCCAAGGTGCAAGGTGCAACTGAATAGTTTCCAACTTAATATGTGGCCATGGAGATGGTACACAGCATCAAAACAATAAATCATCTCAGTGTCGTCACTTTGCCTACAGGCAGTAAATGTATATGACAAAGCAGCTCCTTAACTAGGCCTATATGAATCATGATCAGATCATGTTACCACACCCTTATGTTACATTTTGCCTGATCTTCTTTTGTAAGTAAAGACAGTAACTCCTAAATAATTATAGTCACACCATCATTGGTGGACAGTTTCACATGTATAAGTAATGGAAGTAGAATGTGTAAAACCATTTATCATACAGTTTACCTTGCTGAGGACTGCTGTTGTCAGGACCAAAAGGCCAACAATGATTGCCACTAGATGTTGTGCCAATTGAAAACATCTTCTCTTCTGTTCCTTTTCAGCACCGATGGGATTCAGTTGAAAGGGATCCCATGTGTCCCTGCACAGAGTGACAGACAGGCTATGGTCTCAGATGTTCATGACAATAATGTTACAATTCTTGGTCTTCCCCATAATGCCCAAACATTGGTTGTTGGATTGAGGTCAGCTGATGAATATCTCAGGATACCTGAGTGAATTGAATTGGTTTATAATGTTTTTATATATTGTTTAATGAAAATGATTATAAAAGATATAAGAAAAATCTGCACACTCCAGTCTGTGCTAATGAAAATTATTAAAATTTCAGTTGAGAAAAGGCTTTGGTGAAAAGTTATAACCATGGTTACGGAATTTTTTCAACTTCTAAAATACTAAAATACCATTTCACACCAGAATTCACACAATTATTGTAGGCTATGATCCGAATTTTGAATTCCATGGTAGTTCAGAAAGACCTTTCACCAGTAACCCACCAATAACCCTTTGACCATGGACCCCAACGCCATAACTAGCTTCAGCAAAGTCTTTATAGGCAATATAGGCAAGTCTATAGCGGCCATTTTGGTAAGTTTTGGTAAGTTATTTTGGGCAGCTATTTTCCTATTCAAGTGAATGGGGAGGCATATGTAAGGGAGGTCATAATGACACAAAAAGCAAAAAAAAATGACACAGCCCCCCCCCCCCCTCCCCCCCATTACTAGTAAACACAGTGACAATGTTATATAGGGATGCACATCCACAGTGTCAGTCACTCCATTCTTTATGTAACCCCATAGCCTCAAAATGAATTTGAAGATGTTATTTTAAGGTAAAAGAAAACTAAAACTTGCCTTAAAAGAACTGACTCCCAAATAAAATGTCTTCTCGGGTTAATGATAACTCCATTCACCCTATTATTACTTTGAACTATAATTACACCTGCTAGTCCATTAGGCCATAGTGAAGCATGTTAAGAAAAACCTCATACAATTTTATTTGGACATTGATTGTACAACCACTTTGACTAACATTGATTCCTGACACTCCATAGAATAAACCTATACATTTAGCCCCACAACTAAGTGGATCGGGGAAAAAACAATGTTTTTTGTTCCCAATGTTTTTTGTTCCCAAACAACCTGCCTGTAACTTTGGCGCTTAGGTAACATTAGCTCAAAAACTTCATGATTGGAAATGGTAGAAAATGTAAATGTTCTTACCTGTGTCTTCCCTCCCTCTTGTTGCCCCTGTACTTCAATTCCTCCATGCCGGTGAACACAGGCACAGTCCGTTCACCGATTGTCAAATAAACTAATTCACAGTTAGTGTGTGCTTAAATCACAGGTGGAGATTTATCTCTGAACCTTCGTCCCTCCTTTCCTTTTTACTGTGCCTTTCTCATAAACAGGTTCAAGGATCACGTGGACGGCACTCTGGAATATGGCTTGATTGCCTTTTATCACCAGTTTATTTAAGGTACATATGAGGAAGAAGTGCTCAAGAATACTTTGGTACAATTGTTACGTAGTGACTAATACAGACTCAGTCTTAAGTTAGGAGAACCAATAAGGAAATGTGACATGTCACGCAATCAAAAGATGTGTCAAGGTGAGAGGGTACAGTATGTGTTTATATAGACATTTCTAGTTAACACAGACAGAAGGTTTAATCATCTGAGGAGAAAGTGGTTGTATATGTAAATGACAATTAAAAAAAAAAAAACATTCTAAGTGTTGTCTGTTGTCTGGGCATGGAATTTCCTACACTTGAGTCATTCATTGGTCCTATCCTATCACAAGCACTTTGACCTTTGTCTGTGTACCACACCCAAACGGAACTGAGGCCTCACCACACATAAACTGGCTTATTCTATTTTCATTATGTCAATAATAACATGTACAACTCAACAAAGTTCATATTGCAGAGCATTTCATGCATTTATCAGTGCATTTGATAATCTCCCATTATTGAAGGTTAAGGCCTTTTGAAGTTTAGGCTGCTAAAAAGTACATGCTTCTCATAAAGTATAGTTATAAGAAATCTGTTCACTTCAAACAATATACAATTGTTACATTTGAAAAAAGCATTCATAATAAAGTACAGTATAGTGCCTATGATAAAAAAAAAAAGTGCTAGAACGGTATGGTGATGATTATCATCTTAACAAATCAATGAATTTGGAATCATAAAAATGGACAACAATAGAGAGCAAATCAAGAGCTAATCATGTTACCTCAGATACCTGCATAAAATGCATATGATACATTTAGATATTCAATTTGAAAATTTTAAATTTGTCTTTCACAACATATACTATATATATATAATAATATTTAAACTTACAGTACATTTACAGTATATAGAACAAGCATAGAGCACAAAGTGCTTTACAGACAAACAAGAAAAACAAACAATAGTAATAATAATAATAAACAAAATAATAGAGAAAGAAAGGGTAAACTTCCAAAGACAAAGTTAAACTCTATATAAGAAAGGAGAAAAGAAAGGGGAGAATACAGTATGGCATCCAAAACAAACAAAAAATGATGACAATAATAATAATAATAATAAATTAGATGACAGAGACAAAGGTGGAATCACTCACTTATTAAGGAAGACAATTAAATAAAAATGGGTCTTTAGACTGGATTTAAAAACAGCCACTGATGGTGCAGATAATGTTGTAAGAAAGGCTATTCCAGAGCTTGTGCTCAAACTTCAATGATCGGTCATCCCTATTAAAAATCTACTAAAACAGCTACTGTTAAAGGCCCAGGTTGGAGGATCTGAAGGGCCTGGGCAGTAGGGGGTTAGTAGATCATTTCTATAGTTAAGTGCCAGACCATGTCATGCATTATAAGTTATTGAGAGGATCTATCCTAAAACTAACAGGCAACCAGACTGAATATGATATATACTGTATGTTGTGAAAGACATTTTCCTAAAACACAAAATGACATCTTGCAACATTATGCAACTATCATTACATGTTTTAGTGTTCTCAATATGGGACTAATTTCATTTATGTTCATGAAGAAACAATACAGAAAATAGGACCAATAAAAAGTCAATAAATACTAGAGTTACTGTATCCTTGTCCAAGAAGTATATTTTATTTAATGGGCTAATTATTTGCTTTGTACTTTGGCTTAAGGTCTTCTTGCAGTTATGTTGAAAGTCTATTATCCTGTTATCTTTGTGTGTTTGTCAAATGAAGATATTCCATTCAATGAAACTGTCAAAGAAAGTGCTGGAGGTTCTGTCGAGACATTAAAATATTTCATTAACAACATTTTTTTAAAATCTGTGTCCACAATAGCACTGACATAAGTCACATTACCAAAGGCAAAGACAATTTCAAGCTCAATTTCGAGTAAAATATGCTTTTATACCTTTTCATTGTCTAGATTCTCATAAGACTTTTTCAAATTATTTTTGATGACTGCAGACTCGGTTCCTTGGTAGGCTATGAAGTGGATCAGCGTTTGCAGTCTGTAGACGCAAACAAATGGAAGTTTGAACTCCTGATAGAACTGTTCTACCCTTTGTTAGGGGAGAGTTTCATGGTCAGAGACAATTACCAGGGGGAAAAAAAACAAGGCAGAGATCATTTCAGCAAAGTTACCTGTGCCACAGCATGGCGAAAAACTGAATCCCCAGTAGAAGTGCAAAGCCAATGACAAACATTAGGCCAATGGGATCAATGAAGATTTTCGCGTCAGTATCTAATGTCCCATTGGGATACAGCTTGGGAATCTGGATGGTAACAGCCCCTCCTATCTTCTGCAGAAAGAACGTCGCCACAAGCCAGAGGGCATTGCAGATGAAGTAGATAAATGTGGCCTGTAGATGGCGACAGACAGGAGCAAAATAAAACATGAAATTGAGACATGGATATTATATTTACAGTGCAGAGCCAGACTGCAAGTTGTTATCTTCCTAGCTGTAAAACTGATAGATAGACAGATTGATGAGATAAGGGAAACCTTGTTTCTTAGGTCTTTGAGGTCTGCCTCAATTTGCTTCTTCTTTGCCTTATCCTCGTCCAGAGGTTTGAGATAGCGTTCCTGGAGACCCTCCCAAAACTGCACCTCATCCTGGAACACCAATCACTTAGTTTCAGATTCAACCTCCTAGAGCCTCATTCATCCTCATTTTATTGAATAAAAAAGGATAAGCTCACGTGTGGGAAATCATGAGATTATGGATTTTTGGTCTTAAAACTTACATTATCAAGGTATTTTCTTTCCAGCTTCAGCTCCCCAGATCTTTCCACCAACTGTGTAATCCAGGCTTAACACATAAACAAACACAACCAAGATGAAGGATAAACCGTATTTGGTGCACAAGGATACAGTAACTCTAGTATTTATCAAGTCATTTTCTGTATTGTTTCTTCATGAACATAAATTAAATTAGTCCCATATTGAGATAGAACACTAAAACTGTGAACAAAACATAGGCTATATCAATGGGAGTATACAGACTATTTAGAGCAAATTATAACATCAAATTAAATGTCTTTGCCACTGAATGGACACAAAATATCATTAAAAGTATCATGGAGAAGATAATTAGAGATATTTGTGTTTTTGCCTAATATTACTAATTTACTTATCAATTATTGCACAGGGGCTGCATTCTGATAACCGATAACTGTTATTTTGTGTCTAGTTAGTAGCAAAAACAAGACAGTTACTTAGACCTATACACATCCGTATGAACTTTTCAAGGCTAGTAAGTTTGTTTATATCTGTACATTTAGACCCAATATACTGGAATTCTCCTATATGAAAAAAATACAAAAAAACTTACAACTCTCTGAGTCTTCTCTGTGGCTGAAAAACAATAAAACAAATTTAATTCAGCATTCTTAACTTTGAATCAATATAACTTGTAAGATCAACCATTATTTCTTTTGTACCTTTCTTTCTCTTCTGGCTTCTCAGGCTCCTTCTGTGGAGCGCTAACAGGCACAACCATGGTCACCTCCTGGTCCTCGTTGACCTGGAACTCCTGGACACGTTGTTCATGTTGACCATGGTGTAGATGGCCAGCAGGAGGTAGCCACTGGGGATGCAGAGGACGTAGAGGAGGCCGTAGATGATGAGGTGGAACTCGCTGGGGTGGAGCAGGGCAGTGACAATGTACATGGTCACTATGCCGATGAAGAAGAGACCACTAGGGGTCATAAAAGTGCCCTCCACCACCATGTCACCTGCACAGAGGAAAAACAAAAAACATTAACAGTATATATGCTGATGTGCTGATGTCTTTGTGTGTGCAGGCATGTATGTGGTACCCCTCATCCGCAAAGAAAAAGGTAAGTTACACTACCATTGTTTGTATGTGTGTGTGTGTGTGTGTGAGAGAGAGAGAGAGAGAGAGAGAGAGGGAAATAAAGAAAGAGAGAGAGAGAGAATATTATGACTCTAACCAATTATTGAAAAAATGCTCGCTGTCATCAAGAAGGCATAGAATATGCTCATAATGGCTGTAATGGTGATCTGGGTGTTGGACTTCAGGAGGTAGCACAGAATCAAGTAGATGGCCGGGGGCACAATAGCTAGTACAAGTGACCAATTAGGTGAAACGCCAAAGACAAAGGAGAAGCTTCCTGGAAGAAAATAATTAACAAGATGTTTTAGTGTTATTGTTCATGATCAGGCATCCACATTACATTAAATATTTAATTCAAATTTTAGAAGTACCATGTGGCATGGAGAATGCATCATTCATTCCAAACAATTGTGACTATAGTATACAAAAAAGTTGAATGTATATCTCTTGTTTTTTTGGTACATTAGTGACTACACTACATACACCAACCTAGAAGACACAAACCTCAAACCCGTGTGGTTTTCAGAGGATTAACAAAGTTTTTATCACCTGCAATCATCAGACAGACAGTGGCTGGGCCGAGGATGGAGGCTCCCATGGTGAGGGTCTGGTAGAGGATGAAGAGGGTGGAGATGGATTTGTTCTTCTTCACCGTCAGCTCACCGCTGCCCAGCAGGTCCAGGGTGTTGGCCATGGTGGAGGGCCCCCAGCGGCGTCTCTGGTTGTAGAACTCATTGAACTCCTGCGGGGCATTTGTGTAGGAGTCCGACGCGGCGTTGTACTCCACCCGCCAGCCCTGCTGCAGCAGTAGTGTGCACAGCCAGCAGTCCTCACCTTTCAAATCGTATAAAGTGGTTCCATTAAAGTCTATGGCTACAGCTCAGAATTTCACCACATATGCTAAGGTCTTGGTTCTATAGAGTTTGGAATGTGAATTTTGGGCATGTTTTCATGATCATTTCATGACCATTTCACGTATTGATACATTTTTAGCATTTTTGAGCATTCCAGTCTGGAGAAAATCAACCTTGCCCTCAGGCTTTAAAGGAACACGCCACCCAAAATCAGTATAGTCCAGTCATTTTAGGGTTGAAAGGGTTGAACAAATTGCAACACAAGCAAACTTAACTGATTTTGTATCCTCAATATGTTCTGAGTAAGGGAAAAAAAGCCCGAAGAATCCCAATAGGGGAAAGTTTAGAAAAAGACCTAAATATACCCTATTCATGCGCCTATACAGAATTTTTCTCACGGAAATAAGGGAAAAAAATTAACCTTCACATATCACCATGAAAATTACTGAGTTGATTACTTACATCAAGACAAACAAAAAATGTATTATAAGATTTTTGAAATTGTTTGTTAACATGGGCAAACAGGGCATAATGTAATTATGTATAGCTAATGTATAGTGACCCAAAACTAATTGCAACATTTGACAAACAAATTGTCCAAGGCATGGAGGAAGATAATACATGTCTTAACTGGTATTATATCTCATCTAGAGGGTATATTCTTATAGAAAATATATAGTTTATGGTGTTTAATTTGTTTTCCCTGGACAGTATAGGCCAAAATGTATCCACTTTACACTAGATTCGCCTTTACAGAATAGAGGGAAATGTATTGTGCATGGCATAGAGGAAGATGGGAAATATCTTAAATGGTGTTATATCTCCTCCGGAGGGTATATGCTTTCAGAAAATATATAGTTTATGGTGTTTAATTTGTTTTCCCTGGACAGTATAGGCCAAAATGTATCCACTTTAAACTAGATTCGCCTTTACAGAATAGAGGGAAATGTATTGTGCATGGCATGGAGGAAGATGGGAAATGTCTTAAATGGTGTTATATCTCCTTTGGAGGGTATATGCTTTCAGAAAATATATAGTTTAGGGTGTTTAATTTGTTTCCCTTAATAGTGCAGGCCAAAATGTATCAGCTGTTCACTTGATTCGCCTATACAGAATAGAGGAGTATGTGTTATGCATGGTATGGAGGAAGATGGGACATAAGTTGATTGGAGAATGCAATGCAATCAAGCATTTTGGACGATAGGCTATATTGGCACACAGAATAGGCTAGGCAACAGGCCGATGTGCGTTTTATTTGGAGACTGTTTTGCGAGACTGAGTTTGCTGCTGATATTCTGGGGATATAGGCTACGACATAGCCAATGTAGGACTTTAGCCTTTTAATATATTTGCTGCATTGGATCAGTCTTTCTAGAAAGAACAGGCAAGAGCTTTCTAGCCTCACGTCAGCAGCGCCGCATCCCATATAGGCTACATTAAAAACATCCCATATACATTATAAAAACAGCAGATGGCGGGCGGGTGCGGTTTTGAAAATTGGTCAAAAAACTTTGCTGATGGATGGATTAAGTTTTGCTATGCAGTTATGGTTGAAATAATAGCCCATCAGCACATCTCTAGTGTGTGTGCCTCTCTCTCACTCAGAGGGGAGGGGGAGGCTGAGGGGTCGATCAAGCATGGATTCTAAACTCTGTGGTGGATAGGATCTACAATTAGGTGTTAATTAATATTACTACCTAGGTCGAAGTACTCCCAAGTGCTATTGCGCCAGACATTGTAGTTCTCCTGTTTATTCGCTTGGAAAATCGTCACCTTTCATGTTGTGTGTCCTTACATATTTTTAATCAACTACTTGTGCAATTGTATTTAAGTAGGGAAAACGTGGATGTGTTTGATTAATGCCATCTTACTCTCTGTACGGCCACGGCAGAGCCCGCTAGCATAGCAACATGCTAACACACTCGCGCCGCGCGCCAGAGCGTTTGAGTGCACGTACCGACACGGGAGAGGTATGACTCAACTCGTGAAAGTTAAGGTAAGAAAATATATTACTACTGATTTTGGGTGGCGTGTTCCTTTAAGCATACAATAGACCAATTTCACAGTGTCCAGGTGTCCGGCCTCATTGATGTTAATGATACCTTAATTGGCAGGGTAAAACGTCTTCCTGTTTCTGTCTTTCCTGTGGACTTTTCTTTTGCTGTCTATGGGACAGTGCTCTTCCACAGGAAGTTGATTTACACAGCGGCCCCATCTTGTGAAATGGGCTAATCTGGGTCAATTAAGACTACACATCCTATTCAACTTTCCTCTGCCCAAAACTGTTTCAAAATGTCCCCACTACAATAATTCACTGTTAAACAATTTAACCCTTTAAACTACTGAACTTTTTAACTGTTCAGCCATTGTAACTTGTCATCAACTATGACTCCTACCCACTGTAGCTAGTTAGCATTGTTAGCATGTTAACATTATTAACATAGTTAGCATTTTTAGCAAAACTGTTAGAAAACATTAGCTAAGTTAGCTAAGTAGCTTGTTAGCATAACTGCTAGCAAACATTAGAGCCATTCCAACTTTTAGTTATCGTCAAATATCTACCTATACACAGCCATTAAACTATTTGAATATCAACATTAATTAAACTTTCAGTCTGTCAACAATTTTTAAACTATTTACATTCAACTTTTAAACAGTCTACTCTTAAACCATCATTAAACTATCTATCTATTAAACTAGCTGTCTATCAACAACTTTTAAACTATCTACATCCAACATTTAAATGGTCTACTTTTAAACTATCATTAAACTATCTATCTATTAAACTAGCTGTCTATCAACAACTTTTAAACTATCTACATCAGGGGTGGGCAACTAATTTCCCCAAGGGGCCACATGACAAACTGGGACTGTTGAGTAGGGCCGGACCCAAAATACCGAACTCAAGTCTGAACTCAATTCTGTTCAATTCTATTCTGTTCTTGTATAACATTAAGTAAATCATATGGTTTTGTTTACTAGTCGTAAGAACAGATGAAAATGTGAGGGAGACAGCAATATTTAGTCTATGTCCAGTATTTAATCCTCATTCTCGAAAATGATTTTTTGACATTGACATTTTTTTCAGTTTTCAAAGACTGATATAAAAAAGTACTACAATAGCCTATCTATATAATTAGGCTAGGTCATGAAAATGTGAAGGAGTCAGTACAACCGATAGGCCTGTGCCACCATTTCATCAACACTCAGCAATATTTCATCATTAAATCATTACCATCATTAAATTAACTCTATGCAGAATTAGACTACGAAAATGTGGAGCAGACAATAGTAGGCTGTCATTAGTTAATCAACATGCACAAAGAAAACTATTTTAAAAATGTAGGCTATGTTTTTGCTTTAACTTTATGCACATAACTGTGATTGGTCAACTCGCTCTGTGTGTTGAGCCCATGGAGGTATTGGTTGAGCCGGCTGCTTCAAGCAACCTGTGGGTAGTAGCATCATACTAGTTCGCTAACATAAGCTTTGCAAATAAACTCAGACATATTTTCGTTACAATTACGGGGTTATCCGATTGTAAACTGTCTATCTGCCAGTAACGTTTTGAAATGAACACTTCGTATCGTCAACGAGCAGCAGGAGTTCGTTCTAACAACCTTTGCGGTGGTGAGCGACGCAGACATAAGAGACACAAAACTTTGAAAGGTTTACACCGACGTAAAGGCAACTGCATTGTGTCGACACAGAAGCATAAATTCTATTCACCAGCACATCAGTGAGGGTGTTTACGTCGTATGCATCCACGCACAAATGTATGGGCACACCTCACTGTAACCAAAGATTGTATATGGTGGAGCAAGATCATGTCTAGTTCATATCTATGGGCACAAAATGGGGATCGAGTCCTGTCTGCATAAAGAGGCGTGTCGTTGACGTATTGATGAGCGTACGTAGCAACCGGCCAACAGCAGCAGAATAAACTAGAAATGCAATTCCAAGGAATTACCAGTGCATGAAAATGCAAAAGTTGTAATGTAAAATATCATGTATAGTTAAAATAGATAATACAGAGATGGTTACTACGGTGATGCTAGGATAGACATGGTGGTTGCATAGCTTAATAAAAGTTGATAGTTTAAAAGAAGACCGTTTAAAAGTTGAATGTAGATAGTTTAAAAGTTGTTGATAGACAGCTGGTTTAATAGATAGATGGTTTAATGGTAGTTTAAAAGTAGACCGTTTAAAAGTTGAATGTATAGTTTAAAAGTTGTTGATAGACAGCTAGTTTAATAGATAGATAGTTTAATGATAGTTTACAAGTAGACCGTTTAAAAGTTGAATGTAGATCATACATGGGCAACATACGGCCCGCGGGCCACATCCGGCCCGTGGGCTTTCCCTGACCGGCCCGCCTATCATAGAGATAATGCATGCAAATCAATATCGTTGTTTTTATTTTGAAAGCGACTGCTATTTGTACGCCCATACATTTGTGCGTGGATGCATACAACGTAAACACCCTCACTGATGTGCTGGTGAATAGAATTTATGCTTCTGCATCGACACAATGCAGTTGCCTTTACGTCGGCGTAAACCTTTCAAAGTTTTGTGTCTCTTATGTCTGCGTCGCTCACCACCGCAAAGGTTGTTAGAACGAACTCCTGCTGCTCGTTGACGATACGAAGTGTTCATTTCAAAACGTTACTGGCAGATAGACAGTTTACAATCGGATAACCCCGTAATTGTAACCAAAATATGTCTGAGTTTATTTGCAAAGCTTATGTTAGCGAACTAGTATGCTGCTACCCACAGGTTGCTTGAAGCAGCCGGCTCAACCAATACCTCCATGGGCTCAACACACAGAGCGAGTTGACCAATCACAGTTATGTGCATAAAGTTAAAGCAAAAACATAGCCTACATTTTTAAAATAGTTTTCTTTGTGCATGTTGATTAACTAATGACAGCCTACTATTGTCTGCTCCACATTTTCGTAGTCTAATTCTGCATAGAGTTAATTTAATGATGGTAATGATTTAATGATGAAATATTGCTGAGTGTTGATGAAATGGTGGCACAGGCCTATCGGTTGTACTGACTCCTTCACATTTTCATGACCTAGCCTAATTATATAGATAGGCTATTGTAGTACTTTTTTATATCAGTCTTTGAAAACTGAAAAAAATGTCAATGTCAAAAAATCATTTTCGAGAATGAGGATTAAATACTGGACATAGACTAAATATTGCTGTTTTTCCTTTGTCTCCCTCACATTTTCATCTGTTCTTACGACTAGTAAACAAAACCATATGATTTACTTAATGTTATACAAGAACAGAATAGAATTGAACAGAATTGAGTTCAGACTTGAGTTCGGTATTTTGAGTCCGGCCCTCCTCAACAGTCCCAGTTTGTCATGTGGCCCCTTGGGGAAATTAGTTGCCCACCCCTGATATAGGGGTAGAGTGGGGGAAAACAAAATCTACCCCCCCCCCTTCCTATATTTCACAAACTAATCACTAGATGAAGCAAAATGTTGTTGTTATTATTTCTATGCATATTGACAATGATGATGTACAAGTACCCACCATAAAATGAATGAATGCTCTGTAAAATAAAATAAAATAAAAATGGATTTGGATTTTTAGGCAAGTGTTCTTTTTTTTTGTTTACTTTAGTTGTTTACTTTTGTTTTGCTATTAATGCATGAGGGGCATTGCTTTGACAGGGTGGGGGCATTTTACCACCCTTGGGGGGGCGTTTTACCCCACCGCTCGGGCAAAACGCCCCTTTTGCGCAATTTTTTTTTATTGTTGTTAAAATAACTGTTAACTCTGGACAATTTTCATATTTGGTTCATGACATTGTCACTGAAAACTAGGATAGGAATTCTACACATATTTAGCTTTTTGTTTCAAAGTAATATCACATATTCCTTAAGGGGGGCGTTTTCTAACTTGAGTGTTACTATTTAAGTTAACGGCGTGGTTGCGGTGACAGCATGATTTATTGGCGCTTGCATAGTGTACGCCATAAGCCTTTACGCATTGTGCGTACCGGTCTACCATCAGGCTACAAGTAGAGAACGAATTTCCCCTGTTTGTGTTTGTATATTCACTCCAAGTTGGCCTAGGCCTACCATAACTTCCCAACTGTGCACTGTAGACCATAAACTGCATGGCAGTAGGCTATTTACATTTTTCTGTAAAATAACTGCATGCATTTGTTCAACTTCATGAAGCAGAATTACGCACCAGATTTAGCCTGGAAAATCCAGACCCTGATAATCTAGAAAGATTAAGGCTTTAGATTTAAGATTGTGCTCCAGAACTCTGGATTTCCAGGGTACGCCAGTAACGCAACTTGGAACGCAAAACATTTTGTTTGCGCAGGAGAGAGAATGACGGACGCACGGGTGCGTCGATTACAGAACTTGTAGGCCTACTTGTTGCTGGCAATAAATAAGCCTACTATATTTTTTGCAAACAACCAAAACAGAAATGATGTAGACAGCAAAGCTACAAGGGCAATTGTTAGGCAATGCTTGTCAAAACGTTAGGAGGAGCCATGGGATGAGCTGCGGCCGTCGCAAGGGGGTGCAAGGCCCTGTGCGAACTTGACAGGTGCTAGGCCCTTTTCATTTACGTGCATGAAATCATGTGATAGCCTACTTCACATGTAGTTTACGGTCGGTGCATTTTTAATAGTATGCTAAGCTACACCAGCTTGTCTTTAAGAAGGGAAATTGTATAACATTAGCTGAGTCACATAGGTAGGCCTACATATTTGCCCATAAGCCGCCTACATCACAAAACCAAACTAGTGTAACAAAGGCGAACACTTGAACAGGGGGAATTAATTGGCCATGAATCATTGTGCTGAACGCTGTTTGTAAACGAGCAGAAACACACATGACATGAGTGACGGACTGGACGGTCTGGCATTTGGGCAGATGCCAGAAGGGCCGCGGCCCCTCGTGGGCCGTTTGGGCCGGCCAATCACGAAGCGGCATGTTTGTCGGGTTTGCGCGGCCCATTTATCGTAAAGACGGATTTACTCCGTCTTATCGGTTTTATCTCTCGGCCCACTATCAAGCATCAACAGTGTTACATGGCTTCGAATAAGCCATTTATCTCTAACTCCCATTTCCTCCTTTATAGATGAAAACTGATCAATATTTATACCAGACATGAGTCTCTACACTACAGTAATGGTGACCCATATCTACATCAGTCTACATTCTTTTGTAACCTTATTCAATCAAATGATTTAAAAGTGCATTGTTTGAAATTGGAATGCAATAAATATGCTGCCTGTATATCTTTTATTTTATTATTGGTTTACAAAAGTTAGGCTACATGAAGCAAGGACTTCTGGGAATTTCAAAACCGAATGCGTCTATACCTTCAGCACGGGGAATTGCCGATCTAGCATGCCTTGATCCTCGGAATTTTCCCCTTATAAAAGCTAATAAACTGCCCCCAAATGCACTTCGAAACATAAGAGAATGTCTGCTTAAATTTAGTGAAGGTGCTACCGTTGAAAATCTACAGTCGGAATTGACACATCCCGCCATGCACTGGGACAGCCTGAAAAAGTCTCCTCTAAACGAGTAGGCCTATACAGTCAAAGCGTCGGACTTTGATGATGCCGCGGAGATATAGGAAGATACAGAAATAAACCTGGTGAGCAAGAAATGTGCTACCTGCAAGAATTGTGCAATCTGTTGCTATTTCCTTCTCCAGCAGTTAAACCTCTTTACCTGTGCCTACAACTATATATGGTTAGCAAATGAATTCTAACACTGTCATGTAGCCTACTCAAGTGCCATGCAAACAGAGTTTTTCCACTCTTAAATTCATCAAGAATCGCCTAAGGACACGATTGTCACAGGATAATTTGGAGGCCTTTATGCTGATGGCGACAGAGAAAGAGGTCCTATAATGCATGACGTTAATTAAGACACGTTTGTGGAGCGGCTGCTCTGATGGGATCTGTTTCGACCTCACTCTGACCGTCACTACGGTCTAAAAAAGGAATGATCACCTTCGTTCTGCCTATCACCGAGACCATATGTCAACAAAGTCATGCCCATGACCTCCGGAAGCAGAACGACTCGAGCTTGTAAATAGCGGAGATTGCTCCCGGTTCAGTCTCTCACCTTGATCGCCTCATCTGAGACCTGTGATACGTGAGTACGTACTTTCACTGCTTTCTTGCTTGACTGTGTTTGTTAGTCTGCATGTGCAGTAACCTGTGTTTTTTTCAGGAAACTTCGTTTAACTTTGTTTAACTTTGTTTAACTTGTTGACGCCTTTCCTGAGTTCACCCCATACCGCACGGCGGAGGGGCTAGTGTGAACCTGCTGCCTGCGTTCGCGCACTGCTGCGGGCCGCCGTTTCAGTGTTAATTTCCTTGTGTGTGCCAGGTTTCCGGGTTGTTGTTTGTTAACTACTGTGTACCTTATCTGGCTGTTCGCGGCTAGTTGGGCTTGGTGTGAGCCTGCTGGGTGCGTTCGCGCACCGGCGTGGGCCACTGTTATTATTTCTGTTTACTGCTCTGGCAGCCGGAACCTGTGTGGGCCTGATCAGCGCGTATGTGCTCGGCCGTTTAGGCGCTAATGTTACTGTGTGCTTCTTGTTAGCTTTGTTGTTGTGTGCTAGGCTACTTGCAAAAGGTAAGTTTAGCTGTTTGTGTCTGCTAGGTGCAGTCTTGCACGAGGTGCGGGCTGCTGTGTGTCTTTTTTCCAGTTGTCCACTGGTGTACGTCGGCGCATGCGTTCGCGCACTGGTGGCCGCCTTCTTTGTATATCTGTTGTGTACCCCGTCGCTGCTGTCCGCAGCTAGCTGGGCCAGTGTGAGCCTGCTAAGCGTGTCCGCACGCTGCTTCAGGCCACCCGTGTACTGTATTACACCACTGCTGTATCTCTTTACGGGCTGCTGCTTGCAGACCCAGTGTGTTGTACAGCCGAGGTAAGTGCCTTATTGTATTGTATTGTATTGTGTTGTATTGAATTGTGTTTTTCTGTGGTAGGCTATGGCGGCACACTACTGCAGAGTCTGTAGGGCCACGATGGCCCCCAATGACGGGCACAGAGAGTGTCCCGCTTGCCTTGGGGCCGCCCACCTCCTGGAGGATGTCGACAGCCCCTGCAGCGCAGCCTGTGACCTTCCTAGGGAGGAACGGCTCCGCCGGGCTGACCAGGCATGTGGCCACGTGCGTGGACGGGACAGGCGGCGCTCACCCGACCGACCATCCCACTCTCATAGGCATGGCCGTAAGCATACGCACAAGCGTAAACGGCAACATGAGTCCCCTTCCGGGCATGATCAGGTGGAGGTCCCTGGACCTGCTAAGCGCCCGGCTCCTGCTGCCGTGACCGAGGGTGATGGCACGGAGTCGCTTCAGATCCTCTCAGCTCTCCAGGCTCTGGCTAGGAGGATGGACAGGCTGGAGGGTCTCCAGGGCACGTCATCCTCTTCTCTGCCCCCTGGCCAGGGAGGTCTCTCCCCATCCAGGCCTGAGAGCCATGGTGCGGATGTTGATCTGGGCGATGTGGATGTGCTGTCACTCCATGCCCCTCGTTCTACGATTGATGACGTAAGCGGGGACGGCTTCCTGGATGAGCTACATTCAGACATGGTGGAGCCAACCGATGAATCCACGGTGCCAGGGGAGGTCCCTGTCGGCTCCCTGATGTCACGGGTGTTGAGTGCCTCCAAGATCCTGGGTCTTCAGGCCCCTATGCCAGACATGGCTTCCCTTGGGGGCGTCTGGGAAGGCGTCTCGCATAGCAGCCCACCACCCTGTATACCCGTGGCAGAGGATTACACGAAGGTGCTGCGGACGGCATGGGGTAAGTCGCTACAGCGCCCCCAATTCAATCCAGGTTGCCGTCAGCTGGCGAAGGCTGCCTATCCGGCCGACTCAGGGCTGGGGGATATGCCACCGGTCGAGCAGTCCGTCGCCGCCTGGACTTCCCTGGGGCCTGCCAATGCATCTCCTAATCCACGCTGCCCGCGTAAGGAGTGTGCCAAGACGGACCGTCTCATCACTCACTGCTTTGACGCATCAGCACGGGCAGCCCGTATGGGCAACGCCCTGGCTATCACTCTGGTGGCTCTGCGAAAAACTATGAGCCCGGAGGACCATGATGCAAGGGCCCTGGTGGATGCCGCACTGTCAGCCCACTCCCAGCTGACGCGTGATGTGGGGAGTGCTATGGCCTCTGCCGTGCTGTGCCGTAGACAGGTGTGGCTTGCCCAAACCTCTCTCCCTGATGCCATCAGGACAGACCTGTTAGGTCTCCCCGTGGTGCCTGGGCATGTGTTCCATCCAGACTCCCAGGGGGTGCTGGACAGAGTGGAACAGGCTGGTGCTTCTAGAGAAACTGGTCAGCGTGTGTGCCACAGGCGGGCTCCGGTTCCCCAAAGGGCAGCATCAGGTAAGTATGGGCGGTGGCAGCCCGCCCGAACACCACAGGTAAGTATCAACTATGCTGCCCCACGGGACCGTTGCTTTCGTGCACCAGACCAGAGCTCAGCCCCAACTCCCTGGCCCAGAGGCCAGCGAAGACCTCGACGGGGCGCAGGCAGAGGTGCAGGCCGCGGTGGCGGTCCTGCCTAGGGATCCAAGGCTGCCCGTCGATTGCCCTTCCCAGCTGTCCAGGACCTCCTGGGAAGGGATTGTGCCAGACTCTTGGGTTGTGGCTACGGTGACTCACGGTTACCGCCTACAGTTTTGACGGCGGCCCCTACGTTTTCAGGGGTCAAGATGACGTCTGTGAAAGACCCCCTTTTAAATTCCGTGCTTGTCAAGGAGGTCCAGGAGTTGCTTCTGAAAAGGGCCATCTCAGAAGTACCGCCGCACGCACAGCACACTGGGTTTTATTCCAAATATTTTATTGTGCCCAAAAAAGACGGAGGTTACCGGCCGGTCCTCGACCTCAGGCCCTTGAACCAGTACCTCAAAGTGCTGCCATTCAAAATGGTTCACGTTGGAATGGTGATTCGTTCCATCCGGGAAGGGGAGTGGTTTACGTCTCTGGATCTAAAAGACGCGTACTTCCACGTCCCTATCTGCCCAGCACACAGGTCCTTCCTCCGCTTCGCCTTCCAAGGCAGGGTGTTCCAGTTTCAGGTCCTCCCATTTGGCCTTTCACTGGCCCCCAGAATTTTTACTCGCGTGGTGGCAGCCGCGCTAGCCCCCCTCCAGGTCCGGGGCCTAAAGATCCTACCGTACCTGGACGACTGGCTAATTTGTGCCCCATCTCAGGTGCAGGTGGTGCACGAAACCAACACAGTTCTGACCCATATCCAGGCCCTGGGTTTCACGGTCAACTGGAAAAAAAGCAACTTGCAGCCCCGCCAGCAGGCGGACTTCCTTGGTGTCCTCCTCGACTCAGTCATCATGACGGCGTCTCTCACTCCACGGAGGGCAGACAGCTTGACCGAGGCTCTGACAGGCTTTCGGCTGGGCAGACTGGTCACCGCCCACAAAGTCCAGAGGCTGTTGGGCTTAATGGCCGCGGCAGCTGCGGTACTGCCATTGGGCCTGCTGAAGGCACGCCCCCTGCAGTGTTGGTTCAATGCCTTTCAGCTCCACCCGAGGGACGACAGGCATGTGAAGTTGCGGGTGTCTCCTGCTTGCATCCGAGCCCTGCGGCCTTGGAGGGACAGGAGGTTCTTACTCCAGGGGGTTCCACTGGGGGGCCTTCCTCACAAGAGGCAAGTCGTCTCGACAGACGCTTCTCTGACAGGCTGGGGGGCTGTCTGGGAAGGGCTGTCAGCGAGGGGCGTGTGGCCGCCCTCCTGGACATCAGAGCACATCAACGTCCTCGAGCTGAAGGCTATCCATCTCGCCCTGCAGAGGTTCCTGCCAGGGTTGCGAAGCCAACATGTTCTGGTAAGGTCAGACAGCACCTCGGCGGTGTATCATGTCAATCACCAAAGCGGCACGAGGTCCCGGCGGTGCCTCCAGGTGGCGGAGGAGTTGCTGTCATGGGCATGGCCGCGTCTGGCTTCAGTGAGGGCAGTACACATTCCGAGCGTGGAGAACAGGGCGGCCAACATTCTCTCCAGGACCGGGCCACTCCCGGGGGAATGGAGATTGAACCCAGAGGTGGTCAGCCAGGTCTGGGCTCAGTATGGGACTGCACGAGTGGACCTGTTTGCGTCAGCGGAAACAACTCACTGCCCAGAGTGGTACTCTCTCGTGGGACAGGGAGGCAGTTTGGGCCTGGATGCTCTGTCACAAGACTGGCCGACAGGCTTGTTGTACGCTTTTCCTCCATCCCCTCTTGTACCTCAGGTCCTGCGGAGGATCAGGGAGGGCCGACACACAGTTCTGCTGGTTGCTCCACGGTGGCCGGCGAGGCCTTGGTTCCCCGACCTTCTCCGGCTCCTGCAGGGTCAGCCATGGCAGTTACCCTGCCGGGCAGATCTTCTGTCCCAAGCAGACGGGCAGATCTGGCATCCGAACCCAGGTGCCCTGCGCCTGTGGGTTTGGCCCCTGCAGAGTCCGTCATTGAACAGCTAGCTGAGTCTGTGCAGGAGACTCTGGACAACGCCAGGGCTCCTTCTACTAGAGCTTGCTATGCACTCAGGTGGAGGATCTTTTTGGATTGGTGTGCCAGCTTGGGTCTTGGGCCAGCGGTTTGCCCTGTGCCTCAAGTTTTGCACTTCTTGCAGTCCTATTTGGATCATGGCAAGGCGGTCAGTACTGTGAAGGTTTATGCCTCGGCCATTTCAGCCTTTCACCAGGTTGCAGATAACAGGCCCTTGGGTAGGCATCCACTGATTGGTCAGTTTTTAAAAGGGGCCCGCCGGTTGCGTCCAGTTCGCACTTTGCGGGCACCAAACTGGGATTTGCCCACTGTTTTAATGTCTCTTACTGAAGGCCCATATGAGCCCATTTTAGACGCAGATCTGCGATCGTTGTCTCTGAAAACTTGCTTTCTCCTGGCTCTTTGTTCGGCCAGGCGCGCCGGGGAGCTGTGCGCCCTCTCCATCAGCGAAGACTGCCTGAGGTGGCAGGCAGGGGGCACTGGCGTGTCACTTTGGCCTAATCCAGCCTTCCTGCCTAAGGTTCTAAATCAGCAGTCTATCAACCAGGTTCTGGAGCTGACCCAATTCCAGCCGTCTGCTGCCTCACAGGCAGAGCGCGACAAGTTGCTCACTCTGTGCCCAGTCAGGGCTTTGAGAGCTTATCTGGCCCGTACACAGTCGTTGAGGAGGGAACACACTACTACGTCTTGGGCTGTCCTTAAGGGGGTACCAGCAAGCGATATCTGTGCAGCGGCTTCATGGGCAACGCCTTTCACTTTTACCAGGTTTTATAGGGTGGACGTCACTCGCCCAGCTCCGGTTGGCGACGCTGCCCTCATGTCCGTGACCGAGCGAGGTTTTAATGGTTAGCTTAGAGCTCCTCACGACTTTTTTGGTATGTGTCATCCCTTTTTTAGACCGTAGTGACGGTCAGAGTGAGGTCGAAACAGATCGTAAGTTACGCATGTAACTATGGATCTGTGAGACCGAGGGATGACCGTCACTATCCTTGTCGCTCGGACCATCCTGAGGCGCTCAAGGTAGGAGACTGAACCGGGAGCAATCTCCGCTATTTACAAGCTCGAGTCGTTTTGCTTCCGGAGGTCATGGGCATGACTTTGTTGACATATGGTCTCGGTGATAGGCAGAACGAAGGTGATTTTCCTTTTTTAGACCGTAGTGACGGTCATCCCTCGGTCTCTCAGATCCATAGTTACATGCGTAACTTACGTTTCCCGTTTATCAACAAAACTACATTCGCGCGCAGCCATGGGGCAGAAGACGCTTGGTGCCACAACGTTATAAACTTGACTTAAATAGTCGGCTGCTGTAAGCTACAATCGTAATTATGACCGCCGCTAGCGAAGCGGTCATATAGGGATTGTCAAAGTTTTTTTTTTTTTTTTTTTTTTTTTCGTCATCTACTTCCCGAATTTTTGGTCAACGATACCCAGGACACCGAACCACCGGGGCACATGAAATTTGGTGGGTATGTAGCCCCACTAGACTTTTACGGAAAAATTTCGTTTCGTCCCCGGGGTCCACTCCCCCCCCCCCCCGTGCTGGGCCCCCCGAACCGCAAAAAAAGCAGTTTTTCCTAAATAACTACCTGAACCGTGGCACCGAGGATGAAGAATCTTTTATGGTATGTTGGTCTCAAGGGCCCACATCAATCTGGTCCATAATCACTCATTTGTGATTTGCACCCCCCGGTAAAAAATGAAAATGCAATATTATTCTGCTTTAATCGCCCCTATCTTCAGTTAAGATGTTCAGAACTGCACCAAATTTTATGTGTATGATTGACCTGGCATTCTCTGGGGGTTTCGTAGAATTTCATCCATGGGGGGGTCTTAAAAAAATTTGATTATGTGTACATTTAGTGACTGTACACTCATTGGCCTGTAGATGGCGGTGCACACATATACACATGCACACACACACAGGCACCCACATACTATCGGTATTAGAACGGCCGATACATAATTACAAATTCAGTAGGATTAAAAGAAAGCCAAAATAAATATTCATCATCATCATCATGGCTGCATTTCCAGTATTGGCGATAAGTAGTCGTTTGTCCACTAGATGGCGCATCGTTGCAGTGAGACGTAATTTTGTTGGAAGTTAAACGTGGGTTGGAATAACAATGGACGCTTCCTACAAGGACTATAGTTTACCGCAGAGAACGTCTAATAAGGATAGGATGATGTTCACATGAAATGTAATTCCCATTTCTTCTTGAAGCCGAAATAAATCTGAGGATGTTTATCGGACATGCTTGGTTATTACTGCAGGTACGTTAATCTTATAATATCAATAAGGACCTAGGTAATGTTTCCGTTAGCGTTGGTTGAGTGATGGACACAAATTTTATGTGTATGATTGACCTGGCATTCTCTGGGGGTTTCGTAGAATTTCATCCATGGGGGGGTCTTAAAAAAATTTGATTATGTGTACATTTAGTGACTGTACACTCATTGGCCTGTAGATGGCGGTGCACACATATACACATGCACACACACACAGGCACCCACATACTATCGGTATTAGAACGGCCGATACATAATTACAAATTCAGTAGGATTAAAAGAAAGCCAAAATAAATATTCATCATCATCATCATGGCTGCATTTCCAGTATTGGCGATAAGTAGTCGTTTGTCCACTAGATGGCGCATCGTTGCAGTGAGACGTAATTTTGTTGGAAGTTAAACGTGGGTTGGAATAACAATGGACGCTTCCTACAAGGACTATAGTTTACCGCAGAGAACGTCTAATAAGGATAGGATGATGTTCACATGAAATGTAATTCCCATTTCTTCTTGAAGCCGAAATAAATCTGAGGATGTTTATCGGACATGCTTGGTTATTACTGCAGGTACGTTAATCTTATAATATCAATAAGGACCTAGGTAATGTTTCCGTTAGCGTTGGTTGAGTGATGGACACACATTTTATGTGTATGATTGACCTGGCATTCTCTGGGGGTTTCGTAGAATTTCATCCATGGGGGGGTCTTAAAAAAATTTGATTATGTGTACATTTAGTGACTGTACACTCATTGGCCTGTAGATGGCGGTGCACACATATACACATGCACACACACACAGGCACCCACATACTATCGGTATTAGAACGGCCGATACATAATTACAAATTCAGTAGGATTAAAAGAAAGCCAAAATAAATATTCATCATCATCATCATCGTGGCTGCATTTCCAGTATTGGCGATAAGTAGTCGTTTGTCCACTAGATGGCGCATCGTTGCAGTGAGACGTAATTTTGTTGGAAGTTAAACGTGGGTTGGAATAACAATGGACGCTTCCTACAAGGACTATAGTTTACCGCAGAGAACGTCTAATAAGGATAGGATGATGTTCACATGAAATGTAATTCCCATTTCTTCTTGAAGCCGAAATAAATCTGAGGATGTTTATCGGACATGCTTGGTTATTACTGCAGGTACGTTAATCTTATAATATCAATAAGGACCTAGGTAATGTTTCCGTTAGCGTTGGTTGAGTGATGGAGCCCAATTTGATTGATTGCATTTGTAGAAAACTATAAATGCGGTTATACCAAGCAAATTGATAGCAGCACTGTAATTGTATCTTTCGACTGTCATTTGTTGCACGTGCTACAAAAATCATTCTGTGCAATGGAAGATTTACCAACGTTACACCGGTCTGATACAGTTTTGCCTATACATTCATGAGACTGAGACGCCTGTTTATTTTGTTTTAAGTGCGTGCAGGGTGTGAGAGGGGAATCGATGTGCTTTGATTCCAGCTTGGTAGTTGTAGTCTGAAATTAAAAAGCACGTGTATGTGAAGTATCCAAACAATGACACCTTCATTTCATTATGGCTGCTTTAGCAACACACCTTAAGCTACGGTGTAGTGGTTCCCATTTAGAAGTGGCTACTTCATTCGCGCTTTCCTTGACTCATGGAGCTGCGTGAATTTTATTACAACTTTTCGCCACGATATGGTAGTTTAAGTCCGCTTGATACTGTAAGGCGTAAGCCATTGGTTTCCAAAGGAGATTTTATTTGTGTCGCCAGCATAGCCTATATTGACAATTTATGTTGTAAATAGGCCTACCTTATAAGCCTACCTGTAGCTTAGGGAAGCTAACAGCTTTCTATTAGGATCTAGTTGGTTAGTTACAGTTTTGTCATAACTCCCTGATGCATTTTTGCATTTAGAATAGCCAGAGCGTGAACAATATCGGGTGCCTATGGACTAGGCTTGGTGAACCCAGCCTGATCTGCCCGCTATTTATTTTTTGATTTCTTAAAAGATTGAGCTTGGTCTGGTGAAAGCCAGACTAGCCATGGACCTCAGTTACACAATGCAAGGGAACATGAATCAGCCTATATTTGCACAAACAATAACGGACAACAGCTCTTCAACTTTGGCCCGTTAAAATGTGTATGAACAGTCTAGCGACGCATTTCATCAAGGCCCATTTGGACATGTCAGTTATTTGCACCACTAGATGTAAAACAGCATTTCGTTTCAGACTACTGTTACTTAATTTGTGCATTAACAATAACGTTTCAGACTACTGTTACTTAATTTGTGCATTGACAATAAAGTATTACATGAACTAAAGATGACTCAAATCTTATGTAGAAGAAGAAACATTCACAAAAAAATCCATCCATCCAAAAATGACCTTTGTTTTTGATAGCTGTTGAAAACGGCATGGAACTGACAGAGATGTTTTTGTTCATAAATAAATAAATAAATAAATAAATAAATAAATAACATTATGCTGATACATTTTGCTTTTCCCAAATACAATGTAGCCTACAGGTGTAAGTGACCTTTCATCAATCCAGTTGCAATGGATGAACTGTGATGCCCTACTTGTGATTGTTTAGAGATTTTAAAGGTTTTATAACAATGCTACATCTTCTTTGGCTATTCTACAATCTATTCACCTTTTCAGCACCAGTAGGCTACTTTCTGTGCAGCCGCACACACACACTCAGGCATGCCAAACAAGCATACACAAAAGTTTCAAGAGTGGGGGATGGAGTAAAATATGGAGACAAATTGAAGTGTGATTTATTTTCGCGGAACGGATGTACAGGACTGAGCGGCGGTCATATTTTGTACCGCTATGCGGTAAATCTAGTTTTTTATATACCCCTGGTCCTCTGTTGTCTCAATGAAAATAGCATCTCATTTCAGGCTATATTTCAGAGTTTGCCATTCATTTGCATTAACATCGTATTTTGTCATTTTTGGCGAAGACATGCATTCCTTTAGGGATATTGAACATATTGAACATTCTCTAACCATCGTGATTTCGAATTGGTGCAATTTTCAGCACAAAAACGTATTTTGTTCTTTTCATAGAGAGCACTGTTCTATGCTGCTTTCTGCCTCTTGCGCACGCATGTTTTCGTGACGTTACATAGAAATCCATGTATTCTAGGCTATTCTTTTTTCATTTTCATATTTCATATTGCATTCATTTTTTTTCGAGGTTTGCATTGATATATCCATGTTCTTGGTTCAGTCTTTTGCATATTAAAGTTAGAGTTCATCACCAATGGGGCTACAAACGTGTTATGTCCGTGCATGTGAAGTTATATCTGTGTGTTTCGAGCACATGCATGCGCATGCATGCGCGTCCTCGTGTGGGCCGCTGATTGGTGAAAATGCCAGGGCCGTGTTTTAATCCCAGTCCGTCACTGCATGACATTCAAACTATTGATAAGATGTGCACTATGGAAACTGGTCTGTAGGCTAACATTGGGCAAATACATGACATTAACTCGCCATATCCTGACTCAGAAAAAAAAAAAAATCTTGTTTATGCCGCAAACTCAGCAGTGAAATCATAGGCCAGCTTGCAGGTAACATCTTTTTCAATTCATAGAAGGGCGAGCCCACTAGTCTGTAAGCATGACATGGAGGTGCGCAAATAGTTTTGAATAGCTTATTCAACTTCGAAAAGCTTCACCCGATGCCAGTCACTGATTTCAAAGTTCAGGAAGGTTCGTTCAAAATGTTTAAGTGCAGTAGCCTATCTGTCCCCTTTGGAATTATATCTCGAGCCTATTCAGCTCTTGAGGTCCAGTGCGTTATGTCCTGGGATTCGGACGTGCTCAAAAAAAAAAAAGGCCTACACAACATATTAAATAAATAAATAAAACATAAAATAGAGTGGTGTTATAATGTGTCGCATATCTGAACATTATATTTTCTATGATAATCTTTCTGATTGGCTATTCAAACACCTTGATCATCACGTATTGTAAACTGTCAGTGTAGAGTCAAAATGAGAGATATTTTTCAAGTTTTGGATGTTTACATTGAGGCAAATGGACCTGACTGGTCTTATCGTGTGGGGTTGTGTTCAGACGGGACCGAGGCTATGACTGGGAATAACAGTGGAGTGACAGGTCTCATCAAGCAGAAAGCACTGAATAGAAAGCCATATGCATATATCATTTCAATATCAGATAAAAGGACCCTGAGCAAACTGATCAACATCTTGGACAATGAATGTCATCCACTCTACAGCACTATTAAAAAGCTTGATCAGCTGGAGACTTCGCTCACTGCCATGCACAACTGAAAGGCTGAGGAAGTCATTTGTCCCTAGGGCCATTGAACTGTTCAATGCTTCACTAAAGGGAAGAGGAGAGATAGACTTCTCTGCATAGTCTGTCTGCCTCTCCACCCTCCCCATGTTTGAGTACTGACTGCCCACTACTGTTTTACTACTGTCAACAGCCTAATGTTTTTACTACTGTTTTACTGCTACACTGTTTTTCATGCTATATTAGCACACATGACCAATGGCTTCCTTCTGCTACAATACTGAATGGCTGTAACCCTATTACCTCAACCTATTCTTGCACTGACATAGTTTTTTATATTACCCTGTCTACATTATACTTTACTCTCTTATTTGTCCATATTATTTATGCTGGTCTTTATTTACGTTGGTCTCTAGACCTTATTTTTGCACTGTTGCACTGTTGCACTACTGTTGGACTACTTTTTGCACCTTCACCATGACACTCACTCTCTTGAGCACCTTACCATGCACACAGAACTACAGTACTACTGTTGGACTACTTTTTGCACCTTCACCATGACACTCACTCTCTTGAGCACCTTACCCTAACACAGAACTACAGGCCAGTCCCGGCCCTGTCACTGCAAGCGTCTCATGCTTGATCACCCTCAAGCACACTGTGGATTTTTTTATTTAATTTATATAGTATATTTAGTATTTAGTTTTGTTAGTTTTTCTTATCTTCTACTGTCTCTATTGTACAGTGGAGTTTTGTTATATGTTTATACTTATATTTATAATTTCTGCTGTAAGTGCATGTTGTGTGTGATGTCTGTATGCTACTGAGACCTTGAATTTCCCCTTGGGGATCAATAAAGTATCTATCTATCTATCTATGCTCCATCGTGAAGTGGCTAGACAGTACATTTCAGTACATTTTCAGTAGTATCGTCAATAGGTTTAATAAGACACTTTGCAAAAGGAGGGCCTTGGCCAGAACCTAGTGGTATTTGGGAGGCCTTGTCATGGAAAAGTTTGGGAACCCCTGGCCTAGGATTCAGACAGAATAAACTTTTGTCAAAAGGTGCCCAACATGAATCATCCCTTTTGTTTTTTGTGCACACAAAGAGTGCGCTCTCTTTAGTGGTCTGTAAAAACAACAATGACACATTTGTATTTTTCGTGGACAAAAGACATCATGGTATTACTGGTAAATAGTTTTGTGATAACATAATGGCCATAGCATGCACAAAGAACAATTGGGCTACCTAATTAAGGTGTGTTACATTTGGCTCCCCATACCTTTCAGGAATGTTGAATGTAGTGGTCAAGTACCAGATGACACAAGTAATTGCAATGAGACATCATTCATGAGATCATTATTTATTTGTGGTTAGTGGTTGTCATATATTTTCCAGAATTGTTCTCTTATCTCAGTTGCTTTCATCTTAATGTTTGTACCACACCCAAACACTGGGTAACTAACTTATTCAGTAGGTAACGGCATGTACAATGAATTATTCAGTTTTGTGCCACACAGGAGTGGTCATACAACTCTATGAGAAAGTTCATTTTGCAGTGCATTAAATTGAATTACCAGTGCATCGGTTATCACCCACTATTCAAGGACGAGGCTTATAGAAATGGATAATATTGACTACATTACCATAATAATAAAGTGCTTCATCAGTCTCTTCTCTGTAGTTCCAATGGTAAATAATAATAATAATAATTCAAATAAAACATTCAAAGTCAAACAGTTTAACACTGTAACATTAAAACATCAAATTACAACACATATTTTGAACTTAGATTAATGAACTTTAATTAAATAATTCTTTAAATGCCCATTTCCAAATTATAAGTAAAAATAAAGCCACAACACTCCCATGTTAACATAATAGGTGCAGCTCATAAGTGTTATTACATAAAATTAAAAAAAAAACTGCACATAATTTGTGACCAAAAGTTATCTTGCTACTGTCTTTGTGAGCTTGTCAGATGGAGATTATCCGCTCCATGGAACTGTCAGAGAAAGTGCTGGAGGTTCTGGAATGTAGTAGTGTTAAGACATTAAAACGTTGGATTCACATTTATGTATTGAATTAATCTGTATACACTTAGGCAGCGACATCGATTACATTACCAAATGCAAAGCCAATAACTGAGTTTAGAAGATTGAAATATGTTTTACATACCTTTTCATTGTTTAGATTCTCGTAAGACTTCCTCAAATTATTTTTGAAGACTGCAGACTCAGTTCCTTGGTAGGCTATGAAGTGGATCAACGTTTGTAGTCTGGGGGAATAATGAAGGAAAGGATACAGGTTTTGACTAGATCTTGACAGAACTGTTGCCTTGGATATGGGAAGGTTTACCATCACTTGTAATGGCCAGAGAGGACATTATTGGCAGACAATAAGAAATGAAACAGTACATTTCAGCAAAGTTACCTGTGCCACAGCATTGCGAAAAACTGAATCGACAGTAGCAATGCAAAGCCAATGACAAACATTAAGCCAATGGGATCAATGAAGATTTTTGCATTAGGATCTATCGTCCCATTGGCATAAAGCTTGGGAATCTGGATGCTGACAGACCCTCCTATCTCCTGCAGAAAAAACGTCGCCACAAGCCAGAGGGCATTGCAGATGAAGAACACAAATGTGGCCTGTAGATGGAGGTAAAGGGATGAAATGTCGTTTATTCATTTTGAGATATGGACATTACAAGTTCTTGTGCATCATGAAATTATTTTGATGGATGTGTGTATTGATAGATAGATGAATCAATAAAAAGAGGGAAACCTTGTTTCTTAGTTCTTTGAGCTCTTTCTCAATTCTCTTCTTCTGGTCCTTATCCTCGTCCAGAGGTTTGAGATAGCGTTCCTGTAGACCCTTCCAAAACTGCACTTCATCCTGGAATATCAATCACTCAGTTTCAGATTCAACCTCCTGGATCGCCGTTCAATTAATATGATTAAAAATGATAAATGCAAGTGCGAGAAATAAACAACAATCTTGAAACATACGTTATTTAAGACATTTCTTTCCAACTCCAGCTCCCCGGATCGTTTCACCAGCTGTTCAACCCAATCTGACAAAGAACACATAAAAGCATAGCAAAGCTGATGCATGAACCCTATATAGTGCGCAAAATGCATGAACCAATCTGACAAAGAACACATAAAAGCATCGCAAAGCTGATGCATGAACCAATCTGACAAAGAACACATAAAAGCATAGCAAAGCTGATGCATGAACCCTATATAGTGCGCAAAATGCATGAACCAATCTGACAAAGAACACATAAAAGCACAGCAAAGCTGATGCATGAACCCTATATAGTGCGCAAAATGCAGTGGCGTAACAAGCCACTGGTGGGCCCAGGTGCGAGACCGCTAAGCAGTTTAGTAGTTACAGATTACAATTTCAAATAAAAAACACACTACTACATATCCATTACATGTAAAAACATTAAAAAAATTATTTTATTAACAGCCTGCAGGCCAGGGTAATCTAATATTACTGCATTAACATCAACTCGCATGGAATTATGGGAACACTCAATGCGCTTCTTCAACCCTCTGCTGAAACTGCAAGCGTAGATTGCTTGCTTAATAAAATCATTCATATGCATACAATCCCCAATATGCGTGAATTAGGCCATTAGAAGAAGGCCATCTTACGAGCCTTTCGTTGTGCAAAATCGTCAACGGTGTTCCCAATATTTAATGCTCTGGCTCTCGTATTTTCAATGGACAGGATAGCTAACCCACGGAGCCTCTCCTGCCCCATGCTGCTTATTAGGTATAGGTCTTAATAAGTTTGAGTTTGGAAAAAGATCTCTTAGCTGTTGCCACAGTCACAGGCAATGTCAGAAACAACATGAGTACACACTTCCCCGAATGTGGATGTTACACTGTCATAATCTACCACCAGCATTTTGGCAAGTTGAAAAATAGATGACTTCTGTGAAATCTCTGATTTAAAGCAAGACCTGAATGAGAGGAGTTGTGTTGGGAATGTCGGTGCAATGTCCTTGCTATAATGGTCTGACAAACATCTTGCCTTTTCAAGCAGTTCATCATCCCCTGCGAGTTGAAGGGTCAAACACATGACAAGTTTCCCGCATACTTGCAAATCTTTGGGAGAGCTGACTGATTATGATGTCCAGAGTTGCATTAAATACCTGCACTTTGAAGTATCTCTCTGCATCGGTTAAGCGCTCATCTTCCGATAGACGCTTCACTCTCCGTGCTCTAACATTCTAAAGTTCTAAAAAAAAAAAAAAAAAAAAAAAAAAAGGAGGCAGGGCGGGGGTAGCGACGGGCCCCGGGAGGTCACGGGCCCTGGTGCGACTGCACTTGCTGCACCTACTATAGTTACGCCACTGGCAAAATGCATGAACCAATCTGACAAAGAACACATAAAAGCACAGCAAAGCTGATGCATGAACCCTATATAGTGCGCAAAATGCATGAACCAATCTGACAAAGAACACATAAAAGCATAGCAAATCTGATGCATGAACCCTATATAGTGCGCAAAATATCTTAAGACAAAAATACACAATACTTACAACGGTCTGGATCTGGATTGGGATCTGGATCTGGATCTGATGATACACTAGAAAAAACATAAAATGACATTGCATTACATTTAGCAGACATTTCTTGACCAAAGTGGCTTACATATGTCAGCTATATTACAAGGAATCACATTGTCCCCGGAGCAATTTGGGGTTAAGTGCCTTGCTCAAGGGCACAGCAGTGGAAGCCGGGAATTGAACCGACAACTTTCAGGCTACTGCACGCTAGCCTAGCTCCTTAACCACTACACTACCACCGCCCCCAATAAATAAAATTAATGTTAAATTGAATTTAGTATTGTAGACGTCACATTAGCAGTAGTGTTGGATCATAAATTATATTCTGTGTAAATACCTTTTCACCTCCAGTGGCTCTTTGGGACTGTCTGGAACAGGTTCGGCCTGCGGAGCGGTAACAGGCACAGCCTGTTTCACCTCCTCGTACTCGTTGACCTGGAACTCCAGGTTCCAGCTGCAGCACTTGCACTTCTTTTCATACTTGGTCTTCTTCTCGATCTTTGTCTGCGTGGCAGCAGCACCGGCAGCTTTTTTCGGGGCGGCGGTCTCTCTGGTTCCCCAGGACACGTTGTTCATGTTGACCATGGAGTAGATGGCCAGAAGGAGGTAGCCGCTGGGGATGCAGAGGACGTAGAGGAAGCCGTAGATGATGAGGTGGAACTCGCTGGGGTGGAGCAGGGCAGTGACAATGTACATGGTCACTATGCCGATGAAGAAGAGACCACTAGGGGTCATAAAGGTGCCCTCATCAACCATGTCACCTGCACAAAGAAGAAAAGACATGCACTGTGTGTGTGTGTGTGTGTGTGTGTGTGCATGCACATATGCAAGTACATTATGTGGTACCCCTTTACTGTAAAGAGAGAGGAAGTTACACTACCATGATTGTGTGTTTGTGTGTGTGTTATGACACTTACCAATGATTGAAAGAATGCTCGCTGTCATGAGGAAGGCATAGAAGATGCTCATAATGGCTGCAATGGTGATCTGGGTGTTGGATTTCAGGAGGTAGCACAGAATCAAGTAGATGGCCGGGGGCACAATAGCTAGTACAAGTGACATATTAGGTGAAACGCCAAAGACAAAGGAGAAGCTTCCTGGAAGAAAAGAATTAACAAGATATTTTAGATTTACATTTTTTATCATCTCTCATATTTTACATTTAATATTTACATGTATCCTTCAGTACCATACTTATCAAATAATTTAAGAATTTACAATTTGTGACTACATACACAAACCTAGAAGGCATAAACCTCCACCCCATGCATTTTTGAAAGCATGCAGTTTCCTCACCTGCAATCATCAGACAGACAGTGGCTGGGCCGAGGATGGAGGCTCCCATGGTGAGGGTCTGGTAGAGGATGAAGAGGGTGGAGATGGATTTGTTCTTCTTCACCGTCAGCTCACCGCTGCCCAGCAGGTCCAGGGTGTTGGCCATGGTGGAGGGCCCCCAGCGGCGTCTCTGGTTGTAGAACTCATTGAACTCCTGCGGGGCATTTGTGTAGGAGTCCGACGCGGCGTTGTACTCCACCCGCCAGCCCTGCTGCAGCAGTAGTGTGCACAGCCAGCGGTCCTCACCTTTCAAATTATAGGAGGGAAATACAAAGAAAATGCACTTTAAGAACAAGTCTGCATATTTGAGGATTTACTACAAATAAACTAGAATTCAAGCTGAACTTATTGTATTTATGCACATACTACACATTCATGCACACTAGGACTGCAACAATTAATCAATTAGTTGCCAGCTATTAAATTAATCACAAACTATTTTGTATACTGTATTACTGTATATCAGTAATTTCTTTCAGGAAAAAGACTCAACATTCTCTGTTTCCAGCTTCTTAAAGTTAAACATTTTCTAGTTAAATTTCTACTCTGTGATTTCTATTCTGTAAACTGAATATCTTTGGTGAATGGACAATTATCAAGTGGATTAATCAATTATGAAAACAATTGTTACACACAAACACACACACACACACACACACACACACACCTTGATCATACTGCACATAGTGGCCTGCCTCTGATGCTGTGGTGGTGTACTTCTTCATGATGTTGTCATCCATGAGAGCAGATGCCCGAAAGAGGCTGAAGCAGCCGGGGCTGCACAGCACGCAACCAAACACATGCTCTGCTGACTTCTGTAGCCAGTGACCCACAGCATACTCAAACTTCTGGTACCAAACCATCGGCCCTGTGGTGGACAACAGTAAATGGTGGGTGGGTGGATTAACTCATCGCATTGGACACTTAGGGCCCTATCTTGGCGATCTGAAACGTCTGGTCAGAGGCGCAAAGTTTAAAGACATTTAGGGCTCTATCTTCCGTGCGGGCGCAATTGAATTTGTATACTCGCGCGTTTGTCTTTCCTATTTTGCAGTCAGCGCATATTGGAATTTTCCCTCCACAGGTACATGCCTGTAAATTAGGGAATTCGATTGCGCCCACGGGGGCGGTTCAGCGAAAAGACGGGGCGTGTTCCGGCGCAATCGTTCACTGTTGATATTTTGCAGTTTCAGAAAACAATTCCGCCACAGACCAGGAACTCCCTGGTCTAAAGTCTGTGGCGAAAATGCAGATGATATTTTAAGGGCGCATGCATGACCACAGGCCTGCATGAATGAATGCGTTGCACACCAATCTACAGACACCTCCGTGCACAGACGGAAACATTCAAAGCCTTGATAATATTTGTCCATTTCCCGGTTTTGTTCGTGCATTGGTGACCTAAATATTTAGTAGCCTATATAGTACAACATCTACATGCAATATCTTTACAACAACGCCTAATTACGACCTATTAATCTGGACAACTTTATAGGCTACAGCCCTATAAAGGCTAAAGTTACTTTTAGTTTTGTTCCAATTTACCGTTGTGTAAGGTTTTAAGCACCAAGCTTTGCTATGTTCCCTCCATCCTTTCGTTATTTTCAAAAAACGTTTTATATCCATGATGGCCTTGAAGTCTTGAGTTAGTGAATTAGCTTAAATCAGCTTTTCATGTGCTGTTAACCAGCAACAGATAGTACAAGAAAGCAGTATGGTTACAATTACTGTACAATTTCTGTAGTTGCTGCATCCATTCATTGTTATTCTCTCTCCTGCTCAAATAAATGTTGTGCGTGAATTAAGTTGATGATAACGTGTTTACAAACTCTGCTTTACAGAAAATATTGTAAATAGTATACTGTCACGCAGTTAATGGGATACTGTGCAGAGTTGAAAGTTAGGTCAACTTAAACGAAGCCCTTGCTTGGCCGCCTGTGCTGCGCAACGTACACTTAGCTCCTCTCATCTATAAAATGTAGTTCCCATTTCTGTAAACCATACATAATTTCAAAGAAAAATATTACCACTCGAGGGAAATCAGTGTGGTGTCCATGTGAAAAAATAGGCATAAATCTAGCGTACACATTTTCACGAATCACTGATGTGTTGATGACATAAATTAGGAAATGTTAGAGGACTTAAGGAGACGTGATGTTGAACTGCATGCCGATGCCATTTAACCCAAATGCCCCAGCGGCAGCACGGGAGAGAAGAGATTAAGGGCTGTATTTTCGGTCACCAGCGCATGGCGTAAAGTTCGTTATTCACCGGCGCGAAGTTGAATTCGTTATTTTGCACCTTTATTTTTTAAGCATTGCGCCCAGGGGTGTGGCAATTAACAACCTAGGGAGGGACCTGCCTCATTGTCTAAAAATCGCTATCATACACCACCTAAACCTGGTCAGAAGTCAATGGCGAGTTGTTCATATGCTATTTTAAGAGCGCATGTCAACAGTCATATTGGCAGGTGCACGCACCATCCTTCTATCATTCATGAACGCACACCAGCGCACGTCCATGCAAAGCATTACAAATTGCACGATTACAATGGTAAACATAATTAGAATAAAGATATTACGAAATACTGTACATCTCATGATGAGTAGTTATTCACCATCATTTGCAAATTGGTAATGACGGTTAAAAGTGATTAGGGGAGAGGCGAGAGACAAGTATGCAGCACAGCTGAAGACGCACTGTCACGAGATATAAGCAACTCCTCTGCAGGATAAATGTTGTTTTATTTAGTCATTTGAGCAACATTAGGGTAAGTGTTGCTTTTTCCAGCCTATGTTTTCTATGGTAACCCATTGTCAGTCAATAGTGAAAGTAACTGCATATAACTGTCTTGTCGTTGACTGACTCCTTGGTGAAGTTAGTTTCACTTTGCCAATGAGTTCAAATAATAGACGAGTGCAAATGCGTGAAGGCTATGCTAGGTTTTAGTAAAGCATGGTTTAAGAATGACTATTCCATACGGTCTTGCAAGCAGCCTCCTTCAAATGCGCCGTTGAATGCCAAAATACCGATGCATTTATTTGACATATCGCGCGTTGCGCCGTTAAAGGGAATGACAGATGTCATTCTCATTGGTTTAAAATTATGTTACGCCCCAAACACACCCATATGACTGATTAAAAGACCTAGGAACACCTTGTTACGCCATGCGCTCCACTTTTGAGAACGAAACCCCTCCCAATGTGAACTGGACATCCTACTAAATTTGAATAGACTTTTGACGAGTGACGATGCACTTTAGAATGTCATGATAGGGCCCTATCTGACAGAAGATATGCATTGTCTATAGAGAGGTAATGTTAGATTACATTGTACATTGCAAATATATCACCATGCATTCATAACCTCGTGATTCAGTGAGAATGATCCCAAAACATCGGAAAGTATGTCTTTGTGACAATTCTGTATTACATTTTGTCAAGAGGAAAAATCAATAGCTAACTGTTCCCAACTGAACAGTGATTGTAGCGCTGTGAACGCTCCTGGCTGTGCCTGGCAAATACGCCACCATAATAGCAATCAGCTATGGAACAAGCGTGCCTGTTGTTAAAGGGAATGTGAGATGACGCTCTGATTGGTTTATTGCACGTTACGCCCAAACCACACCCATGATTAATGTAGCTACTTCAGACCACCCCATTTTAGATTTGCGTCGGGCGCAACAGTCAATATCCCGCCGGTAAAATAGCATCAGCGCCCAAGATCCGCCCACAAAGTCACTTGCGTTTTGCGCGAAGACACTTCCGTTTCAGACCATTAAAATAGGGCCCTTAATGCGTGTCCAGTCCAAATTCACTAATTTAATGGCCTGTTTTGTTTTTTGGGGCGCATTGTTCAAAAGGGTTTTTCTTATGTTTCTTAATCAGTCATGGGTGTGTTTTGGCCGTAACATCCTTTAAACGCCAGCAGCGCAACATCAAACACCCCGTTGGTATTTTGACAGTCAATGCATCTGAAGGAATTTGCTTGCACAATTCCACTAGTAGTGGAGATCCTGCAGAGGAGTTGTTTGGTACATGCTTTTAGAGTCTTAGATAATTTGCCATGAGTGATTATTGTCTTACATTTAGACCTTACCTGCACGGCAAGGTCCATACTCTATATGAAAAAAACTTTCATACAAGCAGCTAATGGACTGTTTTGGTGTTCAGAGTGTGATCTGTCAACATGAGATCTTACCGGTGCCAGTGGGATGAATCCTTCCGCATGCAGCCCCCACCTCAGGATACATTCTGAGACGGTCCACCAAGAGCATCACAGCCGAGGGCTGAAAGTCAGTGTCCCCATCCAGAGCCAGAATGTAGGTGTTCTTTTTCTGTTTCTGATAACAAAAATGTAACTATTATCATTACCTGCTTCACTGAATAAAGCTAGTTCAAATAATTTAGCCATGTCCTATCTAGACATTTTTAATGAAAACATTTAATTGTTAATATAGAAATAGCAATCTGCTACTGGCACAAGCTACTAGCAGCCCTTGTATTAGTTATTCTATTTTGTTATGAGAGCAGTTTTGTCCCCTACCTGCAAATTTTCTTCCACAGTCATCCTGCCAATACCACTCTCATAGTCCTGATAAAATTTCCTGTGGAGTTTCCATCCCAGAAGGTAGTACAGGTACATGATCTTTTAGAGAAAAGTATCAATAATTCAATCATTGTTGCACTTGGTGTCTCTTAAAGCTGATCAATCACACACACACATTATATATATATATATCATCCCCTTGGAATTATTGGGTTCTATTTATGCTCTGAAAAATTCTGAGATATTGAGCCAAAATGTCTGATATGATATATATAAAAAATAAATTACTTGAGACCATCTCTTCTTGTGCCTAATTCTGTGTTTGTCCTTAAAGTGAACTGTTAGTGTGTTGCCACGGGGTAGCGTGTACTGCAGTCGGCCACCATAGGTTGTTGGGATTATTTTTTGTTTCGTAAGTAGCTTTGTCTCTTTGAACGTGCTTGTGTCCTCTTCAATGAAAATCCTATATGTGCAAACAAAAACATAACAAATGATGTAATGATTCCTGTTTTTCGTCATAAATAGTAATGTTGGCATTTATAGCTTTGATGAAAGTAATCAAAGAAACAGATGGAGTTAGCCTTACGTGTATACTTCTTTGATCACCTCTACTAGAGTTTCTGCATATTCATTCACAACACGATTCCCATCATCATCTTGTTGGAAAGCATCATCAAAGTAAATGTGAGCATCGAAACTCACATCTCTGAAGTTGTTTCTCTTGGGCCTGAATTTGTCCAACCTTTAAAGAGCAAATGCAGTGTTAAGTTCACAAAAAATTTAGTTGTCAGTCTTCAGACCTTGATTTCCATTGGTGAAGAATAAGATGTACCTCATCATGGAGATGAGCATCTTCATCATCTCATCTTTGGTCTCATGCCACATGGTAGCACACAAGTAGATGGTCATCATCTCCTTCTCCCTGTCAGCAAAGACAAAATTTGTTTTTACATCATAGGGCACAGAGGGCATTTGCTACACTTTGAAGCCATAAATCCAAATGACCAAGACTGAAAATCATTAGTGTATACATACTTGATGCTTTCCTTTTTCAGCTTGGAAATGTTGAATTTTGTGTTGAGAAGCATAGATTGCTCAATGAAGGCTGCTTCATAGAGGCTTAACCCAAACAGTTCCCGTGTCCTCTGGATGCGACTAATCCTCAAGAAGCTGGCGTAGATTGTGCAAAGCACCAGCCCTAACCACCAGCTAATAATACAGCTGGCCAGGAGCCCTTGGCCCAAAAGATCCCCTTCATAGAACATGGGGCGTGAGCACAGGCTATGGGTGACGTCTGAATGTATTAGATCAAAGGTGTCAATGCTTTGGAGAAAGACGGTGTAGAAGTCAGATACATTATAACCAGCCACGATATTCTGGCAGTAGAGTGGAAAGGAACTATTCGGTAATGTGGCAAAATTTGCATCCTTGTAGTAGGGGACCCAGATGAACAAAACAAATGATGCCAACACAGTTGGAGAGACAAACCACATTGGGTAGACAAAGCTGCGTTTTACGGCATGCATTTTACACGAAGCAACTGCAAACCAGCGACATAATGCAGAGGAGATGGCCTGGATAGTGAACAGGCTCAAGACAGTCACTTTGTCTTTTTGTGAGACCGACAAAACAGACTCCCATTCCTGATCAGAGAGTTTCACGTAGACCCCTAGCACTACCGCCGTAACAGCTATTCTGATCATGCTCGAGAGAATTGCCACCACGTTTCTGGCTCTTTTCACATCTTCAGTAGCGTCTTTGAAGAATTGAACGTTAAACAGGCTAGCGTAGTTTTCCCACCAGTTGGAGGACACACAAAATGTGCATGCAATTGCTAATCCAATCCATATTGCAGTGTTTTTTTCAGTCAGTTGATTTCCAGCTTCTCTGATGTAGCCTGATGCAAACAGGGCAGATCCAGCAAGAAGTAAAACCACTGCAATCAATGAAATGATAGTAAATCTTTTTCTTCCTCTGGATTTTACATTGGCAATCACTTGGAAGACAGCAGACAGTATTCCTATGCTGTTCAGGATCATCACATTTGTTAGGATGTCAAAATGGGGCATTGTGACAAGGGCGAGCACAGCAGAACCGAGTGACACAACTATGTCGATAGAGCACACCTGTTGAAGAGAAACAATATGGCCATTAACATAATGTTCATTATTAGAATTATAGTTTAATCAGAACATGTTAAAATATGTAAATGTAATGTGAAGCTTGAGTATCAATTACCCATAACAATGTTTTTCTTGAGGGAGTCTTGGAGTCTTTGAAAGAAATTTTCCACATGTTCTTTAGGAGGCTTAACACACTGGGTGCAGTGAGAAGTACTCCTATGAAGAGCGAGGCGTACGGCTTTGTAGAAATGGTGATTCCGTCCGGATTTGTTATCGTTATCAAGATCAAAAATGATGACTGTCGAATAGGAAAAGGAAACAGACAACACTCAGTTTTACAACAAGAAAACATGAGCATTTCTTGAAGGCTAGTCATTTAGCAGACTCTTATCTACTTGAAACATCTCATAGAAATCTCATCACTATGTGCAGTTCCTTGGTAGGAAACAGATGCCAGGCATTGGTAAAATACACATGGGGCAGTTCCAGCGTTATGGATGTGACAATTGGACTCATATTGGTAAACAAAATGCCTTAGAGTGGGGGTAAAATTAGTATCAGTGAATTAATTTGCATAACTTTTAATGTAACCTCTGTCCTCTGAATACTGAGAAATCCTCAAATTTCATATAGCCTAATCAATTTCATCCTAAGAATACAAGGCATTTTATCAGCGTTATGGATGTGACATGAAATGGACACACTTTTGTGAGAGATTACAGGTTTTCTACAAACTGTGAATTTTGAAGGAAACTGCCGAAACTATGATATATGTAGCATGAAGGAGACTTGAATGAACACAAAAAGTGTGTTTTTGAAACTATGCATCATTTTCGTAATGCATTATGTAGGAAAAACTGACGTTATGGATGTGACGTGTCTGAACCAGTCCTCGACAAACTACATAAAACACATAATTAGGCTAAGTATAGTGAATTTTGATATGAAACAATTGAAACAGTAATCATGAAAAACTAGCGATGAAACGATTGCTTCCTCAGTGCCCACTAAGAGACACAGGAAGAATCAGGACAACAAGTAATTTAAAATATAAAAAATAAATTATTTTTTTTCTTTTACCGTCATCAATTTTGGTCAGTGATTCCCGGGTTACTGAAACACCAGGGAACATGAAACTTGGTGGCCACTCCCCTAAATAACTAGCCCTACCTGAACCGTTGCACCCAAGATGACAAAATGTTTATGGTATGTTAGTCTCAAGAGCCCGCATCAACCTAACCCATACCCACTCATTTGTGATTTGCACACATAAAGTACATGTGCACACACGCACATGCACACACACACACACACATGCACGCACGCACACATACAGACAGGCAAGCACACACACACATAAACACATACAGACAGACAAGCACACACACACACACACACACACACATGCACAAACACCCACATGAATGCAGACACATAAACACAAACACAGGCATGCATATGCATGTGCGCGTGCAAACACACACACGCACACACACACACACACATAAACACACAAACACAGGCACGCATACGCACATGCACACACACAGACACACACAGACACACACACACACACACACACTTATAAACAAAAGCAAACTCACATATGCACACACTCATTTACATGCACATGAGTTGCAGGAGTAGAAAATGGAGACAAATTGACAAGCGTGATTTATTTTTGCGAAGAGAATATGCAGGACTGAGAGGCGGTCATATTTTGTACCGCTATGCGGTACATCTAGTTTATTGCTGCCGTTACTTATGTTACTCTGTGGGTATTAGCTACAGAGGACCTGACACTTCAAATGCTGGCATATCGCGTCACATTTAAAATTAAACTGTGTTAACCCTCTATGGGGCAAATAACCATATGTAGTCACTTCCGCACACATTGAAAATGCCCTCCCCCTGCCTCCATTTGGAGTTGTAGAGTCATGTGGTTTTCTCTCAGCCAATCAGGGAAGATCAAGCTATCTTACAAATATTGACATCATAGGATCTGACCAATCAGCAGTGGACTGCAGCACCTCAAACACAGCAATCTGGCAGAAATCAGATATTTTGGGTTTTTGAACTTGGCTTCTCCCACAGCTATCATAATATCATCATAACTAAACATGGTAAGTTGATGTAATTCACATTTTATTTGGTTGAATAGTTGTGTTAAAGATTGAGATTGTTGTTATTTGCATAGCATTTTTAAAAATTAGCTTAATGTTTGGCTAAAACTTAAATGCACCATATTTGATCGTTCACCTAAGACTAGCATGAATGGCACAAGTGTCCATTTTTAGACATATGCCTTATGTATGTATCTTTTTAATATAATATAATTAAATGGCATACACAGGTGGTTATTGTTAGTGTGAGACCTAGTACTGTGTGAATTGATTTTAATGATTCAATACTGGTTAGTGATAAAACACAATTATGAACAAATATAAGTGGTACTAACAGTAATTATAATTGTATTTTATGTTTTTATTGTGTTTTTATATTTTCTATGCCAATACTCTTTTTCCAGTAGATCTACATTACACTGTTACTGTTTTTCTTAACAAATTAATCAGAGTTAGCTTAATATTGACTTTGATATTGGAAGAAGGTTGACCTGGACAACCCACCCCTGCCTGAATACCAGCACATTCCCCCTGACTTCATCGAAAGTCCATTTGATTATTTCAGCAGGTACTTCAGTCGTGAAGTAATCTCACACATTACATACCAAACAAACTTATATGCAACCCAGATAAACATCAACACCACCTTCGCCACCACTGAAGATGAAATGATGAACTTTGTGGCAATTCTCATCTATATGGGGATTGCTGAGCTACCGTCCGTTGATGATTACTGTGCAATGGAGACCAGGGTCCTACAAGTGGCAAACCTTATGTCCTCTAAGGGACCGTTCGTTATTTATAAACGGGGTCACCGGAGGAAAATAGGGGAGGGTCATGTCTTTTTATTCTTTGTTGAGGGGAGGGTCACCTAACTTTTTTTTGTCTAGAAGGGAGGGTCACCAATCTTTTGTATTAATGAAAACAGCAAAAAATCAAAGTGGCTCGTTCTCTTTCATTCCATAGCTCTCTCAACATTGA
Source organism: Alosa pseudoharengus (assembly GCF_046254945.1). Classification (NCBI taxonomy): domain Eukaryota; kingdom Metazoa; phylum Chordata; class Actinopteri; order Clupeiformes; family Clupeidae; genus Alosa; species Alosa pseudoharengus. The sequence continues at coordinate 11,660,501 of NW_027468620.1, read as the reverse complement.
ACAATGAAAATAAGGGAGATTTCCCGGGTTTCTCACGCAAAATACGGAAAATGTCAACATTCGTCCCCATTAACGTTGGAGGGTTGGAGCAACAAAGTAGCCTACTTTATTCACGCCTAACAGCCTATATCCATTTGGTCAACTTTATCCAGCCCTAAAAAAGCTAAATTTAACTTTGGTTTACTTGTAGTTTACCATGTAGCCTAACTTTAAACAGTGTGCATGCTTATAGCCTAAAGCATACTTGTGCTTCATTCATCCACACATCCAGCTCCTAACGTTTTGACAAGCATTTCTACCAATTGACCTTGTTCCTGCCCATCTCTAGCTTTGCTGTCTCCGTCCTTTCTGTTTTTGTTGTTTGCAAAAAAATATATAGTATTTATTGGTAACCAGCAACAGGTGCAATTTGTTATTCGCTGTCATTCTCTCTCCTGCCAACAAAAACGTTCCAAGTAGCAGTGCGTAATTCTGCTTCATAAAGTCGAACAAATACATTTGGTCATATAAATAGCCAGTTTATGGTCTACAGTGTAGTTGGTAAGTTATGGTAGGCCAACTTGGAGTGAATATACAGGGGGAATTCTTTGTCTAGCTGAGTAGCCTGGCAGGTGCGCACGTAGGCATAGCCTACGGCCGAACACTGCAAGCGCTAATAATTCGTGCTCTCACGACAACCACGTCGTTAACTTAAATAGGTTAACATCACTCTGAGTTCGCATTCAAGCAAGCAAAACGATGATTTGAATACATCTGTTTCTCTGGAAGGGCAAGGGGTAACAACAGGACAACACAGAGACAGGCCAGAATGCAGGACTAATGTTATGAGAGTATTACACTAATATGGGATATTCTACGGAAAAATATATTAAAACGGCAAGACAGCGGGGAAACGTTAAAATGATAAACCCGGAAAAAGTTGGCATGTTAGGTATTTTTCGGTCCCTGTGATTATTTGTGAAATTGTGCAAACGGCCTTTTCAAGTCATTTGAGAAGGAAGGAGTGTAGCAAGCTCCCAAATTGAAGCTCGTCTGAGAAATTGAGTTTTGGATATTGTTCAGCTTCGGCAGCTTTACAATGACTGAGGAAGCCTAGAGACGAGTCCATAGCAACAAGTTCATGTGTTGAATTTGTTATTACCCAGTGTGCTTTGTTGAATGGTCTCAATGCTTTATTGTTTTATTTCATGTGAATAATTACTAGAGGAGTAACTTTTCAAGTAGGCTAATGCAGTTGCAGGAAGTGTGCATTTAGTTTCCATTGTGTTTCCACAACAATGTTAGTGAGTAAATCTACTGAAATGGCCACCATCTTGGTGAAGTGTGATGTGTAAGATCAGAAAGCAGAGGTTGATTTTAGGGCGGTAGCATATATTGATGTGTTTTCATGACGCGTAAGAGCGTCGGCGGAAGACATCGACAATTGGCCGGGGAGGGTCATGTCATTTTTGAAAATGCTGCTGGAGGGTCGTTGAAAATTATATAGCAGGCAGGGGAGGGTCATGCAACTTTTGATCGAAGCACTTAAAATCCCTCCGGTGATCCCGTTTATAAATAACGAATGGTCCCTAAACGGTTCAAGTTATTGAAGAGGGTTGTCCACTTTAATAACAATGCTCAGATCCCTGATAACAATGACCGTTTCTTCAAAGTCCGCCCATTATTCAATTATCTTGTTACGGCCTTCAGAAGAGAGCCAGAGACCCCCAAGCAGTCTGTTGAAGAGGTGATGGTTGCCTACAAAGGCAAGACTGCTGGCAACCTAAGGCAATACATTAAATCCAAGCCAGACAAATGGGGCTTTAAGCTATTTGCCAGGGCTTCACAGGATGGCTTCATTCATGACTTAATTTTGTACCAAGGGCAGACAACGCTTGAGGCTCACGGTGTCCCAAGACACCCGAACCAGCACCATGTCCTCTGGCCCAAAAACCATCTTTGCAGACAATTACTTTAGTGGCCTAGATATTGTGCGATACCTCAAGACCCAGAACTGCCGGTACACAGGAACAGCCAGGGACAACAGGACTGGCAATGCTCCACTCAGGCCCATCAAAGAGATGATGAAGAAGGCTGTCCCTCGTGGTACCTGTGACTACATCACCAGTGATGATGGGATCCTGATTGTCAGGTGGAAAGACAACAAGATTGTCACTCTGATGTCAACAGACATGGGGGTAGAGCCTTGGTCCTCAGTCTACAGGTACTGCAGTGACACCAAGAGAAAAGAACAAGTGAGCTGTCCATATCTCATCAAGAGCTATAATGCAAACATGGGAGGGATTGACAAGAGTGACATGCTGGTCCACCTCTACCGCACTCCCTTGAGAGCCAAGAGATGGTACATGCGGCTCTTTGCATACGCCATTGATGTCAGCCTCACTAATGCCTGGATAATGTATAGGCGTGACAGCAAGGCTCTTGGTATATGAATGATGGCCTGTCACTGAAGAACTTCAGGATCCAGGTGTTCAAGACGGCCAGTAGCTCAAAGTCAATGACCTCTCGTCCCCGCAGGAGCTCAACACCACTGCCAGGCAGCTCCAGCACCTCTGCTGATATCCCCAAGCCTATCCGGGTACACCGCAGTCACGTGCCACACTACTCTGTGCGGTTTGATGTGTCACTATTCCATGCCCCTGTCTACAGCAACAGCCGCCAGACCTGCAAGCAATGCAGCAGGAAGGGGAACATCATGAGGTCAAACCTTGTCTGCAGGGTCTGCCAGCTCCACCTGTGCCTCAATGCTGAGCGCGACTGCTTTGTCAAGTACCATGAAGCAGTTGCCTAAGTGACTGAACTGGCCTGAACTGGACTGACACAAGAGAAGAAATGAGTTCATTTTGAAGTGTTCCTAAATGGTCAATGACAGTGGCCAGTATTTGTACCTCAGGAGAAAAAATGTTTTCTAGTTTTTACAAATTACACTTTAAAAAAAAAAAAAACTTGAAAGAATGTGTTGTATTTTTAACCATGATCTTCGTGGCTGCTGATATTTTATTTGTTGTTTATAATTATTTTGTATTTAGTATTTATGATTTACTATTTTTTTCTTTGATCAATTATAGTTTATTTCACACATTATTATTTATTTACAATTATCTATGACAATTTTATTATTTATTTATTAATTTTATTATATTTTTATTAATATTTTGACTGTTACTGTTGTAACAAGTGGGGTTGTTATCGGTTCCAGAAAAGGTTCTGAACTTAACGTTGTGTGTATGTGTATTTGTTGAATATGTCAGTCCAGTGTTTTTCTTGTATGACAGTCAAGCCAGTATCAGTACCTCAAGACAGAGATGTCTCTAAATAAATGTTCTTTGCAGTTTGTGTGTGTTTTTCTCATATTTTTTAAAATTCACTCTCGGTATTTATTTTACCCTAGACAGGCAAGGACACATATATGGTAACTTCATTGACCTTGATTTGCTACGCAAAGATGAAAAATATTGATAACATTTTTTTTTTTTAAATGTCCTGAAACATCCCCCATTAACTTTCTGAGGTTAAAATTTAGAATTTCCAAAGATTTCAATGAGTGCCCTATAAAGGGCAGACGTGAACGGCAGGCTGAACAGATCTGCAACAGAAGGGGGTTGCTATGTTAACTCCAGCTGGAAAGTCAGCCATCTTCACCAGCTAACACGATAATCCAGTTACTGTACAACAACAGTATGACAGTTACAGGAAGATAATCGCTCAGATTTTCGTTATTAGGCCACTTGAAAATAGGCTATGGCTAGGCTAATCACTGGAGGTATTTTAATATTATGTTTGTTTTGCTAATGGTTAGGCAAGGCCTCCCTGTGGTTTTGATCAACCTAATAATCTTTGAAATGTCAATTGTAAACACTAAGGTGAAATGCGTTGAAACTGGCATGCCACCAGAACAGACATTTTATCGGCTTTGAGGTATAATAAAGTCTCCAGTCTTGTAAATTCACATTATGTAACATCCATAACATCACATCCATAACGCACCATTAAAGGTTTTAAAAGCAAGAAAGTGGCACAATTTGGTCATCACACTTTACATTGATATAAATCAGCTTTGCACAGACACTATGGACATTGTCGCATCAACACTGTATGTGTAGCATAAACGTTTCCTATAAAACGTTATGGATGTGACATGGCCATGGAACAAATGTAAGGAGTTGTGCTCTTAAAGGCAAGCTGAGCCTAGACATTGCTCTACCATTCCCTTGTCAATCTGGAATTTGTCAAATGGCACAATTTGTTTGAACCTTGGGTCCATTTATCCACTTTTTAAATATGTATAATATTACCATGTGAAAAATGTTGTTTCTGTATGGTTGCACACCATATTTATGATGTAAAAAGAGTGTAATTCTCCATCAAATGCAATCAGATCAGTTACAAACAATAAAATATAGACCTAAATGAAGATTTTAACAACAGTTCTATTTGCGTATGCACAACTTTTTTTTTCCATGATCAAGGATGACCTTTGCATGGAATTGCCCCATGACAAACATTTGGTAAATACAGTAAATGCCTTACTTTGCTCAGAAATGCCAGTCCAAACATGATGAGGCCAGCTAGGCTGGTGACTAGAAAATGAGCGAAGCGCAGCATTTTTCTTGGTTTCTGTTCATCCTGGATTGTGGGCACCTCTCGTGCACAATCCCACGATTTCCTGCCATTAGAAAAGTCAATTTAATTTGATTATATAACTGTATATGTAATTTGCATTAAAACATGCCATTTTAAATTCTTCAGTGCATTTGGTTTCTTACAAAAGGACATTTTCATTCATTTTATTATTGTCATTTTGACATGTAATTTGTCACTGTTGTTGTTATCATATTCGTATGAAACATAATGTTATTTAACTGTTAGACATTCTCATATGTCATAGTTGTCTGATATGGTCTGGTAAGTCATGTTAAACAGTGGATAAACTAAGCATTCACTGGCTCAAGGTTGTGGGGAGGAATAGAAAGGCTAGTTATGAAGACAAGCTCTTCCCAATCATGAGAGGCCAGAGTGACTCTCTTCACAAAGTGAAATGAGGTAGGCTACTGTACATTTACACTACGAACCCAAATTGCTACTTTTCATGAAACATTGTTAATTTGGCTATGTGTCAACTGTAAGATCTGATTTTATATAATGATTAAATTAATACACCGCGGGGTCCTGCTTCCCCTGCTGGAGCGAATTAGATACAGGTGATATAATTGTGTGCTGTACACACATTTGTATGTGATTATCAATTCACTCTATTTTGTTTTGTTTATGTGATTATGAATATTTATTGTGTTCAAGATCTGTTTCATGAGGATATGATCTGTAAATTAAGTCATAATTAAGAGTAAATTACATACAGTGATGTAAAAGTCCGGCTTCAGAAAGTAAAAGTCCTGCCACATATTTACTTCAACCATTCACTAAACCAGCTGATTCTAATTGGCACAACTCAACTTTTACATCTCTGATAGGGTATATAACAAATTCCAAGAAACCCCACCCATCATTTCTGCTTATTGTTCTGATTCTGATGGCATTCTTGAGCAAATGCCAAACATGCCTTTGTGCGAGACCTGTATGGCATGTGAAAAATCCAGAGATGACACTCTCATGCATAATTGATGTGACCGTAAATCAAGTCAACAAGGAAGTTGAGGCATAAACATTTGCCCAGGGAATTTCAAAATGCAAATGAAATGGGGTGCAGTAAGTAAGCAAGTAAGTACAATTTATTTCTAAAGCACATTTATACACAGCTTGCACTGACCAAAGTGCTCTACAGAGTGCAATTAAGATAAAATAAAATACATATACACATACATATACATAATAAACAAGGAACAGCAGGTCACAGAAAGCAGGCATAGCAAGTTAGAGGGCAGAGAAGGCGAGAGAGTACAGGTGGGTTTTGAGCCTGCATTCAAAATGGAGGGGGCATTTCTTATATCAGGTGGCAGCTGATTCCATAAGCATGGGGCAGCGTCTGCAACGGCTCTGTCACCTTTTTGTCTTAGCCAAGAGAGGGGATGTGGAGAAGGTCAGAGATATAGGTTGGAGCCAGATCATTTTGTGCTTTAAAAAGCCATTAACAGAATCTTGAATTGGATCCTGAAATGGACTGGGAGCCAGTGAAGGGAGTCTAAGACTGAGGTAATATGCTCCTGTTTTTTGGTACCAGTCAGCAGCCTTGCCACTGTATTCTGGACCATCTTAAAGCATGACAACAGTGATTGAGGGAGGCCTAGGGTTGTATAATATTTATCTTAAGTGTCAACTTTTCTGATGAAGTTAGCATGTAATTAAATGTAAATTAAATTAAATGATTAAATTATAATCATACAAGAATATGATTGGTTGCTGTTATTTTGTGCATTTTAAATTCACAAAGTTTGGAGTACACTTTTATGTTCAGAGTCAGCTGGGCTTATGAGCACCATCCCCATAGCTACATTAAATTGAACCATAAAGCTAATTTTTCATTGGGGCAACCGTGGCCTACTGGTTAGCGCTTCGGACTTGGAACCAGAGGGTTGCCGGTTTGAACCCCGACCAGTAGGAACGGCTGAAGTGCCCTTGAGCAAGGCACCTAACCCCTCACTGCTCCCCAAGCGACGCTGTTGTAGCAGGCAGCTCACTGCGCTGGGATTAGTGTGTGCTTCACCTCACTTTGAGTTCACTGTGTGCTGAGTGTGTTTCACTAATTCATGGATTGGGATAAATGCAGAGACCAAATTTTCCTCACGGCATCAAAAGAGTATATATACTTATACCATCCCCATAGCTACATTAAATTGAACCATAAAGCTAATTTTTCACTTGTGTGATTCAGCATTTTTCTTGTCTTTAATGTTTACTGCTGTGAATTCTTTGCTGTTTACTGATTATAATTCATGTTGCATTTTGATCTTGATAACAAATTAATCATTCATAAATAGGAAAAGGGTCATATTATTATTGTTATTATTAATAATAATAATATTGATATTAATAATAATAATAATAATAATAATAATAATTACAGATACCTGAAAGTTGTGCTCCTCAGCTTCAAAACCTCCTCCATGTCCCACTCCTTGTCCCCGCTCTTCAAGTACTCCATATCCACCTCCTCCATGTCCTCCTTCACCAGCTCAAGCACAACTTCTTCCTCTTCCTACATCAAACACTTTATATACACCTGCTGTGGGTGGTTCCAGTTTCAAAGATAACTCTCAGAGAAAACAAGTTTTACAACCTTTATGCTAATGAGAGATGTAAAATGTGATACATCCAATGAGGTTTGACTAGCTTAAAATATATTCTTCTTCAAATACAGTATACATAAATGTGTTGTGTTAGTGTGATACAGATAAACAGTAATGATACAAAACATATATTTATTTTTAACAGTACAAGTATTAATTTTGTGCTGAATGCGTTGGGAAGGTTCTCGTGACTATACTGATATTAATCTCTGCTTAGACCATAAGGCTACAAAACTGGCATATGATAATACCAAAGATCCTTAATATTTATCAACCGTCTCTGATAATACTATAAAATGATGTGCTTACAAAGTTTCAGACAGTTCTTGACATCATAAGTGCCATGAGGCCGTAGGTTCCAGGGGTTTTAGAACACGCAGCGCATGGGCGGATTATGAACTTTCGGGCCCCTGGGCCCAGATGTATTAAGGGCCCCCCACTTATTGTTGTATATGTGGGAGGCGGGGGGGGGTTGGGGGTCCTCCCCCAGAAAACTTTTAATTTGTTTGCTGTGATTTCCTGTATTCTGGTGCATTTTGGGGATGGCCAATACTAAATTCAATCAGATTCATAGCCTACATCCTGATTTGTTGATATTGATGCAATGGTTCCATGCAAAGGCTTGGGCTTCAGGGCCCCCTGACCCCTTGGGCCCCTGGGCCTGGGCCCGGTAGGCCCGTGCAGTAATCCATCCCTGACGCAGCGGAAGGCTTTCATTAAACAATGAAAAAAACAAACCTAAAACAAACACGAAATTTGGACTATCATCAATCTAGAATGTGACAGCATAATACTGTAAGTCTACACAGAACAAACAGATAACTCACAGAGCAGTCACAGAGAGACAAGTATATTATGATTAGGGACTGTATTTAGCGGGGGGGGGGGGGGGGGGGGGGTGGGCCGGTCGCCAGACGATCGGGTTAAAGATGTTCTGCCTGGCCCTCCCCCCTGGTCAAACTTTTTTTCCCAGGGGCCTCCCCCCGGCTCAAAAAAATTCTCCTAGGCCCTCCCCCCTACGTGAATCAAATAAAACTGGTCGAAAAATGACGTTTACAAGGTTAAAACGGCCAGCAAATGTCATAAGCACACATACACACACACGGGGCTACAAACCAGTGTGGTCACAAGCGGCCCGCGGTCGCCCGATATTTTAATCAACCCGACCGCAACTCGGACCGCGAATATTAATTAGGACAAAATTATACCCGACCCGCGATCCGACCGGCTTATTTACAAAGTGTGTGCTTTTGGTTATAGCCTGAATGCAGTAGTCCATTTCTGTAAAACAAACAAATTTATTTGCGAAACTTTATGCAGTAGAACTACACGGCATGCAGGACATAATGTTTGCGCAGGAGAGAGAATAAGAATAAGAGCGCAAGCACGCACGCAACCACCAAGGATTAGAACACTAGGATATGATTTGGCCATGGACATACTTCTTTCGAAAATAGAAATGGGGAGGCAAGGTAGGAGATACATTGCTGGTCAAAACGTTAGCGTAAGAACTGGTTTAAAATGCTGAATGAAGCACAAAGCTTTACTAAAGCACATCCACCGTTTAAAGTCACAAACACAACGAACTAAGGTAACTTTTATGCATGCGCGAACCTATACATAGCGGTAGATATGGCTGTGTAGTCTGTGCCATAAGATTTATTCCTGCAGGCTGCCATACTTTTAAATGGCTTCGCAAAAAGTAGGCCTAGACCATAACTTGTACTACTGTCATCTTCTTTAAGAACTTTTCCCAATATTTCCTATATCGCTTTTCCTGAAGGGGTGTCTTTATTATTTTAACTCGCGTCTTCAGCTTCTTTATTGTTGACTTACTGTATCGATGCTTTACTGTATTGATGCTAGCCTTCTCGTGATATTTTAAGTAGGCCTATTTATAGAAAATATATATTTAATTAATTTTAACTGACCCGCCCGCAAATGACCCGAATATCATTAAAATATTTTGTTTATGACTCATAACCGCGGGTGACCTGCAAGCTTACGAGGGGAGTTGTGGGAGATTCAGGTAGGGTTGCGACTTTTTGGACTCGTCCACTCTGTCAAAGAGACATGAATCATGTTTTGGCCTACAAACCTTTTAAAATATCGAAAACGGATCATTGATCAGTGGGGAAAAAATATCATGGATCAGGAAAAAAATATTTTCCTCGGCCCTCCCCCCAGGCCAAAAAAATTCTCCTGGGCCTTCCCCTAAGGCTTAAAAAATTATCTTAGGCCCTCCCCCCCCTGGTAAATATCGTACAGTCCCTTAAGGCCTTGGATTTAATTGGAATTAAATTAAGGCCTTTGCACATAGTGCATCGACACTTTCTGTCACTTGCCCACTAACACCAGCGTTACATTTTTCAGCTGAGAAGCATACATAGAACCCAGGAGGTATCATTGCAAGATGTTTTTGTATATTGAGAGAATGTGCGTTTGTTTTACTAAATTGTGTGCTCATTTGACTGATAATGCACACAATTTAGTACCGGTATATTGTGTGCTCGTTTTACTAATTTAGTGCACTTTAGTGAGCTCGTTTTACTAGATTGTGCGTTCATTTTAAATAAGTGCACTATTTACTAAATTGAGCGCACAATCTAGTATAATGAGAGCATAATTTAGTAAAACGAGTGCACATTCTCTTGATATATGTGGGGTTGTGTAGATTAACAATGGATTTTATGAGTAGTGGCAACAAATATTGAGCTGAATCATAATCTACAAGGTGGCAGTGAAAGAATTTGGTGGTGTCGTGGAGGGTTGTATTGGAAACAATGGAATCTAATGGAATCGAAAGTCGAAAGTGGAGTGCGCCACACTCATGCGTCATTCTGTGTGCCATCACTACAGTGTTTTGTAAGTTTTACTTCGATTTTCTTTGCTTCACACTTAATCATTGAGTTTCTATACCAAAACACTACATAACAAACACTTGACCACTTTCTGAAATGGTGTGATGGTTGGTGCTATAGGATACGTCAGAATCAACTGGTTCCCTTATCATGGTTAATTTGTACTCACTGTACAACTCTGAGGGTTTAGCATGAATAGTTGTCTCTAGGCCAGGGGTTCTCAAAGTTTTGATTGATGAGGGCCAATTCAGGAACCCAACAATGAACTGAGGGCCGCCAAAGGGGTGGGGTGGGGGGGAGAAAAAAAAAAACCTGGAAAATAAATCCCATTTGTAATCATTTTAATGACCAGGTTGCATCTCTACAGTTTATATTTATTGCATTAAACACATTTTAATTCATAACTGAGGCTAAACCTGGCAATACCTGAAAATCTTAAATAAATTACAATGCACACACAATCTCTACCCTCAACAGTCTCAGTGGGCCTTGCTTATTATCAGCATAGGCCTTATTCAGGGCCAATTCCAGCTACCAAAGCACCACAGGAAAACCTGACGGCCACTAAACACCACTAAACGGAGATTCATTCTTTTCAAAGCACACAGTACAGTTGTACAGTTTTAACAGTTTTACAGATGTTATCAGATGTTATCGCGGGCCGCCAGAAATGTTTCCGCGGGCCGCCATTGGCCCCCGGGCCGCACTTTGAGAACCTATGCTCTAGGCTTTCTCCCCACAAAGGGTCTTCAGTGTGTTTTGCTGTAACATGTGTAATATGTGTATTGGATTAAAAAAATATTGGTTTCAAATGGGTGGAATCAGAAGCTGGTTAATTGGTCTCCCTCAAAATGCTGTAACTGTAATGTTTGTTTGTTTGCAAATTCTCTGGAATCAGTCTGAGTCTCAATTATTTCAATAATTCCCTTTGTGTTCAGGAACTTGTTCAGTTTACATTTTCTGACTGTAAAGTTTATCATGGATATGCAACAGAGACATGCATTATAGAAGAAATCCCTTTGCACAGCCAACTTAAACAAGGTGTTGGTGGATTGCAGGTTTTAAAGTTCATAAAAAGAGGTGGCCACCGCAGACTGTTATATTTTTTTTGTGATTTTTATTGAGCAACGGTGGTTGCTCAATAGGTGGCCACGATAACAGTGTGCGGTGGCCACCTCTTTTTATATAGAGACATGCATTATGTTAAGCTCATCTATTAATTCCAGAAGTCAGTCAATGATACAAAACTATTTCATGAGATAAATTAATTCCCCCCCTTCCCAAAAAAAGTGGTGAAAAAGAAAAAGAAGCAATGAGCCAAGCCCTAGTATGATCAGATGCAAGCATATGACAGTGGGAGGTAGTGGGAGGAGAGATCTGCAGGAGGGGGAAAAGATTAGGTTAAGTTTTTGTCTGAGACCGAGTTCATCAGAAATTCTCAGGTAGAGAGCTGGAAGCAAGGGAAACCTGTAAGTGCAGGTGAGCCATGCACTGATTATCACTTTTCAGCCTTGCCCACACCAGGAAGAGAATAATTTAACCACTAGATGTTTTCCAATCTGTCAAGTTTCGAGATGCACCAAGTACTTCTGGGAAACACTGCTGACTCTTCAAACTAAGGAGAAGGTAAGACATGGCTCATTTAAGCTCCTTGGACTGCTTCCACTGTTCCACCTGGTCTTTTATTCTTTTATTGATAATAATGTTTCATTATTCTCTTAAGGTGACTTACTGCCTAGCTTTAAACTTCAGATTTACCATCAAAAGAACTGCTTGAAGAAAACTGACTTATGACAACTATTTATGGAGTGAGAGTTTATTAGTCCCTGGAGAGATATATCTGAACCTGCACTGTGTCTTGGTCAGCACTGAACGTTGGGAGAACTCCTGGTGATCCAATGAGGCATCAATCAAGGATGCACCAAGGTCGTCTACGACTTCGCCCATGGCTAGAGGAGCAGATTCATTCCGGAAAGTACCCTGGAGTTGTTTGGCTTGATGAGGTAAGCTGTGGGCATTTAAAATGTGATTCATGGGTCGCAACTTAAGTAGCCTTCAGACATGCTAATTAATAGCATTTTTTTGCACACAAAAAAAGCTGCCATACCTAGGAAACATTATGAACTAGACAATATTTATTAGCAATTTATCATCTCTTAGATAGAATATTTTTCATGAAGATCAAGACTACACTATTGAGTTATTCATCTTGATTAAGCACCTTAATACTTATCAGGTAGTCTCTTTAAATATGTTTGAATAACTTCATAGCATTACACTTTGTTTTGTCAATCAACTCTACAGATTTTTCAATTGTTTAATGTACTACAGACTGCCAGGGTTTTCCAGATTCCATGGAAACATGCTGCTCGACATGGTTGGAATATAGACAAGGACGCCACTCTGTTTCGAAACTGGGCAATTCACACTGGTAAGGGGCAAGTTCAGACAAACAGCGACAAGAGCAAGGATCTCTAATTACACTTTCTCAAGCATGCTGTCTAAGGATGCAGATACAGTTGCATGTGTAAATATCAGATTGCCAAGCCAAAACAAGCACTCCTATCCATCATTAGAGTTGTGTGCTTGTGACAGTGTGCAGTCTAATGATGTTCCTGTATGGCTTCATTATTCCATGGTTGGACTTCCTTGACAGTTGAAAGAATGCTGTAAAACAACAATGTAGAAAGCAAGTCCCTGGCTGAGTTACATGTGAAAATACTATAGTACTGGTTCAAGTTCAAGTAGTTTATTGTCATGTACTCATAAAAGGAATTATAAGTAATTAAATTCTTGTGCTCCAGAGCCAGCTCAACTTTAAAGAATAAATTAAAAGTAGTAATTAAAAAGGTATAAAAGCAACAACAAGCATGTTAACTAGTGAAGCACTGATGGTTTCTGATAAACAACAAATTAAGGATGTCATTCTTAGCAAATTAGACCAGATGAAAAGACCAGCCTGTATAGAACTTTGCTTGACCATCAGGGTTTGTTAGTCCTATTTCAACAAGATTTCCATTGTGATGGCTTAGACAGAGCTACACTGTAACCAACTTGGTAGCTACATAATGCCCTTTGTACTATTTGACAATTCACTTTGTATGATAAAATGTAAGGGGTCACATTTTTTATATTATATTTTCCAACTAATCAATGCTCCTATTTCCTATTCCTATTTCTGGAAATTACCCAAGGCATCATCAAAGGGTTACACACAAAAACAGCAAACATGCCTGACTGCAGATGTGTTAACACTTTGACAAAAGGGAAATATATAAAGGCATCTTGAATTTCAACTTGTACGCTGTGGTTTACCAAAATCCCACCCCAAGGTAAACAACATTCTAGCAGTCCTGAAACAGTTCAGATCAGCGTAGATAAAAAACAAGTTGCGCTGAGCTTCCCAATCAGTCAATCTTCTATATTGTTTTGGTGTATTCTGAAACTGAATACAACCAAAGGCTGACAACAGTGGTAGCAAGTAATGAACAAAGTAAATATCAAGGGTGTTTATTGATGAGATTAGGTGGACCATGGTCACTTCATATCCATATGCCAAAAAACAAAAACAGAATGTCAGAGCAGGCATGCTCAAACAGAAGTGACTGCCCTATCACTACAGATCTGTTTTCATAGTAAACGTTTCTTCCCATGCACCCAAGGCAGGCACAAACCTGGCATAGACAAGCCAGACCCCAAGACATGGAAAGCGAATTTCCGCTGCGCTCTCAATTCTCTGCCAGATGTGAGGGAGCTGCATGACAAGAGCATGAAGAAGGGGACCAACGCCTACAGGGTCTATGTGATGCTACCAAGTGCCAGGAGCCAGAGGAGAAGGAAAGGCAAGCACCAAATGTCACTCCGTAATCTTAAATGTGCTTGTCACAGGCTCCTAATCATGGAGCAAAATTAGTCCAAGACCACCAGAAAACTTCAATGAAAAACTTTTATTCTAGGGGTCCTGATTTAAATGTTGGGCAGAGTCTAAAGTCTAATTAAAGCTGGCCTAATGACTATGCAAAACCTATGTGCAAATTTAATACCATGAGAAAAGATCAGAACAGAACAGAGGTGGGTCAGCTGTCTTACACACCACATGATGCCATTAGTTCATGCACAAGAACTTTTCTCACAGACTGACTTTGCACTTTGCCCAGCATTTGGGACCCAGGACTCTATGTACGGGAAAATTTATAAAATAGGCCATTGTTTTTCATTACGTGTAACTTCTGAGTAAATCTGACCACACAAGATTTACTACATGCTGAATTAATGTGTTGGCAATGTTCTTTTTCAAAGGTCTGCAGCAGCCTGATGTTGACATCAAGAGCCGACTTCCCTGTCTGTCACCAGTCACAAATGCTCCACTGGAGAGATTCACAGGTAGCGCAGAATTTATGACTGTAACAGGTCTTGTGCAACACCGACATTTACTGTCTTAACCCTGTTCCAGTGGAACACCTGTCTTTCTTTTGCAAACTCATATTGTTACAGTATAGGATTGTTTAGCACCAAAAGTAGCTGTAATGGACCCTAAATTACCTTATTTTTTAACAATATGTCCTTGGAAATAAATTGTGAGTTTAGGCAACACTAGTTGCACTGTCCTCTGAAACAGTTTTTGCGTCTTCTCAGAGGCTTTCTGTAAGTACAGAGAAGATGAGCCTGACCCCATATCCAACATCTTCTGCAGAAGAGATCATTTTCCCACATTCAATCCCATAAAGGAAGAGGATGGGTCCAAAGATGACTTCCATTCCCTGACACATTTCAACACTGAAGCACATGGTAGGAGGGCACATAACTAACTGTTCTATAAGAACCTCTAAGTAAAGTCTTGTGGACACATCACTCACAGCATTTCTGAAACCCCCACAGATGGCCAGTTTGTTTCCAGTGATGAGCAGGCAGAGGCTGTCCTGAAGGCAAGTCTTAAGCCTTATTTATGCTCCCTTTGCCTATGAACATATTGATTCATTATTGAAATGTATTTGAATGGGCTTTCAATTCAACAGATAGTTGATCATCTCAAAAGTGTGGACCACTGGAACCCCGCCAGTGAGTTTGACAGAAGCTGGAGGCCAGCAAGCTCAACGTGGATGGACTTCTGTGAGTATCACCAATTAATACTAGTGATGCAGCAACCAAAATACACTTCCAATTCAGATTTACTGAGATGACCAATTTTGGGTAGAACTATCCTCAGCCTGGACTAATTTTGTACATAACAGTACACATTCATGAATGCAATTGGGCAGTGTATGCAAACTTAGATGTAGATCTGACGATAAACCATTTACTTATGAATTAAAATAGTGTTTGGTTGTAACAAATTCATAGAAGTAATGGTGTGTGAAGCACTGCCTGTTACAAATTTCAAACTGTATGAATACCTTGTTAAAGTTCATAATGTTGATGTATATTTGCAGGTGACACCATGGACAGTCCAGGATGCCCCTTACAAAGGGACAGCCAATTCAACACCATCATTCAAGGACAACTTTTATAGGTGCAAGAGTGAAGACAAATTATGGATAGAATATTTACTTTTTTAAATACATTATATATATATATATATATATATATATATATATATTACTGATAATTTGTTATAATGTGAATGAAGCCAACAAGTTTAACTTTCAATGGCTGCCTGTAGAAAGTACCTATTTAGCTTGTACCAACACTGTTTGCTTTCCTAAATAAACTCAGTTTTGCCTGTTAGTTTAGTCATGGATGCTCTTTCTAGTGACTTCCTACACTCTAATACAGTTATGAGGTAAAATTATGTACACAAAAGCAGGATTTCTTATAAGACCATGTTTAATGATTCATCGCATTCAAGTGAATGGGCTCATTAAATTGTGACATTTAAATACCAAATTGCAAAGCAATCAGCTCATAGCATGAACATTTCGGGGAGAAACTTTCCGGTATGGAGTAGCCTTCCCCCCAAAAAAACATCCCAAAAAAGCCAGCCTGAGGGGCTGACAACAGTCACCTCAAGTCCAAATGTGTGTGTAGGCCCTTGGTTATTCAAAGGCCTTGCTGAAGCTGCGTTTCTGTCCGAAACCCCCTCTTCCTCGACTTCCTCCTCCTCCTCCTCCTCCTCCCCATCTGTTGTTGCCGTTCCTGTTGCCAAATCCACGGCTGCTGCCTCCTCCTCCCCTACCACCAAAGGAGCGGCCACCAAAGCCGTTGGAGTTTCTGTCACCACGGTTACGCATGTTTTCCTCCATATCGGGCAGCTCTGTGGCAATGGTCAACTGACACCGACGACCGTCTGTCCAGGCGTCCTGAAAGTGCACAAAAAGGATTTTATTTCAGTCAGCGGCATATTCTAGAGATGGGGAATATTTGTGATCTGTTTTCTAGCTCAAAAGATCTGTTCATTCTCAAAAAACATGTGAACTTACTTCTACAAGTCAGCAGTACTGACCCAAAAAGCCTTGGCCAGAATTATCCATAATCTACTAATAGCCAAAACTGTCTCTTCTCCACGTAACCAGCAGTGGACCAAGGATCATCCATATTTTACTATGTTTAGGTCTTACTTAAAAATAAGTCTGTTTGCCGTAACATACGTATCCATATTAACAAAAATCTGTTAGTAATAGTAAGTAAGTATAAATTTATATGACCCCCAAAATATATATGCATATATGTAGTCTGTTAGACTTGCTCTTGGCTTGATGGCGTGCATGCAGATAGGCCCACTTCTGTCATCACGAACAATCAGTATTACCACTAAGCTTGCAAGTTAAGGCAGCAACATTAACTGAAGCATTTCATTGCCCTAACCTCTTTCTCACAGAATTGAGAGCTGACCATATTTAAAACACTGACTGATGCAGTCACTTACCCTATGATTTGATTTGGAGTTTTGTAAAAGATCTTCCTGCTGTTCTGACCCTAACTTTCACACTGAAGTCCAATAGCTGAAACAAGCACTTGTTAATTCTCATCCTTACTTGCATGAAAATGGAAGGCCATTCGAAGCAGGATTAACTGCCGTCATAGAAAGTACCTAACAGGGCAGCGTGGCATTGAGTGCAGTTTGAAACGGATCAAACACAGCTAGCATACTGTACATCTATCACAGAAAAAATGGCTAGCATACATCTGCTTGACTCGGACATGGACTCATTATACACGACTGCATTATACACGTTAAGGCAAGAAAACAGTCATTGGACTGTTGTGTAATTTGAAGCCTGCGAAGCCTCACATCCCCAAGCTTGAAATAATAATTTGCTGTGTACTGGTACTCTGCAGCTGCTTGGAAAACGAGCTTGTGTGTACACACATGGCATTTACAGGCTTGCATTCCAAACATTTGTCACTGTCCAGCTGATTAAGGTAACCAATAAAAATCACCCCCACACCTTACCTCCCTCTTCTGCTGGTTCTCACTCCCTAACACACACACATACTCACACACAGAGGTTTTCATACCTGATAGCTTTTCACCTTGTCGGACGGAACATCAAAACAGACACCCTACAGAAACAAATCAAAACACAAAGTTGTTACACCAAAATGTAACCAAAATTGTTACACCAAACCAAAATCACCTTGAAAGAATAGATTTGTTTTGATGTTTAAATGTAGGCAAAATCAGTGTCTTACCTTCCTTCCTTTAAGGAAAGTCATGCGCTGGATCTTATCGTCGATATCCTCCCCCAGTTGTTCCTTCAGGCAGCGCCAGCCGTAGCTGATGCTGTGCATCTCAATAGAGCAGGTCATAAGCATCGTTGTGTATCCCTGAAATAAGGGCAGACACCAAGCGGTCATTCAACAAAATACTGTACTTAGAACGAACTACAAGTGCCTACTCATACTTAAAAATAAAATACTGACAACCTGTTGGAAGGCTATTTAATAATTTAACGACACTTAATAGAACGACGTTGGTTTTTGGAACTTCCATAGAGTCCTTTTCTTTGCAAACACCGCGCTCTCCTGTTTGTTCTCTTGTTTGTTTTCTTGTGGGTGCGTGATCCAGGGAACTCACAGAAAATCACAGAATGGTTGCACTCCAAAAATCTTTCTTTCTTGCTTTTATTCCATTTAGCAACAGGGGTCAACGAACAATGTTCGTTTGTTAGTTGACCCCTGTTGCTAAATGGAATAAAAGCAAGAAAGAAAGATTTTTTGAAGTGCAACCATTCTGTGATTTTCTGGAACTTCCATAGAAACAGAGACTGTATAATACACTGTATAGCTTTGAGTATTGTCAAATTTGAATAACTTGGCCAAAAGCTATTGTAGCCTTCTTTCTGTTAAAGATCAACTGATCAGTGATTTATGCCTATCTGATCCGCCTTTTACCTTAAACAAAAGCTGGTACTGTGTTTCCTGAATACTTACATTCAAGCAAAAAATCTCCATTTGCCTACCAGTGTATGATGCTTGCATGAGGGAAACACCCCAAAACAATAGCACCCATGTAATTGCTGCTGTGTTGAGAAGTATTGCTCATGCAAGCATCATGCAACCATGCAAAAGAAATGAAACTAATTATATCTTACATTAGTAAAGCAGTCCTCTGACGTGCATGTCACAAGACATTTAAGTGAAAGTGCATGTATGCAATAAAGGCATAATAATAATTGACCTGTCGCTAAGCCCCGCCCCGCATTGTTACCGTGTGAAAAGACAGACAAACAAACCAGACTTGATTAGAAATACATTGTGGACAATGGCAGCTGACAGTATATGAAAGCAGGCTTTGAGGACGTTTTGGTCGAAAAAGGATTTACTTTCCTCCAGAAGCTATCAAAAGGGACTTAATTATGCTATGGAGGGGTGTATTCAAAACTTTAGAATACATACAAGGTGACAAGCAGTTGTGGCGAGTAGCCGTGCAAATCACTGTGCAAAAACCACTGGTTAATGCTAGCTAGCTAGCGGAAGATTGATACTAAGATATGTTAGGTTACGTTAATATTAGTGTTGTCACGATACCAAAATTATGACTTAAATTTATACCTGCCATAAATATCATGATGCTCGATACTGAAACGATACTACGGCGAAATCCTAAGATATCTGGAAAAGAAAGGACTCATACCTCCTCCAAGTGCACTTTTGTAATGTGCAGGTCAATTCTGGGTTCTAAACTTCCTACATAATTATTATTTTTATAGTCAGTAAAATAGTAGGCCTACTTTGTCTGATTAAGTCCTTTATTTTTTGTTATAGTTCATTTACATTGTGTTGTGTTTTGCCAATAAAGTAGCTTTAAATAGCCAAACTAGACTAGATCAAGGTCAGTGTTTAAATTACTGCATGCAAATCACTGAATGCTATGCAGAGGGGCCTAATCTTTAGGCCATCTGATGTACAGTATAGGCTTCCCTAGGCCTTCCCGTGTTCATGGGATTTCTTTGACAGTTGCAAAGGGAAAAATGTGAGGATAGTCTTCTTTGCGCCCAGTGTACAAGTACGACGTTCCAACCACTCAGGTCTTCGTGAGATAGGCCTAAACCATTACCTGTTGCAATATGTCTGTGTGCATTCCTACATTAGCCTACGTCTATTTCTTTGATAACATGATTTGCTACCACGTAACAATAAGCCGCTATTATTATTAGGACTCAACACGCTTTGGTGGTGGTATTATATGCTGTGGGCTTTAATTAGCGCATTTCGGGTAGCCTATCCTACATCTGGGCAATACTTATTGAACAAACTGCAGTCTACATGCCATGACAAATATTACCAGTAGTACTGACCGAACATGAAATAGATTGTTTACAAGTTATGGTAATGTTATTCTGGCGTGAACATTGAGCTTTCATCACGTTAGCACCCTATGATTACAGCTAGTTATGTCTCGTCAAAATGATTAGCTGCTACAGCTCATTATGTCTCGTCAAAATTCATTGATGAAGGAAGGTTCGCTTTATCCCAGAGAACCATACTCGTTTCACTTAGGCTAGACTAAAACAGAAGAGAAGAACTTGGCACTAACCATGTAGTCGTGTTTTCTATAGCATATTCGTCAACCTGTCGTTCTTTGAACAAAAATGTTGGGATATGTCTGCGAGGTGTTTAGCCAAGTTCCATGCGTAGCCTACTGCTTTTAAATGACTTTGAAACATATTTCACAAACGGGCCTCTGTGTACCTGATGGCTTGCCTTCACTATTATTAATTTTATTATATTTACACTATTATTTAATTTATTATTATAAAAACGTTGGAAATCGTATCGTTTTTTGCGTGAAGGCATCGTAATACCTTTTTAGTATCGATACACCGTGCAACACTAGTTAATATTTGATGTAGTAAGAATATAGTAGTTGGTTAATGAGCATTTTCATCTTGGGATTTAACAGGGAACCTGTGCCCACGTTGTTGGCTTAGTAGCCTAGCCTACATTACGTCGAGCTGTTGCAAACGCTAGAGACGTCCTGTAGGCTATTGTTGATGAAAATATACCCCGTTTTCTAGCCTCTCGGGGTACCGGCTATCAGTATTACACGTCCCCCTGCAAAACGTTTGACCATGGTTATCCGTTGGGGTTTTTTGAGTTAATAAACTCCATAAATAACCATTCATTTGTCATTTTATGCCTCCTCTCTGTTGTTTCCTATGGAGTTGTCCGAGCTGATGTCCGAGTCCCGTTGAGTCATTGGCTCATCAGTGTTCTAAGGGTGGCGCTTAGCTACAGGTCAACTGTGATAGTGAAAATGATCATTTGAATTGGGGGGGGGGGGGGTGGTACGTGTAGATGAGCCCTATGACCCCAAAGTCTGCCATGACCGGGCCTCAGGTCAAAGAAGTTTGAGAAAGGCTGGTCTATATAACCTGCATCAAAATAAGGTTTGCAAAGACCCAGTCAGTTACGTCACAATATGCACATTTGTTTAAATTCATACCTACGTAATCACCTTGACCAAAATTTTACTTTTTTATTTTACTTTGAATCTTGAAAAAAAAAAATATTGACCTACCTACCAACCCATTTTTTTTTTTTTTTGGCTGTTACGGCAAACAAAAATGTCTACTGTCTATTCCACGCGTACATACGGACACACACACACAAACTCACCGAATCAGAGTTGAGGAGGGACCTCTGCTCAAGGCTGGTAGCCCCAGAGATGTGAGCAAGGGCAGCCGCCAAGGCCTCCACCGCCCCCCTGTCCTCAATCAGCCTCTCCGCTGCCTCCCGGAAATATCCCACAGCAGCTGGAGGAACAGAGTCCAGAAATCTGCGAGACACACAAGGTAAACACCCCCAAATTAGCACTGGAACTAATGGAGACGCAGTCAAGCACATGGGCAGCCGTGGCCTACTGGTTAGCGCTTCGGACTTGTAACCGGAGGGTTGCTGGTTCGTACTGGTTCGAACCCCGACCAGTAGGCTGAAGTGCCCTTGAGCAAGGCACCTAACCCCTCACTGCTCCCTGAGCGCCGCTGTAGCTTGTAGTGTGTTTCACTAATTCACGGATTGGGATAAATGCAGAGACCAAATTTCCCTCACGGGATCAAAAGAGTATATATACTTACTTACTTATACATTAAAAGTCCAATTATTTGAATGAGGATGGAAACCCCTTTGGTTTGTTCCAATTAGCAAAGTACTGCAGCAGAACCATTAAGCTTCTGTACATTATACACAACAGTACACCAAGAAAATATAGCAAAAAACACTGTACGGTGTCCTGTCTACAATGCAGGCACTCTGATTATTAAACCTCTTCCTGAAAGAGCCATGCCATCCAGGTCCCTCCACAGATAGCCCTGCACTCACTTCACAGCATCTTTACTGGACGATTTGATGATGTCATTGGCTGTGGGCACACCGACACGCTTGAAGGTGATGCCTGCTTTCTGTTCGACGTTGCGGAGCTGGTCTTCCTCTTTGCGCTGGTAGAAACAGATACACACACCAGTCCTGCCCGCTCTGCCGGTACGGCCAGAGCGATGGATGTAGGAGTCCACGTCCTAAAGTCCAGGAGAGAACAATACGACATTTACTTCAAAATGCTGCCTCCTGTGCCCACCGGTCACCTTAACGTGTAAATATGCACAACTTAACTAGTTTGTTTCATTTCTTTGCGTTTCTAATATCTGTCTTAGTCTCTCTTAGTCAGTGTCTTTTTTCCCCTTCCTTCATTTTGGTTTGCTTTCAGCTTTACAACGTCATTTTAATGAACACAAAAGAGATCAGAAACCCATTCCACCCTGCTTCACTGGACTGGCATAATGGTCTAAAACTGATGAGGCACAAGAAACATTGAAGCAATGCTGCAGGGCAACGCTTCTGAGTATTGTGTCATGATTATCCAATCAAACACATAGAACCGGTTATGTTGTTGCCCGGCAGCAGCATTGCTCAAAAGGTTGACCCATGTATCATCACCTTAAGTGAGTCTTCCATCCACCATCAGTATTCAGGGTGAGGCTTAATTAACGGATCAAACGAAAGGTCACCTATTCTCTTAAATCAGTCAGAGCACAAAGAATGCACGTAAAGAAAGACACATTGGCATACTGGCAGCGTGCTTGACCTTATGTAATGTATGCATCACCAAATCCTATTTCCAAGAAGGAGACAAAAAAATGATGGGGGAGATAAGAAACACACACCTTGGGAGGAGAGCACTGCACCACCAGGTCAATCTCTGGGATGTCCAGTCCTCGCGCAGCGACATTGGTGGCTACCAAGACCTCAAAGGTGCCGTTTCTGAAGCCCTTTAATGTGATTTCCCTCTGCTTCTGAGGAATGTCCCCGTGAAGGGACTGACAACTCTGTTGAACAGTCAAAGATGGAGAGAAAACATCACACACACTGGAAAGATATGGCCTGACTGGAGAGGCCACCTCCTTACCATGGTTTTGCGGAAATTAAAGAGAAAAAATGCAGTAATGAGCTCAACTGCAGTAGGCATCACATGATCGCGGTATTGCAGTGATGCGGTTATCGTCACAGTCCTACTCTCCACAAATTATGTAAATTCTCTGACTGAGTTATATGGAATTTTAAAGATGTGGCATTGCTATTTAATTATTCAGAATGCGTCAGTCAGTTTAAGAGATAATTAATTCCATTTCCTCATCTTCTTCCAATGAAGGAAGAGGAGTGACAAATATGTCACGCAAAGGGGCAATCTATATATAAATTAAAAGAAAAATATGAAAACAAATCATAAAAATAAAAAGGCCTAAGGCTCGCTCGCATAGTAAGACTACATTAAGGACAATATCAATAATAAACAACAATGTCAAACTAGAAAATGTAATTTTGAGGAAATTACCAGTGCATGAAAATATAAACATACTGTATATTAACATAAAATGCAAAACAAACTTTTACTTGGAAACAGTTGGCAGGAGTCATAGTTGATAACTGACAGTTGAAATGTCTGAACAGTTAAATAGTTGAGTAGTTTAAATAGTTAAATTATTTAATAGTAAATTATTGTAGTGAGGACATTTATTTTGAAACAGTTGTGGGCAGAGGAAATAGTTGAACAGAATCTGTAGTCTTAAGAGAGACAGATTGTATGCTTAAAGCCTGAGACAGAGTATATAGTTTAAAAATTGAATTTAGATAGTGTAATGGATGTTGATAGACAGAAAGTTGAATGGATGTTGATAGGCAGATTGTTTAATGGATGTTGGTGAATAGTTTAATGGGTGGATGAGTGAATGGTTTGAAGAGGATGAATGGATAGAAAGTTGGATAGAATGTGCCTTATATCCTTGTAGAATGGAGAGACACAGAGAGTTGGCCTAGTGAAGCAGAAAGCAGTTGATACAGGTGCAATCAGTTTAACTGACTCTTTGATGGGTCCTAGTAGTGAGCAGCTGGAAGTTGATACAGGTGCAAATCAAGTTAATTAGTCCATTGTGATGTCATAGTGCTAATGCAAAGTCTATGGGGAAAAATAAGCTTGTTTTTTATTAATATCTCAAAAAGTATAAAGTTTACAAAAGTGAAAAATACATTCCCCATGTGTTTTCAAGACTTACGTTACAAAGTTTGAACGAAGTTTCTATGTTAAACAGTTAAAGCTGAATTAGACGCAGAAATTTGGTGAGAAGAAGAAGAAGAAGAAGAAGAAGAAGAAGAAGAAGAAGAAGAAGAAGAAGAAGAAGAAGAAGAAGAAGAAGAAGAAGAAGAAGAAGAAGAAGAAGAAGAAGAAGAAGAAGAAGAAGAAGAAGAAGAAGAAGAAGAAGAAGAAGAAGAAGAAGAAGAAGAAGAAGAAGAAGAAGAAGAAGAAGAAGAAGAAGAAGAAGAAGAAGAAGAAGAAGAAGAAGAAGAAGAAGACTTCGGATAACAGAACAGTGCATTTTCATGCACTGTAATTAATCAACAGCCTAATGGAAATAAAACAATATTTTACAAACCATACCACATAAGAAGTGCTTAATGAACTAAGTTTATATATAGTTTTACATTTTTATATTTTTTTATCAATGTGTAAATCTGTTCATTTGACCAGCAATAAGAACCCTAGCAAATGCTGAAGAGATATGGGGCTTGTGGGGTACCTGTTTGACGGCGCTGTGCATGGCGAGCTCGTTGGCCTCTTTCTTGGTTTCACAGAAGATGATTGAGCGGCCATGGCTTCCGCTGTATACCCGCACCACATCTCCGATGACTGCAGCCCTCTGAGACCAGTGGCAGGCTATGGCCAGGTGCTGAGGACGCGAGGAGAGGGGGGGGGGGGGGGGGGTAATGAGACAGGGCAGAAACAGCAAGCGATCACAACACCTGAGACACTAATCCACCACCAGGAAATGAATTCCTTCTGCTTTGAAGCAATCCTGCCAACTGTCTAAAGGCTAACGCTTGTAGTCACCCATCTGAAGAAGTTCCTTCAAACCAGGGGGTCAGGATTTGAAGGGTTAGCTTCAGCCACTTAGCATGCCATTTGGCCGCCGACATTTTTGAAAACATGGCGTTACATGGTTGCAACTTCCGGCACCAGTTTTTACATGCTGATTGGTAGATGACAGCTCATGCACGAGTTTAGTGTTGGGCACGAGCGTCCTCGCGCGGCCATGTTGGTTTGCATTTCTGGAAGACGACAAATAAAACTAGCCTACTTGGATTAAGCTACTGATACTTGACTTAATGCCTACATGGTTTAGGCTGTATTACCGGACTTTGTGGTAAATAAAAGAAAACATTTTAATGTTCGTCTGTACGGCGTTCGTCTGCCTGCAAATGTAGCCTAGGCTTAACAAGCTGCAAATTCACACTGGGTGCAGCAAAAATCCCAGCTATCCACACGTTTCTTACATACCATGTCTACTTAATTAATAGTAATTTTCGTTGGATAGCCTATTGCGTAATAGGCCTACAACCTGTCCAAATATAGTATTTAGGGATTATTATTTGTGAAGCCTAAAGTGACACAATATTGATTCGCATCGTTTATTATCACATATGAACATCACATTAAATAAGCTAGGACTTCAGAGATAGGGCAAACTTTACCACCATTCCCAAAATGTTATCCCAACCAATTAAATGAATTTGCGCTTATAACGAGGTGAAGCGCGTTCCCGAACAACTTCTTTTCCTCTGAGGGAATGTCCAATCTTCATCAACGACATACCGTTGTACCTTACGTTGTCTCCGTCTGTAACGTGGAATCTAATAGGCTAATTCTAGCTGGTGCCGGAAACGAACACCCATGAAACGCCATTTTCGTAAAGATGGCTGCGGTCAATTTCATGCTTTTTTGGCTGAAGTAGCTAGCCTAGCATGGGCCATTGAAATGAATGGGGGCGGGACTAAGTCACTCTCTCCAGTTATATATAATACCTCCATGCTTCAAACTCAAACAAAAGGTTTCCTTAGTTCTTAATCTAGATCACAAACAAAGCATACTTCTTAATATATCGGCTTTTCAGACTTGTTTATTTTGATGATCACATCTTCCAAGAACCAGACTTCAAGGCCAGTCGTGACGTTTCAAAAGGTTGAGATTGACTTGATGGATGCTAAGGATATGCAAGACCTGCATAGTTCACCCTCATTACTGATTCAAGCCTCAGGGGAAGTTCCACTGAGGGCATTTTTTAGAAGCAAGAACGAGGAAAGAAAACTACTGTGGAACCATCAAGTTGCCAAAGTTGTCATCATCAAATTAAGTCAATGAACACCTAAAGCATAACACCATGCACCTGTTCACACGGTCATATGGAACTTACTTCAACAGTGGTGGCAGCTTTCTGGGTTTTCTTGCCAATCAGATCAACATGCATGCACTGAGGTCGCATGTACTTTTTGGCGACGGCGTACACCCATGATGGGCAGGTGGCAGAGAAGAGAAGAGTCTGAGGGTTGCTTGGCGAGTCTGTGAATAAATCAGTTTAGGTTCAAGTACACCATGCTGATGTTTGCCAACAATAAACTAAACAAAGACCAAGGAATCTAATGGGTCAGGTTTCAGGGCAACATTTTATGAGCCTTTAAATGGTAAGACTGTAAATCAGTTTCACAGAGAATTTGTGATCATGAATTGAAGTAAGATGTAATATTTATTTTATACACACAAATGGCTTATTTCACTGAAATGTTTTTGTTCAAATCTGTGTTGATTAGCACTTCACCTTCACATAGATAAATCATTCACCGGACAGGTAACATGAAAAGATGCTGATTAAAGGACAATTCCGGTGCAAAATTAACCTAGGGGTTAAGAACACATGCGTACCGAGTTTGACTGTTCTCTAGGATATATGTTTTCATGCTAATCGAATGTGACCCATGTAAAATGTAAGCAAAATGTGTTGTTTATATTTTTGTTCAGTATCACAAATATGCAGAGTTGAAAAAACTGTCCTAAACAGACCTTTTTGATATGAGGTGGACAGGATCTCCTCTACCGAATCTGCGAAACCCATGTCAAGCATTTGGTCCACTTCATCCAGTACCACATGCTTCAGCAGGGACAAGTCCAGTTTGTTGTTCTCGAGATGGTCTTTGATTCTTCCAGGTGTTCCCACCAGCACATCAATACCATTTCTAATAGCGTCAACTG
Organism: Alosa pseudoharengus; assembly: GCF_046254945.1. Classification (NCBI taxonomy): domain Eukaryota; kingdom Metazoa; phylum Chordata; class Actinopteri; order Clupeiformes; family Clupeidae; genus Alosa; species Alosa pseudoharengus. Next base: position 11,633,385 of record NW_027468620.1, on the reverse strand, counting down.
AGAATGAGAACAAAGACGACAATATAACTTCACCAGATAACCATGCACATGATGTCAAGTAACAAGGGAAAAACAAATTACCAACAGGGTCTCTTTAGTTCACTTCATCCGTGAAGAAAAATTCATATTCAAATATGTGATTATCGACACCAACGTCATACTTACTCTGGGGATTGTAAGAACTTCCTCCATAAAAACATGTAACAGACAGTTTCTTGGTGACATCTTTGAAGTCTTTAGCCACTTGAATGGCCAACTCTCTTGTTGGAGTCAGAACCAAAACCTGGAGGAATACAAGCAGTAAAAAAAAAAAAAAACTAAATTCAAAAACTCAAATATTTAGAAACTTAAATTCAAATAGACCCAAGGGACTACTGCGCTCTGGATACCGATATAGGCACACAAGGGTGCTTTTGAGTCTGCCAAGTCATACCTTTGGGGCTCTACCCCTTTTTTTGTCCTCTGCATCGGCCTGGATTTTCTCCACAAGGGGGATGGCAAAGGAGAATGTTTTTCCCGTCCCTGTTCTAGCCTGGGCGATCACATCTTTTCCATCGTAGACATGGTTAAAGGTCTTCGCTTGGATGTCAAACAGATATGTAACTCCTCGAGCTGCAGGCAGATGGCACCATAATCAAGCACATCATTATTTCAGTCAAGAAGCAACAGTATACAAACACAGCCCTTTACACAAAAAAGCAGAACTTAGAAGAAAAAGCAGGGGTCGTACACATTTCCAGAGAATTTCCATGACTTTTCCATGATTTTTTGACACATTTCCATGACCTTATATTCCTCAAAACATCACATCAACTAGCCTACTAGAATAGAAACCCATTCTTTTGAAACAGTCTGGGAAATCTGAATTAAAATTAGGCTTATCTATTTATTTATAATACCAAAAAAATATAGGCCAACACTGACACACCAGCAGGCACATTAGGCTATATTTCGGCCCTACATTAAATTAAGCAAAGTTGTGCGTTTCACTTTATTTGATCACCTACTGTAGACAAATACCCTCACATACCCACACCTTGAAATCCTGATTAATGTAATAGCCTGACCAATTACTAATCATCTCTTCTTCAACTCTGTCGGTTCATCATGACCAGTATCTTAATTGCCTGTTCAATTCCTGCAGCTTTGTAGCGCCACATACACTGGCTAGTGAGATGCAATGCTGAAGTTACGGGGCTGTAGCCTAAAGAACCCCAGTAGGCAACCACAAATGCAAAATGCCATCCAGCTGCAAAACTTCGCCTACATAATTTGTTGGCACACTCGCTACTGATATGCTGACGACAACCCATCCACGTTTCTGAATCTTCACAAAACTGACACGTAACAGTGAAAGAGATAATCTCAATGCAAACAACGTGGAATAGGCCTTACATGGCTAAACAACTGATTAAAAGGTTAATGTGCCAAACGTAAGATGACTATTATAAAAAACCTGTTTTATTTATCCAAGTAAAGCTAGACGTGATTAAATTGGTAGCCTATTTTCCTGGCATAGCACATAGCCTAGTACAACATTGAATTTAAAAGTTCAAACAAAGATAATTGGGCTTTCCGAAACATATCACTCCGCCCTCCGACTCCTATCCACCGTTTGTGTTCTACGGCAATGGGTAAAGTGAGTCGAATGAGTAGAGGGAGGGCAGAGTAGTTCCTTTCAGAAAAGGCCAATCTCTGGTCTCCGCGCGAAAGACACAAGAAAGTGTGCAACATGATCTGCCCAAACGCGATACATTTCAGTTGAATTGCAATGGGTGAAGCAAATTTCCATGACTTTTCCAAAACTTTGGGGTGTTTTTTTGTTTTCCAAAACTTTTCCAGGCCTGGAAATTGCCATTTTCAAATTCCATAACTTTACCAGTTTTTTTCAAAACATACAAACACTAAAAAAAGGAATTAATGTCATATAAACATAAATCTATAAACACAATTTTTTTTTTTCAGATTTTGTGTTTTCTCTAAATTACTTGTCTGAGGACAGATTCTCCCACATTCTCAATATCCAGGGTGATAATTGAAATCACTGACAAAGTCATATTTTCATATCAAAAGGAAATAAACACACTTAGGTTACACTGGCAATTTCTTTATATGACCTTGGGCCATTCTGACCAACAATGTAACCCTTTGATTACACAAGACTGTACCTTTGAGGAGATTGATTGTGTTTTGGGATATCCTGAAGTTTTTGAATGCTCCTTCTTTCTGTTCTGGTGTTTCCTTTTAGTTTATAGGGAAAGAGAAGGCAAGAGGAACACACAATGTAAACAATGACTTGTAATTTCACAACCACTTTTTTATAGGTTGTACAACATTCTTTTTAATGCAGATTTAGCCTAAATGTAATCATTACAGTGGTTTCCAAACTTTTATGGCTCACGGCACCCCTAAACATATCTCTCTCTCCATCCACGGCACCCCTATTTGTTTTACTTTTTACTCTCAACCTCCTATTGTGCATTATTTGTATACCATTTTATTTAACCATATGTTGGATAGGCCATGACTGCTTTTATTATAAATGCATTACTATGAGAAGATGAGGTTTCTCATTTTTGTTTTATTTAAATGAACCATTCTCTTTAATTCAACTCATTTAATAGAACTTTTGAAAAAATAGTGAACAGAATATGAACAGAAATATCAGGAATAGGCCTTCAACTAAAGGCGAGACACTACAGGTGAATAGGGTAAACTTTTTAACTAGCAGATATCACTATGAAACTTCCCCAGTTGATTACTTACATTAATATGACAAAAAAATGTATTACAAGTTTTCTGTAATTTATAAATATGCAAATTAGATGTTATCATATTATGTGCTAATTTGCATACATTTTAAAACACGAAATCTGAGCTTTAGATAAAGCCAGGTTCAAAATGATTATTTCATTGTGTTCAATTATTAGATGGGAAAAATAGAGGGATGTACGGATATCTACTTTTGTAATCCTGTAAATCAGAATATACTGTAAAAAAAAAACCTCAGTAAAAGTCTTGTAGATATAGTTACGTACTGAAAAGTTTGGTGTATGTACTGTAAGTGCTTCTGAAATGGAGATTTTGTGCTCAGAGTGCGAGGAAACTCAATTTGAGAAAACAGTCTTGAAACACAGCCAATGAGATTCCATTGTAAGCCTAGACTCGCCCTTGAACTTCTGCGATTGGCTGCTGATACTAAGGAAGTGTCCATATTTGGATTGCACATCGTCATGCAGGAAACAGCTTTCCAATGGTACTACACATGATGTTTTGAATCACGGTCGTGGTAGTGCATGAAACGTTAGAATACTAACTTTTGGTGAATTTAGGAGAAATAATGGCGCAAGTGGACAAAATATAATGAAATAAACACCTAAATGTGTAAATTAGACTTTGTTGTAGTAGTAGTGTGAAAGAATACATGCTAAGTTAGCAAACTAGCCCATAATCCCATAATTGGCCAGTGCATTAAAAAAACAGTGTTTGTACCTGCCGTGTCTAACCATAAAACGGTCTGTCCTCTCTCACAACTGTATTTTAAAAATTGATATTATGGCTAATTTCTTTTCTTTTTTTAAATAAAATAAAAATAGATCATTAAATGATCAAGCTTTGGACCATTCCGTGGCACCCCTGAGTATACGTCACGGCAAAATTTCCAAAGAATGTTTGTTTGTATACACTTCTGTTAAGCAGATGTTTGACAGGGTTTGTTTCTGGGTCGGTATGGGGGATTATGTATGTGCTTTTGAACTTGACTTAGAAAATAAAAATAATTGTTCAAAAATCCAAAGAAACATGGATCCTTGCGTGACAATTAGTTTGCATAGTGCAAGGAAAGTAGGGGGCATATACTTCTGATGGCAGAGCCTTGAGGATATGGCAATATCACACACAAGAGACTACATCAAATAGGGAACGTACCATTTCCTTCTCACTGTCACTGCAGGAATCCTCACTAGACTGTGCTGGTGTGGTAGATGTGGAATGTCCATTGGTTTTTGCTATGAGCTTAGGCGTCACTGCCAGGTTTCCATTGGCTGTTGATGTTGCATCTTTTTTGATCTTTTTCTTTTTCTGAGAAAGAATTTCAAAAACGAATTTATAAATGCACAGTACAGGCTTGTGATCTCACAAAGTGGGTATTGGCAAAAACAATACATGGAAGTGAACAAATAATGGAATAGCTTTACCACAATAATTTGGTCTTCTATAGAGTCACCATCAAGCCCTTCAGTGGAAGGCTTCACTTTCGTGTTGCCGTTTACATCAGTCAAATCTCCCAAGGCTGTGTCCCGTTTCTCCTTTTTCTTCTTTTTGGGAGTTGGTGGCTCACATTCATCAGGTTGTTCTTCAGCCACCTGTTTCTTTTTCTTGATCTTTCCATCCTTGGTCTTATCCTTCTTGGCTTTCTACAAATTGTGACATAAGACATTAATTATTTTGTATTTCAGAGAATAATACAATTCAAAACTAGAACTCCCAGAAGAGGTAGAAAAAGGAAACACTACAAATAAAAAAGTTCAGAGTAGATATCAGTACTGTACACTGACACATCAAGTTCTTCAACTACAACAAATGTTTATTAGTATACTAGTAGGCTAATCTAATGTTTGTTTTTTTTAATGCCCGTACGTTCAATGATACAACTTCAATGTCTGTTTGGAAGTGCCAGGTCGCAAAACATACTAAAAAACAATTGACCTCACAACATCCTGGCATTTACCAACACCACTTGGCATCATCCACGACCGCATCCAAGCCTACTGTAACCTATGTAAGCTGCTACGTGTTGAACACAAATTAAACTATTGCTAGCCGGCTAAAATACACCTGCCGTTATCTGTAACGCCTCTACAACTTCCGTAGTGGAGTCGGCTTCACCTAGAAATATAAAATATCCATCTAAACTTGAACTTCAATACGACAAAGTTGGCATATTTAAATGGCTAGTCAGACACGTGGCTCGCCTAAAAGCCTACATGTGTTTTCAGGGCCCCGGTCCACGTGCATCACACACGTACATGTCTCAGACTACAAACAAAACATTCGGAATGTCTGGAAGAAAAATACACACACATCTGACCCTTGATTGATCTACGATTAAGATCGAACAATGTTACTGACACGTCGAATGCTATTTTGCTTTCGAGAAAAAATTGAAGCCGCAAACTCTAACCCGATCGTAGCTAGGCTAACGTTAGCCAACTCGTTTGCGGCTACAAAGCGAACGTGTTGATATGATCATGACATTTTTCTTACTTTTACTTTTGCAGGCGTATCCATATCGTCAATGCCGATTAGAGTGGCGTTTTCAGGATCTTCAAAAAGTTTTGACGGCATTCTTGTTGTTGACCCGCTTAGGTGGACACAGCCTGATTCCACGGGCGAGGTCCGGAAAAGGAAGTTGTCTTCCGTACTGCAAAACACATGCAGCGATACACTATGGCAAGTGCTAGTGGCCAAACCGAGCAGCTCTGCAAATGGCCTACCTGCAGAATTTGAAGATAAGCTTTTAAAAAAAAAAAAACTCAACAAATAATCGGAATGAATATTGATCTTTATCTACATCTGCTGCAACAGTTGAGGGTCATTCCACGAAAACGTGTCATTTTATGTCCCTCAAACAAAAGTGTCTTGCAAAGCTGAATTAACAATATTTTTTTCATAATTATTTTATATTTTAGGAAATATAATAATGGTAAAAATAAATTATTTACTTTTTAAAGGATTTTAAGCACTTTTCGTATTAGGAATATTGCAAAAGCTGTAAAAATGGCTTGTCCCTCGGTATGACTTGTCTAGTATCACTGGCTATTTAGGATTAAAAAAGTCAAATTATCATAAAAATAAATACTTGTACAAAAAGACTCAAGTGTTTGTTCATGGATCATTAAACAATTTTATTTGGAATGTTTTTAAAATTATGAAAAAATCAACATTTTACATTTGTCCCCATGTTGTCGTCAACCCTGTTACTTTTGGATAAAAACCCCTTTGGAGAAAATGAACTGTGCCAAAAGTTACATCATTTTCAGGAAGTGATATCCCCTGCCTTCCAGGAAGTTAATGGTGAAAAGACCAGAAAAGTGTTGTTCTCTTTTAATGACTTTTATTACGGTTTTGCTCCGTCTGACAGAAGGGGACAAGCTAGTTTTGTCAACCCTGTTACCACAAAATCATGCATTAAAAAATAATTTGATTGAAAATTTAAATGTAAATATTTAACAGCATTTTAACCTCTCTTGAAATGCACACCATGTGGTGTCCTGGTGTCCACCACATGGCTAGTAATGGCTGCCAATAACAATATTTCATCAACCCTGTTACTGTCAATCCTAAAATCTAATAATTAATGTGTTCAACTCCAGAATTATTTATGTAACACATAATTATTTGTATAATATTCATGAATAGTTACAAGAGCACTCATTATTTTATAATAATATATGTGTTTTTTTTGGTAACAGGGTTGACATAGCACACATACCTCCATTGACTATTTGTTAAAGTAAATAAATAAATAAATAAGATAGCCTGAGATGGCACCGCATGTTTTTCTGAGAGGTAAGAATCTACTTCATCCAAATAGGTGCTTCAAGATTTTAAAAACAGTACTTTGAAAATTAGATATTTTGAATGCAAAATGGCACGTTTTCGTGGAATAACCCTTGAACTGTACCCCGAGGCAATACAAATGTTTTGTATGATCTTTGAATAGGCTACTCGTCTAAAAATAGGTGTTGGCCCTAGTCCCCATCACAAGAGCCCGAGTTGAATTTAGAATAGGGTGGCACGAGGTGGGCATTTGAACAGTGGAAGGGGGACTCCTCATCTGATCTGTACGTGAGCTTTGACAGCGAGTGCCCCCTCAGTGGAAACGCACGTAGCATGTCAGACAAAAAAAAGTAGGACAGCTTTCATGGGCACACTGTGTTGGGTATAACTTGTGACAGGGCGGACGCCCCTGTCTGAAAATAGTCTACTAACATGCTTCTGGCTGCAATCCGCCTGGCTGAGATTTTTCTTATTAGGCCTATATTTTTCTTTTCTTTTCACAGTTTTTATTTTCATTATTTATCTCATGATTTTCTTTGTTTAGTGACAATTCATTGAAAGTCAGAATAAAAGCACAGTGCTGTGCACATGTTTTTGGACAGAGCAATGACCTACGATGAAGGTTTACATTTGTCCAAGGCAAGGGTTTCATTATGCACCTTTTGCCTGCTCAATAGGCCTAAACTTACACTCTGTTGCGTGATAGTCAGACTGCTATCATTTAGTCATTTTGATTTGATTATTTAACTTCACCTCACTTTACCCTAAACATTTCCAATTTGCAGGAATTATTCCTACTTTTCCAAGAAAAACACACCGTGCACATTTCACGTTTATTTTCATTGCTTATTTCATTACTTCCACCACTGCATTGCGACTCCTAATATATCTAATCCTGTCACAACTCTCACTAGTGGTATTTCCATTGCGATTCAACTGGAAAGCAGATCCATGGAATTACGAGGATTAGCGTAACTTTACACCATGTACAGTGCCCGTGATGTGAACAACACGTGGTTGGTCCACTTCTTTTATGGAGATATCAACAAATCGTCATCGAGGGCTTGCGTAAAACCATGGTACTTGAGAGGACAGTCTCAGTCACTGCCCTGGAAATGAGGGCGTGGCTTTACCTTAGTGGGACTCGGAGACATTGACGTCATGGCTGGGACTCCCTAAAAGCAGCTGTCAAAGGGTGTCACGTCGGGCTCGTAGGCTACTATGAAAACCTTGTGATTGTTTTCCGAATGAAAGCGCACGTAGCCTTCAGAGAGACTGTATATACTTCGGCTACATTCATGACAACTCATGCAAACTTCTACAAGAAAACTTCACTCGCCTTGTGTGGCAGAATGAATGTAAGTAACACTGAACGGTAGCATTAGAGAACTTGTTGATTTGACTATTGTTAGGACGGATGCAGAGATTAATGATAACGACTAGGGCTATTGCATGGAAGACCCATCGGATATTGATACAGTTAGGCTACAGTGAGCCTACCCTACCATCAACAAAATTAGTTTATTTATGTTTGTACAAGCCTGTAGGCCTAAACAAACTTTGCATACAACACCGTAAAATGTATTTGTGTGGTATGTTATTTGTCACAGGTTGTATTTAGGCTATGTATGAAACCTTCTTATCTCATTTGCTGCCGATCTTGAACAGGACTCCCTAGCAGGAGAGATGTAGACTATTTCAATTGAACCTTCATGGCTAAATAGCCTATCCATTTAAAAAACACTATAGAACTGACCAAATATCTGTGTATTTTCTGAGACATATGTCCATGAATCTCTGCACAGTGAGGACATAACATTCTTTATCTATTCGGCTCCTTGTGAGTTATGGTCTAACCATCTTAAGGTTTCTTGTAATTGTGAGCTACTTAAATATTTACTTATTTTTGTTTTAGGTGGCAAATGAGCCCTTAACTGACTGCAAACATGCAGTGGCCCTCTTGAGGGGGCTAAACATGCAGCGAGAGTTCGGGCAGTTTTGCGACTGTGTCATACAGTTGCAAATCAACCCTGGAAGGCTCTTTTTAGCCCATAAAAGTGTCCTGGCTGCATCAAGCCCTGTGCTAGCTTCTCTCATCACCAGTCAAGGAGCACTTTTGGATTTGCAGTCCCCCTGTCTCTCTCCAGAGACCATGGAATACTTGTTAGACTTTATCTACACGGGCAAACTACCTCCAAAAAGCCAAGAGGACTCTGTACTGTCGGTTGCTGTTGACCTACAGATGCAAGAACTCCAGTATGCATTGATCTTCAGGAGAAGTACACTGTCTGAGTTTTTGAACAGTGAGTAGTTTAAAGTTTGTAATGCAGTGCATGACAAAAAAAGTGTTTTGAGTAAAGCATCATAAATGCATTTTCAGACATTTGTCATCTGGCCAGGCTCCACAGCAAGCCATGTTTCAACAAGAGTGTTTTGTCTGTGGCAAGCATTTTGTATCTTATTTGGTGTTCCTTTGTATTCCAGTCCAAGATAAATTGAACAGAAAGCGGCCATTTCCCGAGGAGCAACATGAAGAAGGAAACCGTATGTCTCCATCGTTCCCACACGGATCAAAGAGGCCTTTGCCATCCTGCTTAAGTTGTGAAGCGGTACCTGTTATTTGTCATGCAAGTGCCTGCAGGAAGTTGTCACCGATGCAAGAATCAAGCACACCAAATTATGACCTGGACATTGCCTCTGACCTGCATGGCAGGGAATCTGACAGTAGCCAAAGTGTGCACCTTCCTTCTTATAGACATAAACTACGTGATCACAACTTTCAAAACATGGACAAGAATGATGACAATTCATTTGAGCCAGTATCCAAAAAAGCTAAGGTTGTTTCCCATGTGCTTCCTTCAGATGTACTCTGTCACCAAACTGAAACTCCCAAAGACTTTGAGGATGAACTTTTGGAATCAGGGAGTGAGGCATTTGTTAAAACAAGCATTACTGTGTCTCCAAAGACGGCTTGTGTGTCTACACAAATCAGGCATGCTAGACACCAAGAGGAGGACTTGAGTCCACATGCAAAGGCCAGTAGGGGTCTCGTCCTTAGCGATGCCTCAAGGAACGATGGCTGTCATGGCCATCTTCATTTGAACAATTCACATTATGAGCACAATGACGATGCTTCACACCAGTTCAGACTTGCTGAAAATGACCACGGCGAGTCTCATGCCTCCCTAGAGTTTTTAGATGTTTCAGACAATATTCCTGTGGACAACTCCCACTGTATCAGTGAAGCACACGCTGAAGCAGGTCAGCGCAATGTTTTGTGTCATTTGCAGTCAGAGGATGACCAACCGTACACGGTGCATGTTGCGATAAGCAGGGAGAAATACCACCAGGCTGTTGACTTGCAGACCTGTAGGTCGTCTTCTGATTCTAAATCATTGTTTGATTTAGATAGGTGTAATGCACAAGGCGCAGTTGTTTTGAATCACAGTATTACAGCAGACACTCCTGTAGTCCATGAATCAACCAGAGATGATCGTAGCAGCACATCTGAAACTTCCAGCATTGATCAGGAGGATGACTATGACCTGTTTGGCCCTCAGATCTCTAGTATGCACACCTACCTAGGACAAGTGAGGTACCACTGTATCAGCAGAGAGCCTCAACAAGTCACAGGGTCAAGCGATTCAGACGAGGAAGGACTTTACACAACGCCAGCGGATACAGGCAGCGGAAAACACGGATCCGTGCCTGGCATTCCCCTCTCCGATGCCTCTGCCAGTGAGCCATCCATGGGAACATTTGACCTTGGCAAGGCCCAAGTGAACCCCGGGCTGAACCTGGTGGCGCAGCCGTACCAGTGCACCATGTGCGACCGGGCCTTCAGCCAGCGCGGTTCCCTGAACAGGCACATGCGCTCCCACCTTGGTGTCCGGCCGTACTCCTGCCCGCAGTGCCCGATGACTTTTTCGCGCCAGTACCGGGTCACTGAGCACATGCGGGTCCACCAGCGTGGCTGTGAAGACCTACAGAGGGCAGGGCCCACCTGAGTCCAACCCAAACTAGACCACGTGTGACCACTCAAAATGTACAATCTAGCTCAGCCAGCTCAACCATGAGGTGGTGTTCGTCTAGGATAAGTACAGGGTTGCCAGCCTTTAAGTATTGTCTTGATGTGGTAGATAAAGTACCTAGCATTTCTGTTTATGAAATTACAAAACACACATGGACCTGGATGTATGAAATTCAGGAGTCTCACATCAAAATTGGGGGAGTTGGCAACCCTGTAGATAAGCATTGTAATGTGGATAAGCTGGCAATCTTGCCTGTTTAAGTACAGTGACCTGTCACAAAAAACGAACCCTATTCGGGTACTCATTCAGGCCAAAGAGCCAGATAGATAGCAGACAGAGATTGACCTTACTCATCACGTCTAGTTTTTCACAATTTCTTACATGTGAATGGCATGATGTCTATTCTGTTGAGATGTGAGATTTTTAACTAGAACCAGATATGAGTAAAATGGCTGCTGGACTTCCTTTGGAGAGGTTTTATATTATAGCTGCAAATCTGTCTGTAAAAATTTAATGAGCACTGTTTTTATCATGCAGTCACATTGCTCTGGTTACCTTTACCTTTATTTTAAACATTGTGACCAAACGGTTTTGCTGTTGCCTATTGCTATAGGATTTCTGCAGTAGAAATGAATTGAACAGGCTTGCCTTTGGGGAATACATGTTTAACCTAACTTTGCCAAGCATATATTTAAAATAATGCTTTGTTTCAAACATAAGAACACATTTTAGATTAAGCTTGTACTTGCTGCATGCTGGAATTGTTGTATTGTGTTATGTTTGACTGTTTGATTGTAATGTGTTAATGTGTGAAGCTAGACCCAACCATTTATAATGTAGCCTGCCACTTATGCCACACTGAAGTTTCTATATTCAGGTGCCTTCAAAAGTGTTCATGGAGCCAAATAAAAGACATCTGTTTAGGTCATCACACATGTCTTTGACGAGAGACAAGTATTTTAATCTGTTTTATTATGTAAAGGGAAATATTATATAAAACATATTGATACATTATTAATAAAACACGTAAACATTTACTGAAGTTGTGAATATTCTTCATTACAAGTGTATGAATATATGAACACATTGTTGCTTAGAGATTGTTGTGACCTGTAAAAGTTTATCATTCAGCTGGTGGACAGCTCTGCATCACAACAATCGCCTAAAGTGGACAGAAAGACCATTTCAATTAGCCAAACTCTGTTTATGGATCCATTGTACTCTGATGTAGGCCTATGTGATCTGTCAACAATAATAAATTTACCTTAGTGTTACTGGATCGTAATGCAGCTCTTGCAAACCATGCCATGGCTATGGGAATAGCTCCACCCAAAAGACTTTGAAACATGGCCAAACATTGCACCGTCGTGTACTGGTCCTGTGAAACAAGTGTTACATTTTAACATATGCAGTGGCTGCATCAGAGCCAAATATGTGAAGATGTGCGAGGAAAGATGCATACAAATGGCAGAAAATCAAAATGCATTTAAAGTGCATAATAATAAAAATTTAAAGTGAATTATAATAACAATAATTGCTAAGATACAAGGATAACATATGATCAAACAGGAACTTGACTTACCTTAAATTGTCTTATATATATATGATCTGTCATATTATTTTCTGTATCAAAGGAATCTTCCAAAAAAAAATTAAGTTCATCGATCCATATGCAGAAACCTACTCCAACTCCACATAGAGAGACAATACTTAAAGCAAATCCGGCAGTAACCTGCAACATTTGTAAAAACAAAAGAGAATGAATTGAAAAGTTATTTACAAAAACCCTTTACTAACTGACCAGTTCTAATGATTTGAAGATACAACCATATGAACTCATCAAAATATCTGAAGAGACTTGCACAACCGTCCCAAGAAGATGAATTATGCATTCAGAAGTAATAGGTTGAAGAGATACCACTTACAAGTTGTTTTGTGATATTCAGTTCTGTTAGTATGAATAGGATGCCAGAGGCAATGAACTGCAGATAAGAGACAGATTGCAAAAATAACAATTTTGTGTATATTTCATAAATATGACATATACACACATTGTACAGTACAATATTTGACCTAATAAATAACACTTTAAAAAGTTTTATGCATATTACAGATCTACTGTATGCCACAGAAAATTTGGGTACAATCCTACACATAGACTGTTCTATACAGTCTATCATCCTACACGCTGATGAACTATCATGCACAGACAGCATGTCCACCCACAGACAAGGAAGTTCTCTGTAAATTAATTCCTTAGCCACACCATTTCTGTGAACCTTATAAAAACATAGATGACTTTAAAGCTACCTTGTGTAAGAACGTCTCCCATCTAGCGGTGAAATTCTATATGACAACCAACTGAATATTACTTTCTAGCCCCTCCCATTCCGAGCGCATTTTAACTCCTACGGTGGCCGTTTCATGCCACGGTTAACATGGCTTCCAGTACTACGACTTCGTCCAGTGTTCCTTCCAGTGATGAGGTTACTTTAGAAAACAATTACACATTGCATTTAGTTATATAGCCAGTAAACATGTTGGGTATGACCTCTATGTAAAGTGAATAGCCTAATAGTTTTACGTTTTCGTTATTTTGGTAGGCTACTATTTCATTGCTAGCATCAGCTATCAGGTTCCCAAACCAATGCATGCTAATGTTAGTACAGTATCAGTGCTATCGTTATTCTGTATGTGCGAGATTAATAGTGTAAAGGCAATGTTTACAGCGTAGCCTACTATTTTTCTCAGTGAGCCAGAGATCAGTCGATGCAACGTGGGTGCAAGGGAAAAGTAAAGGAAGAGGGAAAGGTAAAGAAAAGCCAAGAGCCGGTGGCAGAGGATCGGTGAGACCTCCTAGGCAAAGAAAAAGTAAGACTCCAAAGATGACGAGGAGAGAGTGGAAGAACTTCAAAGACAAAGGAGAGAAGCAACGGAGGTTTGTGTTTTTAATATATTTCTCTGAACAGTATCAATGTCAGTGACACCGAAATTAGCTCGGAAGCTGCACCAGGCACGTTCGTTTGCGTTGCGTCTGCTGCCACTACACCAGAAAAAAAATAGACCATTCTTCTAAAATTGATTTTACGCGTTGTGAACGGAACGCTTCAGTTACGCGCTTGGTGTAGCTTCCCTGCCTGTTTGTATCTCCATTGTTTATATGTAGCAATTTCTGGCTGTTGCTAGTCAACTGTATGACGCGAGTTGTCTGCCAGTGAAATCACGACACATAATTACATTATGCCGGTTATGGTCTATAGAAAATGTTACACAACATTTTCACCTTTTCATTGTCCATACACATAGTATTCATCATTTTGTGTGAACACTTGAAAAATGACACAGAGTACTATTACTACTACTCTGGTAACAATCTAACTTTGCTACCTAAACAAGCCTATCTGATCTTATTTCTTGTGTCTTATTTCTTCAGAGACTTGTGGATGGAATGAGCCTGCAAGAGCACAGGAACCTCACCACACAGTTGCTACTGAGGCAGCCAGGTCTGGTGTTTGATGCATCAGTGCAGACATGTCGTCCCCCCACCTGTGCCAGGGATGCCTTGGTGTACTTGTACACACTGCAGAGACATGCCAACCGATCAGGAGAGAAAATGCTGTGGACAAAACCCTGCCACCTGTGTGAGCCTTCTGCCTCACTACACACAGCACTGCCTAGATGAAGGTTTTCTCCAGATTCACAGGCAGTACATCACAGACATCACAGCATTAGACCATGTAAGAGAGCCAGGTGATGACAATAGAGTTCAGATATGCTACCTACAGACATTTCATTTTCTGACAGCATGGGTCTCTAGGACAGGGTAATAGAAGAGTGATCCCAAGCTGTGAGTGTAGGATAAGGGATAAATTCCCTGACCCTCAGGGACATCTCTGGAATTTATATCACCTTCCTATAATGTTGTAATGTTGTGTTATTGTAAATAGTTTTGTATTAGTGTTCTTGTACTGCCTGTTCCTTTTAAAACTGTATTTAATTTATTTTACACCGGTACATCGCTATATTTTGCCTTCATGAAAATAAAAACTTTTAGAATTGATAAGAGACTGTTCATGCTGTACCTCTTATACATTACATCCACAAACTTATAATTAAAAAAGGAGTTGTGGTAATTTGCCATTTTGAAACACCAAATGACAGTAACATGGTCAACAATGTTATTTGCAATATATTTATTTATAGAAATTAACAAACTATGGTATTTACACATGAACCCTTCCTTTTTGTATGGTGCCTTTGAAACAACATGGGCCATCATTCTAAATTTGCAGTCTCCTGGAAAGCTGATCCTGTGGAAGACATGCAGTGTCGTCAGACATACACGCCATTTTATATAGTTCAACATATTGTTACTAATCTGTATAGTGCTATTTTGCCTAGACTGAGTTACAGGCAAGGTTACAATGAAGGCATGCATGTGCATCACATAACAAGACCATTGAATTTCGTCCACATCCTCCTCCACGATGCTCATGTCATGTAGGCTTTGTAAAAAATATATATAAATGCTTATATCATGAAAATATACAATAGAGAATGTCATGTAGGGTTAGGGTATAGACATTATGAGCATTGATGGGTTACCTCTGTTCAAGGTTCTCTATTTCAGGGGCTTCTGCAATTGCACCAAGATGCTCATCTTAAATGAATAAGTAGAGCGTTTCACAACATATAACAGTACATAAAATGGTAAACACCAAGATATTACAAATATACTTTCAGTTATTATCAAACAACAATCACATAGAATCAACAATTGTTTTCATGCAGTGACTGACCTGTGTGTCCCACTAGAAATGCTGGACACTTCTGGAGTAGTTACTGTAATACTAGAGGGCTTTCCCTTCATTGGTGTTGATGTGACTGCTCTCAGTTCTCTCTCATAGCTGGACAAAAAAGAGCAGTACATGTTAGAATGTCTCACTTTAACCACAAAGTACATTCATTTTATGACTGTGAGGAAAGATGTATTTTGGTAGATGCATTGACTAAAGTTCAATCAAAGCAGTTCTGTCCGTATTTTATTGTTCTGCATGATAATGACTTAGACCCTCAATGATCAGTCTCAATGGGCTGGCTGGTCTACCTTGCTCCATTCACAAGTGTAATGGACTAGGCTAGTCTACCCTTCCCCCATTCTGAGGTGTAGGCTACACTCATATGGTGAAAAACTTTCAGACAATTTAGTAATTAGTAGGCTACGTCTACAATTAATAAGACTACAGGACAGGCCTCAGGATGTGAACGTCACCCTTGGAATTGGCTACCCTAGCATTATCAGATTAGGATACATTTAGGCTACAAAGCAAAAGCAATGAAAAATAACTACGATTTACAGTGCCCTTTGCCTGTGATCCGTCATAGCAGATTTATGTTACAACGTAGAATAGACAATCCTTTTTCATCGACGCGAGGAAAAGTATCCCAGACGTCATTCTAGCGTTATGGACAAACATGCTTTAGTAAGCCAAGCAACTATAAAACTTCGAATTTACACCATAGACTATATGTTTACACGAATAGGCCGAATTACCTGTCGAGGAGAAAGCAGGCAACTTCGGCGTCCCTTTTAAAATCCTTGTTCCTCAAGAGCTCTTTCCATCTTAGAAAAGCCACTTCAATATTGACTTAGTCTGTTGTTTTTCCGGTCGCGTTGGCGTTTTAATTCTCTTTTTCGCTTCCTTAGCGACTCCTTTTCATGTCCTCGAGAATAGATGTAATCCTCCGTCTTCAACAGACTTTCAAATCTGCCGGCAGTTGCGAGTAGACTAATCATGCAATGAGTGTTGCCTACAAGCGCGAAAGGCGGAGCTGAATTTCCAGGAATGTCCCTCGTTGGCGAATGTATTTCAAAGATGGAGGCGCAACATGGATTCAGCCATACGCGCGACTCGCGCGTATGTATTTGGAATAGCAGATTCTACACTTACGAGAATACTTTGATTAGTAGGTGGAAATAATTACACATGAATGAGCACATATTTTTGAAAGAACAAATGGGTTTTTGCTAAGAATTAACTCAAAAAAGTACACAATGTAGCTTTAACTTTAATTTCAACTTTAATTTCAAGTCAGTCTCTGTCATTTTCTTCTATGAAAAAGCACTACTTTAAGCCATTTGTTCTAGACATTTGTATTAGCAATTATTGATATAGCCTATTTGATATTAGGAAATATTAATACTGTGGTTGTCACAGTGCCAAAGCCTGTTTTCTGTGCGGTTGCATATCAAATTAAAGCCTTAAAGCCAAAAGTCTTTGCACATGCATGTAGGATATTATACAGACCAAAACTCCAATCACAAATGGGTGCAAGGTATGAACGGAGAATTTGGTGGCTCGCCATATAGGAAATCCCAAGAAAAAGCTGGATACTGAGCTTATTGTTGTGCCTCCTACTACTGCCAGCTTTCCATAACATTTACCCAAATGTATTGCATTGCTGGACAATTTATTTGCATTTGAATGGACAATGACAACAACAACAACAAAATTAGCTTTGGACAAAAGAGTCTGCCAATAACCTTAACCATAACAAGTTTATGGACATCTCACCCCCACACACTTGGGTTGTCCTCTGAGAAAGCGATGCAGAGGTTTGGTGTTGCATTTCAGGACTTTTTGGTTTTGGTCTTCTACGCCCTCTGCTGGAGCATCATCTGTCACTACCGTAGCAGACATCGTGCTGAAAAGCATGGCGTACACACATAGCACAGTTGACTGGGAATTCCACCTGTAAACCACATCAACCTCTTTTTCTGCCTATAACACTACGATACAAACCCCTTAATTTCACGTCTTATAAATGCCTTACTTTTGGGCCTACCTGAAATGTAAATAGGCCGAATTTTAGCCACGCATAACATCACATAACAGCACATTGCAATGTATGAAGTTTTGCGTTGCTGATTCAAAAGAGTGATTCAAACAAACCCTCCCATTGCAAATAGCGGATATGTTTAAGTTGAAGCCTATGTTGAAACAAGAGAGTGTTCGGTAGACTTAAGCACACAAGCATGTAAACAAACACTTCTCATATCCCTCAAAAATTCTCAGTAACTAAGATGCTAGTGTGTCAAGAGAGGGAGAAAACTACCTGAGAGAAGACTTCTAGAAAGTCCAGTTGTGTTATATAATGGCTGCTGAACAGAAGACTGGTGCAAAAGTGAGAGAAGGCAAGCAACTGGGGTTTGGAGGCAGAGACAGAGTGATTTTTTTTTTCACTTGAGAATCCATTCTATTCTACTCCACCGTGTTAATATGGATATCTAGTTGGATAGAAACTATGCATTGTTGATATCATTTAATTAAAGTTCCTGATGACATTGCAAAGCTTTCTTTTGAAACTGCTCTTCCATGTTTTTTTGAAAAGGGGGTAGATCGCAGAAGAAAAGACGGGGAAGAGAAGAGGGGGGGAGGGTTGTAACAGATGACCACTGTTTCACCTCTGTTACATTTAATGATACTTTGTATGTTGTTTTGTGATACTGTGTTGTAACATTCCGATTAATTTAGAAAAGAAGACTGTTCTAAATGTTCTAAAATCCTAATATATTTTCACATAAGTAATAGTCCTAAAATCTAATGGGATGGGCCAACTCACAATTCCATAATGTAATTGTTATGACTATTCAAACAGCTGCAGAGTAAATCAAGTCCACTTGAGTCACCACAGCCAGATGACCCCCTATTTCCCATGAGGCACTGTAGTCTCCTATAGGTACTGTTGTCAATTATAATTTTGTCATTTAAATTGCAGAAAGCTTAGTAATGCAAAGAGGTGAAAAACTTAAGGGGTACATGAAGCTGGATCAAATGTATTACTGCAAAAGAAACCCAAATGCATACGTATAAGACAATGGTAGGTACATTTTACTTTACTGAGTGTTTAATGAAACAAACATAGAACTGAACTTAGGTAATCTTTTTTATTACAAATCGCATTAAAATAGGAATCATTTTAGCAACTTTTAAAAATTACAAGCAAAACATTTTAATAAGCATATGTACAAACTGGACAAAATTACACAAAAATTACACACTGAGTGAAAAAGGCTGTCTGTGAAAGGCTCTTGAGGGACTAGGAATGTTGTTTAAGTATAAATTGTGGTATGGTATTTGTGGTCGATAGCAATTACACAATTTCCTATCAATCGTTAGGCAAGCATACCTAAATATTTTCATTTAAGCAAGTGAAGATGGCATAAGCATTATGAAGACATGCTAAAAGGACACCCTATTATTTTCTGTCTCTTAAGTTTCCAAAATTTCACTTCAAGTCTCTCCTGAGAGAGAATCACTGACACGTTAGAGTGTTGCTCTCTTCCATTGTTTTTTCTGTCCAGTAAATTGGATAAATTTGACCTTATCATCTATATTCTCTACACATCTCACAGTAGTCTGTCATCTTATTCTGAGCTACTGCACACTGTGAGACAAATAGGTCTGTCAACTGCTGGAGAGAATATGTTATAGATAGTTTAGCATTGTAATACCTATTTAAATATGCAGTATTTAAAATGTGGTTATTTTTGTACAGTTTTACTTTTTCTGCTCAGATCTTTTGGCCTGTTCTGTCTTCCTTAAATGGCCATCCATTTAAAGCGTCTTCTGCAAAAATGTGATAAACCACATAAATGTGATAAACCACCTCATGCTCACATACCACTATCACATTCTCTCGTTCTGCCCCATTTACTGTCTGGCAATCTGTTAGAACTCCCCCTCCCCTCACCCCCCCCCCCCAAAAGGTACACCTCTATGAAATCTTTACATTATGGACATGTAAATGTGTTGTAGTACTGTGTTGTAATACTGGATGTTCCGGTGATGGTTGCATCTTTTTGGCCTACTGTGTTGTGTAACAGCAGATGATCTTGTTGCAATGTGTTTGTTAAGTGTCCCAGCTCTGTTATCTGCAGTTCCTTGCGAGAGTCCCGAGTCGCTAAGCTGCGCTCAGTTTCGAGGCTGGGAATTGAACTCCTGGCAGATGTTCTGTATGATCTTGGGCACAAACTTGTACAGGTTGTCAAACTCATCCACGAAGTAGGAGTGCTCCTTGTCTGGATCTGTGGCAATGTACTCCAATTCATCATGAGCAGCCCAGGCAATACCAATGGAGTAAGCGATTACTCCTGGAAACAAACACAGAAAAAACAAACAATGGTTTGTACAGGACTCCAAAAATACAATTTGCTGTTTTATTTTGGTGTATATGTAATAAGGAAAAGTACAGAGACGGACAAAATGTCAAAATGTATAGTCGAATGCATTCTGAAAATAAGACCGGCTTAACCTCAGAAAGACCTTAAATGGAAAATTACACTAAAGTAAACAGCCAAATGAGGAAAGCCACAAGCAAAAACACATCTGCGTTGTTTTGAGTTGTGAGTCACAAAAGAAGGATCACTTTGTTGATCTGTTCATCCCACCCATCTTTCCCTCTTTGTTTGTTGGCAAATCCAAGGAAGATGTTGTGATTGAAACATTGTACTGAAGGGCATTTTTCTCATAGGCCAACCCATCATCACTCACCTCTGACATTTGTTTGACCACAGCAATGATCAAAGCTGTGCCTTCAATGAAAATACAATCATCCTTCATACTGTGCACACCTCCTCATATAACACTCTTCCCCCACTCGTTTCCTCTTCATGGCGCTATTTTCCCTCATGTGTTTTTGTTCCCTCAGTTCCCCTGTGCTCCAGTTCAAAGACTGGACTAAGAGGGCAGTGAAACTCCATTGTTTATCTCCTCTCTGAATCAAAGCCCCTCACTCCTCTGTCACCTCTTCTAACACTGGACGTTTGACCACAGCAATGCAACCTATCACAGCTTTGCAACTACCACATGTACAATCTGCTTACTTCCTCACTGCACCTCTTTCGAACTTTGACCATTTCTGTTTGCCCCCCCCACCCCCCCATCACCCTGGGTGATATTACTTCCCTCTTCTCTAATGTCTCACCTTTGCGGTGAACGGCGAGCGCTGGTGCCCTGACATCGTCGTAGGAACGGCCGTCGGTGATGACGATCATGATCTTGCGCTTGTTGGGTTTGGACTTGCTGAAGAGCTGCTCGGCGGCGAAGGTGATGGCCGCCCCGGTGCTGGTGCCGCCGCTCCAGTAGTTGATGCGCTTGATGGCGTTGAGCAGCTCGGCCTTGTTGTTGTGCTGGCCGAAGGCGAACTCCAGCCGCTGCTCATAGGTGTACTGGACGGCGCCCACGCGCGTGTCCGTGTCGGAGATCTCAAACTCGCGTGTCACGTTGGCCACGAACTGCAGGACGGTGCGGAAGTTGCCCGTCCCCACGCTGCTAGAGCCGTCGATGACGAAGGCGATGTCGTTGGCGTTCAGGCATGTCTTGCTGCACATCAGGCGGTCGGTGTCACATACGCGCTTGACCAGTGGCTGCACAGCCTTACGCAGACCAAACCAGCTGGACACTGGCAGGGAGTAGAAGCCATTGGTCCGGCAGACGGCCTGGATGTAGAACAGACAGTCACTGGGAGTAAATCTAGAGGGCCAAAAGCTGACCTGCAGCAATCTAGAAAATCTACTCTACAACAGTGTGCTCCAGAGATAGGGGATCAAATCAAACTGACATCTCTACTTTTAAATCCGTTTTCAGAAAAGAGAAACTCAGGTTGGATTATACGTGAACCTGAACCTGAATGGTTATTCAGGCAGTTTATGGTCTTCTGGCCAATGACACACAAACACACTGCATACCATACCTTTGTCACATGGTAGCTTTGAATACAGTATTTTAATCTCACCAGACCTACGAGATGTTAGGGATGTTATGCTTATGCAATGCTACTAGAGTTTTCATACAGTCTTGTTGTTGCCTGTACCTTATCCACAAAATTGGGCTCCACCACGTTTTGTTTCTCATTCTCATCTGGACCCTCAATGGTGACAAAGAAGATGTTGATTCCAGATTCTCTGGCTAGCCTGGAGGCCTCCTCCACCTTGTCAGTAGGCCAGCCATCTACCAGCACCACAGCCACGTTGGGCGCTCCTCCACGGTTGCCATTGGCATCGCTGAAGTAATGCTTGTTGATGTAGGAAAGGGCCTTCCCTGTTGGAACACAAGGGGGCAGCAAAAGGACACAGTCCTGATCAGATTATAGCTGTTGACAGATGTGTGTTTATAATGCACCAGTGGTTTGTGTATCTCTCTCTCCCTTAAATGCCTCTCTTACAAATTGTTGACATTCATTAGGAAATATAAAAAGGTGCCACAATCTCTTCTAGAAGATCTTCATCAGTAGATGGTTTTCATGCAACAATTTCATGTGAAATTAAACTTTTCACTATTGACAGATTTCAAAGTCATTCTGGAAATAAAGTCAACAATCTTGATCTGGACCATTTAATTGTATGGGAAATATCAGCTTCTGAAGTACTGCAGTCTTTCTGAACAAATTGCTGTTCAATAAAAAGGCTTATTCAATAAAAAATAGGCCCCATTTGATTTTAAATTACAAGCTCTCAACCCTTCTTTATTCGCCTCATCGTAGCGTGTTCCTGGTAAGAAGCTGCATCTGGTGTGTGGTGTCTGAGGGAGCTGCCCCAGAGATGCCAAAGTGCCACCAGGGCATAAACTGACCCCCATGATGGATGAAACTCAAACAACACTCGGTTTGCTTACTGGGGGAGGAAAACAAAAATCACCCCTCGGGCTACCAAACATGTAATTTACCAAACAGTTCCTGCATCAAATTTAGATTTAATTCCTAGCTCACATGTGCATGGCCGGTAAAGAGGGCCATCTCCACGATGCGATAATTGCACCCTTTCAATTTTACTTCACACTACAGTGGGTCATGCTGCTGAGACTCTGTAGCCCAGGCAGATGGCATGTGTCTCACATTATCAACATATCACATCGGCTCCTATCAGCGGGGTGTCTCCCTCTCTCTCTCTCTCTCTCCCTCTCTCTGTCTTTCTGCATGCATGTCTGTCTGTCTCTCTTTGCTCTCTCTTACTCTCATTCTGTCTGCCCGCATCTCCCTCTCTCTCTTTCAAAGTGCTCCCTCTAGTCTCTCTCTTGGTGCGTCTGTCTTTCTGTCTCTCGCTCTCTCTTCCTCTTCACCCCTTTCTCTCTCTCTTTCTCTCTCTCTTTCTCTCTCTCAGTAACTCACCCACATTGGACAGGCCTCCCTTCTGTGTGATTTTGTCCACGGCCGGCTTGAGCTCCCGCGAGCTAGAGTAAGCCTTCAAGTTGAACTCCGTCACAGGGTCATCTCTGTCAGAGAAGCACAACAGAGCAACAACAGGAAGAGGATGAGGTAAGTCACCCTGTCTATCTCAGCCCTGTAGGAAAGCTATCAGACTAACATCAACCCCTACCCACCCATCACCACCACCACCACCACCCTCAACACCCCCTCAACCTCAACTTTGATCTTTTTATGGTCTCCAGGGCTGCCGTCGGTCTGTCTGCCAGGCTCGCCTCCCTGGGGGAAGGATGGGAGGGGGAGCGGAGTTGAGCCCAGGCGCCTCCGGACTGGGCCTCTCAGGTGATGACGAAGACGTGAATCTGTGGATCTGGGAACCTTCCTGCTGCCCTGACTGGAGATCCCTCAGGAAGGAAGGGAGCAGGCCCAGCTCAAGCCCACAGCTGGCCCTGATCTCTGGGTGGCTCAACAAGGTGGGGACGAGGTCTGTCTGTTTGTGTCAAGTACCTTGTAGGGTGTGCTGGTATGTGTCTACATGAAATAGCTTATCAGCCCTCCCTGAGAAACAATAGCGTGCTAAGTAAACGGTTGTGATGAAAAGGAATTTTAACAAAGCCGTTTCCAAAACACCACATCAATAGACTTTTTTTAAAAAGCAAGTTTACATCTATCGATTATTCCTACACCACCTCTATCCAAAGCAAAGTAAACTGGGGACATACATTTATGTATGAAACATTTCCCATGGAATCTGACCCTCTGAGATTGTCCATATGTATAAGTATAAGTATATATGCTGTGATCAACTCCAGCAGCTGGTATGAACCTTACTGACTAGGCCTGGTTGTAAAATCAAAGGACAGCTGCCTCCAAGTGTAAAGGGCTGACTAGTGAGACATACCCATACTGGATGATTCCCATCATTGGACCGACCACTCCCACATCCAGCGCCTGAGAAACCTCAGCCAGGAAGTCCTTCTGGATCTTAAAACGCCTCTTACCAATGCTCCAGCTGCCATCCATAAGGAAGGCAATGTCCACTTTACAGTCTACGGATGAGACACAAACAAATCAGTCACATGTGTAGCACTTAAACATAGACTTTCTAAACCCACAAGATTGTATTGGCAACAACCCTATTGTCTGTGGTTGTCTGAGCTACAGTGTCACATAATGCACAGCCTGGCCCCTATTAATGTGAACCTGATGGAGGTTCAACCATTCCTGTAACACGCCCAGAGACATGACCCAAAAACAAGCTTTTTTTCCAGACACAAAGTGAAGTCAAAGGCTGTTTCCATTGAGACGGAGAAGAAATTGAGGTGCTCCATTAACTGCGGTTCAAAACAATCCCAACGTACTTGGATCTCCCTGGGAGACGACGGGCTCAGGGGCCCTGGGTATGGAGTCC
Source organism: Alosa pseudoharengus (assembly GCF_046254945.1). NCBI lineage: Eukaryota > Metazoa > Chordata > Actinopteri > Clupeiformes > Clupeidae > Alosa > Alosa pseudoharengus. The sequence continues at coordinate 11,609,178 of NW_027468620.1, read as the reverse complement.
TGCTCGCGCACGTTGAAGCCTGCAAGGGGTGAACAGGGCAGTATTAGATACCAGAGAAACTGCTGACCACTCTGTCTCTCACCACATTCTACCCACTGCTTATGCCCCCTGTGGAGACAGTCTCATTGTACATGGCTAATTTCTTTTTAGACTTTGAGCAAGTGGGTGGTACCAAAAGCTTTAGAGTAATATAGAATGACCCCTTAAGACTGAAAAGCAGAGAATAGAAGAGAAACAAAATGGCGGCGGAAAGCTACAGTTTCACCATTGGCTTGAGGCACCTCTGGTGTTCCAGCATACTGACAAATTGCTGGAACAGGAGAGGTGTCTGGTGGCGCAGGGGGTCGGAGATTGGGGAGTGAGGGGGAGTCAGTTGAGCAGCGACAGTGCAAGCCACCTCACCTGGGTCGAATGGGTTTACTTCAGGTTTCCAGGCATCCAGCGGCTCCACTGTGTTGACAATAGCATACAAGCTTGAGTTACCAAAGTCCTGGATCACTACATCAAATCCCTAAGCAGCTTGCATAGCAGCACCCATTGTGTACTGGTATGTGTATTTGTCTGTTGGTGTGCATGTGCCTCTGTGTATGTGTGTCTGTCTGTGTCTGTGTGTGACAATGTATGTGTTTGTGTGTATGTATGTATGACTGTGTGCATAGCAAGGAAACACTTCAAGATTAAAACCTTTTGTTGAAACATTAGCATTATGCATCTGTATGCAAGCTGCATGATCGCCAGGGCATTTAAAGGACCACTATAAAGCATTTGCTATTAGGCCTTACGCAAGCTTGCAAAAGCCTTAATGCTGTAAAAATTACATTACCCACGATTGGGAACATGACTCTCTAGCCTTACACTGGCTTTGGGTCCGTCTGGGCCTCAAGTACAACAGGGTGGCACATGTCAGCGATACCTACCTCTGGTGTGTGTCATCTCAGGGAGCAATTTACGAGCAGTGTCTGTCTCAGGGCCTCGAGGCGCTGAAAAAACAGAGGAAGGACAAGTCAAGGAGTGAGACGGCGTCATCTATAATCTTTCCATGAGGGAATTACAGAGCAACGAGAAGTCAAATAACGAGGCAAACTCCACCACAGACATTGCACTCTTTTTGGCACTTCCATCGCTGTAACTCTGGACTTGCAACGCTGGTGTTTTTTTATTTATTTATATGGGCGTCCTCAAAACAGCCTCACCCGTTGATCCACAAAACCCAAATCATTTCATTTAAATGCCATGACAATGTTGCATGCCGAGCGAAGCAAAATGGCCTGTAATTTTCTTAAGACTACAACTGACTGACAGGATGCCATTTGGTGTCTTGTCATTGGTCCATGTGTGGGTTTTCTGGGCTTCCTTGATTTGTAGCTTGTTCAATGGTATTGGTATGAATGGAGATGCTAAATACAGGGGAGGCCCTTGAAGTTTAACCTACTTAGCTGCAAATTCTCACGCTCGCCTAAGCTACTCAGCCTATCTGGAGACTGGATTGCAAACCAGTTGTTAGAATATAAAACTATGAAGCCCTTAGACACAAAGAAGTGAATTCCTGTTTCTCAAAGATCTCAAATCTATAAACAGATGGTGAAACGCCATCACCTCATGGGGTGTCATTTACTTCTACCATTTCCAGGACGTAATAAAACACTTCCAAAGATGTTGGAAAGCTGACGGCTATGTGGGTCATTCCTGGTGTCCAAGACAAACCAGATCCCTTCCCCTTACTATCACTGGTTGTGACTTCATCTCAGAGCAATCTTAACATATCATCACTGAACATGAGCATTCCCATGTTTCCATTCATCACCAAACAACATTATAAAAGCATCATAAAAATGAAGCATAGCATATGTAATGGCAGAACAAACAAGACAAACAGAGGTCTTTCTTTGGAAAGCAAGGATACTTACGGTACTGTCCAAAGCTATAATACCAGCGTTCATAGTCTGTGATATCAGGCCGTGCATCCCGGCCTAAAGGGAGAAAGCCAGCCATTTCAGATGCACTGGGTTAGTGTTGCTAATCGTGAGAGGTGATTGACTGTCACACTGATTGACAGTGCACAGTCAATTACAAAGCTTTAAGAAGAGGTGACTCTTTTCATGTCATGCCCATATGGCTTTCATACACTGTACTGTGTGCACACGTGCATGTGTACAGTCAGTGTATTTCGCATATGGCCAAGACATATTACAACATCTTGAACGGTGCTGTCATAGACTACAATCACAGCATGACAGAATAGAACACACATTCCACCAAAAAGCTGCAGATAGTCTTGTATATCAATGCCTTTGGACATGGTATATACAGAAACACACATACATATGCACAAGCACACACACACACACACACACACACACACACACACACACACACACACACACACACACACACACACACACACACACACACACACACACACACACTTATACACACTGACAGAACCATATATAGATGCACTCTCGGGTGTATTGAACCATGTCTGTTCAGCAACAACCAACATGTGCCATCTACTGTGTTGGGGTCAGTGTTGGGCACAGTGTGTTAGCGTGGGGACTTACCTGTGGTCTCTGCTGTGTCCCCCTCAGTCCATGTGTATCCCATATCTGGAGAGGGATTAATATCTAAACATAGAGAGGGGCAGGCATGAATGTGGCCATTAAGGCACAGTGGTGTCATTAACTATTGAGAAACATTTAGAACAAGGGGATTCCATTTTTTTTTTGATCTTCTTTAGATTTAGATTTTAGATTTCGTATTAATTGCATTTTACTTTAAATGAACGCCCTCACAAATCAATTTATACTTAGTTTTAGGAATAATTTTATGTGATGTTTCTGGTTAATGCTTTCTGCTGTTTGTTCCCATGCATTGCTGGAGGGGACAAGAAAGAGGCTTTTCCCCAGGGTTGGCAGTGGTACCTGTAGGTCGCCTAGCTCCGGGATACCACTCAGGTCGTGGGTAGCCGTAGGGAGGCCAATCCCTTCTAGCAAAAGCTGCAAGGGGGAGATTAGAAAGCTGCTTGTCAGGCATACGCCAGCACTGGCACACGTTTACAACACTAAACATTCATTATCAGAGAACACTGCTGTTGCTCTACTCCAACAGCCAAAGGCTGAAACATCAGGCCACATCAGGCAGGTGGCTGATTTCAGCTTGGTGTGGGTTTGATGTTGTTTTACTGTTGTCTCCAGTTGCAACTAATGTGCGTTGTGCTGAAGGATATCACAGGGACTGGCGTGTGCATTCATGAGAGTATGTCTTATGCTTACAGGGCTTGTTTCCTGCACTTACCATCATGTAATGGCTGGCTGCACCCTTAGAGAATTGCAGTGGTAGAGGCTAGCGGAACAATGGAGCATGAAGACACCATGAATGAACCTCTGCCCAATCCACTCCTCTAATTCCTCCAACTTCCGGAGTATTAACCCCATCATATGTAGAAGCACTGTGACTATCATATCAGTGGCAAGTCATGAGAGCCCAGCACGCCAAAACAACAGCGAGAGGAAAAGCCTTTCCATCCCTGACCAGCCCGCCTGCTCACACCCGCACCCAACCCACCCCCCTATCTCCCACTACCCTGCCCTCCACTCTCCCACAGTCCAAGAGAAGTGACTGATGAGGTCCTTAAAACAACACAGGCCCACGGGCCACTGGCTCCTACAGTGGCGGCCACTGATGCATGCCGGTGTTGACTGTGTGCATCCCGCTTAAATCAGGCTCGGCGCACCCCTGCCGCCAGCCAGCCAAGCGTGGCTGCACTCGGGGCTGTTGGTGGGGCGAGTCCGGGTCCTGACCTCTCTGCTGCCTCAGTCACCGCCGTTGTGTGTGTATGTGTGTGCAATGTATGTGTGTGTATGCGTGTGTGTGTTTGTGTGCGTGTGTGTGCGTGTGTGTGTGTGCGTGTGTGTGTGTGTGTGTGTGTGTGTGTGTGTGTGTTTATGTGCGTGTGTGTGTGCGTGTGTGTGTGTGTGTGTGTGTGTGTGTGTGTGTGTGTGTACAACTTGACCCAGACCACAGAAGAGCTCCCTTGGCGCCTCCCAAAGCCCTGGCATCAGGGATAGGATAGCATGGCACAGGCTGCCTAGCGGGCAGACAGACACACAGACAGAGGAAATGTTCCCTCTGCCAAGTCTGCTGTTTGAGACTTGAGCTGCTTAGAGTGGAACAGAACAAGCTTAGGGCTCAAGTATGCCTTCCTGACAAAGGAGTCCCCGGTATACTACAACAAGAACTCTACAAGTCTTCACAGAATCCTTGGAGAAAAATTTCTTAAAAGAAGATTATTTGAGAGATTTAAGTTTTACAGGGACTACTGAAGAAAACCAGGGCACTACATACAAACATTTCTGTAGAAAGAATATGAGTTTCCAGCAAAGAGGGTCTTCTTTTCTAAAAACCAAAAACACCTTTATTCTAAATGCCATAATTTGCAGGACATATCAATAGGGTGTAGATATGATTTTGCCTTTGCCATAGGAGGGGGTGTTTGACAAAATGCTCCAGGTTATTTACAATCTCCCTCACATCTTAATTTTATTTTAAAGAATTTATAGTCTTTCTAAGAGACATCCTGCAGTTCAGAAGTATGTGAAGTCAGCTTGGGTACACCACAAAATTGTTGACTAGAGAGTATCCCTAGTTTTTTATTGAGAAGGAAAACATAAAACATAGTTTGAGACTTGGTAGGATATTAAACATCCAAACCCTGCCACGCAAACAATTCTTAAAAATATACTGCCACTTGAGTAACCCTAAAATGCCTTTGAATGCTGCAGCTCTCAGTTGTAGCATATTGTATTCATTTAGTAAAACAGACCAAATCAGATGGATTCTATTACAGGTTATTACAAGAAGTTCCTGTGATCTCTTTGATGACAATTAAAATAAAAGGTTAGTCAATAAACATTCTACAAGCAAATACCAGAAAGTCCATGACACTATCTATGCTCAGGTATCAATTCTGAAATGTTGGTTTAATCATACTTATAATAAACTTTTCTTCCTTTCCATTTCGAAATACAATATGCCAGAATGCCATTTGTGCACTCAGAATTATGTTTTGAAAGCAGGGCAGGAAATGACATCGCTTTTTATTTTTCACTGTAGAATTTTAAGATTCCCCGGTTACGCGCCATGTTGAAATCGATCACATTTATGGGGATCTTTTGTAGGCGCACTAACCATGAATGGGAGCATACTGTTTTAATGTGTGCCGTTTGATGTTCCGCTCACGTGGTCATGCCCGGACCGTCCTGCACATACTTACTGGGGTTCGTCTGGACAGCTTGCTGGTTTCTCTCAGGCTGAGCCAGCTGCACCCTGTTGAAACCTGGTTACCAATGTAAAACAGGCAGAGAGAGGGGGGGGGGGTGAAGGAGAGCAAGGGCAAGAGGGGGAGTCAGAGTGAGAGAGTAAAGCAGAAGAGAGGGGAGAGAAGTAGAGAATTAAACAGGGCAGAGGGAGAGGGAGAGAGAGAGAGAGAGAGAGAGATTGAAGGGGTGGAGTGGACAGACATTAATAGCTGGAGCACAGCTGTTTCATTTAAGGGTGCTAGGTGTCTGCTTTCCCAGTGTGATCTCTAGTGATCTCTGAAGCATGTTGACATGTGCTTGGTGTCTTTATAAAAAAACACCTTTACATCAACAGTGCAGAAGACATAATGCATTAGTTAACTAATATTAGATATTGCTCTTGTTAACATACTCTCTTTGATAGATAAACTTGGCACAATAATTTAAACTTGTAATTCACATTAACAAACCTGTCAATAAACTAAAAAAGTCTTATAGTTAATATTTTACTTAAGGTATGTTAACAACTGCATGAAATCAATATTTGTTAAGGGATTTGTTGCATTATCGAGCATTAACTGCAAGCCCTTTCGGTCTTTACGGGAAAGGCCTGGATGGTTTAAAGAGAGGAACCTCCTCCTGAGTCCTTATATATCCTCACTTACTGAAACCAGGGGCAACTGCTGGGGAGAGTAGCGCTGACACAGGTCAAAGCATGATATACAAACCCACCACCTCCAGAGGTCCGCCACCCTGACTCAGCTGCCTGAAGGCTTTTACCCAGTTCAAACGGCACTCACACACTAAAAACAGTGAGATTTACGGTTCCTCTCAAAAGTGTCCAAGAAGGCAGCCTGCACCCTGGCAACAACCCAATCATGCAGTGATTCTGCCGATTTCGATTATACAGCTGTAGGTCGCGACTGAAATATCATGCTAATATGTGAGACCAGGTGAGTTCAGACAGCCTGAACTTCTGAACTTTTTGAAGTTGCGTCCATGTGAGCGTGGTGCATCGGAGAGGTGCTGACCTGTCCCAGCGGGGGATGCCGGTTGTCTCCTAACGGCTGACCCAGCAGCTTCTGGTCTTCTCGGACCTACCACAGGGAAACATGTTCAGTGTTATGGTGTGTCTTTTAAAATCCAACTGGCTGTTATCATTTGGAATTTAACTTGAATCAGAGACGGTTGATAAAGTTGATAAAGATGTTCTAAAGGATCTTTGCTTGAATCTTTCAACATAAGGCATCAACAGGTCACTGTAGGAGTCACATACCATGTTTAAAGCCTTATGATTAGGATTTCTGATGTTATAACAATGTCATATCATAAGACATCTTGGTGCTATAGTCAACATGTATATTACATTTGTATCTACATAATCTATGTACATTATTTACTTAAGACTCTGGATTAACATGGTATCTGCATCTAGTTTTAAACAGTTGACACCTACCTGTTTTAATTTTCCATTTTCATTCTTGGAGCAAACCATTTTATCAGTACAGAGTCAGTATTTACATTATTGAGTTCCTGAGGAATATCTACTGAATGTGAATAACAAGTGGTAAATGGGATTGATGAATGGGTTAATGAAGAGTTATGTGCTGCTATGATGAAGACATGGTCTGGACTCCACACATCCTCACACAAATGGCTCAAATCAACACTGGTGATGAGTGTGTACCATGCTTTTCAGCCACATATATTTATACATAGAGGCACTGTGTCTCCTTGGGTGTGTGATGTGTGTGTGTGTGTGTGTGTGTGTGTGTGAGGACCATTCATAGGCTTTTCCACATGTTTGGCAGCAATAGGGGAAGTGCTGGACAGGTATCAAGTGCTTTGAAACAGGAGGATTTGAGGAACACACACCAAAAGAAAGAAAAAAAAACGAGTGGTGTTAGTTTTAGACAGGAAGGTGGACGTTCCAAGTCCGCAGGCTGGCTTTAGGAGAAGGGGGGGGGGAAAGACAAGGCTGATCATGTCCAGGATATTAAACATTTTGTTGGTGCTCATCGAAACGAGACAGCTGTTCACATAGAGAGTAGAAGCACCATGCAGAGCAGAGAGGTTTGAACCCAGCTAGTAAAAAGGAACAAGACAAATAGACAGTGGATTTGTCTCAGAAACAGGCCTTGATGCCAGGAATGACAAGGATATTATTAGGATGGCGTGAGAGGGATTTACCTGTGTTTGGTCGAGGTGAAAACCTATTCGCAATGGCTGAGCTCCCTCTGAATGCTTTGAAGAGATTTTATTGTCACATTAGTTTGAATGCTTCAGTGATGAACGGCGGACTCAAAAACAAATGTCACTGAATAAGACGCTGCAGTTTCCCCCTGAGAGGCTGAGTGTCAGGTTAAAACGTGGATGCAGGACCAGACATACCTTGGGCTCTTCCATGAGAACTCTGTGACTGTCCTACAGTAAATGTTGAGAATGAGAGGTTTGTTCATGTACAGTGATCGCAATCATAAACTACCCTTACCCTTACAGTAATTATTTAGAATACTGCAAACATTGTCTTTACAAAATGCTGTACAACTGCAACTATGGCAAAGCATCTACTGAATGAACCAAACTACATAATGCAATCCATGCAAATCCAGTTTTCAACTGGTCTTGCAATGGCATAGAACATCTATCTCATGCAAAACACACTGAAGCTAAGAGTTTAGCCCAAACGGAGTCCAATAGCTCCATAAATACAGATATTTGTGGAAAATGAGATACATAACACTACAGTTTACTGTATGTAGTAACTACCAGCCCAGACAATGGCTATGATTACATTTATGGAAGATTTTTTTTTTTTTTTTAAAAAGCATCCAGAAATATCCTGATGGATATGGCAACACTGAGATGTGGACTAGAACGAACTAACAGGAGAGCCACCACCGGAGATAAACAAGAGAGACTGAGTGACTGTGATAGAACCCATATGCCCCTGAGAGTCCCTGACACCACAACGACGGCGGTCCATCATGCCATCACTGTCTGAACTTACTTGCACTGGCTCCTGAGGCTAAAGACGCATAGTAGGGGTGGACACTGCCTGGAGCAGAGAAAGAGAAGTGGGATTAAAGCAGGGAATGAAAGAAAGAGGAGAGAGAGAGAGAGAAGTGAAGAGAGAGACAGTGAAGAGAGAGAAAGAGAGAGACAAAAAGAGTGATAGGAAGTGGGAGAGAGAGAAATATGTGGGATAGAGAGAGAGATAGAGAGAGAGAAGGAGGTGGGATAGAGAGAGAAGGAAGTGGGATATAGAAAGAGAGAGAGAGAGAGAGAGAGAGAGAGAGAGAGAGAGAGAGAGGGCATCCTGATGTCCTGTCTTGATGCTCAGGCATTGTGTTGTGCTGGAGTAAACTCCAAACCATTTTAAAATGACATTTAACTGTTTTTGTTTGTTGTGCTTGTATGATTCAAAGACCGTGACAGCCATGATGGTCTTTTCCCAAAGCAAACACAAAAGCAAACAAAGCCCATCTGAGTAATGGTCATTTTAAAGTACAAATTAGAGGAGCTGCAAAGGATAGCCATTACTGGCCAGGACTGAAGGTTTGAAATGACAGCATCCATTCACTGCACTGGGTGGAAATGCACATAGATCCAATGAATGAGAATGTGCAATTAAATTGCGAACGAATGACAACCACAGGTGTGTACGCAACCCACCTGCGTCGCGGACTTTGTGCACAGCGGCGCGTGGTTTGGCTGCGGCAGTGGTCGTGGTGCTGGTGGTTGATGGCGGGTTGGTGGCGGCCGGTGTGGTGATGGGCGTGGTCGGTGGGGGCGTGGTCGTGGCAGCAGCTGTAGTGATTGGCTCCACCGCGGCTGTTGTAATTGGCTCGGCCACTGTTGTCGCAGGCAACGCGGAGGAGGCCGGCAGTGCTTTGGCTTCCTTCTGGCCTACGGGGATGACAGATGGGGAGAGCGGCAAAAATAAGCTTCCACAGTGACTCTACTGTTTCAGTACATTCCTGCAGAGACAGACCCCGAGGTTTGGATGCACCCATAGCCTCTGAGGACAGCAAGCGCACTGCACATTTTTTGTTGTTTGGACCCTAGAAAGAGAGAAGGAGCGTGCTATGACTTATTTTTTCACCAAAGCAACAACCAAAAAAAAAAAAGCAGACTCTCTCTTTCCCTCTTACTGGAGTCCAAACTAAAAAGTTATACTTAGATATGCACTGCTGAGTACAATAAAGAGAGGACTGCTGAGATGTTCAAAAATGTTTGTGATGTTCACACAATGTTCAAAGATTGTTGTATGTGTGTGTGTGTGTGTGTGTGTGTGTGTGTGTGTGTGTGTGTGTGTGTACGTTGTTAACAGTGTTTCAAAGTCTTTTCAAAAGTGTATTACAATTGCTAATGCACCTCTTACTGGTCACTGGATCTATGTCAACACAGGACCAGATCCATCCCAAAAGCTGATCTCTGTGAATAATCTAAGAGGATAGGTGCCACATTTCTGGTAATGGGGGATCCCCTTGTATCATCTTCACCCACATGTCTCACTTACCAGTTTTCACTGTTGTGGGTCTTGATGGGCTGTAGTCCAAACTGGTGGGATAGATGACACCTTTCTTTGGTTTACCCACTAGCAAGAGGCAGGGGACAAGAGCAAGCCTTTAATTACACTACAAAGCTGAGGTCATTCATATTTTACAGTCATATAAAAGTCCTGAAGCACTGCTCTCTGTGTGTCCTTTTACAGTTATTATAGCAGGCACTCTTTGATTGATGATGGAAAAAGTATTCAAGGCACATTTTCATTTTGTTGAACTATGCATAGCTTTTAAAAAACATTCCTTTTTTTATAAACATCTGTTTTTAAGGTCCTTCACTGACAAGCTATGACAGTAAAATCTTTTTAAAAGTTCCATAAACAGAAGATGGGCCTCGAGCTATTTCCACTCCCATTGCTAGAAACGGTCAACCTATTTTTATGTTAGATAAATTCCCCTCAGAGCATAGACCTCCATATTTCCTCCTGAAACAGGAGAGAAGGGAGGTTTGACTGACCTGCGACAGTGAAGGACTCCCTCCAGTTAGGAAGAGACAGGGAGCGGATGCCGTGGGCAAGGCTGCCCTTGTAGGATGCCTGTCCAGCCATCTTCCTCACGATCACCTTACCTCCTGCATTAGTGATGACACCACTGCAGAAAAAAACAAAACCCAGACACACACAGACACACACACACACACAGACAGACACACACACACACACACACACACACACACACACACACACACACACACACACACACACACACACATTCGTTTTGGCATCCACAGTGTAAAATACTCCTGAAACAATAAACACAAGGGAGGGTAATCTGCAACTGTTAAATCAGGTGCCGCATTTCAACTCTACAAAGAAAAGCAATTGTTGTGCAAAGCCAAAAGTAGCAGCAATGTCCACTTCATTGTTGACATGCACTCCTGAAAAACAGCTGTGCACATATCCTCTCTATAGATGCTAATTCAAAGTATTTGAATATAGTTTAATCATCCAACTCAAAGTAAATATGGTTGAATTGTTCCAACTCAATCCATTCCAAACATCCAATTATCTTGTAAAGTAGTCTCATCCACTTTGTCAGTGAAACAACAATCTTTTATTTGAGACTGGTGAAAACCTCAGAGTACCACCCACTATTTCAAACCGTGCAAAATGTGTTAATGAGGAAAATGCTATTGCTAAATTGGATGCTTAACTATAATTCAATGGAAAGTGCTACTTATCTTGTAAAGTCAAAAGCTGGCTATAATGTCCCCCTTGGCAACAAAACAAAGACCTTCAAGAGGCCCTTATCAAAAGAGGCCTGGCATCTGTGCAGTACCCACAATTACCTGTGGATGGCAGCATTGCAAATACTGGAGATGGATGCAAACACTCCTGTCCCATAGACCCTCTGCTTGGTCTCCTTACAGTGGGCTGGACATTTGGCAATGAACTCTGGGAGGCTGATCTTGCCTGCACGTACGTCACACTCAATAGAGGGTACCACTAAAGATGGGCGAATAGATAGATGGCAGGTTATTCATGACTGGTTTGGAAACAGTCTTTTGGCAGAGAGCTGCTGGGATGTGCAGTAGTGTACCTTGTTTTGGCTTCTTGTTCTTTTGGCTGTTGGGCTTTGCCAGGCTACCACTGGTGAACAGAATGACTAAACAGGGAGGGTAAAAAAAACACTATGAAAGACACTGCATGTGTTACATATGGTAAGGCTTCATGAGACGACAATGAACACAGAGCTTTTTGTTATCACAAGAGTATTTTGAGAACAAAGGTATTATGCTAAGGGATTCTTTGGTGTTGTAATGTTATATCCCCAAAACAAAAGTGCTTTTATGTGCAAACTCTTTTTTGGATAATGGCTTGTAGTACTAGATGGAGCATCTTCTAAACCACATTACCACACAGAACAATACAAAACAGGGTTGACATTGAATTTCATTCAATTCGATATGTCCTATAAGGGCAATGAATGAGGGCAATCATGCAATGGTGCAATCATGAGTGATTCAATTGCCATAAAGGCAAATGTTTTAATAGTGACTGTGAAAGAATTCCATTAATCTACGATAAGTCATATAATTTAATGAATCACAACATCACAGCCATAACCCATAGAAGCCTACCAATACAGATGGCTGTTAGCAGTGCTTTGAGCATCTTTGCAGACAGGAAGAGTAGGCTGATCAGCAAACTCAGTTGTGGTCTCCTCACTCCAACCTACAGGGGAAACACTTGATTAATCATCTCCTTTTCATCATGTAGAGGGTGGGAGTATCAAACAGTGGAACTGAACAGCATACAGCCCTGAAATACATGCTGTAGGCAGTGATGTGGACTCTGATGAACAATCCTACATTGAAACGTTAGTCTTTTACTGCACCGTGTGATCACTGTTCTCCAGTGATCCCCTCATTTTACTGCATGTTGTCTGACATTTCCAGAGCAAATAATCTATAGAGGGACTTCTATTAATTCTTATATATTCTGACAGTTATATTTACCACAGCATCTTTTAAGCTGTCTCTGACCAAGAAAGACTCTGTTGTTTGGTTTGGGGCAAGTAGCCAGAGATTGACAGTTGAAGGGCAGTGTCTGACATTTCCAGAGCAAATAATCTATAGAGGGACTTCTATTAATTCTTATATATTCTGACAATTATATTTACCACAGCATCTTTTAAGTTGTCTCTGACCAAGAAAGACTCTGTTGTTTGGTTTGGGGCAAGTAGCCAGAGATTGACAGTTGAATGATGAAGGTCAATGAGAACCTTCTGAGTCAAAAGCCTTTGGCCAAGATGTAGCATCAGTAGATATTTGTAGGGAACCATATCTTTATCAGACCATGCTTCCCCTTTGATCCAAACCATGCTTTCCCTTTACATACACATCTTATGGAGTAGCTGACTCTGGACCAGAGCTGGTTTAGATCTGGCCCCGTCCACAGGGTCCACAACAGATAGATACTTTATACAGATAGATATGTTTTTATTGCCACACAACAATGTTGGTGGAATGTTTGTTACAAAAGGATTTCGCTCAATCCAGTGAAGAAATAATAATAATAAAAAAAAAAAAAAAAAAAAAAAAATAATAATAATAATAATAATAATAATAATGATGATTAAAAAAAGGTTTAGAGGACCAGAATACAATCTCACCATGTCGGTGTCCCAATGGAGGCCTGAGCCCCAGCAGGCTTTAGATGTACCACAAATCAAACACATTCAGCTCTGATGCATGCATATCTCTCTTCATAAGCTAAATCAAGTGTATATGGTTAGGATTCAAACTTCTCTTTAAAGTAGAGTAGAATGTGATTAGACAGCTCTTCTACAGACATATTACATATTTATCACATTTTTGTGGCATTTGCCGAGTCAGACATTAAACATTAGACAGCTCCAGAGTTGTGAGAGGTTTTTTTCCTCCAACCATACTGATCTTCCCAGTCAGTCAATCAACTAATCACTGTCTGCCAACAAGTTGTTTTAGGTGTCTCCATGCAGCGGCAGATGGACTGTGTGGAGAAAGATGTCCTCAGCTTCCCCCTGCATTGACATTGCACGCTGTGATTCACATTCAGTTTCCGAAGGGTTGTTGACATTTAAGGCCAACAACCAATGAAAATACACCCCTCCCCGTGCTCCTGAATCAAGTGTAATGATTGGCTGGAGATGATTCCAAGCCTCTATGTTTGTTTTCCATTTGCAGAGCCAGGACTGTGTACAAACAAACACCAATGTTTTTTGGGTTTTTTTTGCAAAAACTAAACAGACAGATATTGGACTGTGACGAGCATTTCACTGAATTTGACAAACAGTGTTGTGGATAAGAGTCACAGACTGTACCTTTAAGGTTGTTAGATCACACATATTTCTTCAGTGACATAAGCTGGCTTTGAATAAACCAATTATTGAAAATGTACTACAGTATAAACAGCATGACAACATATCTCTGTGTTTCCCTATTTCTCAATAGTGCTCCTGATATAAATCTGTAAGCACATAGACATGTGCAGACAGAACCACCTCACTCTCGCTCTCAGTTTCATACCAGCAGAAACGCTCCCTCTTTGACAATAGTATCCTAGGTGATCATGGAGATGGCTTGTTTGTATTTCCATTACAGTGAGGGATTTATGACTCTTGAGTGAACCATATGATTGACTGTTCCCCAGACCCCAGCCACGATAAAGTATAGAGTTGAGAGAGACGTCAGGGAAAGTCCTCTACCTACATTTTCATCTCACCGAGATTAGGCTGCAGACAGACATAAGACCCGACAAGGCAGGTCAGCATATTTCCACAGTTGGGACACAACAAACGAGGCCTGCAATTTAGCCCTCTGCTATCTCTGTTATGAATGGTATGCTGAACTGTGGCTCGCGCCGTCCTGTCCTGTCTCTCAGAGAGACCATATGACAGCAGGTTAAAGATTATTAAATATGAGCACGTGCTTTAAATTTGACCCTAATATTTCGGGACCTCCTAAGGAAAGAGCCTCAAGATATGCTTGAGCTTAGAGATGTAAATATGGATATATACGGTACATTCCTAGAAATTAAATGAATAAATACTGGATATTTAGTAGCACTCTGAATAGTTTCTTTGGTGTGAATTTAAAGGGAAACTTGGCAGGATTTCCCCCTCTGCTGGAGAAATTGCACATTATGCTATTTCAAACTGTGTGAAAAGGTAACGATAAAGCACATGGATTTGTTTACAAGCTAGCAAACTGTTAGCATAAGTTTGGCAGAACTATGTGGATGTTACAAGGTAAGAAACACGATTTAAAACGAGTTTCTTGTTTCTCACTTCTCTTTCCGGGACGGTAGTCTCAATGTTGCAAGGTTGGTTTTCCGCCTGGGGACGCTAGGCGCAGCGGGGAAAGTCATCATTTTCACCGGAACAGGTCATTTAACCATCCAAATGATTTCTAAACGGGTTTATTAAGTTGAAATAGTTGCCAAGTTCCCCTTTAAGGAATGATTTTTAACACATCAATGGAAAACACTAAATAACACCAAAGTATAAATATCATTTTTAATAATTATTCTAGGACTTTCTGAGATATCTGTTTTGAGAGATTGTGTGTTAGTTGAGACCCAGCTCTGCCATTTCTTAGATATGTGACCTTTGTGATAGATTGCACTACTCTCCACACTCCGCACTCCACAGTGCTTTTTTGCAGGTCTAATTAACATGATGTAACACCTGTGAGATCCTTTCATGTGTCGAAACATCTGCAGTAGCAGCCCAACTGCCTGCACTACGACACAAATATTACTACCTCATATCATGTGTCGTCATAAAAGCTATGCCAGTAAACTCCAAAGACAATTTAGCTGCATCATGTGATGTCCCAGGCTAAGAACAAACATGTCAGATGGCGGGTACAGTAACATTTTTATGGCTCTGACATGTTATAAGGTCAATGGCATGATATACTGTCATGCATGACGTTATTATGAGACACATTATGTATGAACAGAAAAACAGTAGCAGGTTATTCCCAAGTTCATCCTTTGCCAGACAAACAATGAATTTTGGACCAAATCAATTTTGACATTTGACTTAGAGAGCAGGTCTGGTAAGCTTTAAGTATGTATGACAAAAAACATATGCATCTCTCAAAGACCTTTTAATACAAGGCGTCTTTGAATGGAAAAAGCTGACAGTAGTATCCCTTTCAAGGTCTTCCAGAATTGGGAATGTCTCTGAACAAGCTGGGACAGATTGTCCATAAAATGAAGTCCTACTGGTTCCATGCGCCAAGTAAGGTCATCCCACCAAGGAAACTACAAAAGCCAAACACCTGTCATTATATCAACAGAAAATCCTTCTGTGTGCTTGTTCAGATTTTCCTTTTTTTTCAAACAAAGAGGGAAAAAAGGTGGCAGCATGTACACACTGAATTGAATAAACCAAATAAACTCCCCATGGGGGTTTCCTGGGATTAAGCACAGACGGATGAGAGCAACCAGGCCGGGGAGAACCAATCAAAGTAGGCCGGAGGCGTCCTGGGTGGCAGGGCCCTCCTGGGAGTGTGAGGGGAGGGAGGAGAGTACCAGCACCGAGGCGTTTAAAGGGAGGACACTCCCTCACACCAGCACTCTGAGGTGCTGTGGGAGAGGCAGCATACTCTTCACTCCCCTTTAAGATATGTAGAAATGTTTTTTTTTTTAAAAGGCATTCAAAGGGGAAACCATTCACTGTGTACACACAGCCATTCAACTGAGGAATCACCCATGAACAAACATTGACATTAATAGGTAGAAAAACATTCACAATGTGAATGGTTCCTCTGATCTTTTCACTGAACATTCACATGTGCTTTAGGTCTAATTCATACCATGATGATGACCCAAGGCACTTTTTCCCCCTTTCAGATATGACGTGATGATTCCTTTCACCTCAAAGCTTCCTATGAGATTTCATGTGAACACTTGCATGTGAAGGTTATCCTGCTATGAGCACACCCCAACATGCATATCACACATTTCTAAAATACTTACTAGGCCAGGGACTTTTCTTTTTCTTTTTACAGTCCATGAGCCAAATACTTCAGGTTTTTAAGCCAATTTAAATCTCTGTCCACTTTGAACTCTCCTGAGCTCTACAATCTTGCATCACAAGACCAAGCTGTGCAAAAACACGCCGTGAAAAGGCTGCTGAGGTAAATCGTTCCTCTTTCAAACACCACTAAACCTCTGTCCCAAGGCTCATAGAATCATTTGGGTGCCATAGTTTGCATTTCACAATCGGTGGAATAAAGAACAGGATGTTTTAACCCAGTTTTAACCCAGGCTGGTGGAAACTTGATCTCATTCACTACGACCGCTCCTTCCCACTTACAATGAGCCAACAAACTGTACCCATTGTCCACAGGTGTCCCTCGATAAGATAAGGACTAATGGGACTATAGAAGAGGACCCGCTGAGATAGTGGGGCTTGTCAAAACACACAAAAGACACACAAAACTGCTGAAGGTGTGAGAATGGATGGGTGCACTTGCACCTAAGAACACCTGGAAACCCACCATGCAGGTGCACACACACACACACACACACACACACACACACACACACAACCCAGACACACACATACATGCACACACATACATGCACACACACACACACACACACACACACACACACACACACATACATTTCCTAGGGCTTCCACTATCAGTGTCACATAATTTCCTCTGATTACCTCCTCCCAAACCTAAACACAGAGCCCAGTCCAACCCACAGAAATGCCATCTGCTGCCTGCCATCCAACAGTGGAGTCCGGATCAGCTCTTGCCCTGATCTGGCACAGATCCAGACCTGTGCTAGGTCGTGGTCAGGTCCGTACCATCATCAGCTCCATACATATTTGAACCATGATAATAAGATCTGAAGCAGCAGACCCTTACCATAAAGAACTAACTCCAGTGTAATCTCCAGTGTATTCTACAGTACAACAACTGCAAATTCAGCAAGATTAGCAACACACTGACTGACTATTTGTTCCAGACAGTAGCTGTCTTCTGAGTTGACCCACAGCCTTGATCTGGTGCATGCCCATTCCAGATGAGGACCAGATCTTCTTTAGGGGTATAGCTGATATTTATGATGATACGTGTGGATTTTGTCAACTGCATGTAAATACATGTGTGTGTGTGTGTGTGTGTGTGTGTGTGTGTGTGTGTGTGTGTGTGTGTGTGTGTGTGTGTGTGTGTGAGAGAGAGAGAGAGAGAGAGAGAGAGAGAGAGAGAGTGATGAGTGAGGGAGAGAGAGAGAGATCACTGTACCAAAGACTGAAACCTCCAGCCTATCCAGCCAACCTCATCCCTTCAAACCAGCAGTGAAGACTGTGCATGGCCTTGATTCACAAAAAAGACTCACTAGTGTTCACTGTTGCCATGTGCCTGACAAGTGGTCAACAACAGGACTTCATCCCAGATGAGGGATTTTGGACACTACATGTCTTAACACTTGCACTGATTTAGTCAAAGACCAAATCCCTTGCACCTTTTCATATAAGTCCTTTGAAAATGAATCATTGTTTCAATAAGGCACCATTAAGTCTGTGTTTTGTTTATGCTTGGCTCTGTCACGTTCTGCAAGTCCTATCAGGATTTGCTACGGTCATATCGAATTTACGTGAGTCTACAGTCTGTAGCCTACAGCTGCAGGGAAAATAAATTATTTTGATGACGTTTAAAGTGTCGAACACCTCTCGACTCGTTGACTGTCCATAAAACAAATTGTAGCCTACAATTATAATGTAAGACCATGTAAATGATAATCGATAGAGGTTTGTATTTCCAGCATTTTGTCATTTTAACAGTCCTTTTCTCTATGCATATTATCAGCTCTGATTGTCCACTGTGAAGGGCTGGAAATAAACTTAAAAACACAAACCAGACACGCAAATTAGTCCTCAGAAGTTCATATTAACTTCAGTTCATATTAACTCCAAAGGACAAAAAGGACAAAAAAAGGATAATCGTCTTAATTAAAACCAAATACGTGTATCCTTCTGACATCCCATATTGAGGTAAACGCTGTATTAATATACCGGTATCCGGGCTTGTCCAGTAAGACGAGATGCCAAGCCTGACCACATGAAACAGATAAGAATGGTCCAAGTTCTGTCTATAGTCCGTTGTGTAACTTTGACTTACCTTGAGATGCCGAAGCAATGATGCTGTGCGGGTTTTCAGGTGAAGTTCCTATAGCTCATAAAAGTCCCATTCGCATGGCTGTAGTTACGGAGAATGTCGGGGGCTGTTGGTAATCCCGCGTGCTGCACCGCCAGCACACCTTAAAGATTTTGTTTGCCTGCACAGTGATCTAAAGTCCTCATTATAGTGGGAAAGGGAGCCAGCGAAAGTAACTCCCTCTGCCCGCCCCACTAGGCGCAGAAATACCTCAGCAATCAAGTGCATACGCCAAGGGCACGACATGAGATGTACTAGGCTACTGTCAATACATGATTTAAGGCACTACGTTCAATGCGCAGAAGATCAACTCTCATGTCATTGTGTGGACAAATCCACTCAGTCCCTGCAAAAATGTAGTCTTTTGTGACTAATCGTTATGATGAGAATGTTGCAGTACTACACTACAGAAAGGCTTTAGGCTTAGACCAGTTTGTTATTTATTATCATTCGTAATTGTATGTGTATTTTGTAATATTAGGGTACTTCATTTGATAATGTCAGAGTTGGTAGCCTACAACACTGCCTGCTTCCATGCCATGTGCAGGTTCAAAGATTGCCATGTTGGTGAATGTTATCACACAGGGACATCCACTGTTTGGTGTTGGCTCCGCCTTTGACAGCCACTCACCAAACTGAGTAAAATCTGGTAGGTGTGACAAATCAACGGAAATCCCTTTCTCTCCTTGGTCCTGGGGGAGGGAAGATCTCCCACCTCATTAACCTATTGCCACAACCTTTACTGAGCACTTGGGGTCACAATATGGTGGGCCATAGAAACTGGGGCGTTTATGGGTTACCCAATGCAGGTGTACAGGGTAAGCACTTACTTCGATTTTTGATTTGCTGTTCCCAATTGGGACTCAGTAGTAGCCTATGGCACACAGTGGAACGATTATGGCTCAGCAAGACAGAGTGGGCAGCAAGTTAGGGGTATATTAGGCTATTATCCTGGAGCAGTTACTATTTTAACGAAGCATTAATTATGAACTCAGTCTGTGAATTGTATGTTCAGTTCAATTAACTGTTGGCGATACTTTGTTTCAGACTGTGCCTTAAGTAATATGCTTAGAAGTTGACTGCTGCGCTCGTAGTTTTCCGATTGAATCTACTAGTTGATCTGGTGATCAGTTTATGTGGGTTGCTCTGGTGTGTTCTGATGCTCGCAACTGGAAGAGAATGCTCGGAACTCAAAAGATATGATCAGAATGCCTGTTCAGAGACACTCATAAAACAACCAACCAGTATGGAGACATCACCACAGGATGCCCATTTGAACAGAGGATCAGTGGTCAGTGGCTCTTGTCATTTGCTGGTTTGACTGAGTAGAAGCAGGCTTTTTTTTTTTTTGAAGGGCTTTCATTTGGCTGCAGAGAAGTTGCAGTTTCACTTACTTGTAGTACAACAGAGAGATATTTTATTGACAGCAGCAAGTCCATATTATACACAGTGCACAGTCCAAATAAATACACACAGATTAAGCAATGTATCACCTCTTAAAAAAACAACACAGAAAAAAAACTAAACAGGGAAACCCCTTGGTGCTTAGAGTTGATCGATTTCATACTCCGCAGTTTCAAATGTGGCAGGAGGGAGTACACAGTTTATCTCCCGGCTGACAGGTGGGGGTGTGTGCTGGGGGTCCAGGAACCTTGTGGGCAGTTCAATGTCCAGCAGTTGCCCCACAGTATACTTTGTCTCCCCCTGGTGGTAGTAGAATTGGCCTGCGGTGGCGGTAGGGATGGCATTGGCGGCGCCATCCTTGGGCCAGAGGTTGTTGAAGCTGCGCAGACGCACCACGTCCTTGTTCTCGCGGGTGCATGGCAGCAAGGCGCGTACGTCCCTGCGGAACTTGGCACTCATGCCGAAGTAGATGAGCGGGTTGTAGAAGCTGGCGGACTTGGCAAACATGCGGGTGAGGATGCTAGTGATGTTTGGCACATGGTAGCCCCAGGCTGACCACAAAGACACCGTGGCATAGGGTGTCCAGGCCATAATGAAGGCAGTGCAAATGACAATTGAGACCTAAAAGAAAGAGTATTTTGATATTATTTACTTTACAGGGCATTACATTTTATAACACTATAATATACAGAATCCCTGATAGAGGCAATGATGAAGGAAAGGACATTAAAGTCAATTTAATGATTTACTTAAATGTCCAGATGTCCCATTGACGTACAGCATGGGCAGACACCAACAATCACCAAAGCCATTTTCTCAGAGACATTCATTGTTGTCGCCAGTTAACTATAATAACCCTTATTCAAATTCCAAATGAGTATTGTGAGACCATTTTACAAGCAATCAGGCAGTCGGCATTTAACACTTGGATTAGTGTGGTCTGTTTCTTAAATGCTCTGTTTGAGGCTCCTCACTTTATTCGTTTGCACGTGGAAGACAACTCTGCCACTCCTGTCTGGTGTCTGCTGTGGGAGTCTGTTATTTATGGTGACGTAATTCCTCCTACACTGTCAGACCTCTTTGCCAAGGAAGAGTAAATGGTTATTGATGACTGGCAGTGCCAAAGGATAAGGTGAGAATAACTGGCACAACTGTGTCATAAACATTTAACTTCCTGAGATAAATTGTCATGACAGTAAGTTTCAAAGTCTCAACAGTGCCATAATCATTATCAGTGATTTCAATGGCTTCATTGAAAATATTTGGTGCCATGACAGCTTTTAAGGACAGGACTGCCATAGCATCTCAATAGACTTCTTGGTTAAATAAAGAGGAAAAAAACACCCGCATTTTTGAAAGCTGTTGATTTGGTACAATGAATATTTACATAGACATAATGACTCATGAAAGGATTTGGAGGACATGTCATGGCACGTCTAACCCTTGTGCTGTGTTAAGATGATTCAAGACTCGAATAAGATGGATTTAATTTACCCTTACAACAAAGGGCAGACAGCAGCTTTAACTCACCCTGGTGACGTCTCTCTCCACCTTCCGGATGCGTTCGGTGATGAAGCCATCGGCGGTCATGGTGTTGCTGGTCTTCACCATAGTGATAATGGACACGTAGGAGAAGAGCATGATCAGCACCGGCACCAAGAAGCAGGAGAAGAGGATGGAGATGATGTAAGACTTGTAGATGGTGGAGTAGTTGGCCTTGTTCCAGTCAATCTCACAAGTGCCATAGCCATGGTCTGGGGAGAACATTTCAGAGGAGATGAGTTCCTCATGTCAAAAATCCTTCGTTTATGAAAAGTGAATATAACACACACCAAAGATTCTTTTGTGAGGTACTGGCCACTGGTAAAAATTTCAATGATATAGGGAAGTGCCGCACACTCTGGCTCCATACTGTATGAAAAGGTTTATTAGGTAATGATGTTTCGGCCTATAGGGTCTATAGGTATGATCTGATGAAGGCCCTATAGGCCAAAATGTCATTACCTAATACACCTTTTCATACGGAGCCAGAGTGTGCTGCACTTCTCTATCTTTATCCCATTATTCCCAAAATCGTTGGTTTGCCTAGAACTGTTGGTCTTGTCAATTATGCTTTAGCTTGTAAGATTTATAGAAATAATTCAGACTATATTGAGTGTACTTAAATACAGTAGACATCAGGCCTCATGGAGAATGTAGTGTGAGAAGGTATAATCTTTCTTTCTTTTCTGCAGAAGCCCTTGTTTGACAAATACATGTTTGCCATAAATGGTCACAAGTCAGGCAACAAAGGCAAAGAAAGAAAAACTTGACTTTTCCCACCTTTGTAGCTGCCCCAGCCAATGAGAGGCACCATAGCCCAGAAGAAGGCCCCGGCCCAAATGCACATCAGAGAGACATGTATGGTGCTGGTCCTTATACAGTATGCTGTGAAGGCAGAAAAGAAACAGGCAACTCCTGGGTCAGGTTCACTTCCTCAGTCCTAATCCTGATACTCAGGTCTTAGTCTGGGTAGGTGCTGCCAGTAAGAATGGGTGGTTGACTGATAAATGTACTTTTTTTTGTTTGATTGTGAAATAGTTGTTGATGCATTGAATTTTCCCAACATGAGTCATTTAATCTGAATAGGGGCCTACATGGCATTTTCAGTAGTCTTACATAACACTGTTATGTCTTTGAAGTGTTTCACATACAAATCTAATGTTATTCAAGGGAAACAAAAGGTCAGCAACCATAAATTTAGCAGGGTCAGCAAATTAAACCTAGCCTGGACTGCATTTGTTGTCATATCCTTATGCTCTCAATAAGTTTTATTTCATATCATATTTGAGAAAACATTGTGCACTTTTTTGCACAGCTCTGCATGTTGAATAGGACTACTGTACTGGACATGGTGCTACTCCACTGAATTGGGTGTGTGAGTATAAATTGCCCAAGCGGTTTCACGCCTGCTTGAGGCTTATATCTCTGTAAACATTATCGCCGTGCAAATGTGGTGCAAAACAAATGAGGGGAAACCTTAAGTGTGCCATTCTCTTGTTGAAGTTATGAATGTCAAATTGTGGCATTTTACGAACAATGGGCTTCTTTCTCGGCTGGGCCAGGAAGTGGTGATCAGTGAAAAGGCCCTCTGTTAACAGAGCGCATGCAAGTTTATGCTCTGGGTGAAGGAAAAATCAATTTTGGGAAGCACAGACGCGCAATACATGATTTGTCACCTTTGCAAGGTGTGAATAAAAATGTATGGGCCCAATTGAAATATAATATAATATCTAACGGAGGTCAGAGTAACATAAATAAAATGAGTTCAATGCAGATCATGTCTATATTGCTTCAGCATGCCTCCTGTGCCCTTCAGTTTGATGATTTCATGCATTTTTGTGACTGAATGTTTGTATTGCAGTATGTCTCTGCCTTTCTCCTCCATTTTAATTAAGCCTAATTAGTGAATGAATACTACTGTAAGACTTTTCCATGGCAACAGTGTAATGTAAACAGCAGTCAGACAGGAATCAACAGGTAGTGGAAAGAAACCCAAACCCACACACTTACACACAGCCATGCACACATGCAAACTCTGTATTTCGTCTGCCTATTAAAGGGAATTAGGTGTTAATTAATATTACTATGCAAGGTTGAAGTACTCCCAAGTGCTATTGCGCCACACATTGTAGTTCTCCTGTTTATTCGCTTGGAAAATCGCCACGTTTCATGTTGTGTGACCTTACACATTTTTATCAACTACTTGTGCAACTGTATTTAAGTAGGGACAACGTGGATGTTTTTGATTACTGCTATCTTCCTCCCTCTATGGCTACGTCTGAGCCAGCTAGCATAGCAACATGCTAACACATTCGCGCCTCACACCAGAGTGTTTGAGTGCACGTACCGACACGGGAGAGGTATGACTCAACTCGTGAAAGTTAAGGTAAGAACATATTAACTGACATTGGGTGGCGTGTTCCTTTAAGATACACCCTATTTAAGCAATTGCATTCATTATCACATTTGCTATGGAGATATAATTTCCAAGGCGTATTCATGCATGGACTGTTTGAGCTACTTCAACATATCATTTTAATCCTTGGATGTGTCTGGTTATTGTGCACCTATCATTACATTACATTACATTTGGCTGACACATTTTTAACCAAAGCGACTAACAACATGGTAAACAGTTTAAGTTTTAAAGCAATTCTCAACCATTTTAGGACAATTTAAAAACAGTAGAGTACAGTAAGAATAAGTGCATCAGTGAGTGCTGTTTTTAACAGTTACGTGTCAGTTCAAGACTGCTGGTAAGTGCTAGGATCAGCAAGACTTGTTGTAAGTCGTGCTATGAGAGGAGATGTTCTCTAAAGAGCTGGGACTTCAGGAGTTTTTTGAAAATGGAGAGGGATGTCCCTGCCCTTGTAGGAACTGACAGTGTGTTCCACCAACAAGGAACAACAGATGAGAAAAGTTTGGATTGGCCTGAGCGTACCGGTGGTAGAGCTAGACGTCGTTCGTCTGAGGAGCGCAGCGGTCTAGAGGTATCGTATGTCGGTATGAGGGCATTCAAGTAGGCGGGAGCAGAACCGGAGACTACTTTGTAGGCAAGTGTTAGAGCCTTGAATTTTGATGCGGGCCGCCATAGGTAGCCAGTGTAGCTGGATGAGCAGCGGGGTAACATGTGCCCTTTTGGGTTGGTTGTAGACCAGGTGCGCCGCCACGTTCTGGGTCATCTGAAGGGGTTTCACTGCGCAGGCTGGGAGACCTGTCAGGAAGGCGTTGCAGTAGTCGAGTCGTGAGATGACTATTGCCTGAACCAGAAGTTGGTTACCTATCAGACCTACCTCTGTTGGGATGGCAGCCTTTGATGTATCTGGTGGCGCTGATGACTGTCAAGGTGTTGATGCTGGCAAGGCCAAAGAGCAGCGTGAAGAAACCATCCACCTGAGGGAGGAAAGAAAGAATTGGGGAGGATGTGGAGAGGAGGAGAAAAAAGACAGCGCATAGATCAGCAGGATGTTTGAGTCTCAAATTGCATCTGCCATCTGTGCAGTGCCGCCAGCTCCAGACTGTCTATCACCTGGGGCTAGATTACTGTCACACAAAGCTGGCCGCCCGAATGCTTTGATCTCTTTGGCATTAATTTAGTTAGCTTGATTGTTGTTTGCTTTTGTCTGTGTCAGATAGTATCTCAGTCAGGCCCTCAAGGCTTTCACTACGCCCTCTGCTACATTCTTGTCCATCATCGCTGGGTCTCACACAACTCTCAGTAATGATGGGGTTAATAACATGTCCTAGAGGAAAGTGTTAACTTAGGTACAGCTCTGTTCAGAATTAAGTTCTGTATTCCAGTGGTTCTCAACCAGCGTGCCGAGGCTATAGGGCTATTTTTTTTAAATGCATCAGTGGCACAGCTTCTTAATTAAAAAGCTCAGTCAATTCTACTGTAGGTAATGATGGGGTTAATAACACATCCTAGAGGAAAGTGTTAATTAAGGTACAGTTCTGGTCAGAATTACGTTCTGTATACAAACCATAAGTGCCTTTGCTAGGACGTAATTGCTTTACACCAGTGTAAGAAGAATGCAGATATAAACAAACTCCATCTGGTACAACAAAGCTAGCATATGGAAATGACTCTGACATTCAGACAATGTATGCATGGGTAGAGACATTAAATTAACTAGGAATTTACTACAGAGATCAATGTAGTCCATGTGATGCTGAACATAGTATGCATCTATTTAGAATGGTTAACTCCAAAGTTAAAGTCAAAAGTTGATCAAAATGTGAATATGGGTCCTTAAAACTATTTCCGAATGTTCATTCAGTTTATTGGTATCAACATTCCAAGACTCAGGAAAGAGATCTGCAACAGGTCAAGCAGGAAAGAGAGCAACACAATACATTTTCATTGTTGATAAATTAGTTTTCTAGCCTGGGAATACCATACAAACCTTCAGCAAATTTGGGATTTGCTCTGCAGGTCCATCTGGCCAAGAGGCCATTGAAACCCATTTCCAACATTCCGAAAACACGGGCACGCAAATACAAATGCTAATCTGGCATGGACGTGTATTTCTTTTGAACTGAGTGAACAACTGTGTTTAAAACCTTCGTTTACAAGATTGTTATACTTCTGAAGAGTTGAATGCACCAATTTAAGTTTAATTTCATTGCTAGTTATGCCCCTGCTGAAAGTTGTACGTCAATTAACCTTTTCCAGACCCACTCTCAATTGAGAATGGTCTGGTGCCAGTGAGTTTTCAGGTACATTGACACTATTCTCCATTATGTTTATGTTTCCCATTAATTCCAATTTTAGGAACAATTTTCCCACAATATATTCTTCCTGAAGCATTGCTGAGTATGTAGTACATGTGGATATTTTATCATCAAGTTTCCCTGGTCCTTACTCTCGTTCTGAACCCTCATTTAGAGCAGAGGGTCAAACCCTGTCCAGTAAAAACATTTTCGAGATCTCACACCTCTGGTTACCATTGACATTGCAATGGATACTGCCCTGATGCGGAACCTATTAGAGCCAGATCTCTTCACAAGTGAGCAGCTATCTCAGGAAGTGAAGTGGAATGAGGTTATCCCAATTTACATGACAGAGTGCAGTAGGCACCCAGGTCATCTATCACCCCTGAAACCCGCTCCTCAAACTCTTGCCATGCCTGAACCCTCTGTGAGGCCATGACTACTCTCCCGACGTTCCCAGGGCTCCAGTCCTTTCTGCCCAATCAGGGCCCATGAAGACGTGAACGGAATTCCAGGACTGTGTAGACCGCTCCAACCACCACCTCCCCTTCACCCCTCATGCCCCCAACATGTACCTGTTCGTGTCCCGTCACGCTGATGCAGTAATCTGCTAATGCTTCTCACATGCTTGTCTCACTTCCTCGCTCTCCTTACCTCTCTACCTCTTTCACTCGTCGACTTCATTTCACATTTCTCTCTCTTTCTCTCTCCCTCTCATTTTAGTTCCCTCACTTTGCCACCTTTCACAACAGAACCTTTAATCTCTCTGTACTGCTGTCACCTCTCTTTCTGCTCCGCCTCCCCCTACAGGCCTCTGTCACCTTTCCCACACACCTTCCTTACTACCCTTCTTTATCTCTTTCTCTCATTCTCTCTTTCCCTCCCTCTCTCTCATTCTTCCTCCCTCTCTATTTGTACGTTTTCCTCACCCGATTGTCCTTCTGTTCTTCCATTGCTCTATTCTCTCCGGCGAAGTGGGTGAGTGTTAAGGTCAAACATCGGCAAAAGTCTCCATCTTTCCCTCCCTCTGTCTTGCTCACTCCCTCCCTCCCTCCCTCCCTCTGCAGAACAGGCTGTCATGACTGAGAGATGAGCTCATGACACGTGCTCCGTCTGGAACAAAGATGTGTTCACCTCGCCTCGTTATCTCCCTGAACCGGTTTCCACTTATACAGAGGACCTCTTCAGAACTATGATTGAAAGGACCCAACCTGTTGTTGTTACAATATTTTTTTCCTCTCCAACGCCTCTCCTCCATACACACACATACACACACTCACACCTTTCACACTGTAACAATATTATGGGCTCCCCTTCACACTAGCCCCAAGCGAAACAAAATAAGCTTTACAAATTCCAAGTGGAACGTGAGGTAAGTGCCAACTATGTCACCGCATCCTTAAGTTCTTATGCTCAGCCCTAGATGTGGCCACGCGCTGTTGTTGGAAAGCTTTTAGGTTAAAGCTCTAGCTCCGGTTTCATTCAGTTCTTATAGTTCCTAAAGGGACATTCCACATAGGCTACTCCACGTAAATATGTGTACATCAGTCTTTATGTACTTTCAGCCACAGACCTCTAGACAAGTTTGAGCACTTTTCACCACATTCCTCACACATTTAACTGGTATTGAAATAATCCCACAACAGCTTCAGCTTCTAAAGCCTCAGAAATGACCGTCCTGCCACCCAATTGAATGTGAAGTTTATCTCCCTGCTCTGGGCCAGGTTCACACGTTTGCAGCCAGTGAAGTAAAGACCAGTTTCCCCCGTGCTACCCCACCAACGGCCGCCAACTCCCGCTGGCGTAATCTCATTACAGATTAACCTCCTACCCACATGGAAGCACTGATAATCACTTAATTCACGGAACCCCTGCCATTCACTGGGGTATTGTATTGATTAAAGGAGCGCTCTTATTAACAAATGTCCTGAAGCTACTACAGTTTAGTCCCACTGTAACCATTTATCCTTGCAGGAAATTGCGTCCAAATGCTGGTCAAATCCAAGCTTTCATTCCATAAATAACTAGTATTAAAATAAGCACTTTGCAACCCATTGAAGGTGAATTTTGGCTAAATTGCATGTCGGCCATCGACACATAACAAGCCAATTCAAGCAATCAAAATAGTTAGATCTGAAAATACCCTGAGGTATCTGAAAATAGTTTTACCTTCTAAAGCACTAAATGTCTTCATGTCCCCAATTCATTTCTTCATAATTACACTTCAATCAGTATGAGAAGTTAAAACCAAACAGCCAAATGCAAAGCTGTTTACCCAGCTGTTTACCAAGTTCAAACCATACCTGGCAGGTCCAAATCCATTTTATTATGAATCCATCATCCCGAAAGATATTGAAGATCTCTATGATTCCTCTGGAGTATCCAAACACAGAAATGCAGGCATCAGATATTGCCAGGTTGAAGGTCAGATAGTCTGTTGGCTGTAGGGAAGCCCTCTGCTTATATAAAACAAATATAACCACACAGTTCCCCAACCAGGAGAGGCAACCTGTAAAATATATACAAACACTATGCTTAACAACAGTAAGATATCAGAAAAACATTGTGCATAAGCAACAGTTATAATTTTTACTGGCAAAAGGACTGCTTTGGTGCTGAGGATATTCACCTTGTGTCTAAAAGGACTCCTATCATAGTCTAGAAACCACATTACTGATTGCAGGCTGTCGTCAGGAGGACTTCGCCATCAAAGAGGAAGTGTAGCTGGACGCCAGCCACAGTCTATTGGTCTGGTGCCCAACTGAGTTCACCAGGAAAGCTGACTGACATTGAACCTGTTTCAATTATCTACATGCCAACCACTCAGTGGACGGTGTGTGATAATAGGAAGTCCATGCTGTCCTTGTGATTTTTATGTAGTTCTCTATATACTGGTAACATTAGTGGGCACATAGTGCTTAGTCAGTGGTGCGGAGCAAGTGTTTGAAATCACTATTTGAAAAACTATGATTGATATTTAAAAGGTGTGACATAATGAAACATATTCATACTCCACATTCAGACAGCTAAAGTCGAGTCAAGTCAAGTCAATTTATCTATATAGCACATTTAGTGGTCTGGCTACCTGGCTTCCATACGGTCCTTATTTGCACTTATATCTGAGTAATTGGACTTGATAAGGGGTTAATGGGTGCATGCCAGCTTACAACTTTACAACTATAGCAGTGGTTAATAGCCTGGCAGCAATAACAGATTTATACCTTGTGTTATCATCAAAACCATAATTACATCATCCATACACAAAAACAACACACACACACAAATTATATTCACACACAAACATGCAAACACACACCTACACCCACAGGCACATATACACACAAGAAATGTGTTTGTAAACATACCTATGACCATCAGGTACACCCCAATGAAGAGCTCAGCCTGCTCTGACAGAGGAGGCTCTGTCTCCACAGTAGTGAGGTTGTTGTTCCTCCAGGGGATATTTACGATCTTCACTGGGATCTCCACTGACATGGTAAAGTCAGGGCCCTTGCGAGTGATGAATGAATTCATAGCTGCCTAAATAATGCCACTGACCCAGTTTCTGTGGAAATATGATAGTGTCCCATGCGTACATGAAAGATCATGGGCACTTCTTCGAACCGGCAAACTCTGGAGTGCCAGGGCACAGGCTGGCCAATGGCAACGTGAGCAGCTCTAATCCAATTTTTGTCTTACGGATGAAACAGATGGAGTCACTGAGATAGGGAAAGCCGGGTGCCGCGTTCTCATTTGGTGACAATGGAGTAGATTTGAACGCTTAGAACAAAACTAAAATGCTACACAATAAACAGTTTGAATATATGAGGTATGCAATGATGTGAAGTGAGAAATGTGTGATATTTAATTAGACTGACAAAGGTGCTGAGATATAACTGTACAAAAATAACATAGTTAGGTGTACAGAGATTAATACAGATGAATCCCCTATCCCTCTCAACATCATTTAATTTGATGAGGGGGATAAAAGAAAGCTGATAAAAAAAAATTCAATCAACAGAATCAGAAGGGACAACTTGTTTATCAAGTCTGTTTAGACATCCCACAATTGCTAAGGTGTTTATGTGTAATTATCTCCAAGTAATCCTAGAAGAAATATTTTTTGGGATTTACATGATGTGATCCTGTTGAGTAGGGTGATAATCTCATTAATGTATTATCCCTGTCTGACTGCAACACTCTCCAGTGGAGATCGGTTCAGCCACATCTACACTTTTCCAGTCCATTAACTCCACCAAAACATTAGAATTTACTGTATTTGTTTTAATATTTGTCATTCTATTGAGACGATAAAATACAGAGCCATGACCCACAATATCAACTGAACTGCCAGTATAGTGATATTAGCGAGAGCGTAAAGCATGGTGCTGTAGGTACAAACATGAAGGCTGCTTGAGCTTCAGGCATTTCCCTGGAATAATGCACCAAGTGTTTGATACTCAGCTGCACTGGTAACAATTTGTGCAGGTCTATTAAATGGAAATAGTGCCACAAAATGCCATCTTATCCAAAGTACTGCTGAGAAAATACTTTGTTTTCTTTAATTGGACCCATTTAGTTAGATCATTTAGAATGACCACTCTTGTCACACTTAAATGTTTACATGTGGAGAATTCTGGGGATTTCTCCTGATCAGAACTGCTATCTGATATCTGATATATCTGTTGGTTTTGTAGCAGGTATTAATATAGCTTTGTCAATGGTGCAGATTCCTCTGGTATGAATGAAACAGGAGGACAACCAATACATTTTAAAACACTTTGTTTCCATCTTTAAAGCTGCATTTGGAACAGTGAGAGGAGGGGCTGCATTTCTAACCAAGCCCCCCCCCCCCCCCAACACACACCTCCTCTACATGGTCCAACAGCCCTCTAAACCACCACCACCCTACACCCCCCCTGGACCCAGACTGAGCCTCTCTGTGAATGCTGGCCCCATTGGGGTAACCCGAGTCCCAGGGCCAGCACACACCTCACAGTGCGCACCTTGTTTCGGGGGACTCAGGGGCCGCTGTGGACCAGCCTCCCCCTCCACCCTGTGCTCCGGATGTGGTGGGCAGGGCTCCCAACAGCTTGACCCCCCCCCCAACCCAACCCCCCCCCCACCTCCTCCCTCCCTCCAGCCCACCCATCACATCCTCCCGCTTCCGTCCTCCGCCTGGCCTCAACCCCTGCTTTGAGTGGCAGAGAGACCGGGCACTGTGGGAATGAACCCCTGACCCTCACTGTCTGCCATCTCGCCACAAACGCACCTCTCACTCACACCCTTCCTCCACTGCCGCTGCACCTGAATGAGGCTCAGTGGCACTGAGGAGCACAGAGAAAGGGCATCTGTGGATTATTTTAACCTCCATTCAATCAGGGTTAAGTCAACTGCAAGACACATTCTCCTCTGCAGTGACACACAAGCACAAAGCAGGGAAAGGCAATGATACAAAGTCAAAAGAACACAGCAACAATAAACCTCCTGTAGCAAATTGAACACAGTTCAAATCCTTCTTGGTCTTACTTTGAATCAAAATGAAGCAAAACCATGATTTTGAGTGTTTTTCATTTGTGTGTATGCTGGATATGGGCCTGTGAGCCAGGAAGACGCTGGGTGGGGTCCAAAGTCACAAGGCTAATCTGTTGGGTTTTGTCTCACAGGACACGTTTCACTCTATATGAGTGCAGGTCGGACCGCACTGCGCTAGGAAAGCACAGCGCGGATATCCATGCGCTGGCTAATCAGACTATGTTTTCCTTGTCAGCGCCATAGTGTCAGATGGCAAACCGGACTGTTTTCAAAGGTCTTGGTGGGAAGACCTCACACACACACAGCGCCGGCCCAAAGACAGGCGCACCACTGCTGCAGACTCCACACACTTCACTCGCGAGGCCTTAGCTGTGAAAGTGATGAAGCAGTTTTTGTTGTTTTTGTCCCCCACCCCCTTTACTTTGTTTGTTATTAATGCCTTTTTTCATTTCCTGCACAGGACCAGGGATGAGAGTTTAACTGAAAAGGAAAGTTCAACCAAGTTGAAAAAAAGGGATTAACATGTCAGGTGAGAATGACATCTGTTTCTGGTGGCCACCCTGGGGCCACCATGAGCACGAGGGAGAGAGATTACTGAGCTCATGGGCTCAGAGGTTAAATACCTGTTGCTGTAAGACTCTTCTGACACAGATGAAACTACCTGGAAAGGTAACTCTGATAAAAAGAAGCCAGACGATGAGAGGGGGTGTTTTGGACATCAGATGATGAGAGGGTTTTGGACATTTTCCCACATATAGTCGCTGCCAAATGAGTGTGGGAATCCATGAACTAATAGGCACAAGTTTCTCCAATCACTGAATGGAACTCAGTGGAAGACAGGTCACAATGTATATCTCTGTTTAGAGGGCAGTAGAGAATGACTGTGAGAGATATTAATGTTTTCCCTACATGACATATCGCTACATGACAAATCTATAAGTCGTTCATCTGTTGTGGCAAGGCAGACAGATATCACATAGGTTTGTGTCTATTTATAAGGGCGTACAAGGGCCAGGTGCTGTGGCCTACTGGTTAGGGCTTTGGGCTTGGAACTGAGCCCCTTTGGCCCGTTCGAGCCCCGAACAGTAGAAAAAATGTGGGCAGGGGAAGTGGTTGAGCGATGCTCTCTCATGCCCACATCCATGGTTGAAGTGGCCTTGAGCAAGACACCTAACCCCTAACTGCTCCCCAAGCGCCGCTGTAGCAAGGCAGCTCACTGCTCTGGGTTATTGTGTGCTTCACCTCGCTGTGTGCTCATTGTGTGCTTCACCTCACTGTGTGTTCACTAATTCACGGATAGGATGCAGAGACCAAATTCCTTGTATATGCAAGTATACTTGTCCTATAAACCTGATTTACATTTACGTACTCACACTGGACACAGTTCATTTGTACCGTGGCGGAGTACGGTTCTCTCCCATTCTTGGTCCGCAATCACACTGCATATTATTAAACTGTACCCAGGCACGGTTGAGCTGCTGTGCTCTAGAATGTTTGCATAGGCCCAACGGTATCGTGCCCGAGTCCACCTCCTCAAGCGGAACTCGCACGAATAAGCGCACCGTGCACGGGTATGGTACAGAGCGATCACATTGGTAAAACGAACCGGACTTTGGAGTCTAGCATATGTAACCTGCGCGATTCAGCCCTGCATACGCTCAAACTTGCGAACAGCAGCACCTTGGATCGGGAGGCGAGCACGCTAACAATTGAGCCAATAGCCCAGGCTACTGGCTCGCATGCCAGCAGCACTCTTGAGGCGTCGGGGAGTGAGGTTTACCAACGTTCCACAAGCACAGCTAAGCTAGCTGGCATCCGTTATACTCACCCCCCTAAACCTCACTCCCGATCCGGGTCACGGCACCAATGTAACCTGCGTTGTGTTGAACCTGCGCGATTCAGCCCTGCACACGCCCGGACTCGAACCTGCAAACAGCAGCACCTCGGATCGGGAGGTGAGCGCGCTAACAATTGAGCCAATAGGCCAGGCTACTGGCTCGCATGCCAGCAGCACTCTTGAGGGGTCGGGGAGTGTGGTTTACCAACGTTCCACAAGCACAGCTAAGCTAGCTGGCATCCGTTACACATAGTCGGGTACGGTACGGATGGCATAGTGTGAGCACGCCCTAAGATGCTCCTCTACAGAGAACGAGTAGAGTATTAAATATTTTAGAATATGCAGCCACATGTTGACTCCTGTTTGAGAATGCGTGAAAAAAAAAAGCCCACACACACACAAAAAAAAAAAACGCGTTTGTGACTCACATTTCTCATAACGCTTGTGCTTTGACCTCTGGTCTCCACCCCCTTGCGCAGCTTCCTCTAGCCTCTCTCCTCGGGTGCTCCGCTCGCCTCTGCTCCTGCCCGGTGATGAGGCCTGACAGCGGGAGGTAAAAAGAGCCTTTCATTTTTTGCTCTCCGTGCGCCGAGCCACGGCCCTCAGCGCCAAGATGCCGTTGCACGGTGTCCTTGGCCTGCACCGGTGCCACGCGAAAAGAAAAAAAGAACACAACAGTGCGTCTTAGTTCTTCCTGAGAGGCTGGGGCTGGACATGCTAATCACATTTGAAGCATGAAATATGCTCTGTTGGGCCACTTGGGGAAATGGAGTGGGGTTGGGGGGGGGGGGTAGGGGAAGAGAGGGTAGGCAGGGAAAGGACTTGTCGTGATTCGAGCCCGGAGCTCTCCAGGTTGACTTTGGCACCAATCACTCAGAGGCGATAATCACAACAACGCTGTCAACATCATTAAACGTGCGCACGCGCTGGAAGGAGCACAGGATGCGAAGAAGCAAGTTAAAGTAGCTATACAGTCGAAAACCAATTACAGTAACGTCAAAACACGCTGAGTGATTGTGCTCCGTCTGTATGGAGGGCTGAAAGCAGCGAACAATGAGTCACTTCATGAAGAGAGACGTTACGAGGCCTGGAGATTTGTACCAGACACACACACACACACACACACACACAAACACACAAGCTCTGAAAGCGAAAATCATTCTTTCCTGTCCAATGGAGAGTGTGGTTGATGGCCAGAGGCCTTCTTGACACAGTTTTTTTTTTTTGCTTTTTTTTTTTTGTTCACACTGCCTGTAAAGGGCTGCTTGTGGGACAGTGTGCACCCAGATGTGTCATCAGTTACTTCACTGGGTGTGTTATACAGTACTTCTTAAGCTGTCTGAATGAGGGGGAAAGAGTCAAAACAAATTAGTTGTCTGTGAGTAGTTGATAATTAGTTGTCTGTTAAGGGAATAAATGGTGTAACATGTTTTTTCCATTTTCGAAACCTACTTAACAATGACATAGGCCTTTATCCCATTGAGTTGGAGTTTAATACCAATAGCATGGAAGGGACATACAATGAATAGTCTGCCTAAATGTATAGGAATATTTAACAATATTTAACATATTCACATTTTTAAAGTATTGAACATAGAATTAAACAAAGTCAGTAGTGTACCAATGTTCTATAAATGCATTTGCTGCTTATTTGTCTGAATGTTTTATAGCTGGACTCAACCCAACCACAGGGTGTATATGTACAGTTGCACTGACAGGTGCATTTCCTACATTTACCATTCCTAAAGTCCTTGCTGTGGCTTTAGTCTATTTGAGGTGAGGCTATCATGGCTAAGTATGGTCCTGCTGAGTTTCACTTCTCAAAAACCACAGCTCTCACCCTGTCCAAACCCAGCCACAAAAACCCAAGCCTTTTTAAGTCTGGCCGGATGCCCATCCTTGACAAGTCTCTGCTATAGCACTAAACCTTTATCTCTCCTCTTGTGATTTTTGCACCACAGTGAAAGAAAACTCCATAACGTGGTATTTTCTTGTTTTCTCAAAATGATTTTCATAGGATTGTTAGAAATGCTGGTTGTGGCAGAGAATATGGAGATGATGTTGACCAGTAATATTCCATTGAACTGATTTATATGGGGCACGTTGACTGGCATCTGTGAGAGTTTACTGTATGTGTGCCATGTACTATGTGAAGTTCAGATACCGGCATAGATTAGTGCAGAGCTCAAGGTCTTTGGCTCCAAACCATGGGTAAATATTTATGTGGGCACTGCATTCAGGTGGCAATTTCTTCTCCAGACCTACTGTTTATTTAAGCAGGTAACTTATGTAAGTAGGAACCATTTAAAGGTGGAATTTGGGCTTGTCCCAAAGGGAGCTAAACATCAGTTTATACATTGAAAGTATATTTTGCCAAAAAATAAACCGATTTCCACAAGGAAACCGAAAGGTGTAAATTCAACTAAATATCCTGTGAAAGTATAGATAGAATCATGTTTGCATGGAGGGGTCTTCATAGAGATGATGTTACAGTGTAAAGGAGTGAATGGAAATGTACAGAGAAATAGAGACCGTTCAGAGTGCTCACATCCAGCTGAAGAGCATCAGTTTTGTATGTAGACATTAACTTGTAGCGACTTACCACAGGAAAAAACAACCCAAAATCCATGAAATAAATGCCAACCTCTGGCATCATGCCTCTGAACACTGTGGACACTGTGGGTGTGTTTCTCGGGATCTTGCCTGGCATCTGTTTTATAGATTAAAGGAAGAGCAAAGACCCCATTGAAAGGCTGCAAGAAATGTGTATATGAGAAAGAGAAAGCAGAGGACGACTCCAAAGAAGAAAAAGTTGCAGATAATTGTCTTGAATTTTACATCTTTAGAGGTCTGTTGAATTTGAAGACTAAGAAAAACATCCAATTATACTGAGACTGATGTTATATTGCACTGCCTGATGATGCCCTGTGGTTAGAAAATCTGGTCACACAGAGATTTCAGAGCAAATACATCTACGTCCAGCTGAAAAAGCACACTGAGCCTGAGCAGAGTCCTGGACAATGGCGGGAGCTGTATTTTCTTGTGGATAAGCCTCCCAGGGTGCCAGTCTGCAGACATTTGACCAGTTCTGACCTCGCCCTATCTCATTCTTCAGATGGGAGCACAGTGCAAGGCAGGGATGGATAATCCCTCTTAAACCCAAGTCTTTGTGGGGTTTTGTCTATGGTAAGGCCTGGGCACTGGGACTAGGGTTCTGCCCCCCCACCTCCGCCTCCACTCACATACCTCCCTCCCTCACAAAGCTCCAGGGAAGGAGGGAGATGAGGCTCCTCTGTCCTGACTGTAGCTGAGAGAGCTTCTAAGGCAACAACTAGAACTCTTGTACTTTTCAAAGAGTTGATCCTATGGCCCATGGGGCTCAAAGTGTAACAGACCATATTTCGTGTACAGACCAGCATTCTGTGCTATGAAGTTAGAAGTTTAATTTTGTGGATAGATTAGATTAGATTCAATTTTATTGTCATTGTGCAGAGTACAAGTACATAGACAACGAAATGCAGTTTGCGTCTAACCAGAAGTGCAAAATACAGTAGCAGAGACTGATAAAGTAATTTTGTCCACTTGAAAGACGTATTAGGCCAATAACATATTTACCTTAAACTTCTGTAGATGTCCTTGTCTTCTTAAGTACAAAATCAATTATGTCCATAGCAGATATTTTTCAAAAAGGCATTCAGAACATGTTTAAATGATGATGGAGGTTATTGTCCAATGTTTATAACAATACCAGTGGTATCGAATGGTTCCTATAGTGTTGAGTATAAGTATACTCTTTTGATCCTGTGAGGGAAATTTGGTCTCTGCATTTATCCCAATTCATGAATTAGTGAAACACACTCAGCACACAGTGAACACACAGTGAGGTGAAGCACACACTAATCCCGATGCAGTGAGCTGCCTGCTACAACAGCGGCGCTCGGGGAGCAGTGAGGGGTTAGGTGGCTTGCTCAAGGGCACCTCAGCCGTTCCTACTGGTCAGGTTTCGAACCGGCAACCCTCCAGTTACAAGTCCGAAGCGCTAACCAGTAGGCCACGGCTGTCCCGAGAGGTGGATAAACTCTATTTCTGACATTTCAGAGGGGATAAACTGTGTTTACTTGTGTTTAGCCTCCACTACATCCCTGGTCCATAGGCTATATTACTGAAAGTATAAAGTGTAAGAAAAGGTCCATTCCATGGGTTGGGGAATTAACACATCCACAGTAGCAAAGGCTGCAGTACAGAGGCTTCTTTCGTCACAGTAGCTATGTACTTTAATATGTCTTCAAGAGTCCCATGTGTTCCCATGTGTGTCATTGTGTTTCAAATTCTGACGACAATTATGTATAGGGAATGCCCGCAGTGGATCATATTTACCAAATTTCTACCCTGTCATTGTGAATCAGTGTCTAACTAATAAAGGGCATTTTTCGGACCGGAATCCGACCTCGGGTGAGGTCCTGGTGGACTTGATGCCGCCCGACCTCCTGCTGAGGGAGAGGTGCAGATCATTTGTTGTCTCACCTGTGCCCTGTGGTGACTGAGTATGTCCTCGGCCGCCCCTTAACGGAGCCAGTTCAGTGACCTGCTGGGAGCCCTTGTGTCTGGTGGAGACTCACACGAATTGGGCGAGTGGTCCTATAACTAATCCTTAAGGACAGGACACCTCACATTCATCTTTCATCTACAGAGAGAGGCCCCTGGTTAGGTCATTCAGGTCAAGGTTTGCTCTTGTGCAGACAGTTTATTCTTCCCAGAAAGAGACAACATGAGGCATAGGCCTATGTCTCATGAAACATATTTCAAATACTGGGTAGAATGTGTATTATGTAACAGGCCGAATGGTCAAACAAGAAAATATCTCAGAAAAAGTACCATCACTGAAGAACCAAAGAAGTGCCTAATCATATGGGTCAACACAGCCTGTTTGAACATTTCAGAGGTATGAATAAGTAGGTAGTCCAAACATCTATGCTAAAATGGCTCCATAGCACGGCATGTAGCAGCTACAGGGGCACAAGATTATTGTGTTTATCAGTTAGGTCTAAGGAGATTACAATTGCCATTCATTAATAAATCTCATGGCTTTAGATAAAAGGCTTTCAACACAGCAACAAAGAGCACTGATTATCCAATGTAGGCTACAATTGCCTGTAGATCTCAAATTCACTAACTAGATGCAGAGCTACCAATAACTGATTAGTCTTGCACCCAATTACATGCTCATTTTGCTTTCCTCAAGACTGCTTCTGTACATGAGAATAACTAGTCAATATGGTGCAATTTTGGAAAAGAACAAATATTAAATGATTCGTTTTTTTCTGTGATGTTCTGCACTACCAAGATCTAGGGGCATCTTTCTCAGAATAGTATTCAGGAACAACACCTTAATAGAAGTAGTGTGTCCGAACACCTGTGGCTTGTTCCATTCCAGATATCTCCTAAAGGCCTCACCTCTGCCAGATGCAACCCACCTGGGCCCTGGCAGAGAGATGCCCGACACAGGTAAAGCTGACATGGGTTAAGAACGGGAAGGAAATATGGGAGTGTTCTGAACATGGACAGCTATGGATCACAAACATTCTGCACTGCTGACAGGCTCCCGGTGAGCTGCTGGCTTTGGAGCAGCTTCAGTGTTGGACTGCTCTGGGATCTGGAGATCAGAACTGGGCCAGATCCAGACCAGATCAACCTCTATCTGAGTTTGTATTTGTATGCACCTGTTTCATTTACCAGATGAAGTAACCAGCCATAAAATTTCAAAATGGCCCATAAATTCATAGAGGCAATGATAGGACCATTGGACAGAAGGAGATTTACAACTCCTCTCTTGAGCTTCCTGGTACATCAAGAGTTGGCACCTAGTCAAGTCCTTTTCCATGTGGAGTGGATGCTGTGTTCCAAATGCCAAGAGGTGCATTATATCACTTAGGCCTCAAAAGACCAAAGACAAAAACGTCTACTTCCCCTCAGCCTTGTACGCCGCAGTTAGAGTAAATTAGCTGTGTTAAGTTGTCCACTTGTGCCTTGCTGTCAAATTTGACCTGGTAGCAAAACGTTTCTCAAAACAAATGTGTGCTAAAGACCACCAATTTACTGAAACTGTTTGTTGCCTTTACGCGGCTGCAGCAAGAATGCACCACAGGGCTGAATTAGCTAAGTGTTCCAGAATCTGAGGGAGAGGTCATGGGAAAATATTCATTTTTATATGTTACCAAGTTACATGCTCTCCAGTCCTACAAACTGGCCTAGAATTAGCAAGCTATATAGCTACCTAAAAGGCATGCAGACCTTGCAAACATTATCCCCAGCATATATTGGATGGTTGTTGTAAATGGCATGTTTTTATCTGTGCTTTGCATAGTGTTGCTTTCCTTTTGTAGCAAGTGGCAGAAAAATCTTCAGCAGCATCAGTAGTAGCACTCCCATCATCACATCCCAGGGCCTGAAGCGAATATGCTGGAATGACTTGCGGTGTGTAACACAGGAACCTGTGCACTTAAACCAGGCAGGCCCCTTCAAGAGTCTTTGGAAAGAGACAAGAGCCTGTGATCAAGACACATGCTGCTGAATGCAGGAAAACATTTCAGGGGCTCAGGAAATGCCTCTTTGAGTCTGCACTGAACATAATCGTCTTAAGGCACTGTGAAAAAATTAGAGTATTTTAAGTGCGGTTAGAGGGCTTTTCATTTGTCAACTATGAGGCCTTAAGGCAAATTCAGATGTTTTTGCGGGGGTTGATTGTACCAAACTGTAATTATATGGTGATTTTTGCAGAATGCTTTAAGGTAATGCACACCTCACTTTAAGGTTTGTTTAGTAATATGGGTGTAGGCTATAGGTAATTATGCATGTAGAACACTACTCATTCCATAAACGAAAATGACACATACACTTCTGAATTTACATTTCATTGTTAAAGCATTAGGGTTTGATAAGCTTTTAAGGTAATAAGCACGTGTAACCTGTTATCACCTTAAAGTGTGTCTCCTACTCTATCACTCATTTAGGCATTTTACAGATACTTCCTGTTATGCAGGAAATGTGGACCTCACTCCTATTAAATCTATGTTTAGGGCTCGATTCTGCATTTATGTTTAAGCAGACTCTTTTTCTACACCACATAATTCATGGTTTTGGCAGTATCTCTCTCACTTTCTCTCTTTCTCTCTCTCTCACTCCACATACTCTCTCTCTCTTCTTCTCTCTCGTTCCTTCCCCCAATAACCCTTGCTTTGACCTGACCACTGAAGGAACGCTCTGTTGGCCATGTCACTGGGGTCATGTCATGTTTTTTCTTTTTTTTTCTTCTTTTTCTGGCAGGTCTGGCATATTCAGCCAGTGGAATGCCAGGACTGGACCATTAGTCTTCAGCATCTTTAGCTGCAGAGCAAGAAGAAAGATGACCTGAGAGGACCTCAGTTCCATTCCAGGCCCAAGGCCTAAAAAAGCATTTCCCGCTTTGGCAGGACCCAGGGCAGCAAAGGGCTCGTCTGTAATATTTCACCCTTGTCCAGGGAGAGCAAGAGAGCTGGTGCAGATGCAAGACAACTGAGACAGACACTGAGAGAAGGAACGGTTGCGGAAGAACAGGTGTGAGCACTCCAATTCTGTTGCTGATGACCACTTGTCACAACTGTCTACCTAAACATGCTCAAGGATTCTTCTTCTCCTTGTGATGTAATTGTGCTTTGAAGCTTTCCAAAGCAGTGGGCCTAGACATGTGCATGATGGACTTAGGTTGGCCCTTCTGTTGCGTGCATGATGAGACCACTGAAAATAAAATTCACAGAGCATATAATCAACACTGACAGAAAATTAAGAGGATGAGTTTCCAGCTGGGTTGGAAATGTCCCTAGGAGTGATTCCTTAATTATGTTTTGGTTCTGGTGAACTTATCTGTGAACTTACCCTTTGAGGGATATTCGGGGCAAAAGTTGA
Source organism: Alosa pseudoharengus (assembly GCF_046254945.1). Classification (NCBI taxonomy): domain Eukaryota; kingdom Metazoa; phylum Chordata; class Actinopteri; order Clupeiformes; family Clupeidae; genus Alosa; species Alosa pseudoharengus. Next base: position 11,567,676 of record NW_027468620.1, on the reverse strand, counting down.
AAGTGGGGAAATTTGTTCCATCACAACCTCTGCCACCTCAAGTATCTTTGTAGATGAATGAATATTACATTTCTATAGATGAACATGTGATTTTAGTTTAGAAGAATGATATTATATACTGCTCAAAAAAATTAAGGGAACACTTAAGTTTTCCACAATTGTTAAAACACATTTTTTTAAACCTTCCACCCTTTTCTCCATTCTCAAACTACATTCACCGAATGTCTGACAGTTCTTGCAAAATAAAACACTTGCCTCAAAAGTTTTACTTGTGCTCAGAACCAAACAGTGTCAGAGTACCGATCCAGTGTATGATTGAAGTGTTCCCTTAATTTTTTTGAGCAGTATATATTACAGTTTTTCTCAGTCGCTTTGGTGCTTTTTGCAGATCAGAATGAAAATTCTCATAACTATTAGTTCAACCTCCACAACATTTAGTCATTTGTGCACATCATAGTAGCAAATTCTCCTTCCTCTGAACAAATTGCAAATGCTTTTGGACATGTATCAGTTGCTTTCATACAATTCTCTGCTGTTTTTTAACATTATCATTTGCTTATGTCATGTCAATCAAAATGAACTATACTTATGGATACTGAATAGTCGTTCCCTATAAAACGAATAGTCTTCATTTCATTGCTTGAGTCATTACATACAAAATTGTTGAACTAGTTATCAAATTCTGTCACAATGCTGTAGAATTGCAAAGAGCATACAGTAAAAATGTACGTATTCAGTGTCTTGTACTCACTTACTCCCCTAACTACAGCAATGTGTAACTTTACTGTAGTTTTCAAATGGCTGCACAAGTACTGTATAGTGCTGTCTTGAGCATGTTCAGGTAGTGTCACCGAGTTCTGCCCTTTTTTGCATTGGAAAACACTGAGAGAACTGTCATAATGAAAACATGACAAAGCCATTTGACTATCTTGTTCATAAACGATGGTGTCGAGACTTCTCATTTTGATGACACTGCAGTTTCATTGACATGAATACGTGCTTTTGAGGAATGGACTATCCATTTTGAGCAAGTGCCATGCTTTTGCAGGTCATCCACTAGGTTTTGCAGTTTGCACTAATTGTTTTGAGAAATGCACTAACTGCTGTGCAAATGTTAATAGTGATGTGAGAATAGCACCAAAGCGACTGAGAAAAACTGTATTACATGTATTATTAAATTAAATAGGAATCTACAACAAAACAGACTAGTGTTGTTTTGTATGCAGGGGGAACACTGGCATACCTGAATTTGACCCCCCCCCCCAAAAAAAGGAGAAAGCCAATATGTGCTTCTTTTACCAATATATTTCACAATATATTTTGCATTACTTATCAGAACAACGTCAAACTTGGCACTGCACTTGTTCCCCATAGCCTGTCAAGTTTGAAATAAATCAGACAAACAGTTCGACAGATATGCGAGCCTATTGTGTGAGAGGGGGAGTGCACATTAGAGCAGAGAAAGCTAATGTGTGCTTCTTTTACCGATACATTTACTAACAATATCTTTTGCATTACCTAAACAATGCACTTACTGGCACTGCACTTACTTGTGCCCGTAGCAAGACACCTGCCAAGTTTGAAATCAATTGGACGAACGGTTCGAGAGATATGTGAAAAATAGACAAACAAACAGATAGACAGACAGGCAGGCAGACAGACAGACAGACAGACGTTCATGTCATTTACAGATTTACACATTATAGGCTCGATTTATAGATAGATAGATAGATAGATAGATAGATAGATTATAGATAATAGATAGATATTGACAAGATGGACTCCTTCAGGAAGGTGTTGATTTAATGTCACTAACTAAGCTGAAAATCTTGCCTACCAGTAATGCAGGATAATTGCAGGTCAGTTGAAGAGGTTAGAACTCTTAAATCTTCAAGTCAAAGGTGAAAGGTCACAATTATCTGTGCTGTGTGCCTGGAGAACTGTCCCTTCCAAGAAGGGTGCAAAATGAAGTGTGATGTGAGAGAAGGAATGAAGAAGGACTGAGAGAAAGAGGGGCCAAGGCTTAAACAACCCCTAAACGAATACTCTTATGCACATTGCACATATACATTACCACAGCTCAATCACTTCATATAAATGGCTACTATGATCTGAGTGATGGGCAAGCTACTTACAAAATGTAGCTTAAATTAAGCTTTTAGGAGAAATCTGGAATGCATAAGGTTCGTGTCCTTGAAACTTAAGGTTGCATGTGCTTGTGTGAGAGTTCTATCACGTGGAGGGGAGTGTGAAATCATGAGGAGTCCAAATTTCAGTGACTCATAAACTTGAGCTTGAAGAACATATAATGAATGGAACCTAGGTGTTAACACCAAGGTTCAGATTGCACTTGAGGGTGAGTAAAGTTCGGTGGATATAAAGTCAGAGTAACTGGGAGACATGCTGTAGACGGTGCTATCACCTTCCATCAGGGTTTCTGTCTTCCAGGCAGCAGGAATGCACCGCGAGGCAGCCTATCGTTCATCAGCACGGCTTGGGCCAGCGTCTCCCAGCCCGGCTCCACGCCCCAACATGCCCCTCCAACATCATCACTATCACCTGGGAGGAATCTATCTTCTTTCTGTCCACTGAGGGAGACACGTTTAATAGAGCCCATGCCACAGCAGAAAGGCGTAAAAAGAAATCAGTCAGGAGAGAAGAAAATGCCTTGCCTACTGTCACTACTAAATGCATGAGAAGCAGCTTTTGGTGTGCCGCTCAACTGTAGATCCAACCTCTTGAGTACAGTAACAGTAGCCTCAAATCTACATTTAAAAACCCAATTGCTCTCAGATGCTTTATGTTAATTGATGATGCACTCACAATTTTATCAAGGACTATTCATTTTTAATCATACATTTTCTAAATTATTTGCAATGTTTTAACACATTTTACCTTTTATAGGATATTTATTTTTTGTGTTCATATATCTGCTCATTATAAAGAACTTTGAATTAGTATTTGTGCTATATGAATAAACTGGCCTTGCATTGTCTTGACATGCCATGCACACATAATCTCTAATCTTTTCAATGCACACTGTGTGTATTTAGTGAAGCATATCCTTAAGGTATGCCTTTTATATGTGAACATATGTTCTAAAATGTTCTAAGAAGCATATAATAGGGCATTTATTCCATGTTTTTAACAACCAGTGCTGCTGGTCATACGCCATGAAGTTTAAATAGTGCTGCATGCTCACAATAAAAAAAATACCACAAGCTGTAACTTAACATCTCTTATATGTAACTCACTTCACAGGCACTCAGGCATCTGAGGCATCATATGTTTTTCAGAAACCACTTATGTGCTTCTGATCTGAACTAATAAAGACCAGCTGTCCACCTCAATATTCTCTGTCAGGTAACCCCAGAGAGAGCCTAGTGTGAGTGTGTTTGTGTGTTTTTGTGAGTGTTTCAGATTGGTCACATGCCCGAGGGCAGACATTTCTTCAGGTCAAGTTGTGGCCTGACAGTAAGATTTCATGCTTGGGCGCACAGCTGAGATGTTACCAAGTAGATGAACAAAATATACAACAAAACAAAGTTGTTTAAGGAATCACATCACTGCCCACTGACTAATGAGGAATTTAATTTTCTGTATATGTAAAGAGATTCCCTTTTTGTACAGAGTTTTCTCACTATGACAGCATCCCCACTGAGGGATAAAGATGAAGCATGAATTCAGTCATTTTTATAAGCCAAAATAAGTATCACCAAGGTATCATTTAATGATATTCCTTCTCTTATGCTGCAGAAAAGAGACCATAGACTTCGGTTTGCATCCATATGAGTTAAGCACCTTTGAAGGAAAGTTACCCTCCCTTTCCCTGTACAGTTTCCCTCCTAGATGCCGTAAAACCATCTCTGTTTCTGTTAATTAGACAGTAGATGGTGGGAGGCCTGATATTATCTCACACCACAAAACCAACCATCTCTCTCCAGGAGGCACCTCTGGGAAGTCGCTGCAAAGGTGGATATTACCACAGCCACAGTTAATCAGCTTGTTTCTGTGGTTCCCCCTTTTTGGACCAGCGCACCCACAAAATCTGTTGTGTCAGACTGACTAACAAGCGTTTTAAGGAGTGTCATGTAAACAAAAATAACAGGAACGCATATAAACATATAACAACCAAAAATGGTCCAAAGCTCAACTGTGTTTCTGAGAGGGGAAAATACTGGGGTGTATAAAAGTCTGTAAGTCTGTATGCAGTTGTTATTGTAGGGCCACACAGTAACTCAACTGTGTGCTAATTTTTCTCGAGAAAGTTATGCTCCCTATATGTGCACAATGTGGAAGCAAAGGATTTCTGAGAGGCCACTCTCTGTTTAAGACCCAGATACAGACACGGTATGCAAGGGCAAGACTAAATGACTACAGTGTCCGTCCTTCACACAAGGAGATTATATTGTCACATTAACTCCCCATGGAAATGCACGGAATTTCCTATTATTTCCTGCCCGCTATTTCCCTACATGCCACATATATTTGAAATATGAGGTCCAAGCTCGGGCTATTTTTAACGAATGCAATTAAGGTACATAGACCATTTTTGTTTCTTTTTCTACTTTCTATCACTTTTTGGGGTTTGTTTTATTTTTCACCTCACCATGAGTCCAGTTTCCCACCTCCCTCTAAAGCAGCCTTTTATTACACCCAGATTTACTTTACATTACTGCTTGTATCATACCATGCCAACCTATGAAGGAATTCAAAATTATCTCACACTCCGACACACTAGACCATGTTATTTGGGACGGCATGCTACGGGCAAGTCGTGTGCAGTAAAAATAAACAACTCAGACATGGCTATCTGATATAGAATGCAATTTTGACTTTGTGCCTCCCAAGAGAGGGAAAGATAATACTCCCATAGCTAATTAGGTTATATTATGGCTCAGAGCCCATGGAAGAGGCCACAGTCAAGACCATAAACATTTAGGCCTCAAGGCTACCTTCTGTGTGAGCACTATGAACTTAAGGTCTTCCTTTGTCAAGCTCGGACTGCAGTCTGTAATATTGCACGTTTAGACATTTATTTTTATTTCAAGTGACAGTGTTTAAAACCACTAGGGTCAAGGTCAGTTCATGACTACATAATGTAAATATGGCACTATGACACTAATTATTTTGCTAAAAATTGCATTATAGGAAGCATTCAGCAGTGTTCATTTTTATACCAAACTCGATTGAAGTTTTCTCCTGAAAAGGATGATGGTTGTTTCCTGATACCAAGCATAACAACTATACAGGCCCCCTCTTATTTCTTCAGTGTTAACCACAATTACCCTACCCTTGAAATCACAAGCTTATGATGTGACTATTGCGTGCTCTGGAGAGAGAGATGCAGCTGGTCATTAAGTTGAAATGGCTGATCAGATGTGCTTTGAAAGGAAAGAAACAAAACATTCTCCCTGCACAACACTGACACAGACATGTGTCGATGCAGCTCCTTTGACATGTATGCAGAGGCATGGAGCTGTTTTAGAAACAAAACTGGAAAGAATGTGAAAAGTTAACCCATCATGTGAAGAGGAACCTTCTGTCAGACCTACACTTGAAATGAATTGTATGGTGTGTGTGTGTGTGTGTGTGTGTGTGTGTGTGTGTGTGTGTGTGTGTGTGTGTGTGTGTGTGTGTGTGTGCGTGTGTGTGTTTGTGTGTGTGTGTGTATGTGGTATGTGTGTGTGTGTGTTGTGGGAGGGGAGGGTGGCATAGACAAAGTCTGAGGCCCTTCAGGAGACTGACATTTCCCTGTGTAAAGTGTGGAGGCCTACGGTGGCAGTGAAAACAGACGCTTGACATGCTGCACACCACGCTACTGGGGCTTGAAAGGGCCTCTTCAGTTATGCCACATACCGCCCTCAGAGAAATAAAAATACTAAAATCCAAGACCCCTGTTTACCCTGGGGGTGGGCGTGTGTATATATATGTGTGTGTGTGTGTGTGTGTGTGTGTGTGTGTGTGTGTGTGTGTGTGTGTGTGTGTGTGTGTGCATGTTAATGTGAGTATATATGTGTGTATGCTTACATTTTTGAGTGTGTGTGTGTGTGTGTGTGTGTTGCACACATGTTTGAGTATGAGTGTGCATGTGGGTGCGGTGTGTATTTTCATTTCTCTCCACCTGGTTTTGGACTTTGGCTCGTGAGCAGAAATAAAAGGCAGCCCATGGGGTAGCCTGCAGAGCCTGTTTTCAAACTGCGAGCACAAGGTCGGCTTTTACACCCCTAACACACACACACAAACATGGCTCGCTCTCAGACTGTCAAAGCCCCATCACTGATCAACAGACGTCTAGAGAGTGAAAACATCAATGCAATCAATGGGAACATTAAATATAGCTATTTGAAGCACTGGACACTGACAGTCACAGTCAATTTGTGGTCAATACAATTACTGGAAATAATAGCATGGGAGGGGTCAGAGACAATCCCTGAAATAAAATATAGTGCTCCTGTCTTTCCTTCAGACCTCAAGGTAATATTTCATTCAGAGGCTTCAACTAAACAAATCATAAGCTATCACACACACACATCAGCAGAAAGGTTGTACAGCATAGTTTAAAACCAACAGGGGCAGGCCTCCTCGGGTGAACGGGAGAGAAGTGATTTACTGCACTCCTCCTGTAGGTGGCAGGTAGCCCCTTTGAAAATGTCTCAGGCATGAATGATGGGACATGGGGTCAGTCAGATGCTCTGCCAGGCTCAACAAAAATGCTATGACCTGCCCTGTGATGACATGTTCATACATTAACACAGCCCACAGGCTGTACTGCTGAAGACATGTCTCCCATATAATATAATATATGATCTTTCAGTCACGCCCTGGATATACATTATCCATCTCTTCTCTCACCTGTGTGTTCATGTCATGACATTTATTAATCAAAACACAGGCATATTATACATGAAGGATAAGCCTGCTATGAAGCCTCTTCCATCAAATGTTTGATGGAATCACTATGACATGCAATTTCACCTAATTACAAAGGTAGAAAATATGATTAAATTCAGTGATGTGGGTTTTTCTTCCAGTAAGTTCACAATGTGAAACTGAATTTCAGCTGTTTCAACAAAATAAGGATAAGACAGGAATCTTGTCAAGACACTTGTATAATCTAAGGCAGAAACAGGGTCTAATGTTTGATGTGGGCGACATCATGTCCCAGAAGCACGAGGCAAATAACTATCAACAGGATGCAATACACGTTCTGTACAGCAGTTTTTTCACCAGCGACCTTGGCTGCCCTATTATACTTTCCATGCCACGTTTGCTGTATGTCATGATATCATTCCTAACATTTCTTAAGTCAGGGTTTAGTTGTAGCCTACCAGTTAAAACACTTCAATCCCTTGAGATGCAGTGACCTTATTCTCTGGCTAATTGTTTGTGTTGTGCTGCCTTCTAGTGGTAGAACAGCACTTTCATTATCCATCTATTATCTATAAGGTATATCTATGTGAATGGTTAGAATTTGAAGTGTTGTATTTGAACAAAATGGACTGTAAATGAACAGAACTTCTGTTGATAGTAAATTAATTTATCAACAGAAGAGGTAGGCTATACCTTACCATATCACCTATCAGGTTTGATTAAAATTACAGTATGCATCATTTTAATCAAACCTGATATTTTAGAATATTAGCCTGAACAAAACACAAACTGTGGTAAGGACATGCAGGTTATAATTGTCATACACATGAGAAATCATGCAGCTCTTCAACGAGTTGCAATAAATAGCAATTTCATGAGAGCAGATCTGATGAAAACTCTTCACACAAAATATCTATTTTCTAAGAGAACAGTCCGGACATTTCAAATAGGCTAGCTGATATTTTCATAATCAGTCACCTGCTTCTGAAATGTGTTTTTGCTTTGGCTATTCCCTAACTTGTGAAAATATTGACATTAGGCTATCGTTTTTAATAAAACCATAGTTACTTTTAGACTTTGTTAAATAGGCCTAATTCAAGACAGACTTTTTATAAATCCTTTGCAATACCAAAATATTTGATGTGTGTCAACCATGGTGTCTGCCCTTCCTTTCAGACCATAGTGACAAGGTTGACAATCCAGCCTTTTCATTCGTAGATCAAGCAGCTTCAAGCGATCAATATAAACCACGCCCGGAATTATTTTTCAGCAAATCGGTTGTCTTTAACGCTGTCAAGTGACCAATCCTCTTCGTTTTACGTAATTTCTTGAACGATTTGTACACGCCTCTTACCTGTCAACAAAATGACCAATCAGAGTCAGCTATGAAAAAACAGCAGCCAATCGGTCGTCTCCAAATCCTAAAGCACGGTAGCCGAGTTATGCCAAACGGTACTAAGGGTATAAATTTGGCACCACTCCGATGAACTGGTTCAAGCTTTTGTTCTTCCAAAACTGACTTTGTCAACCGTGCGGCTAGCTACATTTTGAAGATTTGGCTGGGCCTTTTACAGAAGTGTTGTGTTAAACATTTTATCATATACTGATACAATCCACTTTAAACATCATCAGTCGACAGCTCCTCTTGCCGTTCACTAGCTGTCCTTATTTTTCCACACTTTTTCCTCTGATAACGGTTGTAGCTGACCAAGATAGGAGGCTCGAGTGCTAAGATGTCGAACCGAATGGTGTGCAGAGAAGCAAGTCATGCCGGCAGCTGGTACACGGCCTCAGGTAATGTTAGGCTAGAACCGGAGACAAGGGGTGTACAAATGTTTTTTCGCCCGAGGTCCGGGGAAGCATCAACGGGTGGTGGTGGTGGTGATCAGCTGTGCATGTTTAAATGCCTCAAGAGGTTTCTTTTAAGGAGAAGGCCGTGCTATCAAATCCCTGCAATTGTCCCCAGCTAGGACTCGCTATCATTTTTTATTGCAACGTTACTCATACTATTTCTAGTAATTCGAGCAGTCTCATTCGTTCATGCAGTCACCCAAGCAGTCTCGTTCATGTCCCTTTTTTAAAACTTTTTTGAGTAGAAGCTAACTGTAGCAACCTCTACAACCAATTGAACCAGTAACGTTAGCTAGTCATAAAGATTACTGGATACTTAGCTATCAGTCGGTACTAGCTAACAGTTGGCGCTACTTTTAAACTAACATTAATTCACTATCAATCCTTTGTCACCACTTTAATTGTGCTAGGTGCCACTGCTATAACGTTCAAGCCTGTGATGGGATGGATATAATCTGCCATTGACTGTTATTATGCTGCAACGTTAAATGTTTAGTCAAGCATACTATGCTAGCGATAACTCGCTAGCTTGCATGTCCAGACTTGGTGCTATGTCTGAACAAGTCGACAACTATATAATGTTTTTATGTTACCTTTACCCATCCTTGTTTGTTGTATTGGATGTTTATTATGGAATAGCAAGTCCAAGATGGATGAACTGAAACCATCAAAGTTCGCATGTCCAGTTTGCAACTCACAAAAGTAGTAAAATGTGATCTTTAAGTGTATAAAGAAGCATGGCTCTCTTAGAAAGATGATTTCAAAGGAATGTGTGGATGTTGGACTTATGTAAAACTACTCTTGGACAGGAAGACTAAAGGGTAAATAATATGCACAATTCGGGCAACAGTAGTTTGAGGCTACACAAGGCAAGCTGAACTTGTCAAAATGTGTCCCTCACGGAAAAACAAACAACATAGCGCTGGCCAACATTTATTGTTAGCAAAGCTAGCCAAGATTTTTCTTTCCGGTTGGCTAACGCTAGCCTAGCCTTGTGCGCTCTCCGTTGTATTTCAGTGTTTGAAATGAAGAATAGAAAAGGGGAGAATACCATTAGCTGCACTATTTAGCTGTCTCACATAGTGATCTGGCTTACTCAGCACATTCACACTGTTCGAGTGCCTTTGTTGGAGGGGGGGGAAATCCCAACGTAGTCTATCACAATGGATGTATAGCCTACTAGCTACTATATGGTTTATGCAGAGAATGTCTAGGCTCTGGTTTATGTCAGCTTGCCGAAGTGAACTGCAAATGACAAGTAACGTTACAGCATATTTTTAGAATGATAACAGGTTTTGCTATACATAGTCTAGTAAGACACGCCCCACGTCTTTTAACGTTGGTAGATCTGTTTAATTGCGCTTTGAAATCAACTAACGTTATTGTGTCGGCCTGTTTGGTAGCAAGCTAACGTTAGCTATATGTAAACGACCATAGAAATCGTTAGCTTTGCCCTAGATATGTCTTTGTCCGTCCAAGAAAGCCGATTCCTACGATATATCCATCCAATATCGATGACCAGACGTTGAACTAATATGTAATATGTTATTTCTGCGCTTTAACCCTTCCAATAGTGCCTTAGAGATAATTTGACTCCTCCATAATAAATGCACTGATTTTGGCAGATCGCATGGGAAACAAAAGAATGGACTAGGCCCCTAAGGTGTCATATTGCACAAACAAATTTGCGTTCCAATGCCATTTAAACTGGGAATGTGGATGAGTAAATAGGCTTACACAAATTGGATACTGTTCTTTGAACTTATCAGTAACAACATAACACTGATCATGTCAAACTTTGCGCCAAATTAAATTCTGCTTTTCACTAGCAGAGTAAAGAAGATGTCAATAACACAAGTGTGTTGTCTTTGACACTTTCCATCACCACTGACATGAACACCATTTTAGAAATGGCCTGCCTTTTGAGTGGTCTGATCACCTTAATTTTCCTAGACTTCAGTGGTTATAAGTATAATACTCTGGGGGCCCATTCGACACAGTGTTAGACCACGGTATGCATGGATATACTGTATGGCAGTGGTCACCAACCTTTTTGAGCCCAAGATCCCTAACCTCGCCCTGAACAAAGGCAAGATCTACCTTGAAGCGTCAAAAGAAAATCAAAGCTAAAATACTTCCAATTTAACCCGTTTAATCCCAAATTTTCCCCAGACTTGAATATATCAAAATCATGTGTCTTGAGTAACCCTTTGAAGTTATCAATTACTATTTTTTCAAATTTTCCTGAAAAAGTGGGTGAAAAGGAGTCTTTTATGCTTGGTCACTATTGTGACCGTTGGGAAAAAACATAGTCCTATTTTAGGGATTTTCACACATTTCATTGTGCAATCATCTAATTTTCAATAAATTCTAGTCAGAGATGATAAGGGGACATTGTCCCAGGTATGTTCTTTACTTTTAATTTTGTATCACAATACAATACTCAACATTGCCTCTGCAATTCTCTATTATATTATAAGTGTGCCGATTTTTACATAGAAAAGGCATTATATCACACTATTATGTATATAGTGTAAACAACACCACCCTACAATACAACAGCAACCACAAATGTTACAAAAAGTGATGTTAGTTGTCTGTCTTTGTTTATTTTATTATTGTATTATTTAATTTTATAATTCATTATTTAATTAATTAATTAATTACACAACAGATTGTCCTGCAAGTCTACTGCCATACTTCCAATGACATTAATTGCCTTTCCATTGGACCAGCAATTGGTCTCCTTTGGTCAGTGGTATTGTTAAGGTCACTAAATGAAGTGAACCTATGTTACCTGGTCCCTATACTCTAAAGGCCTTTTATTCATAAGGCCCTATGTTCCCAGTGTATGTATCCTGGAACCTATGCTCACTCGGGTATAGGGTTGGGCACCGAAACACGGTCCTAATATGGCACCGGTGCCGACACAAACGGTAGTAACTGCATCGAATAACAACGTGGATTTCGGTGCCTCATTTCGGTGCTTAAATAGCGTTTTTTTTTATATTTTTTTTTATACAAGGCATCACTGCACGCCATCTCTAACGTCTTGCTCTGATAGCAACATATCCAGATACAGTTAGCTAACATATGATAAACACTGGATGTATAAACCAGAGGGGTGCACCACATAGGCGAGTGGACAGTCTTTGACGTGAGCCCAAGTAGCTTACTTTAAAGCGATATCGCGAGCTCCTGTCAAAATCTAGCAGTGGGCCTAACTACACACAAGCAAAAGGCTATGAAACAACATCCAACAGTAGGCTAGCCTATACATTAAACCAGTGTTTCTCATAGTGTGGTCCGGGGACCACTGGTGGTCCGCAAGCTAGCCCAAGTGGTCCGCGAGCAGACGTGGTAAAATAGAATATAGATGAGTTGTTTGCAATATTGAACCAACAAACATTTCTGCAAAACTGCCTATGTAAGCCATGCCAGTTTAAATCATATGAATTCTCTGACACAATAATACAATCAAAGTGGTTCAGTGAGTAGGCCTATTGTGTAATTTACTATTGAAGTAGGTCTAATTTATTTTATTCTTTTTAGTTAGGTGGTCCGTGAGGCTTTTTTTATTGATTAAGTGGTCCTTGGTCTGAAAAAGTTTGAGAAACACTGCATTAAACAATATCCTTGCTAATGTGCTAACTGACATTTATTTGAAATGTTATCAGCAAAGTTGTAAGGTGAAAACTTTATTTCACGGTGTTAAACAACATAATGGCATGATATTAATCTTTCATGTGCATGAGGGCCAATTTGGCATCACAATGAATATGAAGATCATGTTAAAAGTTAGCTGGCAAAAACATAAATATGTAGGTTAAATACCTGATGTAACCGAGCTGTCAAAGAGGCTACGAAACCATCTCCGTAGGCTACGTTATCGCTAATTAAACTCAGCTGACTGGTGTTAGCGCATAGCCATAGTTGCTTTTAAAATGCCTACTAGGCTAGCGCTGGGAATCTAAACACTTCAACACCGACATGTAGCCTAACATGTTCAAAACTACTGCGTGTTATGGGTTAAGACATGAAATTTCTTGAAGCATTTGGGAACACACTGAATTAACTGGAAAATAGAGTCCCTGTTAGATTAGCTTGCTTGCAAATGCCGTTGTCCATGACCTGGCAGTTTTATGGCAAGCGGTTTTAACATACATTATGGCAAACCGCCTACACTGGGTAAACTTGAAAGCAGAGCTCACCATTGTGTGTGCATGCATGGCAAGCTGTTTTAACGTTTAAATGTATTATTCGTAGGAGCAATGAGATATTGATAGTAAATTGAATATAACAGTTAAATTTCATGTTCAAATTTGTCTTATCAATAAAAAAAAAAAGCAATTCATGCTTTAGACCATTTTAATTTAAAACATTTTAAAAACAAAGTACCGGTTCAGGCACCGTTTCGGCACCGGCACCGTTTTAAAAGTATCGATTTAGCACTGGTATCGGATAAAACCCAAACGATACCCAACCATACTCGGGTACCTATTATGTGCTTTATAAAGCTGGAGGACCCTGGAAACACACAATGCTTGACCTGGGGAACACAGGACATCTGTCCATGATACCATCACATATAAACCTGAGGAGCATAGGAGCCTGCTCTGACCTCAGTTATTGACCTAATCTAGTGACAGAGGGGTGTGATGTCCACTATATTGCTAAATTTGATTAATTTTACCACTGAATTAAGTAAGGTTCTAAATGCATAATAGGAAGCATTCTGTAATTTTGACATACAATAGTGTGAGAGCAGATTCTTGAAACACTTGATCTTTATTTTTGATCACATGAAGCTTTGCTTATGGTTCGTCTGACTGGTTCCTATGGCAGAGGCCCTACATAAGTGGAGGGGTATTGTTGGGAAAAGGGGTGGGGAATAATTTTTCTGGTAAGGTTGTTTATCTACTGCAAGCCTCTGCATAAATTCAGCCAATATGCCTTCAACAGGCTGACTGGCAAGTTGATTATACCCCCCACCACCTTGTTTATATGTGACATTATGTAATATAATAGTCAATAAGTATGATGATTTACTGTTTTTGAGGTGTGATTGTTGCTAGGTCTTGAATAAATCATGCGCTATCCTATCCCACGCTGAAATGTAGGCTACGCCCTGCAAACGTTGGCGAACATGTGGGAATTTGGTGACTGTTTTTAATTGTCCTGTTATTCTCGGGATCTACTGAGCAAGTCCTAAAGATCTACTGGTCGATCGCGATCGACGGGTTGGCGACCACTGCTGTATGGTAACCTCATTAAATCGGCTGGCTCAATCTCTCTGACTCCCGTGGCCTTGCACACGTACTGTACCACTTCCACAGTAGCTGTGAAAGTCAAACCTAATCCGACTGGAACAATAAGAAACACTATAAATATTGTATGAAAAAAAAATACATTTACAATATACTAATGGCGAAAAACGACTTTTGTTTTCAGATGTCAGCTCCTATAACATTGGTTAAGTAGTATAATTATATATACTCTTTTCATCCCGTGAGGGAAATTTGGTCTCTGCATTTATCCCAATCCGTGAATTAGTGAAACACACTCAGCACACAGTAAACACACAGTGAAGTGAAGCACACACTAATCCCAGCGCAGTGAGCTGCCTACAACAACAGTGGCGCTCGGGGAGCAGTGAGGGGTTAGGTGCCTTGCTCAAGGGCACTTCAGCCCTGCCTACTGGTCGGGGTTCGAACCGTCAACCCTCCGGTTACAAGTCCGAAGCGCTAACCAGTAGGCCACGGCTGAACTCCCGTTCAGTTAAACTTTCATTGATTGTATTATGTCTCCTATTCTGCATGCTTGGGCATTAATATAAATACTACGGCAGTCAGCCTCAATGACGTCAGTGATAAAATGGTCAGAGGTCATGCTGCCTCGACCACATAGCAGTCTCTCTCCTCAAATGCCAAATGGCTTGCGATGCCTCTCAAAGGTCAGCACGTCCAAGAATGGGGTTAGGTTGCATAGACTGTCTCAACTGATGGTGGAAGACCGACTGTTTGGGATGAACCTGTTTGGTTTCTCCCTGCACCAAAGAATGTTGCTGAGCTTGGTCAAAGGTTTTGTTTCAAGCAAATTCCTGGACAATCTAATAACATAGCTTAGATTTGGTTGGTCACCCTATGTAAAGTCAGTCTAGCAGTACACTCTGAGGTCATCTGACAGTGCCACATAAGATGCATGTTTCCATTAATTTGTTTGTCAGTGCTGCTGTCACAATTAGAATGACAAATTAGAGGCAGCTCGATGAGTCATAAATTGATCAATTCTAATCACCCCCTGTTCTTTCTCTATTTTTCTCTGAAGGATCCCAGCTGAACGCACAATTAGAGGGCTGGTTATCTCAAGCACAAGGCACAGATAAGCCTGCGAGAGCCATCATTGCACCGTAAGCATTGTGAACATTTCTTCTGTTGCAGAAAATGTCATCCAGCAAGTTTCTTTTTCTCCGTTGGTGCAAAACTCCTAAGGCTGTTGAGCTTAATTTGCCTCTGCAGTCACCACATGCTGTTGATTCAAAAGCGCAGACTGATACACTGCCGGTTAAAGTTTGAGGTCACTTAGGGGCCGTTTATACGAGAACGATTGCGAAGGAAGACGACAAAATATTTTATCATAAGTGCCTTTCGTTTACACGGCGACCCCGCCATCGGGGCTTGAAGACGCAAAAATCTGAAGACTCCTTTCAGAGTGTATAGTTTTGAAGACGACCCGGGTTGCGTCTCCGTCTAAACGGCTAAACCAAAGATCCTTGATTACCTCTCTGGCTAAACTGTCAAATTAGAATGTCTGCGCGTGACGTACCGGGGTTCTAGCACACCACCACCCAGCGGTCTAGAATGCATATCCAATCGAATATCACATACTCTTGCGTCTTCATATAAACAAAGATTTCCCCCTGAGAATGCTCGTCTTCTCTTTTCATCGTCACCGTATAAACGTAGCCTTAGAAATTTCCATTCCACTCTATTATAGACAGAATACCAGCTGAGATCAGTTAAATTGTTTTTTTAATCAGGGCAGCAGTTTACATAATTGCAAAAGGGTTCTCCAATGTTTTCTCAGTTAGCCTTTTAAAATGAGATCAGATTAGTAAACAGAATGTGCCATTGGAACATTGGAAGAATGGTTGCTAATAATGGGCAATGTAGATATTGCATTAAAGATCAGCAGTCGAGAACTATTTTGCAATTATGTAAGCACATAATGTAATCTGAACTGTTGCCCTAATTAAAAAAAACAATGCAACTGATCTCGGCTGGTATTCTGTCTGCAATGGAGTGGAATGGAAATTTCTAAGTGACCCCAAGCTTTTGACCGGTAGTGTATTTTGTGACATATATTTCCTGTTTTGCAGACATGCTGGATATACCTACTGCGGCGCTTGTGCTGCACACGCTTACAAACAGGTTGACCCCTCTGTCACGTGAGTGCTTTTCTCTCTATCCTTAAGCGATCTCTTAAACAGCGCAGGCCTGACTTGAGTAGTTAGTAAAGATAAACACTATCAATGTCAGCCTGTCTGCTGTGAGCGCAAAAAAAAAAGCTGTATATTTCAACTGCGAGCCTCCATAGTTTCTGGGAAAGTGACGGCGGAACCAGCTCTGTGAGAGTGATAAGGAGCTTTAACATTAAGTGGACATAAACACTGTCAATGTCGACCTGTCTGCTGTGAATGCAAAACAAATGCTGTATACTGTTGGGCTCCACAACACAACTTTCAACTGCGAGCCTCCATACTTTCTTGGAAAGTAATGTTGGAACCATCTCTGTATGGGTGATAAAGAGCTGTGACATAAAGTGGACATAAATTGTAAAGAGCGAGACTCCCTTACCAGATCCCAGTTCTAACCTAAAACATTTCCAGCGTAAACACCAGGGATTAGAAATGGGTCAAAGAACGAAAATGAAAACTGGAAAATAACAATTCTTGGATGAACGTAGCCGAAAACGGGAACAAAACTAATTTCACTTGTTCCGGAGTGAAACACTTTTTACAATTTTACATAACCGGTTAATAACAGTATTTATTGTGCCGATTAATCTTTCTTTGAATATTTTTCAAAAGTCCAAGTCACCTGCCTACACAGTGTTCCACAGACCCCTTATAGGATGTATTTAGTCAGATTGTATGAATCTGTCTCCCCACCTACTAGTTGATAAAAAGGATTTTCATATCCAACACTATCTAACTGCCTTTTCCAAGTATGTAGCCTAAATTACTGAAACATTGTGTGAAATAACATAGGCTACTACAGACACTAGGGAAATATCTATAGGCCTGTCATGCAGTTTGTTGCACCACACATAGATTAGACTATTACAGGGCAGACATTTAAGATCTGATATTATATACGCTAATTGCCTACTTTCAAATCTCGCCCCATACTCCTGAATTCAGGCACAGTGTTTTTAACAGTTATCCTTGTTATATCAGTTATATCTAATATGCTTTGCTTTTAAAGCTTTAAGGCTGTTGGGCAAAACAAAGCCTATAGTATTGTGCCACCGGCCATAAATCAATTTGTAAAGGCAATGTCATTTTTAAAGGAACGTTATTAACCGTTCTTCTATAATGTTCTAGCCGGTTACCATTTAGAGAAGAGGCCTTGGAACACTGGAACAGCAACAAAAAAAATAATGTTTCCCCCAAAAGTGGTGTTCAGCTACCTGGCCTATATTCCTTACAGGGCTGCTGTTTATCTTCTTATTCATATTCAGCCACAAATACCCCTAAAAGATGGCGAGACATTTCGACCCCTCTTTCTGGCTTAAGAGGCTGTAGTTTACATTGATCAACACAGTTGACATCAATGTTGACTCTGCTTTAATGGAACCCTCTCTCTGCTGCCATGACGCCCTGTGACTGCAGCCGGAGGGTGTTCATCCTGGGACCCTCGCACCACGTACCGCTGTCCCGCTGCGCACTCTCGCCTGCTGAAGTCTACAGAACTCCGCTGTACGACCTCAAGATTGACCAGAAGGGTAACTCATCACACCCATCTATCTAGATCCTATTTGATCTGGTGTAGAAGTTCTTCTTGAAAAATGTTCAGAAATCTATATTGAGTTTGCAAAAAAAACATAATTTATAAACAATGCATTAACATACTGGAATCTGAACAGCACATACAAGACTTAAATTCTGTTAACGTTTAGTCAAAAGTCCTATCATCTGAAGTAATTGTTATATCTATAGTATTGACTTATTCTGAAAAGTGCTATCTGAGTAACTTTTGTTTACAGGGAAACTGCTAAAATGTCTATGTTGTTTATAAAATACTGACCCTGTGGTCAGCCGTTGGGCTTGGTATCGCACGGTCACATCTGCAGACTTGGATGGAAAAATGTGCCTCAGTGTTTGTTTTGTCAGATGTTGTTGTCTTAATCGCAGTCGTCATCAAACCACAGTTTTGTGCACTAGCCTCAAAAACAACTCTCCAGGAAGCCGGCGCTCCGGCATGAGTTTGTCTCCTTTCAGGCACTGCCAAGAAATTCCACTGAGAGAGACCCACGCTCACAGTTTAGTGTATTTGCATAACTAGAGTAGTTGCGGTGCCGTGGGCTGTTGTATTTCACCTCCTTGGCGGCTTGTATTTGCACAGTTTATGCTGACCTCTGGAAAACGGGGATGTTTGAGCGGATGAGCCTCCAGACGGACGAGGACGAGCACAGCATCGAGATGCACCTGCCTTACACTGCTAAAGCCATGGAGAGGTAGGGCTGCAGGGGCTCTCATTGCCTGAGGCGCAGTGTCTCAGTGCTACTGCCCAGCCAGTTCAGTCCTCCAAAACGAATTTCTGAGTTCATTTAGTGCTGTAAAGTGCAAGGTAATGCCGTGATGATTATTATTCTGTGTAACGAAATTGTTAGTAACTCTACTAACCACACATTTTAAGTCTTAAAACGGTTTCATCGGTGCCATAAATTTCATACTGGGTGAAGTACAATCCGTCTTCTAAATTGATGCATGTTTTTACAAGATATAAGGAATTAAGGTTAGCAGCAGCAGTAATATTATGCATGTTTATCAGAAATACATTATTATGCAAAGACCGTGTGGGACAGTGAGATTTCCTCATTGGTCTGTCCAGCTTCTATGTGAGCCCACTCAGCAGACTGCAGAGTCCTGCCCTCATCAGCATGCAAAGCGGGAGACGGGCATTATTGAGCCCCAGCACTCGCGCTCTCTAATTCATCACCTCCCGCTCCTGCCTTTGGGCCCGCAGTCGGATCTGTTTACACTTTCTAGAGGAAGTCTTAATTAGTTCTCAGAAATGGATGTCCAGTGATAAATGGATCCTGCTATTAATGCAGGAGCTGTCAACCGCCCGCCCGCCCACTCACCACCCCCACCGTCCTCCCATCTCCATCCTGCACTCACACATATAGTCTGTAACTCAGAAGTGTTGGCTCAGCACATCAGGGTGAGGTTGTTGTTGTTTTTTTTTGTTGCGGCTGCAGCCATAAAGAGGAGTTCAGCATCGTCCCTGTGCTGGTGGGGGCCTTGAGCGAGTCCAAAGAGCAGGAGTATGGGAAGCTGCTCAGCAAGTACTTGGCTGACCCCAGCAACCTCTTCATCATCTCGTCAGACTTCTGCCACTGGGGTAGGCGCGCACTAACCCCCCCCTCACACTGGGATTGGGTTTTACTCAAGCTCTTGACTGGTATGGGTCCGTACTTTACCAGGCCAGACTCTATACCAGAATAGGATGCAACCAAGGAGTATTGTATCCACGTTATAAACCTGTTTTAACTTTATATCTGTAATCTATTGCTGAAATTGGTATGAAAGGTCATGTAGATTTCGTGTATTAGTGGCAGACCACTATGCTTACCTTTTAAGCGTACCTTTTACAGGTACCTTAAGTACCTGTAAGTTTGTGTCTGATGTGCTTGTGTGGCTCTTCTGTGTCCTTTTAAAGGTCAGCGGTTCCGGTACACATACTATGACGAAAGCCAAGGAGAGATTTACAGATCCATTGAACACATTGACAAAATGGTAAATACTTTCCTTTTCAGCATTTCACTGACATTCAACAAAGCTGTGGTGTGCTACATAGGTGAGCTACGAAAAGCAACCAAACTGAGCTCTGATGTAACACTGGCAGGATACCTCCTGTGGACAGTGTTCCCTTGGCAGGATGTTGCCATGCGAACAGTGATGTGTCATTGCTGGAATTTTAATTGCTGCCTCAGAGGTTTATCCCGTGCCAGATATGCTCAACCAAAATTTCCCTCATTATTAGATTTTGTTAGTCACACACACACACACACACACACATACACACACACTTCCTTTAAAAAGCTGTCTGAGGAAATTGGGCATCACCTACTTTGAAATCTTTTAAATTAGTCCAGCCATATTTTTTAATCATGTTTGCATGGCTATAAGAGAAATCATGAATTGCATGCATATAATTAAATACTATGCTGTTGTGTTAGAAATTATATATTTTTTCCACAGGGAATGGGAATCATAGAGCAGTTGGATCCTATGTCTTTTAGCAACTACTTGAAGAAGTACCACAATACTATTTGTGGTCGCCATCCTATTGGAGTGCTTCTAAATGTGAGTGTTTTTCCAAGGGATGGCCTCATATCAGCTGACTCATTATGTTTACAGGCTTAACTGAATTACAGAAAGGGAATAAAAAGCCCATATTCATTTAATTTGGAACTGATTGGCATCACGGTTCATTTGCCATGTAATGTTACTGATTTTGTGTGTGTGTGTGTGTGTGTGTGTGTGTGTGTGTGTGTGTGTTTGCTTGCAGGCTGTGGCTGAACTGAAGAAGACTGGTATGGACATGAACTTCTCTTTCCTGAACTATGCCCAGTCGAGCCAATGCAGAAACTGGCAGGACAGCTCTGTGAGCTACGCTGCTGGGGCCCTCACCGTTCATTGAAGTCAACCTTCTCAGGCGCCATTGGAGTTCCCCCCCCCCCCCCCCCCCCCCCATCCTCCTTGTTTTCCCCCCTACTGCCCCTCTCCCAACCCATTTCCCAGGTCAGCGATAGATAGCTTAGCTCCCTTCACCACCACCCCCCACACACACACACACACCCCTTTCCCCCTTTTTAGTAGAATGACCTGCAAAGTCTGATGCAGTTTGGGATCCTTTTACTTGCAGAGCTGATGTATAATGCATTACAAACTAACTCCTTCTAACTAACTCTCTCTCTCTCTCTCTCTCTCTCTCTCTCTCTCTCTCTCTCTCTCTCTCTCTCTCTCTCTCTCTCTCTCTCTCTCTCTCTCTTATTACCGGGAGCACCGAATTGAAATTCCAACTCCAAGTTGCAGTCTGGAATGGTCTTGGATGGCGTTTAGTGTTTGTTCCTCGGTTGGGGTTTGCTGAATGGTAGTAGGAACAGATTTTGGGGTCTAAAGGGGACTTAAGTTATCTGTCAAATCATTATTATCCAGTCAAATACTGATATGATATTAGAAGTAAAAAAAAAAAGAATCACAAAGACTAAAAAGATGTGCACTCTTTGTAGATATGTGCATGTGTAACCTTGTGATAAAAATAATAAAAAATACTTATGAAACACATGAAAGTGATAACAAATTTCACCAAGTCATACTTGATGAGAAAGAAAAAGCAGAGTGCTACTAGCTATATCCTTGTAAGCCCTTGAGAGTAGCAGCATAAGTAGCTACTGCCATATGTTTTCAATGTAGGCCTGTTTATTGTTGCTAACAAAGGGCTACACACTACCAAGTTCACTAACCCGCAGCCGTATGAAAATATATATACTTTATATAGATATATATATAAACCAAAAATGTTTTTTTTATGCTTTCACAGTAGTCTATTAAAATGTCTCCCTTTCCTTTGCATTCATATATTTTTGCTTCTTTAGGGTAAGCGTCTTTTCCTCTTTTAATTTGTAGTATTTGTCATTATAACCCTAATTTGTATGTATACAAGTAGGCAGTGTGGTAGTGGATTTGAGAGGTGCCCCGACTTAAGGCCTTTGCACACTGAAATCTGTAATTTTGTATGAATCCATTTTTTTTTCTTTTTCGGTCCATCAAATTCAGAACGCTGCAGTCAAAAACTTAATTCTCTGACAGTATACAGATGCAAAAAATGTAAATGCACAAAAACAAAAAACATTTTTGTCAGACTAAAATTTCAGAGTCAGTGTGCAAATGTGATTGAGATAACGTGAGATTGAAAAATATATACAATCTGACAATTTTGCACGAAAATACGAACTCTGTGCAAAAGGCCTTTAGAGGGTGCCCTGTGTTGGTAGTCTTCTGAGCACATAGAACAGCTCCAAGAGCCCCTGGTAGCAGTGGGTTTTTACAGCTGAGACTCTGGCGTGCCCCTGAAAAAAAGAAGATAAGAAGGGGGGGGGGGGGGGGGCAGGGGTGTAATAAACCCTGAATAAATGTAGGATCCTGACACACTGTAATAGTTCCGCTCTGCTGTACACTAGTTGTCTAACCCCCATGTATTGTACTATTTCCATAACCTCCCCCCGATGAGCACAACGCAACAAGAGACACCCTCTTCCTCTCCACATCAAGTCCTGTGACACCTGTCAATCAAAGCCTGTGCCCTCCACAACTCCACCAAGGGAAGAAAAAAAAAACATGTAGAGTTTGAGTGCTTCAAACTGTTCTGTGGAAACAGTGGGGCAGTTCACACCATGCAGATGTGCCTTGGGTCACTGTTACAACGTCTTTATTATTATTCTTTTTTTTGTTTGTTGATGATTTAATGCTCTGTGTTCTCCTGGTTCTTCTGCTCCTGCCCCCCAGTGCTGGACCAGCTGTTTGTTTTTGAACTCCACAACCCTTGTCTTTCTCAGAGGAAGGACTGCATCCATGTCTACTGTCCGCTAAAGTCAGCACAACCCCCTCACCCCCATCTGGAGGATGTTCCCCTTGTTGTGATTGTTTTTCATTGTTTTTGTTTTTCATTATGTCTGTGTTTTACTTCATAGCGAGTAAGTTTTTAATGCGTTGTCACACATCAATGTCAAGGAGTCAACTGATGCTCCTACTGGAGCTTGATTATTATGTTTATTTTAATCTCAGGTTACATTGATGAAGCATCACAGGATGCTTGCCAGATATGACACAAGGGTCATGCCCAATGTTACAAAGAAGAAAAAAAACAGAGTAAAATAAGTGAAAAGTGTCCCTGCGCTGAGGTGTTTTCCTTCCTTGTGTGTTCAATTCAAGCTTCAAGTTTTATTGTCACATGTACTTTGCAATACAACAACATTTCACACATTCTTATGCCACAATTACAGTAGTGTAAGGATAAAAGGGGTAAATAAACGTAGGGGGGGGGGGGCATAGATAAAGAGAGTTGTAGAAGAGACTTGGTTTGAAACTCTTTGGCACTAAATAATAGTTTATTTTTCCCTGTGAACCAAGTCATTCCAGGATTCCGGTATGCACCCGACACCCTCTGCTGATGACTCATCCTTGGTTCCATTCTAAACTGGTGGAAATGCAGACTGGTTCACTAGTTGGCACCAAGATTTTGCCAAGATACCAAAGAATTCGGAATGAAATCGGTTCAAGAAGCAGTTCTTTGTCAAGAAATGCTTTTAGTGTTTTAGACTTTGCAGACAGTGAGGAAATATTAATTTCTATATGCTTGTGTTGGAAAAATTCTTTACCCCCCAGTGTAAGGAGATTTGCATTGTGTTTGTTAGTTGAGCCAGCCGACACGAAACTGAAACAGGATTCATGATTGCATTCTAGTCAGATTTCAGCTGATTGTACAATCAGATGTTATGTCATCATCGCGAGAAATGACTCATTAGGAGGCTTTCCCCAAAGGGTCATGATCGAGTCCATAGTGGAATTAAATAAAGTTGAGCCTTATGTTCCTTTATGAAAGTCCTGCTACAGCAGGATCACGTGATCCTCCTAACAGAATCCCTCCAGTCAGAAGGGGGAGCTTCAGTTTAGTGAGTTTAGCCAAGTCAATTCAAGTTTGTGGGAAATGCAAAACATAATTTATTGTATTATACATCTATCTAGCCTACCGTTTATAACACCATTTATTTGGATCATATTATCAATATTCTTCATTATCATTACACTGCTATAAATATGTAAAAAATGTATCCAATTAAACATTTTAATAGATCCCAGATTAGTTTGTGCAGACAGTGTGAGATCACGACTTCAAACAACTAAGTAAATAGGCAGTATAGGCAAATAGAAAGCTGTTCCATTGGCCAGTTGGGCTCATATTGCAACTCTGGGGAGTCCCTGTTCCGATGGGTAAGGCCTGGCCCTTTCAACCAGTGCTGTGATCTGTACCGGATATCTGTGGTCCGGCTGAATAAATATAACAGGACTGGATAGCTGCAAAGTAAATGAACCATGCTGTGTAGCCAATGGTAGAGGTCTTTTATTGCAGCCCCACTGGAAATAACCAGAGCTAGGAAGCCTGCGTGCATCTGAGAGAAAGTATCTGTAAGTCCTAACTATCCTCTATTCACATCTCAGGCAAAAATGAACTCTCCTGTGCTGTCTTGCATCAGTTTAGGCTTTCTTGTGTCCAGGTTCTATTAAGACCATGTCAGTTTCCTTAATGTGGAAGGGAAACCTATTTGTGTGTGAGAAATAGGAAATATTAAAACTTAAATCTACAGTATGTGACCTTAATGCGACCAGACAGGCACCATCTGTGTAAGTTAATGCCTCTTTCAACAAACAATAGTGGGTTGTGTATGAGTATATGCTGTGGTTAAGCAGGACTGCATAGCCAACAGTGGATTGTTAACCTGCCTTGTGTTTGGTAAGACTGTGAGCGCAACATTAGAAAGAGTGGGTATCTTTTGCCTCAGTAAGAGCACACAAGAGACCAGTTTTCCACTGGTTATTGAACAAGCAGAAGTGGATTATGCTAAAACATCTGTGTATCACATTCCTCTGAATTGTATGGTATTCAGGGCATGTTGTGGGAACAAGCAGCATGCCGAGCCATCTGTAGAGTGCATCCAGATTTATCATTCAGATTTCTGGGACACCGTTTCACAGTATTTTCCTAACCAAGATTAGGAAATAGGTTTCAACACCTGTGCACCTATATTTAAGTCAGGGAGAATAGCTCTGTCCTTCATTACATCACACCTACCATGCGTGTCCAGTTTCTTAAGCCAAATAAATGTTTAATAATTTCCTGCTCTGCTGATTTTCATGTTGGGGAAACTGCTTTCCTCTTTAGAGCTATAATTAATTACAAAAGCATTTGTGCACTCTGTTTACGGGTCAGTGCCACAACCACACCCAGCTAATCCTCTTATATAGCAAGCCAAAGGACATAATCAGAGGTATTGTGACAAAACCGAAGCAAGATTGTAGACCTAAATTGTTGATTTTGGTCTAGATCAGCACTGATCAGCACTATCCTGGCATTGTTACATGCATGCATAACTAAAGCCCTTATTCCATCAAGTCAGATGCCTTTATTCTTCTATTTGTTTTGATGAGGCTTGAAGTGTTATGGCATCTCACTGTTGTTCCTCAGCTGGAGTTGTAAACCTGGCTGTCTTCAGTCTGTCCAGTCTGAGGAAACAGGGAAATGTCATGACTGTTTGAATCAGTAAGCCTTTGCATTTTATTGTGTAATGTCAGTAATTACACAACGATTAGTTAAGATGGTGTTAAGACAGTGAACTTGCTGCATGTGCAAAATAAAAAAAGGCCAAAAATGTGCAGGAATCAATGTTAATAACTTGCTTCCAACATTATACAGTTGTGTTAAATAAATGTTTAAGATGGCACAGATTAAAACTGCAAAATTGTTTTAATCCTTTTATTTCCATATTTCAAATGTAATGGAAACATTCGGCATTCAATTCCAAATCAAATTCAGTAACAAATCATTTATCAAGTCTGCATTATTTTTTACAGGAAGCAAAGAAAAGGAATATTAGTATGTTAAAAACAATAACAGTGTTGACATTTTTCTCTTCAATCTCAAACAGTTGACATAGCTGAATAATTTTTTCAAGATTTAACTTAATAACATTGAACTAATATTTAGTTGCAGAACCATTGCTTCTGATAACTGCTGCACATCTGCGTTACATATTCAACCAACTTCTGCTACCTATGGTATTTCTGCCAGAATGAACAAACACAGAGACTGAGCTGGCCATTCCATTATCTTAATTCTTTATGCCTGGAACCAAGATTTTGTTTATTTACTTGTGTGTTCGGGGTTGTTGTCTTGTTGGAAAACCAATGTCAAGGGCATTTCCTCTTTGGTGGCAACATGATCTATTCAACTATTTGTATGTATTCAAACTGATCCATGACACCTGGTAAACAGGTCCAACACTATGGGGATATTTTTCCAAGAAAAATATCCCCATACATGATTTTTGCACCACCATTTTTCACTTTCTTCAGTGTACTGTGGCTTGAATTCAGTAGTTTTTTGAACACAACTGTATAAACAACCCGTGTACTTAAATCAAGCCACAGTACACTGAAGCATGATGCCAACGGTGTTGGACCTGTTTATCGTATACCAGGGGCCATGGATTAGTTTGATACATAAAAATACTTGAAGAGATCATGTATTCCTGATACATGATCTTTTTTCGAGATTAAACTTCCATTTAAATCACTGAACTATGCTGAGTTCAGTCATTCTGGGCAGAAATACCTGTTCATAGGTGCCAGAAGTTGGTTGACATATGCAACACAGATGTGCAGCAGTTATCAAAAACAATGGTTCTGCAAATAGTTCAGTGATTTAAATGGAAGTTTAATCTCGAAAAAAGTTTTCAGTTTATGTTAACTGTTTGAGAGAAAAATGTCAACACTGCTATTTTTTTGCAAAGACTAATATTCTTTTTCTTTGCGTCCTGTTAAAATTTAATAAAACAAATAAATGTGGAATTGCTATTTATTTAAAACACAACTATACATGTTCAAGACCATTTTGAATTTAAGACATACAAGTTCAACTCCAATCTGCCAATCTAGTGCCTTTAGTTCTGTTATCGCACTGAAGCAATCAGTCATTTTGTCACGGTCTGACTAATGAGCTCTAATGATTAAGGGGAACTAAGAATGAATGGACAGTGTAATATCTACAGGAAGTCCATGTGTCCACCACAAGCTAAAGTCTCTGCAGGTGACAACATAATTTTTTGGAGGGGTTGGGAGTTAGTGTTTCTGGTTGAAATCAAGTAGAGGTTGGGATTCAGCACTAAATCATACTGGGCAATTCGACGGTCCTGATAACAATGGAGCAACATCATCTCTCTCTCTCTGTGACTGCAAAGAAAGTCAATTCTTTTTTTTATTTGAATATAAAACTATAACCCAATGGTTTCCTTAGGGACTGTACGATATTTAACGGGGGGGGGGCTAAGATAATTTTTTAAGCCTTAGGGGAAGGCCCAGGAGAATCTTTTTGGCCTGGGGGGAGGGCTGAGGAAAATAATTTTTTCCTGATCCATGATACGTTTTCGATATTTTAAAAGGTTTGTAGGCCAAAACATGATTAACGTCTCTTTGACAGAGTGGGCGAGTCCAAAAAGTTGCAACCCTATCTGAATCTCCCACAACCCCCCTCGTAAGCTTGCAGGTTTTTAAACATGGCATCTAGTGAAGCAACGAGGCGCAAACGTGGTGACTTTCTGCAAAGACGAAGCAATGCTAGATTACACATGAATGTAGTACGAGTTGAAATGGTCTATAAAAAACGGATTTATTTTGTCTAATATGATGTATGAGCGCCCTCTACTTGTGCTACTGCAGACATTACGAGCATTTTCTAGTAGCCTGTTCTATGTTTTACTTTGGCAACTATCCGACCTGTGAAACATACAAATTCTGTTATCTGAATTAACTGCTTGGTGCCAAAAGGAGTGATAACTGTATGAGTTGATTGCACAAAGCAAGAGGGTACACAACCGCTTCGTAGGCTAGACTGTGTATGGCTGAGATGACTTGAATCGACTTGACTTGACTTGACTCGACTTGAGATGACTTGAATCGACTTGACTTGACTTAAAACTTAAGGTTACTTTCGTAACCCCGGTTCTTTGAGAATATTCACTCGGTATCTCACATATGGGAATGCGCTCCGAGCGTGCCCAATCACAGAAGCTCCGATGACACCACGTCTGCCTATGCCAGACCAATGGCGTGCGCCATGCTGGGGCCACGCCCCCGATATATATCTACATGCGCACGTCCATCTCGCCTCATTCTGTGAACATATCTCTTCTCGTGCGCAGCAAGGTGGGCTGTCTGGTGAGATACCTCACTCATATTCTCAAAGAACCGGGGTTACAAAAAAAGGTCTTTTTCAAATATTCACTCGGTATCTTACATATGGGAGATATAGACAACTCCCGCCTTGCAGATACGCTCACTGAAGCAGCTCTGCCACAGACAGATCACAAGGTCACCTAGGTCCACCACTCCTAGAGTGTTCCTTTTTAGGAAGGCCTAGTCACATCAAGTCTGTAAAATCTCACAAAAGTGTCTGGCGAAGCCCAAGAGGCAGCTGCCATAATCTCCTGCAATGATACACCCTTGAATAAAGCCCAAGATGTAGCCATGCCCCTGGTAGAGTGCGCACGAACCGCCACCGGAGACTGCAAGCCACTCCTTATATAAGCCAATCCTATAGCGTCCACAATCCAATGTGAGAGGCGCTGAGTAGATATAGGTAACCCTCTATGTGATGATGCCCATGACACAAAGAGCTGGTCCGCCTTACGCCACGGCCTAGTCTTCTCCACATATACCCGGAGTACCCGCACCGGACACAGTGCTCGCAACCTTCTATTCTCAGCCGAAGATGCCTCAGCTGAGCTTAATGCTGCTAACTGCAAAGTATCACAATTCACCCCACACTTTGGCACAAATGTTGGGTTCGGCCGCAAAAATACCTTATCGCCACTCGGCGAAAACTGCATGCATGCTGCATTTACTGACAGTGCATGCAGATCACTCACCCGCTTAGCGAACGCCAACAACAGCGCTGTTTTTAAGGACAAAATTCTCATGTCCACAGACTCAATTGGTTCAAACGGACTCTGAGATTGAGCTTCCAGCACCACTCCCAGGTCCCAGGACGGCACCAGCGTCCTCGCAACCGGTCGTAGCCGACGGACTCCCTTCAAAAAACCACACACCAATGGGTGCTGTCCCACCGGTTTCCCAACAAAGCCAACGTGACATGCTGCTATCGCAGCCACATACACTTTAATAGTAGAGAAGGCCCTGCCGGCATCCAACAAATCCTGAAGGAAACTGAAAAGACACCTGACGCCGTTTCTCGCACCATTTCTCAAACACCTGCATTTCCTATCATAAATGACCTAGTGGAATGGGCTCTGGCACTTTGTATTGTAGCTACTACCCTTGGAGGGAGCCCTGCAGTGCCAAGGTTTAACCTCTCATGGGCCAAGCCCAAAGCGCCACCCTCTCGTGGTGTGGGTGATAAATCTCTCCATTCGCCTGAGACAACAGATTCGTGCGTAATGGTAGAGCCCAGGGCTGGGCATATAGCAGCGGCATTATTTCCGCCATCCACGGCGACTTGGGCCATCGAGGCGCCACCAAAATGACTGTCAAGCCCGTCTCCCGCACTTTGTTCAGCGTGGGTGTAATCAGGCTGAGCGGCGGGAACGCGTACAGTAGGACGCTTGGCCATGAGTGGGCCAGTGCATCCAGCCCCAATGGGTTCCCCTCGTCCCTTAGAGAGAAGAACATAGGACATTGGGCGTTTTCCCTTGAGGCGTACAGATCTACGACGGCCTGACCGTACCTCTGCCATATCATTTTCACCACCTCCGGATGCAACTGCCATTCCCCAAACAGCGGGTTCCCCCGTGACAACAGGTCCGCCGCTACATTTAGAACCCCTGGCACATGTGTTGCACGAACAGACAGAAAGTGGCTGCTGCCCCACATCCACAACCTCTCTGCCAATCTGTGTATGTGTACTGAGCGCGTCCCGCCCTGGCGATTGATGTACGCCACTGTCGTTGTATTGTCTGATCTGACTAACACATGATGCCCCTTGAGGGCTGGGACAAAATGTTTCAGTGCTAGCAACATGGTCATCAACTCTAAATAATTTATATGGGCCCCGTGCAGGCTCCTGGGCCATATCCCATTCACTGTCCACCCTTCGTGGGTCGCCCCCCAGCCTCGGAGGCTGGCATCCGTCGATATCACCTTCCTCATTGACACTGCCCCTATCGGGGTCCCCTGTGCAATGAACTGGGGATCTAACCAGTGACACAATGTCTCCACACATTCCTGTGGGATCACTACGCGTCTGTGCAAATCGCGTTTTGGGTTCAATTGCAAAGCGCCCATCCAGTGCTGAAACGCTCTCATTCTGAGTAGCCCCAGTGGCAATACGTGTATCGCCGATGCCATCGGACCTTGAAGGCGTAAACACTGTCTGAACGACACCCGTGCCCCCAATGTGAAATGTGTTAGACATTGCTGGAAGGAGGCAATCCGGTCTGTTGACAGCATTGCATTCATTGCCACCGAATTCAGCCTGAGGCCCAGAAAGGTTGTTTGACGTGAAGGGATTAGATTTCTTTTTTGCTTGGTTAAAGGTGAAACCCAACGTGGTTATGTGCTGTACTACAGTCGCCGTATCTCGCACGGCTTTTGAGTAAGAGTGACTTAGTATCAGCCAGTCGTCTATATAAGTCAAAATTCTTATCCCCTTTAATCTGGAGCTAATGCTGCTTCCACGCAAAGGCAGAATGTTCTCGGACTGAGGGCTAACCCAAATGGTAGAACCTGATACTCGTAACACACGTTCTGAAAAGCAAATCTGAGAAATTTCCTGTGTGGTGGATAAATACTCAAATGCCAGTAGGCCTCGGTCAAGTCGATTGACGTGAACCAATCGTTCTTCCGTATTGAACGTGTCAGAACGTTGTGTGTTAACATTTTGAATTTGTATTTTCTGAGATAACTGTTCAAGCCCCTTAAATCCAAAATAGGCCGTAGCCGGCCATCTTTTTTGGGAATTAGAAAGTATCTGCACCCTGAGTGCTTTGGTCGGATGGAACGACTCTGACCACTCCTTTGCGTAACAGCGACGCAATTTCTTTCTCTAAAACGTGCTCCGTACCCACTCTCGCCACTGATTGGCGAATGCTGTTGAAGGGAGGTGGTTTTAAGCAAGCTGGAGTCTGTATCCCCTGGCGACGGTTTGCAAGACCCAAGGGTTCACTGCGCATGCGCGCCTGGACTCCACCGCTAGGGAGCTTGCATGTGGGGAACACGCGCCACGCTGTGGCGAGCCTCGGGCTTGACTCTCTGAGATGAGAGCTATTCCCGACTGAGTTTCGTTTTGAAACTTGTGTGTGGGATGCTTTATTTTTATTTCGTGAACAGGGAGGGTGTACGTGGGGAGTACAGTGCTTTGCCACTCAACATCAACAATTCTTTTCCCTCTCCCAGACTGAACTTGAGCTGGGGAGAGTACAATGTGCGAGGCACCTGAACATGTGCCTCTGTTACACAAGCATGTAAACAAACATTTACAAATATTGTTGAGCGGTCTTCCCTCCCTCGTTTGAGGGGAAGAGGTGAACAGCCCTCCTCCTCCTCCGAAGCCAAAGAAACGTCAGGGCTGTCGTTTGCGTTTCCCTTCGGCGGCCGGGGGCTGGGGTTTCTTCGCTGTAGCAGTCGCTGCTGCTGCAAAGGATTGCTTGCCCCAAGGCTTCGCTCCTGCATGACTGGGGCCAGGGCGCGGTGGTTTCGGCCCGCGGAAGCCCATAGCGGCCGGCCTATTAGTCTGAGCCGCTGGGAAGCGATTCACCTGACAAGGCTGCGGTACAAACTTGCGCTGCAGGCAGAGGTTGAAGGCTTCTCCCTCCTTCTTTTTATCCTCCGACCGTTTCTGCATTTGACCCACCGCTTCGCCGAAGAGGCCTTTGGGGTCCACTGTGGCATCCATGAGCTCCGCCTTGTCTTTCTCGGACAGGCTGGAGAGGTTCAGCCATAAACCCCTTTCTCCAGTGACTGACAGTGCCATGACGCGACCACAGCCCTGAACCCCTCTGTGCACCGAGCGCAAGATGAGGTCGTTGACCACCACAATCTCCTCGAAGAGCTCAGGCGTAGCATCACCCTTCATGAGCCGCGACCCCAGTTCCTCCAGCAGTTCCGCTTGGTATGCGGCGAGGAGCGTAGAGACATTGAGTGCCCTCGCACCCTGGGCTGCAGCCCGGTAGGAATTCTGATGGATAGCGGCAGTGAACCGCTCCATTTTCCCTGGGAGGTTGGGCTTCGATGTGGTCAGAACGTCCCGCTGCTTTGGGTTGAGGTGGTACGCCACTGACACCTCTACCGCAGACGGGTTGTAAAATCCGTCCTCCTCCATTCGCTCCACATTATTCCCGTGGAAAGATCTGGCCGAAACATTCGTGGAGAAGGGGGTCACCCTCTGGTCCTTGAGGACTTTGAGCCATGAGGGGACAGTCGGGAGTGTGGCTTTCTTCTGCGCTTGGCGGAGAGGGAGCCGCTTTCCATCATACAGATCATGTTGCAGGCCCAGTTCGCCCTGTGGGGCTGGCCATGGGATGTTCAGTCGTGCCGCTGCTCGTCGGCAGACCTCCAGGGTGTCGACCTCTGGGACCTTACCGGTGTCACCTCCGCCGGACCCAGAGTTCGCTAAGCATGGGCGCTAAGTGAGGGGGAAGACGTTGTCCTCATCTGAGCCTCCCAGAAGGGCTGAGGCGGTAGGTAGCTTGGAGACGCTATCATCATCGCCCTCTTCGTCACCTTCCTCTGTCACCTCACCGGCACATACGCTGGGAAACAGCTCCAGAAGGGTGACTTCGGGGGAGAGGGGGTCGTCCTCTTCCACCGATTCAGCCCATGACGCCTTGGCCTGCGGTTGCTGGGAAGCTTCCACGGCCAACGCCTCCATGAGGTTCGGGTCGGAGCCGGTTGAGGCAGCCACCTTAAGGCGCCTTCGCAGCGCCTTCGCGGTCAGCAAGCGGCAATCCTCGCACCCTTCCGGAGAATTCAAGCTAGCTTGCGCATGCTGAACTCCCAGGCAAGCGATGCAGTAGGGATGGGTATCCGAGCCGATATAAGGAAACCGCAGCCCGATGGGCAATTGCGGGATTCCTTCTTCTCCTCCATGGTACCACGACGGCGGGGAAACCACGCGTAACCACAGAGGAATGTCGTGTAAATGATAACTGTAAATGCTAGCTGGGTAGCTAACACCGAGTAACCGTATAGCTGGGAAGCTATTCGATTTTACTTTATTTAACTCCAACTCATGCGAGCGGTAGCTAGTCCACGTTAGGCGGAGGCTATCCTTAACAGGTCCTCCTAGGAACAGTTCAGAGGTTGCCAGCTAGAATCCACCCAAGAGCTGAAGAGGGGAGCTTTCTTGCGATTGCTCACGAGAAGAGAAGCAGAATGAGGCGAGATGGACGTGCGCGTATATCGGGGGCGTAGCCCCAGCACGGCGCACGCCATTGGTCTGGCATAGGCAGACGTGGTGTCATTGGAGCTTCTGTGATTGGGCACGCGCGGAGCGCATTCCCATATGTGAGATACCGAGTGAATATTTGAAAAAGAACCCATTCGAATCCTAGCAGTCTACACAAAACCATGGCTTTTTGGGTGAAGTTACTTTAATAGATATAAAAGGTTCTGTACCTGATGGAACGAATTGACAGACATAGAAGTATTATCTTGCGCTGTTGACCCGCTAGCTGATCTGGCGTGACTGACCAGGGCACAGCCACAGTATGCGCAGGTAGCTTTACCACCATCTACAGCCTCAAATTCTTCACACTGTCCACAGGAGAGGTATGCACCCCGAAACACGCCGCGTTTGTCTCTCATGCTCTTGTCGACTATCCTGTGTTGATGAGGGACGCACTGAATTTCGCGGTAAGGTCAGAGGTTACGCTTGTTTCACTTTACTGGCGAATCGTAGCCCTTGATGAAGTCACATGAGCTGCAATAAAGTTTGGGAACGTAGTAAACAAATTGGCAGCATCTTTGTGGATATTCGGTCATGAAAAATTAGCATTTATAACTCATTGAATGCCAAGCTGTTTTCGGAAGCTTTGTCCTAGAGTGCCAGCAATCTAGACCATTGTTGATGATTTTTGTACAGCCATAGCATATTCTGTGTTATAGCTATGAACACATACAATGGCTCGTCAGTATACAGACGTTAGCAGGTGTTGACTCGACGTCTGCGAGTGTTAGCCAGGTATGATAGCAGCTCTATGATCCCAGGTCCCTACTAACCCTGCTAACGTCTGTATACTGACCAAGTAAACTCATGTCTCTCTGAAGAAAAAAAAAACACTATAACACACACAAGTAACAAATAACACTACTTACCCATCCAGGTAATCCACCGGTCGCTTCCATGTTGATCTTGTAGTTGCGATTGAGGCCAGAACCGGATACCAATGACTGTACAGCCAGAGCCTAGCTGTCGTTGCACAACGCCTTTGCACAACACTGCCATCTGCTGGTTGTTCAGTGGAGGGTGTATTCGAATTCAAATCTAGTGGTATTTATTTGTGGATCTTGGTGTGCAGTAGGAATGTCTCAAAATTACGTCATCGACATAAAAGCAAAAAGGAGATTCACAAATGCAGATTCCACATACAAAGTCAAGCATATTTATTTTCAAATCTCGAAAATATATTTACAAAGACACGTTTATTTATATAAATTTGTTTATTTATTTGTATGTCACATTTTTATATTTGGATTTGGATATTTATAAATGTATTTATATGTATATATATCCTTTTATATATATTTAAATAATTTTGAGACAATCCTCACTCCATATTTTTCGACCAGTTTTGGCCCCTGGAAAAAAAAATTTGACCAGGGGGGAGGGCCAGGCAGAACATTTTTAAACCCGATCGTCTGGCGACCGATCCCCCCCCCCCGCTAAATATCGTACAGTCTCTTAGTAAACTCTTCATGAGATCATAGGACTTTTAGTCATTAGCTCATGAACCCAAATGCTTATAGAGGCAACAAAGGCTATAGTGGGCATATAGTGGGAAGTGTGAAACAATGGGAGAATGGGATACTCGTTTGATTTCCCAGACATTTTGTGTCTCCTCCTTCACCCTGCATTTCAGAGAGAGCTCACTCTGCCAAGTGGAGTCGAGTCACATTTAATTTTAGCCACAGCACAGGGCAGCCACAACTTTACTGCTTCTCACTGCTAACTCTGCTTACTTACTGCTGCTGCAGAAGGAGAGAAGCTGATCAGACCAGGGCAGCAGTGGGCTACCCCCCAACTGTGACAAGCAGTCTTCTACAGGTAGGTCCACGGAATAGGATAAGAACTCCACCCATTAAGACCAGGAGTGTGTGTGGAAAGGACCCAGGAGAAAACCAGAACTTTAACTTGAACTATAACAACAGCAACGCCCCCCATGGAGTGCCAGGGGGTCCTGCTGCATTTCCTGAGCATCGTCTTCATCCTGAGCTCCCTGTTCAATCTGGCGCGCTTCTGGAGAATGCCTGCATTTTACGGACGCTACCAGGACCCCTCTGGCAGTGGTTGTGTGGTGCCAGCCAAAGTGGCCTGGTTTCTGCAGGAGCTTCCAGCCTTTCTGTGTCCCCTGCTGCTACTTTTGTTCACCTCAAATGAAGCCTCCGCAGTGGGCATGTACATACTGTTTGGAATGTTTGGCCTGCACTACTTTCACAGGTAGGTCAGTGTGTCCTCAAAAGTGGATTATAACCCCATGTGATAATTACCAAAGTGCAAAGATTCTTGATTTTTGATAGAAAATGAGAATAGTTATTTTCAGACTGTGTCAATTAAGTTAAAGTTCAGTCAAGATAAGATAGACATGACTGAAGCAGTGGTGTTTCCCCTGACTGAATGTTCACCTCAGATTTGCCTCAATTCACGTAAGGTGTAGCGACAGGTTTTACTTTGTGGAAACTTTTCAAACACAATTTGTCTAATACGAGCTGATATTCATAAATCTAATAAATTGTGTACAATATGCAGTTCTCTATTCTCTTGTTACACCCATACGTCTGGTGATAAACACCAATTATGCTGATTCTATAATTGACCAGATAATGCTGGCAGAGTACACAATGAAACATAGCACTACTATACATTTTTTGCATTGTTACAGCATTTTTTTTTTTTTTCATTGTTACTGCATTTTGTGTAGCTTGTATAATCTGTATGGAAAGGAACAGTGCAGAAGCATTTTCCACCAGGTATGTCTACTTCCCCCAGCTAGTGTAACGTTATGACTGGCAATGCTTCTGATGTAATAAATATCAAATATCAGCTGTGTACAAACCTTTCCCAAGGCGGAGCTGGCACAGCTTTCGTCTGCACTTCAAGTCCATGGGCTCTAATTTAAACGTGGGGTAAAGTGAAAAGTCAGTCTACTGTACTGTATGAGAAAAGTTCTCGAGCATGAACTAAAGCCAGGTTAGGATCACATGGCATGTGAGAGCTTTTAGCTGATCCACCAATGTTTGTGCTTGTTGTGCTTTGTTGCTCATGTAATCAAATTTGCAAATAGATTTTGCATAGGTATTAAGTTATCTTTAGTCAGACTTAAGACTTTGCACAGCATTTAAATTTGGGCCCCATACTGTAAGTCACATCACCTCCACATTTATACCTTCACAATTTGTCTAGAATTTAGAATTGGTCTAGTCTTTAGAATTTGTCTAGTCTTTAGAATTTACTCTAATAATAAACCAGAAGCTTCAGCAGAGATGCGACAATGTATTATGGAAAGGAGAAGAATTGCCTTCATCGATGGGGATCTGGACCTAGTGAAATCAAAGAGAAGGGAATTGAGGTCAATTATAAAGAAGCATAGAGTAAAATACAAAGATAAAGTCAGCTCTGCTCTGGTGATGCCAGGGAAGCCTGGAATGGATTTAATGTAATGATAGGCAGGGAGAGGAAAAAACAGGATGTTCTACTCAGTAAAGGGGTACCTTTTGTCAATGATCTGAATACATTTTACTCAAGATTTAACAATTTCTCATTCACTCATTCTAATACTGAAAAGGTTGATATACTTAATAGCACAACTACACTCCCCAATTGTATTGACAGGCAGAAAAGCAGCCAGCTGTTGGTAAAAATATGGCATACCAAAGTGAGACACGAGATCCAGTCACGGAGAAGTACAATCAAGATGCAGAGTTTAATTTGGGTGTATACAGGAGAGAGGCACACACTAAGCACAAGGCACTCCAGAATATGTGTCTCTGACTTGACACAGAATTATCCAGGGTTTAAGT
This sequence comes from Alosa pseudoharengus, assembly GCF_046254945.1. Classification (NCBI taxonomy): domain Eukaryota; kingdom Metazoa; phylum Chordata; class Actinopteri; order Clupeiformes; family Clupeidae; genus Alosa; species Alosa pseudoharengus. The sequence goes on along the minus strand of NW_027468620.1, from coordinate 11,530,637 downwards.
ACACAACAGCAAAGGATAGATAATCATACAGTAACAGCGGCAGTCAGGAGACATCCAGGCTGCGCTAATCAATGATACCAATGGCATTTGACGCAAAACAAACAACAAGAAGTGCTATCGACCCTGGCGCCTTACATTATCCATGGTTGGGACAGATATCATGAAGGGCGATAAAATAGGAGCATTCTTTTAGTGTCAAAGTGACCTACTAATGAGAAATGCAGAATATTAAACCACATATTGGAATATTGGACCTAATGTTCTATTCCACTTTCTCTCACAGCCTAGAATCAAACCGAGTAAAGCACCTGGACTGAATGGACTTAGGGGCAGGGTGCTGAAGGCTTGCAGGTTTGAGCTCACAGCAGATCTAACTAAATTGTTCCAGCTTCTGTTAAATAATCATTCTGTCCCAAAATTATGTAAAATATCCAATATCATACCTGTCCCTAAGAAACCCAGAACTGCAGAGCTCAATGATAGACCAGTTTAGACCAGTTGCGCTGACCAGCATCCTATGCAAATGCATGGATCATTCAATCTCTCTCAGTAAATGATATGACCTACTTCAGTTTGCATATAAGAAGGACTGGTGCAACACTGACACTAATGAACACTTTCACTGTATTGGGGAGCTCACTAGATGGTGTGATGACAGTGCCCTTTTTATAAATGAAAAGAAGACTAAGGAACTGGTGATTTTGAGCCATCACAATGTCTGTACAGGATTTACCACCTGTTATGGTTCATGATCAGCCTGTAGAGGAGGTAAGGGAACATTCTTTGACTCAGCCTTGAGTTTTATTACGAACACAAAAATCAATGCAGCGTCTTTACTTGATCAGGAAATTAAATGCATATGAAATTAGCAAATCTATTTTAGAGACTGTGTATACGTCTTGTTTAGAGGGTCTTAACTTTTTAATATGCACACCTGGTATGGGAACCTGAATAAAAACCGACTGTCAATATGGCCAGTAAAATTATTGGGAAAGGGCAAAGACAAATGGGAGACATATACAAAACATGCATACACAGATGAGACAAATGGTGTCTGACTCAGTACATCCTCTTTTTAGGGAATTTATAAAACTGCCTTCAGGGAGATGTTATACAGCTGCTACAGCTACCAAGAACACATATAAAAGTCATTCATACCAAGTGCAATAACATTGCTTAACTCAAAATAAGTAATTTATATGGAACTATATATTTATTCTTGTCGGTTGTCTGTATACATGCTATTTTTTAGTATCTATTGTGTCTTTTCATGTCTTTAACTAACCTGTGAAGTCAAAGACAAATTTCCACTTTTGTAGACAATAATGATTATTATTATTAGTTTCTGTAAAGTTCTTGCAAGCAGGCCATCCATCTACATTATCATGCTATAGCATCTGTTAATCATGATATGCTTTCTGACTCCAGGACATTTATCTACGCCCCACTGACTTGTGGACAGCCATTTCCTGTTGATGTCATGGTGTCGGGAGCAGCCTTCTGTACGAGTAATGGCTTCATGCAAGGACACTACTTGTTGCACTGTGCCGCCTATGAAACAACATGGCTGACAGTTATACAGCTTGTGATTGGTGAATCCCTTTTTTAGATTATAATGTTATATAGAAATTCAATTGTACTGTATTTATATTTGAGATGTTCTACAACCTTCAACAACGAATGTTTTATTTTAGGATCAATATTGTTTTACCTTGGAATGGCCATCAATATCCACAGTGACCGCATTCTTCGCAACCTCAGAAAACCTGATGAGAAAACTTACAAGATCCCTAGAGGTGACAGCGACACAGTGTAGTTTTGAATGATCATAGAGATCAGAGAGATCTTCTGGTCACCTAATCTCTCAGCTGACCTCTTGTGTCCGCCCCACTGCAGGAGGCCTATTTGAATATGTGTCCTGTGCCAACTATTTCGGGGAGATTCTGGAGTGGCTGGGTTACGCCATAGCAGCCTGTTCCTTACCCTCCTTCTCCTTCACCTTCTTCTCGTGGTGTTTCATCATCCCCAGAGCCCACAATCATCACAGGTACCAGCAGACTTTATACAGCATACAGGCCCCATTTCACACAGCTACTTTGGTAAAACAAATACTTAACCAATCCAGTTTATAAAGAATATTATTATCTTTGCATCAGTGTTAATTTAAAAGAGAATTTTAGAAGGATTTAAGGGGACAATGGAGAAAAAAAGAATGAAATGGGTGAGGTTATTATAGCATGGAAAGATTTGGAGATTTTCTGAAAACTATCCCCATATAATAAGGGCAAGGTCAAACCAATTTAAGACCACAGGTTGAAATGGAAAGGCTAAATGGTTGCTTTGAAGAGTAGAGTAGGGTGTTGAAGAAGCAGTGAAAACAAGCAGATGAGGACCAGAGAGAAGGTATTGAGGACCAGATGTACATTTGCGAACGTAGCATTATCAGTGCCATGGCCAAACCGCAGAGGGAGCGCAAGTGTACTGACTGGGTATTTATCAAACTTTCACTTCATCGGGTAATCTGCGCCTATCTCCGCCCCCTACCGCAATTTACGAACGTACACAACTGAATGGCATAGCCTACATACAAGCGCAGTTGAATAAAGTTAAAGGACAATTCCGGCGCAAAATGAACCTAGGGGTTAATAACACATGTGTACCGAGTTCGACCGTTCGCTGGGATTTGTTTTCATGCTAGTCGAATGTGACCAGTTTTATTGCAAACCGCTAATTAGCGTTTAACGCTAGCTTTGGGGCACACATAAAGTAGAAAGAAATCGATATTTCTATACCACTAACAAGGCTCAAAATAGCACCACACTTACACAGTAGCATAATGAGGGTCTCTACATGTAAACCGAAGCATTGAGAACTTTGTAAGTGTACAGGCAGTTTATTAAAAAGAAACACATTACCGTTCACGTCTGGTTCACATAAATGAAGACTATTAGTTTTATTGGGAACGACTATTCAGCATCCATAAGTATAGTTAATTTTGACTGACATGACAAAGCAACTGATACATGTTCAAAAGCATTTGCAATTTGTTCAGAGGAAGGAGAAATTGCTACTATGATGTGCACAAATGACTAAATGTTGTGGAGGTTAAACTAATAGTTATGAGAATTTTCATTCTGATCTGAGAAAAGCACCAAAGCGACTGAGAAAAACTATAATAAACAAAAACATCAGTGCAAATATAGGCTGATTTATGTTCCCTTGCATTGTGTAACTGAGGTCCATGGCTAGTCTGGCTTTCACCAGACCAAGCTCAATCTTTTAAGAAATTAAAAAATAAATCGCCGGCAGATCAGGCTGAGTTCACCCAGCCTAGTCCATGGTAGGCGCCCGATATTGTTTCATTTTCCGATTGAGATAAAATGCATCAGGGAGTTATGACAAAACCGTGACTTTTAACAAACTAGATCCTAATAGAAAGCTGTTAGCTTCCATAAGCTACAGGTATAAGGTAGCCTATTTACAACACAAATTGTCAATAGGCTATGCTGGCGACACAAATAAAATCTCCTTTGGAAACTAATGGCTTACGCCTTACAGTATCAGCGGACTTAAGCTGCCACATCATGGCGAAAAGTTGTAATAAAATTCACGCAGCTCCGTGAATCACAGAAAGCGCGAATGAAGTAGCCACTTCTAAATGGGACCCACTGCACAGTAGCTGAAGGTCTGTGGCTAAAGCAGCCATAATGAAAGCCATAATGAAGGTGTCATTGTTTGGATACTTCACACACACATGCTTTTTAATCTCACAGACTACAACTACCAAGCTGGAATCAAAGCACATCGATTCCCCTCTCACACCCTGCACGCACTTAAAACAAAAATATTCAGACGTCTTAGTCTCACGCATGTAGGCCTATAGCCATAGGCAAAACTGTATCGGACCGGTGTAACGTTGGTAAATCATCCATTGCACAGAATGATTTTTGTAGCCGTGCAACAAATAATATTACGATTATGTGTACAGCCCTGCCTTGGATACATCTCTCAAATTGCGCTCTAAAATATTTGGTTTAGATGTAGATCATCACGGGTGCGTTAATTTTGAAAATAGAGTATTGAAGTAGCCTAGTGGGTGTTTGGGAATGAACATTAGCTCAGATGCTTTTTGAGACTTTTGTGGTCTTAATGCAACACTTTACAAAGCACTGACAGGGCCACCAAGGACTGTGACCAAATCAACAGCAGAAAAAAACCTATTTAGCAAGCAGAAATGTCCCAGCCCAGTGTTCGCATCATAGACAGGTTATCTTTCAGGTATATTTTCCATTAGAAAACCATTGCGTTAGGGAACGTTGTGGCTAACTTACTTAGCTTGTTAGTAGGCCAGAATAAGATGACAGTCGAAAGATACAATAGTGCTGCTATCAATTTGCTTGGTATAACCGCATTTATAGTTTTCTACAAATGCAATCAAATTGGCCTCCATCACTCAACCAATGCTAACGGTAACATTATTGTACCTAGGTCCTATACATGGATTTGTATGCAACGTCACAAAAACATGTGTGCGCAACTAAGAGGCAGAAAGCACCATAGAACAGCATAGAGCAATGCTGTCCATGAAAAGAATAAAATGAGTTTTTGTGCTGAAAACTGCACCAATTCGAAATCACGATGGTTAGAGAATGTTCAATATGTTCAATATCGGAATGCATGTCTTCGCCAAAAATGACAAAATACGATGTTATATTAATAATGCAAATGAACGTCAAACTCTGAAATATAGTCTGAAATGAGATGTTATTATCATTGAGACAACAGGGGTATACAAAAAATTCCGATTGTAGCTTACAGCAGCCGACTATTTAGGTTAAGTTTATAACGTTGTGGATGGCCACCAAGCGTCTTCTACCCTACAGCTGTGCGCGCATCTAATTTTGTTGGTTAACAGGAAACCTGTGTATAACTATTGATATTATAAGATTAACGTACCTGCAGTAAAAACCAAGCATGTCCGATAAACATTCTCAGATTTATTTCGGCTTCAAGAAGAAATGGGAATTACATTTCATGTGAAAATCGTCCTATCCTTATTAGACGTTCTCTGCGGTAAACTACAGTCCTTGTAGGAAGCGTCCATTGTTTTTCCAACCCACTTTAGATTAACTTCCAACAAAATTACATCTCACTGCAACGATGCGCCATCTGGTGGACTTACGACTACGTATCGCCAATACTGGAATTGCAGCCATGATGATGAATATTTGGTTTTCCTTTAATCCTACTGAATTTGTAATTATGTATCGGCCGTTCTAATTGCCGATACCGATAGTATGTGCGTGCCTGTGTGTGTGTGCGTGTGTGTGTGTGCGTGTGTATATGTGTGCACCGCTATCTACAGGCCAATGAGTGTACAGTCACTAAATGTACACATAACTTTTTTTAGACCCCCCATGGATGAAATTCTACGAAACTTGGCATACCCCCAGAGAATGCCAGGTTAATCATACACATACATTTTGGTACATTTTTGAACATCTTAACTGAAGATAGGGGCGATTAAAGCAGAATGATATTGAATTTTCATTTTTTACCGGGGGGGGGGTGCAAATCACAAATGAGTGATTATGGGCCAGGTTGATGTGGGCCCTTGAGACCAACATACCATAAAAAAAATTCTTCATCCTCAGTGCCACGGTTCAGGTAGTTATTTAGGAAAACTGCATTTTTTGGGTTTCGGGGGGCCCAGCGCGGGGGGGGGGGAGTGGCCTCCGGGGACCAAACGAAATTTTTCCGTAAAAGTGTAGTGGGGCTACATACCCACCAAATTTCATGTGCCCCGGTGTTTCGGTGTCCCGGGTATCGTTGAGCAAAAATTCATTAAGTAGATGACGGACGGGAAAAAAAAAAAAAACTTTGACAATCCCTATATGACCGCTTCGGTAGCTTCGCTAGCGGCGGTCATAATAAAGATCAATAGTTCTACTCAAACTACTTGTTCATGTAGGCTTGACCAAATCTAGCAAGTAGGAAAGTGACGTGAAAGTGAAAGTAAGACATTAGGCCAACGAAAGTTAAGGTTGTTTTTGATATAGTACAAAGACGCAAAACTGGTGCTCTAAATAGCGAGTTGTCTGTTGTCTTATTGACGCATTTAACAGCAATTTGGATTAACACCTGCTTTTACAAGGTGGAAATATTTAGGTGCAGAATAGAATAGTTTTTGTACATACCGCAGGATGCATAATTAGGCGCTATTTACTAGTGCTGTCAGTTAAACGCGTTATTAACGGCGTTAACGTAAACCTATTTTAACGGCGTCAATTTTTTTATCGCGAGATTAACGTTCTTTTTGGTGTAACAAACTTTGTAGTTTTTTCACAAGCTGTTGCAACAACTAGTAAAGTTAAAACAACTACAACACCACACTGGCTCTAGCTAGACCGTGCTGCATACACGCCCCCTTTTAGGGGAAAGGGTCGGGAGCTGTTTGGATAATGGAAACCTATGCTGCATAGAAGTGGGGAGCGAAAAGGGGTTATACTTACTAAATCTTGAAACAAACGTGAATAAAAGGCACAAAATAAGGTTGGTGTAAGAGTTATCTGTGTGTTTATGGGATTAATGTGACCATTATGTTCCTATTTTTAGCTCTTTCCAGTTTAGCCTACTAACAGGAGTGTCAGCAATGTAGGCACAGTCAAACTGCCCGTGGCTGACTATAACTAAGTTCGCCAAGCTTAACTTTACATGTCATAACATCAACTAAACATAAGTCACACATTAATTCTATCACTTGTAATATGAACGTAGCCTTTTTCCTACAACTAGGTGAGATAATTGGCTATGCCTGTTATACTGAAGTTCCACAGTTAGCTAGCAAGTTAACCGTTTTCCATGGGATATGGTAAGTGTAGCTAGGACGTGCTGCATGGGTTGTAATGTAGCCTACATCGTTTCGACATGAGTAAGTTACATACACATAATTCTTTATAACTGCCGTGTTAGTAAAATGATTTAATGGCCTGTAAATTAATAACTAGATGTAACGTCAAGGTGTGATTAGGCTATCTGTCTTTCCCATTAGAATCAATGATATATGTATGTTAACTTGTTTTCCGCCAAAATGGGGCGTGATGCAGATTAAATGTATCTTTATGATGATGCGCCTTTAGTAGGCTACGTAAAGGCATGCTGCACACACTTGTTCGGGCTTACGAGCCTGCCAAAGAGTAGATTCGTACATTAAACACCAACGCAGTTCTGAACTCCCGGTCAGCTGAATGATGTTTTAAATTGCTGTGGACACCGATGCCGACATGAGTGCGATGCACTCTGCTTTCGACATTCATTTAGGCTACTGTACGCCTACATTAGATTCCATTCTTTTCAATACAACTCTGCACACCAGCATCGCACTTTGCCGCTGTGTAAATCACGATTCAGTTATATTTGGTCGACACCGCTCCATAAAATCCATTGTTCATCCAGTGTTTGCGTTTTAAAAACTTCGGCGCTGATGTGTGTGGCAAGTGACAGTGCAGCATAGACTGTAGGCCTATAACATGGCAGTGCACTCATGTCAAAAAGTTCCTTATTTTCAACTGAACTCAAAGATAATGAATATAGTATTTTATGTTTGTTATGCCCTTTATTAGCTATATTTCTGAAGAATATAATGTGTTGCCTCAGGTCTGCTGCACATCTTTTGAAATTTGATTTGAAATAATCAAATAGACCTACGTCTTAAAGTTAAGTTAATGAAGTAACTTGCTTTGCTTTCATTTGAATTCTAATCAAGATACACAATAATTGCTTTATATTATTAACATGGACTCCTGGAAAGTTCAGAAATGCAAAATAATAGAATTTTAATCATGCGATAAAATATGTGATTAATCGTGATTAACTATAGGAATCCAGCGATTAATCGTGATTAAAAATTTTAATCGTTTGACAGCACTACTATTTACGCTTCCCCTCCCATCTCTTTACGCTAAACTCCCACTCCCACTTTCCCCTTGACCCTCCCATGGATGCATATGCATGACACGGAAAAGCGCAATTTGCCATGTTCAGCTCCCGCCACAGGCAGTCTGCGCTTTTACCTCAGCCGCACTGAGCTGTACATATGTTTGTACATACCTCGCCATGATTTCACACGCTCGCTGTGAAACAAATATGCCTGAAGTGGGCGCAAAAGCGTTAGTACAACTGGCCCCAAGAGTACTGCGAGCAGACGTGAGGAGATTATTTGCTATCTTAAGAAGGATAGAACTCCTCAGATGACAAAGCAAGAAGAAAGATCAAGCTGGGATTGCCTTCTTCAAAGCTTGATTTTTGTGAAGACATCAACGTTTGTGAAGTCCACATGGAGAAAACGTGAGGTTTGAGAGTTGAAAGTGGACATTCAGAGACACCAATGGACAAGGGCCCACCTAAAGAGGTGTTAGAGATTGTGCAAGAATGCTGTTACAATAGGCCAGTTTTGAATTATCATTCTCCTTAATGAGGAAGGAAAGATCTGTAGTGAGTTGGCAAGGAGGTTGGGTCTCCTATTTGAAAGCAAAAAAGAAGTTCGATAGATGTTTCCATGCATAAAGCAGGAATCCCAGGATTTGTTGGGATGTCTGGAATACAGTTACATGATTTGGCATCAAAGTCAGGCAGCAAGGACGGAGGGCAGAGACCTCCATGTGGTATTTTTGGACATAAATGCTTCTGGGTCTGTGCCAAATGGAAGGAATCCAGCTCAGGTCCCTGGGAAAATTGCTGCATCACTCAGGGTATTTCTTCAGAACATTCAGTTGTGCTTCAAAACAAGGAACTACACATCCTGACATTTGGAGGTTGGTATCATGGCTGGACGTACACCACTGGCTTTCACTATGGCAATGGAGCAATTACTGTATAAGGGCATCTAAATGGGTTGGGTCCAGGGCAGCACCTGGTTATGTCCCATCTGAGCTTATATGGATTCTACAGTGTGGGATATTGTTGGGCAATGGCTGAGTTAAAGAGTAAGGCTGGTCCTGGTACCAGTTGGAAAGTATATAAGGCTACATAACAGGAGAGGAGGCAGGTGCTAACCTGCTTTGTTCATGAGCAAGAACAACCTAAACAATCAACAGTGATGCCTCAAAAAGAATCAAGGGAAATGGATGAACTGTGATATTGAGAAGAGGAAGGTCACCTGCAGAGAGCTGTAGGCTTAGGCTATGAATGCTAACCACAATCAATTCATTGTTGGAGCCACTTATGATGTCCTTCCAACTCCGCAGAACCACAGTAAATAGGTGAAGAGGGTGAGTGTGTAATCTGAGTGTGACTGAATTGCTTACTATTTTAGGGTGATTCAATAACTCCCTTTGGCAATACTTCAGAGGAAGATTTTGAAAAGAAAGGAAGAAGCTAAACCATGCGGAATTGGTAGCGGAAGTAAGGGACGCAGCTGGCAAGCACACCCAAGATAAATGGAGATTAGTGTTAGGGGCTTTGTAGCTAAATAAAACATAACACTTCTGTTGAAATTTGGTTTTCACAGATGGTCCTTTAGAAACTGTAAAGGAGTTATACCTTGAGGTGTACCAGGTGGTGTCTCTTGGTGTGACATGTGTCCAAACCCAACATGACTGTAGAGGGGGGTGGGTCTGAGACTCCAGATCCCACTGTTTTTTGAAGTGTTGTGGGTTTATTTCAATGAAACACTAGTAAAATGCTCACAAAGGCAGCTTTGTTGTTGACATTGTTTTGTGCTGCAGGATCTATGGTTGTGTTTAACTGTAGTTGGCTGTGGGCAACATATGTCATACTGTGAAGGAGTGCCTTTATGTACCCAGGGACAACCTGCAGCCAATTGCTGGTTGCTGTTGGATCCTTTACCCTCTTTTATATTAGGCTAGATTGTCAATCAGCTGCTGTTGGAAGGCCCCAACTAAAAGCACAAGGAATTTAACATATTTACCTGTGTATTACTGAAATTGAAATATAACACATACTATACTATGTTATCTTTTCCAGGTTTTACCATGAGAAATTTGAAGATTACCCCAAATCTCGAAGATGCATCATTCCTTTTATCTATTAGAGCCTGTGTACACTTAACTGTAACATACCAGAGCACTGGAGCATTACCTTTGTGATATAGAATATATAGAAAATGTTCATATAATACAGGACCCATGTTAAATGTAATTTTCTCATGTTTATAAATCCTGTCCTATTTCTAAATAACAAAATCTGTTCATTTAACTTTAAAATATAAACAGTGACACTTTAGGTTTCTTCATAAGAGTGACATGACACTCTTATAACCCTAACACTAACCCTTACCTGTCATGACAAAAACCGAATGACACTAGACAGAAGCGAGTGACAGAAGTGTGACCCATTCATGACCGTGTCATGTCACTCTTATGTAGATACTGTACCTTCAAGTAAAGTGTAACCATAGAAACAAACAGAAGAAAAGAGTTTTGGTTGCAGGTCATTTATGCACATTGTCCTTCAATTAAAAGATGAAATATGAACAGTAAATATTTTTTATTTGTATTTTTTATTTGTGTTTATATCTAGGCAGATTCTATTCTGTGTGACTTGTCTTCATGCTCTGAATCCTTCTACAACCCATGCTGTATATTATGCCTTAATGAGTTAATTCATCACCAGCCCTTATTACAACTGACAGTACATCTTCTAATTGCAGGGCAAGTTTCACAATTCGCACAAAAAGACATTATAATAGAGAAATTGTGCCTTCATATTGAGCTACATATCTCATACACTGTTATGCTAACTATTGTGTAGAAATGTTAGATTATATTTGCATTCACATTCTAATTTTGAGCTACAATTTCAATCTCATACTGTACTTGACATAAATCGTTATGAACAAGCTCTGTGTTTTCACATCTGACAGTCACAGACACCCCGGAGACCCAATCCCTGACTATTGGCTAAATTAGTTTTTGGAGTTTGAGGGCCCATCTTTGTGATTTTGTTCAGGCTAGTGAATGAGTGTAGTTTACTGAAATACTTAATGAATGAATGTGCTTTGGTGGTATGGATGTACTGCTCCGCGATTAATATAATGTTCAATTAAGAGAGCATTGATTGTGAAATGTATTGGACAACACATGTCTATCACTTAATTCACATCCCTAAGCATGTACCTTACCTCAAGGAGGAAGCTGGCCATCTCTACAGCCACATTCAGAGCACTGAGTTTGGCCAGAAAGGAGTCTAGTACACACACCTGAGAAGCTGAGCTTGTTGGGGGCACTGGACAGAAATCAGGGTATTTCGTGTTGAGGTGGGTCCACTGCAATGCTGAACTGTTCGATATCAAACCACAGCTACAGGAGCGGGCTTGGTTGGTATGCACGCCTTCATATGAGGTGGAGGTCCAGCGGTGGGCGTGCGTCAGGTCGATTAGGGAGTCACCGCCATCGTGCTCAAGCGCTGCTGCCACAGCTTCCAGCGACTGACAAAAAGCATCTGCCCCCTGCAGGAGGTCTGAGGGAGAGCAGTCCAGTGCAGTGGAAACATCCAACAGATTTTCCTGACTCTGTGGTAGTCCATGAAAAACAAGTTACTCCAGTCCCAATTTGATAAAATACATTCAGAAAAAAATCCTAGTGTCTGAAGTTTAGTTGACACTGTGACATTCTAATGTGCATTGACGATCACCTGAATATTTATATTTATACATTTTATATACATTTTATACAAAAAAAACTGAACAGTTAATATTAAATAACTGTGAACCAACACCAGAAAGGAAATGCAAAAAGCATTTTAATAATAACTTGTATAAGTTTCATTAAATTAAATTAAATAGAGCATTCCAACAAGAGGAATACATCAAAAGCAACAAAGTTGATATTAAATTGCATAATATATGACCAAACTGTCTACAACACTAACCGTAAGGGATAACCAAGTAAAAGGGGGACAAACCATGTGGCGGATGTAGGCAGCTAGATGTGTCTCCATGCAGCCACCCCCCAGCAGTGCATAAGGGTCTTTCAGAGTCAGCCGCAACACATGAGCTGCCCTCTCACATGCCAACTGTTATTTACAGACGAAGCCATTTTTAGCTAAAACAGTTCTCTGATGAGAACAAAATGGTTTGCATTCGAATACACTTATTTTGTTATTCTCAGATGAGATTAAGGATGGTGACTGGCACAATAGTTTGCTACATCAGCTTACCTTAAGTTCATCCAGCATGGTCTCATTCCTGTGGCAAAGCACCATGGTACACACCACAGGGTCCCCAGAGGGTATTAGGTGCAGCATCTTTCTAGATCCAAAACACTGTATCCGCAGTGCATTCACCTGTCCATAGGTCTCTGCAGGAACTGGAGTGCGGGAAGTTGCCATGGCCTGAGCACCTGTCACAAAGATTCATTTCCAAAAATGAATTGACATTGCACTGAGATGTTTACCTAGACAAATCAAATCAGTGTAATCCTCTATACTGACATAATGTAATTCCAATCAGTTATAGCAACCCTTACAGAAATTTCAGGTTTCTGGCGAACAGTTGCCGCATATTTGCGGCAAGGTCATATTTTCATATGCAAATTAGGTTTCTGGCAAACAGTTGCAGTTAACTTTTGCCATGCAATGTTGCCGTAAATTTGCAGCAATGTCATAGGCAAATTAGGTTTTTAACTAATTCATTGGAAGTTTGCCATTATTGGCTAAGAGTGTGGCAAATCACTGGCGGCAAACTTCTCATTGTTGCCAGAACTTTGCTGGAAGTTTGCCTCTAGCGGCCAACATAGGCAATCTTCTGGCAATATTTTCTAGTGAACTCATTTGTTTCCTACAATTCACCCACACATTTATTGCAAATATACCACAAAGTGCGCAAACATTTAATTTGTGTAAGGGAAATCGCATTAATCTGACTGGCTGTCCATATGACTAAGAAATCAAACCTGTCGTGGTGATGACTGGATCCAAGAGAGCGATGCCCAGCCTCTCCACCACTATCACACCACGTTCTTCCAGGTACTGCTGCAGGATGGGGTGGATCACCCTCTGGCACATGAACAGGGTCACCCCGTCCCTGATCACCTGCTCACCCAGCTTCAGAAGTGTGCCTAGGAGGTCTGCTTCTGGGTCAGCTCCATGGTGGATCTCAAGGGTCTTCTCCCCAATCTCTGACAGATCTCCAGACAGTGAGGCACTGAACACCGCTACTCTATAGGGACCAGATTCAAGTCTCTCTATAGCTTCAGATGGAAACAACTCAGGCATGTCTACTAAAATCCCTGGAAAGACAGCGGATTTCTCCACTGCCTCACCCTCCAAAGGAACCACTACTGTCTTGCCAAGCTGCACACTGTCAGAACAATTGGTGGAAATTGTTTGTAGGAAGGCCTTTATCACCAAAGTGCTAATGTAATGTGTTTCAGTGGGATTAAGTCCACAAGCTGGTTTGCTCATGATAGTGCTTCGAGCTAAGGCCAGAAGTTCCTGACAGCTGTTGAAATCTATTTTGACCTTACAGTTGCAGTCCCTTTCCATTAGGTATGTGTTACATAGCTTCTGTAGATGCCTGATCACAGAGATCACAACGCCGGTCCTAATATCAAGTCTTTTAATGTTTTCGACAAGTTCAAGACAAAGAATAGCGGCAAATAATCCACAGTCACTGAAACGCTGTATGTGATTCTGTAAGGAAACAATCAACAGCTTCAGTAAAGGTTCGGATGTTTGCACAGTTCTGAAGAGCACTGCCGATGTGGAGGTGGTTTGAACGTGGCCTCCAACATTGTTGTGAACTTGCTTTAGTCTGCCGTATGGACCATAACATGATGTTACAATGCGCCGCAGCAATGTAATTTTCTTACCTACTTCATCATCAGACAGAGGATCATCCGTGCAGACAGACTGCGTTTTATTGCAGAGGCGTGACATGTTTATCTAATATGAGGTAGGCTATGCTAACTACTGACTGATAAACGTGTTTTGCTTGTTAAATACAAACTAGTTGATATCTTCCAACCCCGTCAATAAAAGGCCTACTTTCCAGAGCTTACCATAGACCGTAAAAACAACTAAATAAAATGCGATCCCGTCCAACGTTTTTGATTTAAGCAGAGAATGTCTAATAAGGGATTTAAGCGTCTACTTGCTACCCTAATCCTACATTCATGCGTTCCTGCGATTGCCAGTAAGTAATAATGAGTAAGTATGCTTCGTTTGGTTAAGACAAATTACCATTAACGATGTGCTTTAAAGTTTACATCGAACTTATTTCCATATATGGATATAGGTCAGATGCATAGGGTATTTTTTCTACTATATCTGTTTTTAATTATTCAGGCAGTGAATTCAGTTGCCTTGTTGGTTTCCATAGCAGTAGGGTCCTTACACACACGTGATGAAAACATACAGGGCATGTTCGTGCTTGCCACGTGTTGGAGGTTGGATCTCTGCGTGATTTGCCTACTCTCGATTTGAACTCAACAGCGGCTAAATTTCATAGAGTTAAAAAAACACTAGCCTACTCGTATTAAAATATCAACTGTAGGAAAGGGTATTATCTTCGATTTGTATGGCTTTATTAAACAGGTTATGTGTTTGTTTTATTATTAGGTTTTTGTTTGTTGTGTTTAATTTTTCTGCTTTAACTGGTCCAAAGTAATGCAAAGTAAGCCTAATAGTTGAACCTAGAGCTGGCTGAACCATTTAGTAAATCACAGGCATCTGTAGTCACACCTACAGTCACAAGGGGGAGACGTAGGCTTACACACCAATGATAGGCCTACTTTTCTTGTGCACATTTACTGTGTTGACATGGACCTTTGTTTTTTCTTTTAAAAAAAATACGTTTTAACTATTTAAATTCCAAACAGAGGTGATGGTACATTAGGGTCAGTTTATTAAAGACCTATGATACACACTTTGAGTGCAGGTCAACAAATAAAGAGACAATCTTAACAGTCACGGACATAAAGAAGTCCAAAAGTCTGCTTAATTTGGCTGTTGACTTACCAAGTTACCGATGTTACTCATGCAACACAGTTTTGAATGAGTCATAGGCTGTGTTCACACATACTATCTTATGGCATATCTCAGTGGTTCTCAAATGGGGGTACGGTACGCGTACCCCTGGGGGTACGTGAAGGCACTCCAGGGGTAGGCCTACGTGAGATTTTAAAATATAGACTACATATATTTAAAAAGTAGAATCCATGCAAAAATACTTTAAAAACAATTATTTAATAAATATTTCAGGAAAATATAAGTTCATAAAATTTATTTTATATTTCAGTAGGCTGTGGTCACTGACTACATTTCAATCATTCACTCACTACATTAGTTTGAATCATTTGCAATAAATGTAGTTATGGATTATTAAAATTTAAAATGTTCAAAATATTTTTTTCCAAATGTTTGAATTTTGTATGTGTTTATCAGTTCCAAAGTTTAATAAATTAGACACTGATGGCACAGTGCTCTGTTTTAAGTCTTTTTTTCTCAACTAAAAATGCTTTGCGCTGGTTAGGGGGGTACTTGGCTGAAAAAATATTTCACAGGGGGTACATCACTATAAAAAGGTTGAGAACCACTGGCATATCTGATAGAAACTATGCACCTACTAGATTTGCATTTGTTTATTCAATCAATAAAGCTGTCAATAATCATATGTTTTAATGTAGCCTATGTATTGTGTGTAATGCGCTGACTATTTCTGTGATCCAAATTGCCCCTCGGTGACATTAAAAGATTATCCAATCCAATCCAAGAATGACTTAATGATATAAGTAATTTAATCTGTATGTGGGCTGTCAGTCAAATGTGTGACTTTAGTAGGCTTTACATCGCTCTGCATTTTTATTCTGTGGTGGTGTTGTGTTTAGATTTGATTCAGACACGTCAGGCTTATTCGTCCTCAAAAGTATTTCCTAACCTCACTGGGAGCATTCAGTGAGGCTTTCCAAGTTTCAACTATGAAATTAGCGTTGTAACCCCATTTTAACACGGTGTTATACATCACATATGCCTATCTATTAGATTTCAAACCGCTAGGCCTTCTACACTTCCTATGGATCATTGTCCTTCATGCTCATATTTGATGCAAAAAAAAAAGTTTTTTGTGGAGGATTAAGGGGTGTTTTTGTGAGCCATAAAACAAACAGAAAATAACGACTCTCAGTCTGCCACCCCACCTCCCCCAATGACGGGCCACGGCAGTAAAGGGGACAGCTGGTGTCGGGTCCCCATTCGGCCCCTGGTTTTCTGGGAACCCCACTTTCCCATGCGCTTTCCCTGCTCTCTCTGTCCCCTCACTGGTCCCAGGGCTGCCCATCCCGCTGGTATAGTGTGTGTGTGTGTGTGTGTGTGTGTGTGTGTGTGTGTGTGTGTGTGTGTGTGTGTAAGCATTGTGCCTCAATTATTAAAACGGCAGCAGAAACTCATGGAATATTTAAACTCATTACAAGCCCCGAATGAAAAGCCAACCTTGTTCGGGCAGCAGGGTGCAGAGGAACGTGGTGCAACGATGCCCCCCGTTGCCAGGTGGATAAAGCCGTGGCAACAGCAGTGAGGCAATGGGCCATCTCATGCATATTTTAATGTGGAGGACTCGTTAAAACTAGAAAAAAAGAGCAGCCAGGGTACCTGCCTCACACCTGTTGTCCATTCATAGTAAAAATGTACGGCTTTCTCTGTGTGTGTGTGTGTGGGTGTGTGTGTGTCTGTGTGTGAGTATATCGACTTGCGTATGTGTTTGTGTGTGGTGGCCAGCTTGATTGCAGACCTGCTGTGCTTGATGGCCACCTTTCACCGCTGTTCCACCTGGCCAGGCTGCAATTGGGAATGGTTAGAGGTGTCAGATGCCGCGTAGTGGGTGCGGTTCTTAAAGACCTGCTGCTGTCCTCCAGTCATCAACATGAGGCCCCAGGTAAGTAAACAACTCATTTGGCTTTACAAGGATGACTTTAGTGTAGATGGAGGGATCATGAGATACATTTTCCATACCCATTTTTTGTCTTGTGAGTTTTCTAAAACAACCCCCACATTATTCCATCCACACCCGGGTGGGTGAGTAAGAAATTCAACCAACTGTGTGTTACCATGGCTTCAGATGCCAAGAGCGCATGTTTGGCATTTGACTGCCTCTTACTACTGTTGACCATTCCCAAGGCGTCGCTTTGAGGCAAACCTCAGATGAGTGTAACTCAATCCACTTGCTGTGCATTCCTCAGGCTAACTGGCTGCCAATATCTTCACTCCTTAACACATCTCCCCATGACCCCTCCGGTCAGCATGGGTGAAAACTGCGTGCTCGCCTGGACACGGGGTTTTAGCCAACAGCTGCTTGCCGTTAGCCCTGGTGCTCGTGGAGGTGAAGCATGGTACCAGCTGTACGGTCATGTGACCCACCCTGTGGTGGCTGCCACCCCACAGCTGCCGCGCCTGGTGCCCGCCAGCTGCCGCAGATGTTTTTCTTCTCCTCCGACGAGGCGGCGCAGATGCCACCATCAGTGCTGTCCATAAAACAGGGCGGCTTGTGTTGGAGTGGGCGGCTCACCTTCAGGTGGTCAGGATGGTTCTGAGATTTTTTAGTTTTTTTGTTTGTTTGTTTTATTTTGGTACGAGGGAATGCTAATGTCTTGTTTTTCCTCAGTTGTTCTTGATTGTTTTTAAGTACTTCTGCTTTCAAGGTAGGTCACAGGGGGAGAGGGAGCTCGGGGGCTTTCTTTGTTTTCTGTTTTGTTTTGGTTCGCATATCTCGAGTGTGAGTCATTTTCCACGTGTGTCAATGAAATGTTTCCTCACTTTCTCACAAAGCCATGAAAGTGTCTCTATTACCTCAGCACTCACAGGCAGACAGTGGTGGAAAGGAACGGTATATCGCTGACATGAGGACAGAAGGCAAAGCCCTTTTTTCCTTTTTGGGGACTTCTTGGGATGTGGGAGAGGACTGACGTAATTGAATGGCCCTTTGATCTTGACACACACACCAATATACACACTCCCCAGCTATACAGAGCCACACACACACACATAAGGACACACATACACAAATAATCATGCTACTACACGTACATGATTCCAGTAACCTATCTTGAACCCTGTTTGAAAGTTTAACACCTGAACACACACCTGAACATGCACGCATGCACACACACATGCACAGGATATCATAGCCAATTTGATTTAGCTTTTCAGTGGCCTTTGAAGTAAAAAACATGTTGTGTGTGTGTGTGTGGGTCTGTGTGTATGTGTGTGTGTGTGTGTGCGAGAGAGATAGAGAATATGTGTGTGTGTGTGTGTGTGTGTGTGTGTGTGTGTGTGTGTGTGTGCGTGTGTGTGTGAGAGAGAGAGAGAGAATGTGTGTGCGTGTGTGTGAGAGAGAGAGAGAGAGAATGTGTGTGTGTGTGTATGTGTGTGTGTGTGTGTGTGTGTGTGTGCGTGTGTGTGTGTGAGAGAGAGAGAGAGAATGTGTGTGCGTGTGTGCGAGAGAGAGAGAGAGAGAATGTGTGTGTGTGTGTATGTGTGTGTGTGCATACAAAAGTGTTGTATGAACAAGATAAGATGCTTGACAGACAGGAGGAGCAGCCATTTCCATTTTACAGTATCTTTACAATGCCTTTCAGCGCTTCACTGAACCCATCACCCTTTTCGCTCTTCTTCCTCCTTTCTTTCCTCCTCTATCTTCTTCTTTTCTCTCACCCCACCTCATTCCCACACAGAGAGCGATCCCCAGCCTGGTCTTATGCGCAGGGGCCATGCCTCAGCCTTGCCTCGGCTGTGACTGAAGACAACATATGGACGATGCCCTCCCTTCCTGTTTCAGGGGAATGTTGTTCTGGCTGGGCGGACCCCTTGGGAAAGGGAACGCGACCTCTGACCCCCGGGAGAGCTCATTTACCGCCGGCCGGTGGGGAGGAGGTGATGGGATCTCCAGGAAGGGATGCAGCCAGCCAGCTGTCACCCCCCTGAAGCAGCAGCAGCAACAGCAGTAGCCTCTGTCATCGTCCCCAAACCCAGCAACAGCAGCAGAGGGCCAGACCTCGTTGTGGGCCCGGCGGCTCAGCACACTGTGCTGGAGCGCTCCCGTCTTTCTAGGGACCCCTTTCAAAAATGGAAGGGAGGAGATTGGAGGTGAGAGAAGGGTGTGGGGTATGGGCAGCAGGGGGTGAAGGAGCTGTCACCATACCCTGAAGGGATACTTTTTAGCCTGGTGCTCTGCCGATTCTGAGCCAGGGTGAATGTTTCATAATTATTGTTTAGATTTGAGGTGGATGATGGGAGACTGAATGGAATTACAGGTCTGCTAATAATGATGTTTGGATGGACAGGGCTTTGCATCAACTGTAAGAGTCCCATTATTTTGTCCCTAAAAAGAAGAGGAGGAGGGGGCAGTGACTTTTGGCAAGGTTGTGTTGTGTCTCTGGGGTTGCCTGGTCATGCGTGGATAGTTAATAACTGGTCATTTGTTTGAGCAATGATAATAATATATCACTGAATAGAAGACATGACTTGGTGTCTTGGTCAAGGTGTTGATATGGAAAATACTTTCTGGCAATAACCTTTGTCTGTGCAGTGGTGGTTTGGTTTTATGTGACGTTCTTTTTTATTTTGTGTTGTTTCAACATTAACCCTTACACACAAATGCAAACGGGCACATATCCATGTACATGCACACGTACGCGCACGCACACACACACACACACACACACACACACACACACACACACACACACACACACACACACACACTCCAGTCCAGTGTGACAGCTGTGGGCCTGACATCACTTCCCTGGCTGTGCTCTGCTGATGCAGTAATTCAAGTAGCCAGTATTTACTGACTCTAACCCATCTTCCTGCTGTTAGCCATCACCTCAACACAGCTCAGCGCGACTGCCGAGCACTGGCAGGTCAGAGTGAGCTTGTGTGTGTGTGTGTGTGTGTGTGTGTGTGTGTGTGTGTGTGTGTGTGTGTGTGTGTGTGTGTGTGTGTGTGTGTGTGTGTGTGTGTGTGTGTGTGTGCTGAAATCTAATCCATCCATGACACTCTAGTGAGGATGCCAAAGAGCATCGCACCCAAATGCAGGTCTTGGCTGAATAGATACCTTGTCTTGTCTTGATGTGACACATAGAGTTGTTTGGACAAGCTTTAGTGGAAAAGAGAGTTCAGATGTCACATACTGTTTAACAGTGAACACAGAGAAATGCATGTGTTACTTTTGACTATGGAACATCAAATAAAACAAAAAAAACAAACAAACTGCAAAACACAAGCATGAGGACAAACATCTGTTTTCTGTTCTATTTTTCAGTAATAACTAAGATCAATCTGAGGCCTACCACTTTTATTTTTCCAGGTTCCTCGAACACACACTGTTTGGCATGTAGAAGGATTAAATAAACATGTAACTCAGCAGGAACAAAAATACTCAGCTTGAGCCCAAAGCAAACAAACATACAAACCCAACGACTCCACAAACCCATCTTTCATCTTCGACCAGAAGAGGAACCCAAAAAAACCTGCAGAGTGTGTGGAACTATCATGTACACAAATGCATCCTTCCTTCCTTTCTTTTCTGAGTTCTGTACTCTGTTACATCCAGAGAAGGCCAGCAATAGACACATGCTTGCTTTGTAATTTGACATAAGGTAAGAACTGTAATGCTTTGGAGGGAAAATGCGCAAACTGGTCACTGCAGATTTGTTCCCAGTGAGGATCTTTCCCACAATGAAGTGCTTCCAGAAGTGCTCTTTAAAAGACTACAAATATGCAGGTTGAAGTGTAATGTGGTAAAAGTTTAGTAATAAAGTACATTCGGTGTCGGTTCCTGAGAAAGGCATCTGGAAACATGTTACGTGGGAAATGATTAAAATGTTCTTTGGCCTCGCTGTAAAAGTCACTCTAAAATCGCCAAATTTTCCAAGTTGTTAAGAATGACTGGTTCAAGCTGTTTGCAAATAATCCTTGACATTTTTTGAAGCATTTGAAGTAAGCAAAAGTTTATTTTAAAATAAAACCCTGAAAAACTGAACTGCGCATGCAGCTTCACTAATCTGCCCTGTCAATCTCACAAACAATGTCATCACAGGAAACGCTTCAAATCAGCTTAGCTTGTTCAGATGTGTTCTGTGAGAAAGATAATTGTCCCAAATCGTCTTAAGAACTAACAGCCAACAGTTGAGAAAGCAAGGCACTTTTACCCTGCAATTACATTGGTCACCACATAAATAGTAATTCATCTTGTCGGATGACAGTTGCCAGACCATAGCCAAACAAAGGCAACCAAACCTTTTAAAGGGGTCTAGAGTGTCCTCAATTCAGTCTTTGTATTTCAAGACAACAAACTATCCACTCTACTGCTAGAGACGCAGGACCTAGAATAAGAGTTCATGACGCTTTTAAGATAAATAAAAAGTGACTTAATTGCTCAGCTGCCTAATTTAATCTATGAGTAGATGAGAATCTATGATAATAAAAATAAAACTTTATTTTATCAGGAAAAGAGAATCTGCTATAACCTCTGGATTAGAAAACATTTGTCCACTGAAACTCATTTCTTCTCCAAATCTCCTCAACAATCTGAGCAGTTAAAGCATCAATCCCATCTCCGTTAGTTTAGTTGATAGAGGTAGTGCAGCATTTACATTAAAGGAAAATTACTGTTTTTAGCACTTTAAGGCCCTTTTCTGGTTTGTTTTGGATGAACTAGAGCAGTGTTTCCCAAACTTTTTTTCTGGGGACCCACTTTTTAAAAATGACAGACCATCGCAACCCATCTCACTTCAGATCTAACATGCAACCTGCATGCAATCATATTGTTTTAGGCCACAGGTTCTCAAACTTTTCTTCGGGGTATTCTTGCATGCTACGCAGTCGTCACTCTTCAGCATAGTAAGCTGTTCCTATATTTCTAAAGAGAGATGTTGTAGGCTACGTTGCGTTGCAGACAAATGGACCCATAACACTGTCAATTCCTATGTAAACATAGCAAGTAACTCAAGTCGTTATATTGTAGCCTATATGGAGGTTTCTTTATTTAGAAAGTTGAATCCGCATTTTCCTCTGGAGTTAAACGTTTGTTTGTAGGCCGTATACCAAGGCTGTGTATTGATGTTGTGGCAAGCTATGTTGTAAGAATGTGAAATGAACAAATATCAGAACAAGAGGCTTTTGCGCAATAGTCAGAGTAGAGTTTGCGAGGTGGAAAATGTCCATTTAAATAGTAGGCTAATATAATGCACTGTTGAGCGTTTTAAATCCGAAATAATAAGGAATGTGAGGAGGTTGCTATTAACTTTAAAGATTGCATCTACAATTGAAACTATCTACAGCCTATGACGCAAATTGATTAGCCATGTCTGGTATACGGATGTCTGCTTAGTTGACTAGATTTTAATCGGTCAAGTTGAAGAGCTGGTGTCCGTTAATGATTGTGCAAATAGGCTGATTCATGTCCCTTGCATTTTGCAACTGCGAGGTCCATGGCAGGCGCCCCACAGAAATGTTTCATTTTGCGAGTGAGATGTCCACAGTGTCCCTTCTGCGATGCGTTCGCCCCCCAGTTTCAGAGCTATTCTAAATGCAAAATTCCACAGAGGGATGTGACTGTGGTAAACAAACTATCCTAATAGAAAACTGATAGCTTTCCTGGCTAAGTTAGGCCTATTAGACAACATAAATTGTGCTGACGACCCAAATAAAATCTCCTCGACCCAGTCTTTGGGAAACACTGAACTAGAGTGGTGGACACCGAAATTTTGACGATTGGTCCTGTCTCGACTTTTCTGACTAGTTTT
This sequence comes from Alosa pseudoharengus, assembly GCF_046254945.1. Classification (NCBI taxonomy): domain Eukaryota; kingdom Metazoa; phylum Chordata; class Actinopteri; order Clupeiformes; family Clupeidae; genus Alosa; species Alosa pseudoharengus. The sequence goes on along the minus strand of NW_027468620.1, from coordinate 11,507,880 downwards.
GAATCACTTTTGACTGCTCAGGGTGGCTGCCAACAGGCATACTGTAGTAGGCTACTCAAACATGTCCTAAAACAACCCTTAAAGTTCGTTTTCAAAACTGTGCAACTCACAGAGTGGTTAGTAGTGTTCGTAGCGAAATACAGTTTCTGTTGTGTTTTATTTGACATTTTGTAAAATCCTATTGATTTGTGTTGGAAGACTCATTGCACGTTGATATTACTGTGCCACCGTCTATGCTTCAGGTTCAAATATTAAGTGGAAGTTTATACACGGTTGTGAGGTGTCTGAATAAATAGTTCCACAATAGGCCTAGCAAATAAGACGGCTGGAAATCATACATTGCGCCGATATATTTGCTTTTAATAGTCAACGAACTCCACTAACCACTCAGTGAGTGAGTTGCACAGTTTTGAAAACGAACGTTAAGGGTTGTTTTAGGACATGTTCAGAATGTCAGATATTTTTTCTCCTCCTGCTGCACAGAGAAAAACAAAACATGTGGATCATTTACAGACAGCTCAGCTCGAAAGTCCCTGTAGATTTTTATAGTTGCTTTTGTATAGTGACAATTTTTGTCAATACTGGCAATACTGACAATACTGTATGTTGACTATAAATGAAAGGGTCATACATAAACAAAAGTGTCTATGAACCTTTGAGTTGGTGGCCGGAGCTGGCCATGGGGAGGCAGACTAGGTCAGTGCAGCCATGGCGACAGGCCGGGGCCAGCCCACCCACCCCACCAACCCCCAAGAGCTGGGGACCTACTGGGCCCAGAGAAAACACTCACCAACCCCGTCTGACACCAGGGGTCACGGGGTCAACCCCAGCCACTGTAGGCAGCTTAGAAGGCAGGGGTCTGCCCGCCTGCCCCCACCACTCTCTCACCCACCCCTCCCCTCTCTCACAACTCTCACAACACACCCCCCCCCCCCTCAGCACCATCATTTTGAAGACCAAGCAGCTGGCAGGTGTCAGGGGGCTACAAAGAGCTACAAAGGGCCATCTGTGTACGAGGGACTGTCCCCAAACCAGCCCCTCACTAGCTACTTCATTAAACTTTCCACTTGATAAACCCACAGCGGCCTGGCTCTTGCTTGCCCTCACTCACTCACTCACTCTTGCCCTCTCTCTGTCTCTCTCTCTCCCTCGCTCACACTCTTGTGATTTCTCTCTCACACTCTATCTCGGTCTTTCTTAACCTAGTCTTGTTCTCTCTCTCTCTCTCACACACACACACACACACACACACACTCTCTCTCTCTGGTTCTCTTGCTCAGTGTCTTGATCTCTGTTGCTGTCTCTCCCTCACTCATTCTCTCTTTCGTTCTCGCTCTATTGCTCAGGCGGGCCATTTTGTGCCACACACCTCTTTCTCTCTCTCCCTCTCTCTTTCTCTCTCTCCCTCTCTCTTTCTCTCCCTCCCTCTCTCTTTCTCTCCCTCTCTCTCTCTTTCTCTCCCTCTCTCTCTCTTTCTCTCTCTCCCTCTCTCTTTCTCTCTCTCTCCACTCATCTCTTTTTTTCTCCCTCACTCTTCCTCTTTTCTTCCTCAGCCTGTCCCTACCACATACAGAGGACCCCACATGAACTGAATGCTCATTACTTACTTTCACTCGTTCATTGCTCATTGCTTACTTTCACTCGTTTATTGCTTTTTCTCTTGTTGCTGTTGCTCTTGTCTTGTTGGATGATACAGAGAGTGGAATATAGAGAGGGCAACTGGCCTGATTATGTGGGTCAAGGGGGCATATTTGCTTGGATTTGTTTGGCTGGCTTTCCTGTTGTTGTTGCTTTCCTGTTGTTGGCATTTGTTGAATTCTAAATATACAGTTAAAAGGTGTGCTGAGTTTTTGTTTTAGAATACGAATACAGTATTTCTCAATTTCAAGGAATTTCATGGTTAGCAATAAAAAAAACACAACAACCGCATAGCTAGAGACCCAGTTAGAATAACTTTGTGTAACTGACTATGAATAAGTTGCGGAATACAATCGTATTTGTTTTTGTTGAGAGGATGGATGATGAATACTCACTTTGACATAGCAGCACATTGCCAGTGTCAGGACTTGTTACTATGGCTTAACATTTCAACAAGTGGTTATGCAAGACAAGCAAATGAGTGCATATACTAAATACAGTAATCTTCACAAAACTTCACAAAACCTGATGAGGCAAAGGAAGGCTGTCACTGGAGGACAGCGTTGCTATCATCCTGCACACTACTGTGAGTTTCCCAAAAAGAAATTCAATTTTCAGGGATAACATAAAAACGTTCCACAACTGCAGGATAGTAACAGGGCCCACTCAGTCAAGGGTCAGCTCTCAAAATGCGATGACTAGACAAAAAAACGTCGACTCGGCGGGCACATTTTGGGCGCGTTCGGGATCGAGACCCCGACTGGGTTGGCGTGCCACTTCCTCTCTCGCCGTTTCCCCTTTTTTTCTCTCGGAGCGATGAAACGGTTAAGTGGGTAGCAAGCCAACCTGGGAAAGGGTGGGCGCAGGATATAGGAGGGGAAATGGCTGGAGTAAGGAAAGCCTCATTCCCTGGTCCCGCTTGCATAGGAAATGGGCACAGATTCCAAGGAAACTGTCTTGTTCCTGACTAATCATTCTGGATGGACCCTCTGCAGCGACAAGGCCCTTTCCTCTCTATTTGTCTCGACCGGCCCAGAAACCCATTAACAGGACTGAAGGAGGCAGAGAGTGAGGCCTTGGCAGAATGGCGGAGATGCCTGGGTAGGTATGCAATTAAGAGGAAGTCCTGTGTGTCCCGCTTTTTCTTTTTTACTCTGCCCCCGCTGGTAGACTGCCGTTCTTCGAGGATG
>NW_027468620.1:11205052-11500052 GCF_046254945.1 Alosa pseudoharengus | reverse complement strand
AATGTTTACACTTCATTTCCTCAGTAGTCACAGTGAGTTGCATAATGCACCAACAATTTCATCCAAACTGAGTTTACCAAGTTTTACCAATTCCGAAAACAAGCTTGCTGGCTCCAAATGAAAAGAGTACGTACAATGAGAAAGACAAAATGCTTGCCTTGCAGTTAATATGTTATATGTGACATTGCTTTTTATCTGACCCTGAGTGGAAAAACTTACATGAGATTTCCTACTTTTACATGATTATCCTGCCAAGAACAACACTACGTGCATCTACTTCAATCATATTGAACACATATTGCACCATTTAGCAGAATACATTGAATAGTTTTAAAACAATGAAAGGTATGATTTTAAATGAAAATAGTGTAGTCGTGCCAAACAGCAGTGATGAATCATATGGTGGAAATAGTTGTATAAAGTACTGAAAACCACACTGAGCTTGCACCTCTGCAGATCTGAATGTCCAGTCATTTAAATGTGAGTGGCTGAGGAGCAAACGACCTCACAAACAGATGAGGGGGAAGAGAGGGTGAATGGAGAAAAAAGTAAAACGCAGCTCACATAGACAATGTCACAACTCAAGTGGAAAGAGCCAGAAAAATCAATGACGCCTGCTGCCATACAAGCCACTCTGCATGTGGCAAGTTCGAGTAAGTGTGTGTGTGTGTGTGTGTGTGTGTGTGTGTAAAAGAGAGAGGGGGGGATATGTGAGTCAGTTTTGAATGTGTGTGTGTGTGTGTGTGTGTGTGTGTGTGTGTGTGTGTGTGTGTATGTGTGTGTGTGTGTGTGTGTGTGTGTGTGTGTGTGTGTGTGTGTGTGTGTGTGTGTGTGTGTGTGTGTGTGTGTGTGTGTGTGTCTTTGACATTCATTCAGTGGAACCCCCTTCAGCGATGGCCTGATGGCATGAGACCTGGGGCGAGGGGCGGGTGAGAGTGAGTGTGTGTGCTGCGCGAGCTGGTGCAGGCGGCTGTGTTATTGATTCCAGTCAACAAATGAGAGAGAGAGAGAGAAAGAGAGAGAGCGAGTGAGAGAGAGAAAAAGCGAACTAATGAGAACAAGAGGAAGAGAGAGAGAGAGAAAGCAAGAGAGTGGAAAGAAAGAGAGTAAACAAATGAAAGCAAGAGAGAGAGACAATGAGAGACCGAGAGTGAATGATAAAGAGAGAAAGCCAGAGAGACTGAGAGAGAATGAGTGGACGGGCGAGCGAGCCTGGGAGGGAGAGAGAGCGAGCGGAGCGTAATCCGTCTGCCTCTGTTCCGTTCGCCCGGCGGCAGGCACTCATTAGCCTCCCAGTGAACGGTCAAGCTGTCAGCGGATTGGCCCGCCGCTCTGCTCACCCCTGACTCCGAACCATTCCTGGACAAATTAAATCTCGCAAGATGACAAATCCCGGGCATGCGTTGCGCCCAGTCGCGTTAGCGCCAGTGCCCATTAAGTCAGGGAGGCAGAAAGGAACCCCCCCCCCCCCCCCATTCACACCCCACCCCACCCAACCCCAATTCAACCTCAAATCAACCCCCACCACCATCACCCCCAGCCCACTCCACCTCACCTCCTTTATCAGGGTGGGGGTAGCGGGAGGGTGGTGTGTAAGTCTGCTGGCAGCACCACAGCGCCTGTTCTCTTAATGCTCATTCCTCCTGACAGCAAGCAGAGGTCCCTGGCCAAACGGATGCCTGAGCCACAGCGTTTCAGTCCTGCCTGCTTTGTTTCGGCCCCAATGAGGGTGCCATGCAGTGAGGGGAGAATGGCCGGTGCCCAGGAGGCCTACATCTGGCTTTTTACACTTCACCTGATACAGCCACATGTGGATTCACATCACAATGGGTTACCTTGGGTTTGTGAAGCCATTTATCGTTTATCAGAAATACACTGCCTTGGCAATAGTTGCTTTGGCAACAGGTGCAGGTGGAGAACAAAGGATTTGAGAGCAAACAATATGTTTTCCATCCAACCCTACATGCTGAAATGAACTGTACAAGCCATACAGTCACACAAAAAGATAACCTGGATAAATGGTAGTGAAGCAGAACTAAAAAACTGATATACTTAAGTCTTAGGTTCTATCAGGTTCAAGCCTAACTTTGTATCAGTAAAGGTTTGAAATGCACTGCTTGGGAACTGGTGTAGTAAGAACTGATCCTCCTCTTAATTCCACACAGTTTCAGCGGCTGTGTGTGGCACGTGGAGCTTTCTCTTGACACCTCTACTAATCACACAAAGATGGCCATCAGTGATACTGAACTATTGTATGGCTTTGTCTTGTCAGAAAGGCTTGATTGAGAATACAGGCGAGGCGGTAATCTCCTAATCCAAGTAGAAATCTGGCCCTTGTTTTCCCTCTATCCTGGGGCTTGAGGGAGGAAACAGACATGGTTTCCTGCCTCGGTCTCACAGCCAGTCTGCGATCCCTTTTCAGCGGGCCCTTTCTTAATCAGCAGGTCTCTGTTATTCCACCGACACAGGAAGTATTGCTGTTTGCCTGAAAGGTTGTTCTGTCACCCTTGTTCAGGGGAGGCACTCTTGGTTTTTGAACAGCATTGTGGACCTTTTTTTTTCAAAAGCATAGAGGTTGCATAGATACAAATGGATTTTCCAAAGCCGGTGCTGGGTTACTCCTGTCTCTTGCAGTCCAAAGGGGAGAGCAAATATTTAGTTTCATGTTTAAAGACTTATGATCTTTTAACCCCAAGGGGGGGAAGGCATTGTTATGGTAAATGTAGTTTTAATTACCTTAATTAGCCTTTGGTCAAAGTATGGCTTGGCCAGCTTGATATGTTTGGCATGTACGTGTTTCATTTTACAAATACCGACCCTTTTACATTCAAATGTTTTATGTTTTAGCACTGATAATATGATTACTTATTTCATTTTCACCTGTGTTACCTAATAGATCGATTCTGCTGTAGTGCAGATACACAGTTGCCGTTAGAGCACTGAGTGGGCCAATTAAATCGCAGTGCCACTGAGTCAGAGTGGGTGAGTAAGTATCGAGCAAGTCTTGGGCACCCACGAGTCATGTTGACAAACTGCACATGGGTTGCCCTTTCTGTTAGTGAGACAGTATCTGTCTGTGTCTCACTGATCAATACAGATTCACATGGAAAGAGCCTTGCAGCCTTCTGCCGACTTCTGTTAGATGTGGAGTTTGAGCTGTGAGATAAGACATGGCTCTCTACCAATTCTACAAACTCTAGTGAAATAGAAATGCTGAAACTACACAGTATCAGCTTGTGACACACAATATAATATCCTGTGGTTTTGGTGTTCTTGGCACAACTTAAAGGAACATGCAGATTTGGTAACACTTTACAATAAGGGTACACAATTAAGCATTAGTTAAGTATTAGTTAAACATTAACAAACACTTCATTCATCCGTATTCAGTATGTTTTCAACATCACTTAAGGATTAACAAATATCCTTTTTCTCAATAATAGAATCTTGCTTAATTGTGTACCTATTGTAAAGTGTTACCACAAATTTTGGGGAGAAATTAGCCTATTTGCTGTCTACCCTAGAGTTAGATAAGAGAATACCTTCTCCTGTCTGTGTGTGCAATAACCCAGTGTGACATTGTTAGCTCAGCATAATTCACTGGAAGCTCACTTTTAGCATACTGCATATCTGTAAGCATGGGTACCACTCTAGTCCCACTTTCTGCTCGAGGTAAATGACATGCTGTAGTCCGCCTGATTCCTGCTTTAGCGTTTTGGTAGCAACATCTTTATTTTTACAAGACAAGATAACAGATTGTTACAAAAGACTGAATGATAAATGCATTTCAAATCACCAAACTGAATGTCTGTTTTCTACTGCCTTTGTTTTGCTCACACCTTTTTGCTTAATAAAAAAAAAAACATTAATTTTCCCATAAAGATTTTTGCCAAGTTGCCTACTTCTATCTGATAAATCAGCCAAAACCAAGCATGTCAGAAAATCTAAATTGTATGGACAAATTATTTTGCTGTATAAATTACTGTAAAATAACACAAGGTATGTTGTCGCAGTTGCCTGGAATATGTCATCGATTTTTCTGGTACAAAATGAATCCTATTTTACCTGAACACACAGATATTGGGCAACCTAGTTTATCTTTAATAAGCCTAATGCATCCATCTAGCCCAGTATTTCTCAAACTTTTTCAGACCAAGGACCACTTAACCAATAAAAAAAAAATCAGAGACCACCTAGCTAAAAAAACAGTAGACCTACTTCAACGGTATATTACACAATAGGCCAGTGAATCACCTTGCTTATTGTTTGGCGTAGCTTACATAGTACATAGGCAATGTTGCAGAATTGTTTGGATTTACAGGTTGGTTCAGTATTGCAAAGAACTCATCTATATTATATTTTACCACGTCTGCTCACGGACCACTTAGGAAAGTTTGCGGACCACCAGTGATCCCGGACCACACTTTGAGAAACACTGATCTAGCCTGACATAGCCAGACTCAATTCTATTCAGAATTTGAGTCTGGTACAGTTCCCATAGAACATGATTATGGGGCATGTTGCAACCGATACTTGGGGACAAAAAGCATGCGATTGGATCAATATCATATACCCTGTCAATATCATATACCCTGCAGCGGACTTGATGGCGAAATCTAAACATCTAGTTCCTTTAGCAAAAGGCTTTTTCAAACAATATCAACTCAAGCGTGCTCAGGTGATGAATGATTAGGCAGTGTCACTCATCTGTGCATCATTTGTATGAAGCCCAAACCACTCTGGTGCGGGCATAGAGGCTTCTCAAATGAACAAGTCCAGACGGAATTTCACAACCCCAGATTTTGTGGGCTGGTTTCCAGGCTATCATCCATCATATTCTCACAACCAAACTGTTTTTATTTTTTCAAAAAGCTAGATAAATGGTCTCAGTAGTCAGTACAGTTTACAGTTTTACTTTCACAGTGAAGAATTACTCTTGTGTGTGTGTGTGTGTGTGTGTGTGTGTGTGTGTGTGTGTGTGTGTGTGTGTGTGTGTGTGTGTGTGTGGTGTGTGTGTTTGTGTGTGTGTGTGGTGTGTGTGTGTGTGTGTGGGTGTGTATGTGTGTGTGTGGTGTGTGTGTGTGTGTGTGTGTGTGTGTGTGTGTGTGTGTGTGTGTGTGTGTGTACCTTATGGGTTGGTTTGTGTATGTCCTAGGAGGAAACCTGTGGCATTTGTTTGTGTTCCACTAATCCATCTCCTGCTCTAACTGTCTGTTTCCTACGCTTGTCTGGGTTGACGCTTTTTGACCCTTTTGTCTCCATGTCAACTCACTAGGGTCAAGAGGGAAATCAGACTGGCATCTATCACTGACATGTGTTTGACGTTGCCACTTTTTATACCCGGCTCAAAACAACCATCCGACTGCCATTGGCATTAACATTCCTACAGATGCCGAATACTTCATCAGGGCACCGTCAAACCAGCCTTCAAATCAGGATCCCACTGGGTGAACTGTGTGCTATCAACAGCCAAAACAGCAATTATTATTTTTTCTCCTCCACCAAACAGAAAGGGGGAAAAGCCAGAGTGAAACAATAGAGGACATGTCATTGTTTTAATCGCCGCAATTGTGTCTGTCTTGTCTGAGTTTTGTTTTTATAATGAAGACTTTTGGGGCGAGGAGTGGGGGCGGGACAGGACGGGACGGGGGGGGGGGGCAGATGAGACAGGAGGGATGGGTGGGTTGGATACTCCCCCCCCCCTCAATCTCTCTCTCACCCATTTACCTTTCTTCCTTCTTCTTTTCCCCCCAGTTCAACTATCCTGCCTCCAATTCTCTCTCTCTCTCTCTCTCTCTCTCTCTTTTATGTTTCTTTTGTCTGTCTTTCTTTTTCTGTGCATTTATTTTTCTCTTTTCTCACTGTACCTCTCTCTCACCCTCTTCCACGCTCACTCACTCTCCCTCCTTCCCTCCCTCTCAGCCTCCTCCTCCTCCTCTTTCTCTATTCATATTCAGATGGGAAGCAGGCTCACTCTGTCTGCTTATTTGCATATTCAGGATAAGTTGTTTGTGTGTGTGTGTGTGTGTGTGTGTGTGTGTGTGTGTGTGTGTGTGTGTGTGTGTGTGTGTGTGTGTGTTAAAATGGGGAGGGGGTGAGTATGCATGTGCACATGTGCCTTTGTGTCAGTGTGTGTTCATCAGTATATCAGAATGGCTGAGTGTGTGTGTATGTGTGTGTGAGTGTGTGAGTGTGTGTGTGTGTGTGTGTGTGTGTGTGTGTGTGTGTATGTGTGTGTGTATGTACAAGGGAGGGTGTATGGGGTGTATATGTATGGTTGGTAATGGTCTATGGGAGTGTGTGTGTGTGTGTGTGTGTGTGTGTGTGTGTGTGTGTGTGTGTGTGTGTGTGTGTGTGTGTGTGTTTGTGTGTGTGCGTGCGCGTGTGTGTGTGGCTATGCTGGATGAGAGGATGCCAGCACAGGGCGGTTGTTACCAGGGCATGAGCTCAACTATGCAGGCTGGTCATTAAAGGCTGCTACTGGTGCTTGCCATCTGTTCGCCTGGGGCTACCGCTCGGCTAACCGACTCCTCTACTCCACTCTATGGGCCAGCCTGGAGCCTCACACACCATCTATCATATACAAACACACACACACACACACACACACACACACACACACACACACACACACACACACACACACAATCACATTAAACACACACACACACACACACACACACATACACACACAGAGACAAAAAAGAAGGACAATGTGGTTGGGGGAGGGGTGGGGGCTGAGGCCGGACACTGCTAATGTACACTTCCCTTTGAGTGACGGGGAAGCACACACTGGTGGAATTAGCAGTGGTCACGACACCCCAGCCCACGCGCGGCCTGTCACCTCTGGGCTGAAAGCACAACTGAAGCGGAGCGTACTCACAGTGCAAGTACTGCGCAAAAGAAAATAAAAAATTGAAATAGAAGATGGGTTGTTTTTCTTTGAATTTCCACAGCACTTACATGCCGCTATCACGTCTGGTGTCATTAGTTCCACTGAATACAGTGGAAGCTGATTGTTGCAGCATACCCTCCACAAACATTCTGTGTCATTTTCACGTCCGGTGTAGCCCCGCTGTCAGATGCTGGGTCATACACTCACAGCCAGAACCAGTCAGCAGAACCACACAGTAGAATCAGAAGCAGAATTTGGCTTACAGTGAACATGCATCAACATTCCAATTTAGAATAAAAAAATAGATTAATTGGGTACAACAAAGTTTCCCAAAAGTAACCACTTTTCAAAGACAACTAAGAAAATGATTCTACCTTCCCCTAAACCTATGACATATTTAACATAAAAAGATAATAATTATAGAGCTTAGTATTGCATGATAAAGAAGTGAATTAACATTTGTTGGTTAAAAGCTAATACCTCAATCAAGCATAAGAATCACTATAAGGAAAGATTTATTAGCAATGAAATCATCAGACAGAACAGTCGAGGGAAAGGAACAGAAAGGGGCAAGAAAAGGGTTAGAGAGAGACAGACAGGCAGATGATGCCATTGGAGAGACATGTTGTTATGTGCATTGGGAAATAATATTACTGAAAAGTGATGCAGTTGAGATGTTTAACCGAGCATTAGTCAGGGGCATATAACATCACATTCGCCAAATCCCAGAATGAGTCTCGTCATTGTCATCAGTCAGGACTTCCTCCTAGTGCCACTGTTCATGCCACTAAGTCCTGAGTTGATGGCCAAAGAAGGACTCCACAAAATGCCTGCTCCTCAGTGAGTGCAGGACAGTTCACTGACCCGGGCAAAAATGTCTCCTTCAAATGTTTTATCAAAGCATCATGTCAATATTTATTCTAGAACCCTGGTGGAATGCAAACACCCTCACATCACCGAAACAAGGACTGTGTTCTCTGTGTTTGTGCGAACAAGGGTCAGGATGGGATGTTGCAACACCATACACACGCTCACATAAACACACAAACACACACACACACACACACACACACACACACACACACACACACCCTCGGATGTTCATTCACAGGCTCTCGGTTTGGGCCCGAGTGCTGAACTCTTCCCCATCTGCTGTCAGGGTGGGGATTGGGGGGTGGCAGGGGAATTATCATGTGAACAGAATGGTGGCATTCAGTGCTGGCTGTCATTAATCAGGTGTCAGTGCTCTCGCTCATTCCCACACACACCCCACTAGACGACAAGTCACACAGCGGCCTGCACTCCAACCCAACCCAGTCAAACCAATGTTCTCGTTCTCACTCTTACCCCCTCTCTGTCCGTTTATCTGTCTGTCTGTATTTTGCTCTCAGTCCCTGTCTCTCTGGTTGTTGCACTGTCTCTCTCTATCTTTGGGTCTCTCTTGTGCCCTCACTGTCTAAGGTAGTTCATTTATTTCTATAGTTTCCTTATCTTTCCCACATTGTTTTCTCTCTCTTTCTTTATTAATTTCTTGACTCTTTCACTTTCTTTTTTCTCATGTTGTGTCATTGTCTTTGTCTTCTCTCTCTCTCTCTCTCTCTCTCTCTCTCTCTCTCTCTCTCTCTCTCTGTGTTTGTGTGTGTGTACTTTTATTCTTTTCTGAATCATCTTTCTGTCCCGTTTTTATTTCTCTGTAATTGACAGTGTCCGAAACAGAAGTGACTGGCATTTTGAGACACTGAGACAGTGAGTGATAGAGAAGTGGGGGACAAGAGCCGGCCAATGTGCCCCACATCCCCACGAGGGCTTTCAAGGGACCCTTTTCTGGGGGTGACCCGGCCAGCCTTTCATTTGCTGCGCAGTGCAGTCCTCTCTTTCTCTTCTCGTTCTTTTCCGCGGCGCTCTTGATTAAGGCTCGTGGGATCAAGGTCCGCTGTCCCGTGACCTCTCCAGGTCACCAAAGGGCCCCCGGCCCTTTCACACCGAGCCCAGGAGCTGCAGCTCACGTCAGAACCAGCAGCTGTTGGCTGTGGCCCCATCTCACCACCCAACCCCCCCCACCCCCCCCCCCACACACACACACACACACACACACACTCTCTCACATACACACACCCCTCCACCTCTGTGTCCAGCTGACCACAGTCACCACAGCCACGGGCCAGTGGGAACTAAAAGGGCCAAAACAAGAGGAGAGAAAGCACCATTGACCACTGCCTGTTGGTGGGTGGTGGTGGTGGTGGTGGGAGTGTGTGTGTGTGTGTGTGTGTGTGTGTGTGTGTGTGTGTGTGTGTGTGTGTGTGTGTGTGTGTGTGTGTGTGTGTGTGTCTGCATGTGTGTGTGTGTGTATGTGTGTGCAAGGGGGTTGGTTGGGTTATATAGAAGAACAGCAATTCATGGATAGGGCTAGTGTTATGCTTACAGAGCACTCTTTTTGGTGGGGGTGTGTGAGGTGGTGGGAATGGTGGGGACAGAAATTACGTTTTGGCATTGATGCAGCACAATGAGTGTTGAGACAACAATGCTTGTGAATGCATATTTACATTTTAAGCACTGGTGGACAGATTGATGTGATTCTGCCCCTGAAGTCATGGATGTCTGACACTGTGAGAGTTGCCCTATATCCCCGCCTTGATGCGTGACAGAACATTTGAAAAGCCTGCTTTTTGAGCGTCCGCTTCAAAATAACCTCTGCTAGAGAAGGATCAGTGGCTTGAAACTGTGTCTTTTTTTCTCTCCTAAACTTCTAAAACTTCCTTCTATTCTCAAAGGAAACACTTCAGGAGTCAAAGAAGTGCCTTTACATTTCTATTTTTTTGAGGGGGGGACTAAATAATCAGTGAAGTTGGTTAAGCTGCTCACACAAAACAGGAGTAAAGTCTAAATGACATTATTGTTTTGCTTCAGGAGAAAATCCAGCCCCCTACTCAACCTCAAAGAGGTTTTAGAGACCATTGAGAAAACGTGTGTGCGTTTGTGTGTGTGTGTGTGTATGTGTGTGTGTGTGTGTGTGTGTGTGTGTGTGAGGGAGGTGTTTTCTTTTTGTTTAGCTAACTTTTGTTTGTCCCCAAATGTTCACTGACAAAGTCCACGGCAAAGCTCCCTCCTCAATCAGCCCAGTCAGAGCATCAGCATGCACACACATCACGTCAAAATGTACAGCTCCCCTTTCTCTCTCTCTCTCTCTCTCTCTCTCTCTCTCTCTCTCTCTCTCTCTCTCTCTCTCACACACACACACACAAACACTCGCTCACTCCCTGCCTCCAACTTTTCTAACATTATTTGTGTGCTTCACAATCCTTTCTCAAACCCCCCTCCAACACTCCACCACGTCCCTCTACCCACCCTTTCTCCTCTTCCACTGCACTCCTTTTTGGCCAGGACTGACTGTGCGATCAGCTTGCCCCAGGCCTGAATGCTTTCGCTAGAAGGCATCTGTTGCTGATGGTTCTGACAACATCTGCTGCTATTGCGGCCCTTTCCCAGAATGCAGTGGGATATGGTTTCTCCCAAAGGTGGCCTTTGTGTGTGCCATTGTGAATTCAATCATTGTCTGCCACGGGCGGTTCCCACGATGTAGAGGAAGTTATTGCCATGCTAGAAGAGACCTGTTGCCATCACCCCATCTAAAAGAGATCCCCCCTTCTTTTCTCCTGCCTCTTATTCATGTACGTTACATCCGATAGGCTGGCTACGTCATGGCATCTGGGATCCAAAGACAAAAAAGGAAAAACAGATTTATTTCAAAAGTCACGGAGGGATTTCTGTACTGAGAAATTAGGGTGTGTGAGAATAAGTGAGAGTTAATTTATCTCAAGCAATTGTACAGTGAATATAAATAGTTATACTGGTGAGGCTGTATTGAAATTGCATGACAGTCAGATCCCTATTGCAGAAGCCATCAATAGGTGTCTATTTTGGGGTAATGAAGTAGACTTGGGACATCTCTTGGGGCATCTCTTGGGGAGCTTGTGTCATCCCTTGTGTGTTTATCTGTCAGCTGGTGGGATTTCCATGAGAGTGGGAGCCTCTCCTGGAAGTGAGGTGGAATAAGGGACGTGGACTAACTCATAAAGGGGAGGGGGCGGGCAGAGATATACTTTTAACTCCTGACAATGTCCACAGTGGGACAAGAGAAAAACCCACCATGGGGCTTGCAGGGAGGACCTGGCAGATGTTAATAATAAACTTTGTCTCTGAGTGTGTCCTCTTTTGCGATTGGTCTCTCCCTCAGATGGGCGGCAGTCTTGTAAGCAACCGTACCCCTCCCTTACACCCCCACACCCCAATCCTCCTACAACATAAAAGACTTTGCATAATATTTCTGTCACACCACAAAAGAATCCTGCCCAACCACACTTAAGAGCTGTGTTTGGCAAGGAGTCGAACGTTCGCTGTCAAACCCAATGAAATATGCCCCTTCAACCAAAAAAGTGTGACTGGAAGAAAAGGGCTTAAATCACAAAATCACAATGCAATACGGACCGACCGTCTGAGTTGCCTTGTAGAGGGTTAAAGTTTTTTTGTCATTATAAAGAAGCTTATAAATACCATATAACTTGGTTAGTTTTATTTTACTGCTGTGTAAACTTTTGACCTTTTGATGGAAGGCAGCATGCTCATCTGATGTTTAGGATCGAGGGCACTTTATTACTGAGAATAAAATGAAACAAGGAAAAAAAAAGAAGTGCTATAATTTTGTGTAAGAGTTGTGTAATGTTCAAAGTACTTAACCCCCACCCCCCTCAAAATATCAAACCTAAACTACACACTATTCATAAAAAGCTTATTCTTTATTTGCATATATGTACAGAATAACAGACAACAGTTCTTTGGAAAGCCTTTTTGAGAACAGGGCTGAGGGTTCTTCTTGAGTCACTGCACTGCCCATCACGGTGAAGACCTTATACTGTGTCTGTGTGTGTGGTGTGTGTGTGTGTGTGTGTGTGTGTGTGTGTGTGTGTGTGTGTGTGTGTGTATGTAGTTAGTGTACAGCTAGGCAGGGCTCACCCTAGACAGGAACGCTATGAGCTGTGTTCCGAATGGTACGCCAGGAGTGATTGATGAGTTTGGAGGTCTGAGGTGCACTGTCACCTCCCGACTGGGTGGTCCTTCCTTGGCAAGGTCAAGGGGCACTTCTGGGACAAAATGGGGAAGGTTAAGAAGTATTTCCCCTCTACCTGTGTGTGGCACAGAACACCAACCACCTCTCCACCTCTTGATTGGTCAAAGAAAAACATGGTGGCAGAAAACCTTTCATCTCTTCCAAACAAAGGGTTAATTTCCTTTTTCATTTGTGTACTCTTTGCTCTGTATTTCTTTGATGATCAGTCAATACTTCATCCCTAAAGTGTATAGAAAATGTAGACATGCATGACAAGTCTTGCTCTGAATGAAGGACATTTGCTTGTAAGTCTTAAACACGAGAATTATAATATTTTTTTTTTTTTTTTACATTTTACTTTACTACATTTTAGATCAAGGATGCCTTACTCACTTGAATACATTAAATCTAAAAGCCTGACCAGAGTGTGTGTGGCCAAACTGCTGAAGTAGGCTGGAGAGATCGTTAACATGACTTCCCCTCGCCTAGTGTTGTGTTGCAGCCCATTTGGCTAAGGTTGGTGTCGATTTAAAAGTCGTTCAGTGTCCAGATGGTGATGTCCACTTGGTAAAGTGTTTAATGGGAGAGCCACGTGTCTGATAGGAAGACTTTTCCATTCCTTTCTTCCCTATATCTAAGTGGTCTGCTGTCCCTGAAGTACAGCTCTGATTACAGAACAACAAGGTTTGCCACATTATACAGCAGATTGCCTGGTCATCACAAAACAAAGGGGAAATTTCCCTCCCAATTGGACTTGAAACTGTACAAAAGATAAAAGGTGAATCCTCATTTTTTGAGTTTGATGATTTACTATAATGCACCAGTATGTCTTCATGCCCTGAACTGTGTGAGTATTTTTTATGCTCTGAGCTTCCACACCAGAGGGAAGAAGGTGGTAGGCTAGTTCTCTCAACTGGGTATTCACTGGGGGATTGTCTGGAATCCTTTAGTTGAGTATCATATGGAGTGAGTCCCAGATATTTAATTCCAAAAGTGAGTGAGTAAAGGAGGGAAGAAGGTGATAACAGGGAAATGAGGAGCTGAGGTTTGATATCAGAAGCCAGAAGCCATAAGAGACTAATGCCAACACAGATTAAAGTCTGATTACATTTACATTTAAGCATTTACCAGAATATTTTTATCCAAAGATACTTACAATGTACCACTTGTACTTTTGTCATCAGCAAATCAGTGTCTGACCGTTGTATCCAAAATCTTTTTTGCTGTTAGCAAGTCGCATCCTGTCATTTCAAATATTAGACAGTCCATCCACATTAAAGGGCATCACACTCTAAATGACAGCCTTCAGACCACAGTGAATACAATGAAAGTCATTTTGGAGCAATGGCAGATTTCAGAGCAAAAACCCCATGAATGCCTCCCTAAGACACACCATCACTAAGTCTAATGGCTAAACCTATCATGAGAAAAAGAAATTGAGAATTCTTTCACATTTGTGTCTGTTTTGTGTTCAGTCACAAACAGAGCTGCCCTTTCAGACAACTTCTAAGGACCCCTTTTTTTCAGAAGGAGCATTTTTCGCCAGCAACATTTCTGAAAGCATCTGCCACCCTGATGCTCAGTCACAGCAGTTTTGTTTCAGTCCCGGCGTGCTCCCAGCGCAGTTGGGGGCATTGCTGCGCAAAGGCGCCAGTGTTTGCCACCAGTGGCTCCATGGCTGCGTTGATGGGCTGCTGCTTTTCACACTCTGAATGTCTTCCGCTGCCTGTCGAGCCTCGTGTGAATGTCGCTGCGCTCGTCCTGTTCAACGGCACACACAGTTAGGCCTGGCAGAGAGGGGAGCTGGTATTGTATCAATAGTATACCCCCTTTTGTGGGGGGTTAGGGTTAGGGGGGGCACTGTTTGTGTGTGTCTGTGTGTGTGTGTGTGTGTGTGTGTGTGTGAGAGAGAGATGGACAGAGAAGAGTGTGACGACATGTCAGCTTTTACACCCCTCTGTTCTCCCAACTTTTGTGTGTGTGTGTGTGTGTGTGTGTGTGTGTGTGTGTGTGTGTGTGTGTGTGTGTGTGTGTGTGTGTGTGTGTGTGTGTGTGTGTGTGTGTGTGTGCACTGCTGTAATTGTTCTGCCTGAAACAGTTTTGCTTTCCCAAGACTTCCCTGGCACGGCCCTAAATCCTATCTTTACCCTATGGAGGGAGATCTGAGGGCACAGGTTGCAGCGGTTGAAAAGGGGGCGGCCAGGGCATTGTGGGTAGTGACAGGTGACCACTATGGAGGAACAAAGGATGGGTCAGCGGCGGAGTGGGATCCCTTTTCTTCGCCCCGTGTTCTCCCCTCAACACAATCTGTCAAATTTTAACTCGCCATTGAAGGGCCTGGCAGCAGAAAACGGCTTTATAGCAACTAATCCATGCAGAAGTGAGGATGTGTGCATGCACAAAAACACACACACACAGACACACACACACAGACACACACACACACACCTAAGGCAAAGGGACTATTAGCTCTTTCCCCTTAGACAAAAAGAGGGGTAGAAAGAGAGGAAGAAAGAGGAGAAGGGGAGAAGGGTAACAATCTGTGACAAGATTAATAAGGCCATGAAGTTGAAACACTTAAACAAGCTATTTTTCTGTACCGCAATCGGGTCCCCGTCCTCCGTTGTCATGTTAATATGGATTAGAGCGAAGCTTATTGTATTGTCGTGGGGGATTGTAGTTTGGAACAAAACATGTAACCTAAACACAAGTCCTGTTCAAGTAGCCTCAACATTGTGACATTCAATCTTACAGGCAACAATGACAGCATGCAGAACACCAGAGTAACAATACTAGCATTATCTACAGGTGTGTGTTGTGTGTTGTGGGCTATGATGGACTTAGCATCTCACAATGACAGTCTTTTACAACTGAGAGGTTTATTTAAAAAAGAAATGCTATCTCAACACAGAAAAGGAAAGATGAGCCGTATACACAAATGGGCATAAAATGAAAAGAGAGCAAATTCAATTGGATTTCTATTTTTCAAAGAGGACAGACAAAAAGGAGATCTACATAAAGATCTTCTTCATTGAAAATGTTTTTACAACAGTGTTACAACAATGATTTTGGCTTTCTCCAGGGTTGGTAGTTTTCAAATGTTTACTGTCACTATCTGGTCTGTTTTATTCAGAAATGTAAAATAATGTTGATGGCATGTGAACCTTAACAAAAACAAAACTGAATGAGTTGGTCAGTATAGAGAATAGAGCCTATTCCCGTATCATCCTCTCAAATGAAGTGGCAGTGGTTAAAATGATAAAATGCATACAAAGCACCACAGTTCAGTGTTCGAGAGCTAATGCAACAGAGCTTTGAAACAAATGTCCATGTTTTTCCTTGACTATTCAAGATACATTCATTGATTTCTAATGTGTTCTGATTATGGTGTCATTAGATTCTTCTCTTGTAGTCTCTCTCTAAATTCCAAAGGTTACAAAGAACAAGGAACACAAGCAAACAGCTTCACATGTGGCTTTGGCCGAAATTGTATAAAAAATGTTTGTTATAATACTACAGCACTGTGTGGATTGAACAAACAACTCTCTATTATAAACATTCTCATGAAATGTATTATCTGGTGCATTTAAAGTTTGAGTCACCCATTCCTGATTTACTTTACAGTCATATAAAGAACTAGAGAAACACTGTACAATTAGTTTAGTCTGCAAACACATTTAACTGTTTTAAAATAGAAGCAATGTCTTTCCAAACTTCTACAAAGTTTTAAGAGACATCTGTCTTTACTGATCTGTGCCTATTGAAAATAGGTCTCAATACCAAATGAAATGCCAACGCCTACACATAATTATTTCACTGTTATCCAAAAGAGTTCAAAGAACATCCAAAACAGACACACATATTGAAATCAATTGCTTAGCTTTGTGCAATTACTGACAAATGACTGAAAAAAGAAGATATTCGCCATTGGATGCAGAGCAGTGCGACAGGCCTACGCCGAATCAAGAAACAAAAGGCAGCTCTAGGCCTGTCTCCTGATATTTTCCAACTCAGCGAAAATCTATTGTGTGAGTGAAAAAAGTTAAGTTAAAAGCTTAGCATGGTATGTGAAAACAACTGTCCAGCAGTTGTGTAATACAAGCAAATACTTTTCACTGTTGCCCATCGGACCTGTTATATTCTGTCTGCTTTCACGCACCACTTCTCTTGTGGCGAGAACTTCTGCGTTGCAAAAGCTGAGATCATTTTCAGCGTTTGCAAAAGAGCCTGCCGCCAGAGCTAAAGCTAAACTTGCCACGAGTTTCCCCGGTGCCTGTTCGAAAGATGCCACACATGTGTATAAAATGGCATCAAAAACAAATAATTGCATTTATTTTCTTTATTCTTGACTAAAAAACAATCAGTATTTATGTTGTTTTATTTTATTCATGTGAATTTGATTCTCTATTACTTTCAAATATATAATAGAACAAAAGATAAGATGACAACTTTTATGTAATCATTTGTCTTCATAGTGTGAAAGACATAGCAGATAATGGCTAACGATGAAAAGAGCATTCACGTTTTGTGTATGTCTGCTTTCAGCATGTCTGAAAAGAGTCTCTCCTCACATGTTACTTCAGTTGTTTGTTAACACGTTCACAGCTGCCATATAGGCTGGTCGGCATAAGGCACAGCTCTAAACACCACAGATCATTTGATACTCACAACATTGGAGAACCATGAACCACTGACATTAGTGTTGAGGGTGTGTGTGTGTGTGGGGGGGGGGGGGTCTCTAAGGGATTATTGACTAATGGCATTGGCATAGTGAGCGGGAGCATCATTGCAGGCTCTCTGCATCCCCTGTTTACAGTAAATAGTTTATGGTTAACACTTGAGTCATTCTCTGTCTGCCTGTATACTTTAATTGGTGTATTTATGAGTGAAAGAAAATGGCAAAACTGTAGTCTCTGGTCAGTTGCAGAGTCGGCATACTCTATGTCCACTAAGTCAGACTCAGAAAATCACATTTAGCAACATCCACATTGATTTCAAAACTGATGGGAATCAGTTATCCAGGTTATCCTCATTAGCACTTTCCGTCAATAGTGTGTGTGTGTGTGTGTAATGATGTGTGTGTACATGTGCATGTCTCTCATCACCATCCTGACAGCTGCAAATGAAAGTGTTAGCCAGGCCACCTCTCAGCTGTCTGACTCCATGCACAACAGACGTTTCCTCCACTGCTGAAGATTTGAGCGTAACTCGAGAGAGAGAGAAACAACTCTGGCAGCACGTTGAGGACCACAGCCATGACATCATCAGCCAGTCCAGCAACTGTTTCAGAGGGGAAGAAAAAACATTCCTCTCACATAAAATACACAGAGGATGCTTCCTTCCTGGATGCCTATATATTTGTTTGCTTAAATCCTATTTTTAACCTGTTGTTGACCCATCCAGTTTTTTGTGAATGGCTAAAGTCGTCAGAGAAGTCAAAAACAACAAGTGGAGTCTGCAAACTGCTTAACAATGCATTTTATTTAAAGGCACCTTTCATGATGCTTCACATACCACCTTATATCATCTGTCAACTAACTAGAGAAGAACATTATACTATGGGATAATAATATGGTGTACAGGAATCTCATCCAACAGCGTATGAGTTTGATTCCTACAAGTAATATACAAAACAATTGCATCTCTGTTCTCACAATCTTTGTCCAGACACAGACTGAGAAATAGACAACCATGACTCTCATCTCTCTATTTTGTAATGTAGTAATCATACACAGCCCTAAGGGATGATGGAGTGGGGCACTTTTGTGATCCTGTTATTATTTCTTAACAGAGGTTGTGCTCAAGAATGTTCTTCTGTCTATTGGCCCAGGGATTTCACCACAAATCTGCATTTGATAACTATGGTTGTCTATTTTCCTCCGGATCATCAGTGCTTGATGAGTTTGACCGTGGTTTTTAAACATCACGGGACCAACTTTGACCAACCCCCTTTCCACGGCGTGGTTTTCTTCTTCGTCTTTTTTTGACAGTGGGCCCTCGGGTCGCTAAAAATAAAGCTGCCATCAAGAGGAAGGTTGTAATTTGTGATTACCGGGTGTGTCTTTGTCTCACTTAGTGAGGTACTGAGGGGAGACAGTTCCCTGCTGCATCCGACCAAAACTACTTTGACATTGAGGAGTAGGCTACTAGCTGAGAGAATTGCAGCTACATACATGGAAACCTTGAAATGCTCACAGAATTAATTTACTGTCACTGAAGTGAGAATACTGTCAGACAGAGAACCAGGACAAGATGATTCCATTATTTCATACATTATTTATTTGGAAAAATATTTAGATGATTTCCTTCATGAGCAACAGTTATAAAACAATTCCCATAAGATCTGTACAATGCTTCTTAAATACATTTATGGAAAACAGTCACATTGACCCGAAGTGCCTTATATACATTATACATATTTGCAAGATGAGGGAGAAAATTAAATTATATCAAACTGAATTCCACAACACATTCACAAACATATAAAACACAAATAACAATTAAATAAAAAGTACAACTTCTTAAAAATAAAAAAACAACAAAAGCCTCAGTTGCTTTAGGATTCAAAGGCAGTGTCTTTTCTTCTCCGAACCAACACTCACTGATGTGAGGATATGAAACAGTACACACTGCAGTCAGTTTAAATACATTTTTGTCCTCTTTAACACAAAAAAGCCCTCTAGTGCAATGAGGTAACTCTTTTTCCAGGTCATGCAACAAGTCCATTTGCACCATATGCGCATTTCCTGGGCGACATGAACGGAAAGAAAACAAAAAAAACAATGCGGGGAGCAGGGAGCCAGTATGGCTCAACAACCAACTTCTGCAGTCACTGTGCTTACTTCAGTTGAGAACCAGCTCATTCTGAATATCATATTCAACATCTTAGTTCCACAGCAGCAGTTCACGTGAGGGAAACGTTCCCCCTGGTTTGAGCAGCATTTCGTCAGAGTAAAACCTCCAGCAGAGCGACTGAGCAACAGCTCCAATATAATGTTACACCTTAAGAAGGAGAAAGGAGGGAGAGATTGATTAATCATTAACTATTGTGGAGTAGACATTTAAAAAAGAAAAAAAAAAGATTGGGAAAAGCTTTAAGGAAAATCCGCCTTGATAACTCAACTCACCTCAGTTGCAATAATACATTCATCTTTTTCATCTGATATCACGTACACGGACTGATACTTTGTGTCCTTGCACGATGAATCTGGACGTTTCTTTTCTGAGGCATCACTGTGAACGGAAATAAAGCAAAATTAATACCAAAGCATTTTCTAATATCTTGGATCAACACTTCTACTGCACATGCACCATTCAAAATCAAAGCATTTAATCTGTATTCACCTCTTTAAGCGATTTCTGCGTTTCTCGTCTAAGTCACAGTCCAGTGGTTCGCACGCAGCCTCACATGCAGCCTCGCACTTGGAGTCGCCTTTAGCTTCACATTTTGGGTCGCCTTTTTCCAAGTCGTCTTTCCCGCATGCCTCATCCTGCTTCAGCTCGTGCACCAGATTGTAATCCACAGACAGGTAGCGCGACTTGTAGCCGTTCTTTTCCGAGTTGCCCCCGAGGCCAGCCGAGCTGTCGCTATGAAAGTCCACCTTCTTGTTGGTGTTCTTCACCTGGGTTGGGCCGAGGACACTGACGCTCACCGTCAGGTCCTTGTCACGGCTGCAGTTGTTGGCCAGGTTGTTCATGGTCTCTCTCTCACTGCGGGCCTCTAACAGCTGGCTCCGCCGCTGGAGCTTGACCCGCACAAACGCCACCAGAATGGCACTGCCCAGCAGCAGCAGCAGCACCAGTATAATCCCTGCGCACACCGCCATCCAAGGGAAGTAATCGGTCTGCTCCTCTCCGTCGTCACCCCCCTCGGAGTAGCGCCTGTCATGCCCTTCAACGACAGGCTGTCCGTTGGTCTCGGGGAGAAGAAACTGGCAGTTGCGCCCTCCGTATCCAGGCACGCACGCACAGATGTAGCGCCCCTCCCTCTCATGGCAGGTGGCACCGTTGTGGCAGGGGTTATGGGCACACCTGCTCACTGGGTGGGTGCAGTTTTTTCCAGTGTAGCCAGGAGGACACGTGCAGGTGTAGTCGTTGAGTCCATCCTGGCAGGAGCCACCATTCTGACATGGGAAGCCGGCACACTCGTCAACATTGTCGTTGCAGTTGTCTCCCACGTAACCATCCGGACATTGGCACAGGTAGGAATCCACCAGGTCCAAACACTGAGCACCTAAAGTGTAAAAATATTGTCAGCTCATTTGAAAACATAGATTTGAGAGATGTTCTAGTCCATAGTCCAAGCAGATAGATGGTTTTGGATGCTGAGAGAGAAAAAAAATTAAACTTACCATTCGAGCAGGGGTTGGAGCTGCAGTGGTCAATTTTCTTCTCACAGTTGAAACCAGCATAACTTGCTGGACACTGGCAATAGTATCCTCCATCTGGGTTGTTGACGCAGCGACCCTCGTTGAAACATGGCCCATCAGCACAGTCCATAGCGCTCAACTCACAGTTCTTGCCATAGTATCCAGGAGGACAAGCACAGGTGTAGGTGTTCAGCATATCCTGTTAATAGAGAGTAACATGATTTAGGGAGGAAAACCCATACACCAAACTTAAAAAATAGCAATGTATAGCACTGCATAATACAATGAAAGGTGAAGAAAGGTACACTTACAGTGCAGCTTCCCCCATTTCTGCAGGGACTGTCTGAACACTCGTTGACCTCAATCTCACAGTTGTCCCCAGTGAAGCCAGGCTTGCAGGTACAGGTATAGCTGCCTTGCCCAGTGTTGGTACAAGTTGCTCCATTCATGCATGGTTTGTGGTGAGTGCAGTAGTTCAAATCTGAAACATGCAGAAACAGCTGAGAAGTTAGTCTAACGCCACACATCTTATTTCATATTTCAATATTTCAGATTGAAGAATACAGGCATCTCATTTAGAACTGATCCAGAAGTGATTGATTAAAAATGTTTCGAGAAATAATTGCTCACCTTGGTTGCAAAACAGTCCACCCCAGCCTTCCTGGCAGTTGCACTGCCAAGGCTGCTGGCAGGTGCCGTGAAGGCATCCTGGATAACGGATGCAGTCATCACAGTACTTTCCACTGAAGCCAACTCTGCACCTGAGGAAAAACAAATAAAGGAGAGGTCAGTGAATGATTACCATGAACTGATGTTTTATGTCATGTCTATCAGGAGTTTAACCCAAAGTAATCTTCTTTTACGTCAGTTCATATCATCAGGGATGAACTGGTGTACTTACTTGCATTCATCTGGCTTGTCACAAAACCCATGTTCCTCGTCACATCCAGGGAGGCAGATTGCTGTAAAGACACAGACATCCATTGAGTGATTCAAGCATATGTTTCATCAGACAAAGATTTACTCAACTCTCCCTAAACACTTGTTCAGTCATTTCAGAGGGCACTCACTGGCAGGCCCTACTATCTGTGTGAAAAAATTCTGCTCCCTCATCACGGGCAAGGACGTTCTGCTTAACACAGTTGCTCCCCACACAAAAGCCTCACAGCACAAAAGCTTCTTTTTCTTCTAACTGTGGGTCAGAAGTCCCCTTTTTTCATGGTGCTCATACAACCCCTCCCCTCGGTGTCCCCGAGTCGGCGTGGATAAGAGTGGACAGCTGGTATACATGGTGCCAGTGCAGGACAGCTGCTCTATTGTCCTTTCACTCGGCAGCTGCCCGCTTCCAACAATACCTCACTGCGCTAAGCCAATCAACACGGAGCGCACTGCCAAGTAGCCAATCAGGCATTACATTTAATCTATGGCACGCGTGTGATTATTCGGCAAACGTCTCTCATTTGCATTCGCATAAAAAACGCCTGTTGAAACCAAAGCATTTCTGTACTGTAAAATGAAATTTGAGAACAACTTTTGGAAACTCCAAAAATAACAGATCTAGTCAAAACTACTACATCACAAATAGGTAAAAGTGTTTTAAAACATTTTTAACATCCCAGATGGGCAAAATACTTACGCTCTGTGCAGTATTGGCCTTTCCATCCAGAGTTGCAGATGATCTCTCCACGCTCGCCACAGGTGAAATGTCCAAAGGCATCATCGCGGGGGCGGCAGAAGACAGAGCAGCCCTCGCCGTAGTAATGTTCATCACACAGAAATCTGTAGGAGTATTTCAGCTCCGTCCTTCCACCAATTTGTAAATCCTGAGACCACCCCTCCCCCACTGTGAGGTGCCTCTGTGTTGTCATCCGACTGATGAGACGTTCTGGGTGTTCTGTTAACGAAATACAACTAATTAAAAAACAATAATAATAAAAAATGCATAAAAAAAACAGGTGGGGCTGTTATTAGTTGACAACCTAGGAACTGGAAACTGTTTTTACCTGTTGAAAGATCATCGATGGAATCTGTGTGAAGCGCTTCAATAATCAGCGAGAAAGTCCCCTGTAAGACAATGAGAGTATTACGATTAGTGGGCCTATGTTCTCGATTACAACTTATCTCTCAAGACCTCATGGCAACCGGTGTCTCATTAGTCGCACAAGGTGGGCCTCGTATTTAACATATGACGGAAGAGGCTGATAAACAGAGGTGTGATGCCACTGGGCTTCACGGTCAATTTCCCCGCTTTCACACTTACTTACTGCTGTAAAATGAAGCTTTCGGAATTTCACGCAGAGCTGACAATAATACACCAACTCTGGGGATGTGAAGTTTCCCACCCCTGTAACATCTGTTAAATGCTCTAAGCTAAAATACCACCCTTCCAAAGTCGTTTCTACTTGGTAATCTCTTTTGACGTTATCGATAAAGCCACATGCGCGTGATAAAATCCATTACACTCTATTACTCGTAAAGATATCTGTCGGTAAAACAATCAACCAACTCACCGGCCAAGTAAAGCCAAAGGAGAATCGTATTGGATTGGTGAATGAATCCTTAGACGTCATCTCGGGAACTTGGAAGGAGTTGGATCCTAACACAGGGGTAACCGCACCTCCGTAGGTGCATGGAGGTTCCGGCGATACATTTGTCTGGTAGTGCTTCAAACAGATCCTAAAAAAAGTTTTGCATTCACATTGCTGGAGGCTTGATGCGGTCCCCGCTTTGCAGCAGTTCGTATTTCCCGTCACTCCTTTCTTGTTGAGAAACTCTTGCAACTTCAGTTCGAATACCCCAGAGCAGAACCCCTGTTGAAAGAACGAACCTCATGTAAACCAGCATATTTGCAGACACATTTTACAGTAAACACTGACTATAGGTAAGCTAATAGGTTATATGGATCTGGACGTCACTATGAATCAATATTGAAATCAAGACCGAAATGAAAATATGTCTTACCTGGCATGTCAACACACAAAGGATGGCAGCTATCAGAATTGACTGGTGTCCCATTGTGTTGTATTGGGTCTTGATCAAATTTCAACTTCCAGGAGCCCAACGAAATTTGACTGTGTCCCTCAAACAAGCATTGAGATGAATTTTGAAAACGTCCAGATATAGTCTCTTATTCAACAGACACTTCAGTGTAAAGAGACTACTTCGGTGGATTTGTTTTAGTCTCTTCCCACAACGTGTTCTTCCTACTTTCTTCTGTGTCCCATTTAAGTCCTTCTTGGAATGGAAAAAATAACCAAAGTCAATTTAATCCTTAATGTAGTGTAAGAGAAAGCGGACGAAAAAATCCAAGGTGATAAAAAAAATCCCTTGTTAGGTCGTAAATTCCAATCCAGATATTAATATTTGAAGATCAATACAGCCTCAGGCTCGTGGGTGCAAACAAGAGGACAACCCCGTAGCAGGGTTTGCTCGTGTGTTGTTTACTCTCCCTTTGATTTATTAAGCGCAAAGATGGTACTGGTCCAAAGCACTTCCCCTCTGCGCTCTCGTTCCTTCTGCACTGTATAAAACTATGCGTGTGTCTGATGTCCCGGCCAGTCTGCCGCCGGTTATATACAGACTGCGACTGCTAGGATAATGACATGCAAATGAGCTACTCCCCCAATCTGGCTCGAGCTGTCACAAAGGGACACTTTTCAAACCCCCTCTCAAAAGATCGCCAAATGGTCACTGAGCTGTAAAATGTGCAACCCTTCCCCATGGCCAGAGAGAGAGAAAAAACTTCTCATTTACATACTAGAGAAAAATTTAACCTCAAGAATCCTTTACATCCTTTGCTGACAGAAAACCTCAAATTACATCACACTCCGTCTGCTCATAGTTAAACCTGCTCAAATGACTCGACATTCTTCACTGAGGCGCACGGACGTCATACGAAATGCAACGAATAGTCCCCCCTCCTATAGCCGATTTGACAATTGTTTTGACATGCAACAACCGATTAATAGAGGCTGGGCAATAATTATTTTATAAATACTTCATTAATCATCGACTATAAAGATATGAACAACCGAAGCACTCCTACATTTTCTTTATCTATGTTTTCTTTATTTACACAGCAAAACGTGCCATCAAGAAATATTTGTTTATTTATTTATGAAACACCGCAATTGTTTTGCAACTTTTGGGTTATTTGGCATTGTTTATCCAATCGTGTTTGGTCCTGTACTTTATTCAACCGTGTTTTTATTTCTCAGTGTCCCCAAATGGCATGTTGAACTTTCACTGAATGAAATGTATGTTATTTTCAGACTGAAAAGTGTTTTGATGGAAAAAATAGGTCATATATAGTACAAGTTTCCATTTTGTATAAAGTTTTCACAAACTTCTGGAACCCTCATAAAACCTGTTCCAAGATGCTGACAAGTTCTCCAACTGTTAAGTATTGATTACTATGCATAGTATGGATATTCCATATAATATCTGAACGCTGATAGGCAGTAAAAACTGCTGGTGTGTGTCGTTCGCGTGGCTGTCATTAAGGCACTTTGTTATTGTGTGAGGGAAGAATAAGTTTGTTCTTTGTGCTCTCAGCTGTATGGTAATTCAGGCAACACCTGCTCCCCCTCACAATATAGCAGGGAGAAAGAGCTCCCCTCGGCGCACGCTGCCGTCTCTACAACAATGTACAAAATGTAGGGGCTCTCACAGGGATAAAAACATGTATAAACAGTCATCCTAACTTTAATCCGCTGAGGAATTTTATTTATTTTATGTGCGTCATAGTACTTTTTTCTTCATTTTCGGAATCTTTTAACGAGCTCTCTCTCTCTCTGTCGACTTTCACTCGTGGGCTTGTCGCTAGGGTGGTACTAAAGTTAATTTACATAGCCCCCCTCCTCTTTCACTCTGTACGTGTATGTGTGTGCGTGCGTGCCGGCAGTGTGTGCGTGTGTAGGATATGTGTGTGTCGGGGTGGTCTTCATTAGGACGTTAATTGAAACGGTACTTGCATTTCAGAGGAATGCAAGGACATTTGAATTTCTGGAGTGGCATGCATGCCAGAGGAGGGTCAGCTTCTAGATTATGCCTGATTTGAAAAACACAACGTTTGTCAAACTCAGCTGAGTGTGTATTTCGCTCAAGCACATCGTCAGTGTTCGCATAAAATGACATTGCCAAAGGAGCTTAGACGCGTGTGCGCAGTTTATTCATAATGTTCACTGTTGCCAGCGCCGGAAAAATCCACCTGTTGGTGCGTTGATGTCCGGATAACAGACCGCAGTCTATATTTTCATAATGTGATGCTAAGTGTATTGATTATTGTGTTGCTGTTATATGACAGGTCGCGTATGCTTATCTCGGGCACTAAGCACTTGCTCAGAGTCAGCCACATGAAATATCAAGTCTTCCATCACCATACACCTCAGTCACGCGGTTCTTTACATTGACGTGGCACACATTTCTCCATTACTGCAGCAAAGCGTAACCGAAAGGCATGGTGAAATCCTTCAGAATCATGCCCACTACACTTATTCTTTTCAAACTTAATTTATGCCACGCAATTCTGTCTTGGTTAAATCAAGCAGAAAGCTCCTTTTTCGCACTCCTCCTTCTTTCAGAAGGTGAACTATGGAGAGACTGTTTAACTTAAGTGTTTCTATAGGGGGCTGTTGTACTTTAACTCCTGCCCACCAGTAGCTGCTATGAACAAAGAAGGGACTCGAGGTCTGACTATTCATCTTTTCTTTGCGCTTTAATTTTCATTGATTTGGAATACAAGAGGGAGCCCTTGGGGATTCTCTCTGAAGGGCACGACACGCCTTTAGACGCGGACAGCCCCCCAAGCCAACCATCTGCTCCCAACCAAATGGCGTTTTCCCCCCCTACCTCCACATTTCAACTGCATGTCTCCACTGTTCGTCCACGCATTACACAGTCTTCAGCCAAATTAAACTGGAAGCATGTAAAGGACCTGCAACGGTATGGCACTGGCCATATGGTTAGGGAAGCTGAAAGTGCAGTTTCGCGGATAAACTGTTCGTGGGAACGTCGACATTGCCTGTCCATGACAGGACTCTTTTTAATTATGAAGTCCCTTGCTCAAAACAATTTGTTCTGCGAAGGTAACGTGTATCCTGCCAAGTGATCCCCTAAATGGACAAAGCAAAAAAGCAACAGGTCACTTTGAAATCCCCTTCTCACGATTTTAAGCTCGATCAGAATTTATAAAATTAGATTTAGGATTCAATTATTAACCTCTCTCAACGTTAGTGGCGCTGATCAAGACCACAAAAATATTCTTCAGATTATTATGCCTAATATTAATAGTGTTGTCGGAAGGGCTCATATCTGTGAAGTTACATTCATCACATCTGTTCAGTCGGAAGACAGATACGTGCGAAAGTAGCCCAATATAACTTTCCACGCGTACTGATGGAGGGACGTGTGCTGATTACAATAATAAAGGATGTGTCGCGTGGCCCCGATGGTACGGATGATGGGTGCGGAACACTGAGTCAATCCCGATACACAGAGAAAGAAAGAAAAAGCATGCCATAATAAGCGCACTGGTATTTATGTGATTTCATAGCAAACAAGGGTATGTGCCTTTGTAGTTGGTTGTGTTCGCCTCACTTGCAAGGAGCGACCAGTGAGCGTATTTAAAGTGCTGTGTTTGTTGATAGGGACATTGGAGAAAAGTTTGGGCAGTGCGTTGTTGTGTTTCTGTGTATGTGTGTCCGTGTGCGCGCGCGCCCTCCAGGATGGGGTGAGGTGAATGCTTCAGCAGAGCTGAGGTCAGTCGCGTGCCGACGTCCTCCAGAGAACATCTGCCCCTTCCCCTGGGTGCTTTTGTTCGTATGTAAAACCTTCGCCTCAAGGGGACAGAGAAATCAATACAGTGATCCGCAAGCACTATAATTGGGGGACAAAAACGTTACACGCAGCGCAGGCAGCGTGTCGACGAGAGCCATGTTTTTGGCAGTGGCCTGAGGTTCTCGAGATTTCACTCTTTTTAAACTAAAAAGTCAAGTAAACGGATAGTATACTTTGCTTACCTATTCTTCTTCACAGCTTTGGCAAAAAATAAACAACCCTGTTTTAGTATATGAAGGCTACTGCCATTGCCATCTCATACAAGCACCAAAACGTAGTTTCTCTGAACTAGGAATACAGGTGGCTTGGTTGTCACGTTAAATTATTTCTGCTGAATTCCGGTGCGCAGAGTGGGCTACAACCCAACCCCCTAAATCTGGTCAATCATCTGGTAGGAATGGAGACGCTTGCAGGCTAAGCACTGTTTCAAATAATGTAGAGGGATGAGGAATCGTGTCATAAATTACTTTAAATTAATCATGAGCTACTGGTAACACGTTAACAGACCACACGATTTACCAGCCCAACGATCCCTTTTTGCCTGATTGTGTGTTCCGTCCGATGTTGGGTTGAGTCCATTGACGTTAGGCTGTCTGGAAGTCCCAGAGTCCCAGGCAAGATCTATGATTTGTTCCTAAAATTCGGCTATTGAATGGGATCGGCTATTGAATAGAGTAAGCCTTAGCCAAGGGAATTACAATATGCCTATCAAATCCCACTTATTTTTAGAGTCTTTTAAAAAAGCAAGCCTAGTCAAATTTGCCCAATTAAATAAGTTAGCCAACATTATTAATCTTGTGTAGATTTACAGCCATACATTTTAGGCTGTCCTACAATATGGGACCTGGATTCTAATTCAGATAATGACAGCAAAGGATACGAATGCATTTTCGTAACAGTGAAGGGATACTTTGTATCAAGCCATAGCTGTAACCATAGACATGGCTGTAACTGCAACACCATCGCTGTCAGCCATCGAATTCTCCGGACTCATTTTAGTGATGGAACAACTTCCGGAATAAACAAGACTGATATCGGTTGAGCGTGTGTGGAGATTTTGGGCAAACATTGTTTCATAGTAATGCTGCACTTTATTTTTGTCACTAGGTAAATATTTTGGAGTGCATGTTTTCACTGATGGAGAAATAATGTTGTAGGAGTTGGTTTGTTAACTAAGCTTCGTAGAAATGAAATAAAGCCTAGCCTGTCTTAGCTAGACAGAAGAATGCAACGAATTATTGAATTTGAGTAGGCTAATAGTCGACAGTAGGCTAGCCTTGTAGTTATATAATAGACTTTTGCAACCATAACCCGTTTGAACAATTAGAGTATAAAATGGGTGTCCAGGGACTTAACCACTTCATGGAGGACTGTTGCCCGGAGACATGCATAAAAGTGGACTTAAAAAAGATGGCAGTGGATCATATGAATGCATACCCAGGCAGCAGTCCCACACTGGTAGTGGATGGAATGGCATGTGTGAGACAGTGGTACAGCTGTCAAGCATGGGTTCACGGAGGACAGTGGAAAGAGTACTTGCACATATTGAATGAGTTTGTGTCTGCATTCTCTACAGCAGGTATTAGGCTGGTGTTTTACTTTGATGGGGTAGTGGAGGAACGCAAGCGAGCCGAATGGGTACGACGCCGGCTCAGGTCAAACAAGGACATTGCTAAGTTATTCCATGTCATTAAGGGCCATGGCCAGCAGCCTGGCAGGGACATGTTCACTCTCCCGTCCGGCCTGGCCACCTTCTCCCGGTTTGCCCTCAAGTCACTGGGACAAGAGACCAAGTGCTCCACCCGAGATGGTGACTATGAAATCGCCAGCTATGCCAACAATCAGAACTGCATGGGCATTCTTGGTCAGGACTCAGACTATGTCATATATGATACTGTCCCGTACCTGTCAGCAGGTAAGCTGTGTTTGCAGAGCATGACCACTGTGCTGTTTTCCAGAGAAAGGCTGTGCCATGCTCTGGGGCTGGAGAAAACAGACCTCCCACTGATGGCTTGTCTTTTGGGGAATGATGTAGTTCCAGACACTTGTATTAGGCACATCCGATACAGATTGGTAAATGAGTATCGCAGCAGACATGGGCGACGTCAAGGGGAAAAGGTCCTTGCTGTTGCTGATTTCATTAGCAATTATCATCCCCTCAGAGATGGGTCTGAGGGCATTGCCTCTCTATCACTTCCGGTTGGAGACAAACATCTCCTAGAAAATGGAATGCACTCCTATGTGCTTCCAGGTCAAAGATTCCCATGGACAAACCAAAAGTTGTGTGATGCTTATACAATCTGTGCAATGGAGAAGTTTGTTGATGCAGATATATTGCAGGTAATAACTGTTCATATCTTGTAAAAATAACTAAATTGCGTTATTTGTGTTGTGTTAATCATGTAAATAGTTTGCTATATTAATGTAATCCCTTTTACACTGCAGGCTGCCAAAGAGAAGCATTCAAGAGCTGAGTGCTTTATGCTATATAATATCCTGTATGATGGAGTTGTTGAATGCAGCAACACTCTTGAAGATGAAGAGAACATCGAACTCCCCTCTCAGGCCTCTGTGTTTGAACCTGTCAGAGAGAGTATATATGGCCTTCTTCTCCCAACACAACCAGGTACTGTGCTTGCCACTGTATGTGGGATGGGGAAATCTTGAAAATGAAACTTCTGTGTCAAGATCTGAGGGTTTGTACAAGACCTGAGGGTTCATACACAGAAGTTCAACTTTATAACAGTTTCTTTCACACAGGTTATATACTGTAAAGTTATCCTGTCCCTTTGACCTTATCATAAGTCAATACCTCACTATTTGTATATTCCTCTGAAGTTATTATCTGGCCATGAGTGTACCACCACCAGCTGTATACATTTCTATATCTGAACATAAAATGTACTGATAATGCCTGAACTGGAAAAAGTGTTTGATATGATTGTCTTTCTAAGGTCATGCTGTGCCGGTGCCTGTAGTGAAGGAGTGGTTTGTCTTTCCTGGAAACACACTGAAGGAGCCCAAACTGGTGTCACCTAAGCAGTTCAGTGATTCAGGTATTAAGGTTGTATATGCCATGTAGAGATTATTACAGTACACCGTATGTTACATTGTGGCCTGTTATTTTTCCAGATCTGGGTATGGATCACATGAGCCAATGCTTTACAAAAAGCAAATATTGTCTTTTTCATATGTGATATGTGTCTGTTCAACAGAAATAAAACTGGATTTAAGAGACCTGTGGTTTAGGAAAGACACCGAAGTAAGACATCAGCAGTTTTCTACTTTCCTTGCTCTTCTTGGCCTAAAGGAGTATGCTGAGGTGTTGGATAGCCTTGAAGTCCCACTCGTGGTTGTCCTGTGCCTGGTCACATACATTGTCCTACAGGTGAAGCATCAACAACCTGTAAAAATGACTAATGATCTAAAACATTTCTTATTAAAGCAACATCATTAAAACATTCTGCAAAAATATAACAATATAATGTATAGGCAAACAATTTCTTAAATTGTACCAGTTTAGCAAGCTAGGTAACTTACAGTAAGTCTCCACCGTTTTTGCAACTCAATGATAGTGATCATAGTCAAACACCCAGTAAACAGCAGCACTCTATGTGAAGATTCTTGAAGTATTATTAGTGTTTGCAAAGTAGGGACCTTTTACTACGAAGCAAGTTCAACATGGGCAGGGTGTCTTTTGTTAGCTCACTGGACAAAATCTAACAAGAAATCGATGTAAATATAGATTTAATTTTCTTTTCGACTTTTTTTCTTTCTTTTTTTTATCTTTCATCTGTAAATTGCCTTTGCCTTTTTGACATGGCGGGTTTTGTATACAGGTCAGTGCTGATAGAATAGCACATCTGACACGCCCACCATACGAGAAAAAACTATCCCAGGTTAGGAGTTCAGCATAAGTTACCATGGCGATGTACCGTACCTCAGTTAAAAGAGAACCACCTTCATATCAGTTGAAACAAGTTAAAACCCTAAGTTACATCGCTAACCACCAAGTCCTGCTTCTCAAGTGGGTCTGGAAAAGGTTCATTGACTTACGACTTCCAGCAGGGGCGTAACTAACAGTGAAATTAAACGTACATTGGTGCATTAAACTCCAATTTAAGTTCAACAATCAAATCATGTGTAGCAATCTTGTAAATTAAGGTTTTAAATGCAATTGTTTACTCAATTCCAAGGAAATACACGTCCATGCCGGATTAGCGATTATATCTGCGTGCCCGTGTTTTAGGGACATTGGAAATGGGCTTCAATGGCCTCTTGACCAGACGAACCTGCAGAAACTTTGTATGGGTATTCCCAGGCTACACTCACATACTAGTTGATAACTAATTTCTGTTGAATTTTATGCACCCCAACTTCTCCTTAAAATTATAAACTTTATGTTGTTATAATCTTTATGAAGTTGTTTGCTCTCTTCCCCTTGCCATTTATTATTGAGAGATTCTATCTTATTGCTTTGTCTTTCTCATACAGCCATATTATTTGTGTGGTTGGGTAACTTTTATACTGCTGTACTTCAAAACCAATAGTATGATTTACAGATAAGTCGAGGGTTTCAAAGGAAAGGAGGCTTGCTTTTGCATTGTGCAGCTGATGAGAAGGAATCTGGATCTGATCTGTTGTGGATCTGCCACAAAATCAGCTGTGATCTCTGTATTGTTTATTTCAGTGGTTTGGGGAGACATATGTGTGCAATTCATATTTTACGACGGTCAAACCCGTTGAGTGACAAAAAGCATTCTCCGAGCAGATATATTGAGTCAGCTTTACTCTTCAAGCTTTTCAATTTGTTGCCAAGCCAGACAAAAAAAAAAAAAAAAAAAAATATATATATATATATATATATATATTGAAGTTGTACATACATCTAGCACGACTGCGCGTGATGTGTGTTTTTCATTATTTAAATGAAATAGAGATGTGTGTATGAGAAGTTGTTTGCCATGAATCAGACTTTTCAATTCGGTTATGTGTCAACACTGTCCCTGCCAGCCTTTAAAATAAATAGTCCTGTCAGAGTTTTAACTGGTAATGTGCTAGCTTAAGTGACACTTTTGATTTAAGCAGAGAATGAAGTAAGAACTTAACCTGACTTCTGACCATCTTTTTACTGTTCTTTTTTAGTATAGCAAATAGAAAATATTCAGAAGTGAACCACAATGTCATCAGCAGTAACGTTCTTCAAATTACAGTTAGCCCTGTCTTGTACACTTTTGACTGTAATTAGTGTGAAACACATGAAGGTATTATTAAAAAAATATGTTGAAGTCACAAACAGCCTGATCAACAGTCAGCAGACTCGCACATAAGTCGCTCACAGACTCGCACACAAGGTCTACAGAGATGTGCTTTTGTTAAAGACCTATTATGGACTGTTGGTCTAGGAGCCCTAATTTGAATGACGAGCAAAGAGAGTAACTAAAGCCAATTTAATAACTAGGTAAAATCTATTTGCCACTTCAATGCCATGAGCAAGATCCTAACCACAAACATTGGTGAGACGACTCAATTTTCCCACAGACCACACAATAGCTTTATTTCATGCACGAGATACTTTGCTCACTGACAGACTGTGTGCTTTGCTCTAGGGCCCAAAAACTATAATGCAAACTATCTAACAATAAAAAAAACCTTGCTTGGGAAGCACCATCCACATTTCAGTTTAGACCAATAAAAGCTACCTTTCCTTTTAATCAGTGTATTTTAGATATTGTGATCATGTGCTGCTGTTAAAGCTGTTCTTTCATTTTCACTGGGTTTAAGACAGGAGGCACAAAACTACATAATAAATTGCCTGGATAGTTAGCGGAAAGGACTATATGTTAGTCTCTCTTTGACATGACCCTATATTGCCAAAGGTGTATATGCAAACATATATGCAAATGGTAAATATCTGCATGATGCATTAAATGTCCATAACTCCAGTGTCTCCAGTTACTATATTATGAAGGCATCATGCTGCCTTTCACTGTTTCATATCAGTAAATAGTAATCTTATGGTGAAGCAAAGTTGTATTCTTATGAAAACACAGGTATATGACTGACGTGGAGTAGGAAATGAAGCGCCATGCGTTGTCTTTTGGAACACTTTAGGAACTTTACATGGTACTGGAATAGTAAAGTTACGTTTGCTTGGGCCATGGCTGGACCGCACCTACCAAGCAGTTTCCCCAGCCCCCATTGAAGCGTGTCCTTATCAGAGTCTGCTGAACAGTCAGCAGCTTCTCTCAGTGTGCATCTCCCATCTCTTTTCAGTTGTCACATTTTCATGTCTTACGATGCATTAGAATGCAAGATGTACATTCTCTCCGTTCGTTTGAAAGAGATGCGGTCGTCAAGATGAAGCCAAGCTTTCCACATAGTCTTGAGGCAAATCAGTGACCGTAGCCATGAAAGACATGCTCCAGGCATTTTTTTGCTGGCCACATAATCGTGTTATTGTGCCACAAACTATCATGTTACTCCTATGACTGTTTTGACTGCTCCCTCACTTTCATTTTGCTTCATGTTTGCATTTGTGCTGAGGTTCCTCTTTATCTCTGTTTGTTGTGTTAAACAGACTGTCCCAGACTCCATAGCCACTACTTAGGGGTGCCGTTCATGGTTTTCTCGTGATAATCACCTTTGACTCGTGGGAGCTGTGTATATCCCTGACCATATTGTTTTCCAGCATTGCCAGTGTTGTGATGTGATTTACGCCTTGTGTTTTCTTATTTGTGATTGTTTGTAATTGTTTTCAGGTGACACACCTCTCTTTGGAAGATTTAGATGCTTATCTAAGCCAGGCCGTCTGTGTCAGATTGAAGACGTACACAGACTTGTGCCATACAAAGGTGAGTCCCATCAACCTCTATTAAGTTGTTGTCGTTATCCACTCTGTTCGTAGTTAGCATGACAACAGCAACACCCACTGTCTGTTTGTTTCCCACATTGAGGTTGGAGTGGGTTAGAAAAGAGAATTTGCAAACCCAAACAGTTCTTTTCTTTCCAGACAGTGGGTTTGTTTACACTTGACATATTACCCATTTTGTTACTTCATTCCACGTTTACATTTGAGGGTTTTATCTTTAGCAACATACAGATGGAGGTATGCAGTTTTTTTTAAGATTCCTGGATTACTGTTTGTCAACATTATGGTGCAGGAGCCTATATTGTCTGCCTTAGAAAGTGAATGTCTCTTGTCTGCCGCCATGGAGACACCAGAGCTATTGCCATTTCGGTGGCCATCTTTTGTGAAACAACTTGGTCTCAGGCCAAACCAGCACTACAACAAAGAAGGGTTAGTGTGTGGATATAAAGGCCACCATTAAAACAAGTCTTGAATGTTTTTCTTTTTTGGATGGGAAAAATGATTTTACTCTCCTATTTTTTCCTCAGCTCAGTTAGTCAAGTCAGTGTGGAAAAAAGAAAGTTGAAAAAGTAAAAAAAAATGTTTGTGGGGATAATTCGGGGCAAAAATTGTGACATTCCTGTCTCCCACCCCATTCCTCCACCACCACCACCACCATCAGCACCCACACCCACACCCTCCCCTTCCTGGGCTGAACCTGAGGAGTGCGATGCGCTGGCAGGCTGACGGGCTCCGGCGCTGACCACAGCTTCGTTTCGCCGCCCACCCCTAATTTAAACCTGCCATGCGCGCTATTTCAGACCCCGCCGCCACTGAGGGCGGCCCACGGTTCTCTCCCAGCCTGCTCCTCATGGCCTCCAGAGCACAGCGCAGTCCAGTCCAGTGCAGTGCTCCCATTGCAGCCTGCAGATAATAGATGGTGCTGGAAGGGCCTTAGGACCCCAGCAGAGACATTTAGGAAGTCACCTCGTGATTTACAAAGGCTTCCTATATAGCTTTGGTCTCAGAGCGGCACTAGAGGCTTTGTTAGAAACCCCCTGTGCACTATACATAGATACCCAGATGCATACATGCGCACACACACACACACACACACACACACACACACACACACACACAAAAACCTCCACCAACCCTACAATTCTAGGGTTACTCGGAGGATCCTAGACCTGGATACTCGCCGTGCATCTTTTGTTTATACAACCGTGGATGTGGTGGCTTCCTGTGGGTGCGTGTTTGAGCCTTGTGGCGAAACTTGAGACACTCAGTCTGCCACAAAAGACTGATAAGCTTTGATTATTGTCATTTTGGGTTGATCATGTAACATTGCACTTTAATAGGATAAATACTAGAGCATAATGTTTAATGTAAATATCATTATTGGGTAAATGTTCATTATAGTTTTCTGATAGTAGAAATGTGTTTTGGTTCATAGGTTGCTATTGTGGAATAAGGCAGGAACTGGCAGTCCCCCAAAGTAGACAATAGAGTCAGTTTTTCCTTTTGTTTTGAGTTGGGCAGACCATTGATGATAGTGATGAAGTGGGACAACAGGCAAGGCGGTGTGTTTGTGTCTCTGCCCAGATGAAGTCATGTGAGTGTTGTTTTCATGCCTGCGATTGAGTTCTGAATGATCTTGTGTGTGTGTGCGTGTGTGTGTGTGCGTGTGCGTGTGTGAGAGAGAGAGTGCACACTCTCAATGAGCGCACAGCAGCAGCAGGTGTCAAATGGTGGTAGGCGGGAGGGGTCGGGGGACGTGTGTGTGTGTGCGTGCAGTGGCGACAGCCTGCTGTTGGCCAGATTAAAGCGCGCAAGGCTGTCCTGCCTCCCGGGAAAAATAAGGGGGGGGGGTCTCTCACGGGGGAGCACCTGTCGCACGCGCCATTGTTCCCTCCCCCATCAGGAGCGATACTGTCACATCTGCCTGAAATCTCAGAAGGGGTGGAGAAGGGGAGGGGAGAGGTGGAGGAGAAGATAGAGGAGGAGGAGAGGAGTGGAGAAGAGAAGAGAAGAGGAGTGGAGAAGGGGGGGTGGGGGGGCACAGAGAGGCGGTTGAGCCTGGGAGAGACAGATGGTAGAGGGACTCGGGCTGGGGCACTGTCCGAGTCCTCGCTCCAAACTCCCTCAACAGCCATCCCGAGGCCCACGCTTTTGGCACACTGAGGGAATGTGCTTAACAGAAAGGGATTGGGGATTCCACTGCATCAGAATGCTGGGGGAATGATAAACACACACACACACACACACACACACACTTACTCTAACTTGCCACATGCAGAGTGGCTTGCATGGCAGCACACACACACACACACAAACACACACACACTCACACGCTTCTCATACACACATATGCAATCAGTCTCTCACACACAGATCACAAAACAAACAAAACCACAGACAAAATACATACAATTAAACATGATATTTTTGGAAAGTGCAATCCAACACTACAGCAAGTCTTATCACCACAGAAACATGTCCTAAATAAATATTTACACCATTAGAAATATATTTCACCCTTAATATTATA
Source organism: Alosa pseudoharengus (assembly GCF_046254945.1). Taxonomy (NCBI): domain Eukaryota; kingdom Metazoa; phylum Chordata; class Actinopteri; order Clupeiformes; family Clupeidae; genus Alosa; species Alosa pseudoharengus. The sequence goes on along the minus strand of NW_027468620.1, from coordinate 11,463,446 downwards.
AATAGCTTGAGAGTATGTAAGTGGTTTTAATCCTTCCCTAACAAAACTAAATGAAGCTGGGAAATTTGCATTTTACAAGTCCCATAGTACCTCTCACCGACCCGCGCTGTGTTTTTGTATCTTGTTTTTTTTTGTCTTGCCGGTCTCTGTGGCACAGACGCCAGGGGTTACCCAGAATCTCCAGGCTCTGCCCTGAGGGTCTGTGAGCCTTGCTGGCATCTGGCTTGAGGAGTGGTTCTTTGTTTATGTTTTGGGGAGCCGCAAGTGCCTCCCTCCTCAGGACAGCTTTCACTGTTTCCAGTTAGCCGACTGGTTTACTCAGCCCCTCTCCTCTGATGGGGCTGAAGAATATATACTAGTTGAGCTGTAAAAGTAGTTTAGCGATAGGGAGGTGTCTTCAAAAGGCTCGCTGTACACCATGGCTTCTATCACAGTTAATTGGAATTGATCACAGGCAAAATTACTCTCTGTTTTCTCAATTCATTTTATTTAGACCAGGACTTCTTACATCATCAACAAAAGTAAGCGTATAATGTATAGACGACAAACTAAAGACTAATGCTAGGGCCTGCAGTAAACACACACACACATACACACACACACACACACACACACACACACACACACACACACAGTCTCATTCTGAAGGTTTGGCATCTCATCACATCACTCAAACAGCAGCAGACCACTAGGCAAACAGAGGAGGACATAGGGATGCCAGCTGAGGGACTGTGTGTGTGTGTGTGTGTGTGTGTGTGTGTGTGTGTGCGTGTGTGTGTGTGCGCGCGCGTGCGTGTGCGTGTGTGTGTGTGTGTGTGTGTTCTGTTTGTGTGCGTGTGTGCGCGCGTGTGTGTGTGTGTGCGCGTGTGTGTGTGTGTTCTGTGTGTGTGTGTTTGTGTGTGTGTGTGTGTGTGTGTGTGTGCATGGCCGTCCGCCTGGGAGGTGCAAGCCGCTGTCTGCACAAGGGCCTTTATCTACTGCGCCTGCCCTTTGTTTGCTTTAGGTTAAGCTGTGTTTGAGTGGCGAGCAGGTGGTAGGCCCACAATCTTCCCTCACTTGTGTGTGTGTGTGTGTGTGTGTGTGTGTGTGTGTGTGTGTGTGTGTGTGTGTGTGTGTGAGATCAGTCTAATCAGGCATGTCTCTTATCTCCAGTCTGGTGCAGGCGAAGGGTGGGGGGAGGGTGGTGTGTGTGTGTGTGTAGAGGTGGGGAGGGGGTGCAGGTGAGGCTGGAGGGTAAACATTGCTAGCGGAACATCTGCCCCATGCGTCCCTGTACCTCTTCAACAGGTGAGCAGCCCCAGGGCTGTGTGTGTGTGTGTGTGTGTGTGTGTGTGTGTGTGTGTGTGTCCACGTATGTCCGCCCAGTCTAGGAAATAACGACTCTTGCTCTTTCTTCTGCCACACTTCTCTTGTTGCCTTTTTTGTGCATTTGAGGTGTGGGCTACTTGTTTGAAATAACATCTCTCTGAAACAAGAGCTTAAAACCGCTGTTGCACAATGAGGCTAGTTATACATCTTAACCCCCACCGAGTGAGTGCAGATGGTGTTGGAGAGGTGTATTGTACTCAATTGAGGCCTCTCAGTCCCTTTGTTAATTTGCCAGGTACAGTATAGTGCGAGGATCCCACAGATGTCCCACAACATCTGTAGATCTCTATCATTTAAATCAAAGATTAAATAATTTGCCAAGCGGCCAATGATGACAAGTATATGTCAATGATATCGACATTGCTTTATATATGATATAACATTATATACATGATATTATAGAAATAGAAAATATAGTTATCTTCCCCACCATTTAGTTGTAGATGTGATCTAACAGCCATATATATTCCTGCACTCCCTTCGGCAGGTTCCATGTGTGGACGCCAGGGCTGTTCAGCTGGGCTCCCTGTTTGTGCGGGGGCTCACCTACATGGTGGCAGCCAACAGCGCCTGTGGCTCTCCCCTCAGCATGGAGGACCTGATGCCCTGGAGGACGTTTGATGGCCTGCTCTTTCACCAAAAGTATCTGCTGGCACAGTCTGGACGGGCCACTGAGGAACTCCTGGAGGGCAATGTGAGTAATGAGATGCATTCATACTCATTTGAACGCATATATTAGTGGCAACATGAGGAAATCATCCTAATGCGTTAACATTCAGTTGGTAAAAGTGAAACACTGTATCCAACAAAGATAAACAATGAGAAAAATGTTGATTCTAAGGATTTAAATAGTTTCTGAGTAACCCTATATGGCAGTTGGTTCAGAAGAGAGAAGGTTCAAGATAACACAGTAAGAGGAATGTGTCTGCTAGGTTTTAAACTGCGGCTAAATATAACCAGATTAAAAGATGAGAAACCCTTGAGGGATCCATATAAACCAATTCTTTTCCACCATGAATGGGGATTTATTGCATGTGTAACAACCATAAATGGTGCATAGCAAAACCAACACTAATTATATGCCCAATTGTTTGCAGAGCTCCTGGATCTCACAGTTCTACTCTCTCAGAGAACTGGTTCTTGATACCTGCAGGAAACGTGGTAGAACAATACAGGCAGCTCCAAGGAGAACTCAGCAAGAACTTGGTGAGATTTGTTTGGTGCCTTATGTTAGAGCCGTATGTCTCTGTCTTTTTTCCCCTCCTTTCTTTAACTGACAGTGCTCAGAACTCTTTGTGCCCATAATGCTGTGTTTACACAGACACAGTCTGTTTGAGAATGTTAATGTTGACCTTGCTGCTTTACAGCATCAAAGATGCAGCCATGGAATCAGTTTATGACAGTTGAAGCCTTTGAAATGTTTCGCAACATTTGATCAGCTTTGGTTTGTAATATTGCGGCGCATCAGCGCTGTTTTACAGCCAACAGAAAGCGCGTGCAGACATGGTTAAAAGATTCTGTCTCCACTGCGATTCCAGCGGCAGAGACCATTACCCACACACTCCGGCGCTTTCTAAAGACAGCCTATCATTATTATCCATATGTTGTAAATCAAAAAGTAAAGAATAATACAGGAGGGTATGCAACCAAACAATGTAAGGCAGTTGGTGCCCCTCCAGCATCACAATACCCAATAGTCCACCTAATCGCATCCAGCTGGGCCCTGGCATAGCCAGTGTTCCGGTGGCAGACAGTTCTGGATCCACAGGATGCTTTGTCATAACAGAAATAATTCAGGGTTGCTTTTTATAGGAAGTGTGCTATATTAAGTAACATAACAAGACAACAAAATTACAACGTGGGGGCCTTTTACGAAACCCCTCAAACTCCCTTTTCTTTCAAACGGCATCCAGTGCGCTGCGGTTCTGTTCGTGAGATTAAAAGAGCCCCAACTGCAAAATTGTATCCATCTGTTTTTTTTTCCCTCTACATCCTGACACTGAGCAGCACATGTGACATGGATTGCCTTGCGGCAGGGCAGATAGTAGCCAACTTCGGCCCTGGGCAGAGTCAGATCTACTGCTTCAGAATCAGGTGCTATATGGGGTTGCCATGGAGTAGTATTATTTATCTATGTGCAGCTTGCCAGGTTTTATGAACATAATGTGGTTGTAATGGTGTATTGATGTATTTTTCATCAATATTTCATTGTTATTTTATGTACCAGTACTTCATGTTTTATTTTTAGGGAAAAGGCCAGAGAGAAAGCCACACAGCATGAGAATAAAGTCAGTGTTTATGAGTGCCTGGTTTATGTGCAATAGCATGAGATTGATCCATGCAGAGGGAAGTAAAACAGATCAGATTAATGGCATTTTGGGGGATTTTCTTAAGACGGGGAAAACAGACGTATGTCAAGATCGAGAACATTCTGTTGTCTAGATGCTGCATTACTGTTCAATTTAAGTGTCTTTGTCTTTCCCGCATGGCAAGCAACCATCTACCACCCGCTTTCAAATCTGTTGTTTCAGTAAATATTGGAATCATGTGCTGACAATATGATTGGAAAATAGTAGGCCGGAGCCATAGTATTTAATTCCTTAGGGACAGGGAAAAAATATAATGCTGGGAGGAAAAAAACATCCTTCTGCAATTTCCAACCAAGAACGATCCAAAAAATATAGACAACAATCGGCTCCAAGTATTTGTGTTTAAGTGTGTGTTTTGCAGAAGTCAGTCATCTTTTTTTTCCGTACCCAGTCTCTTTTGTTATATTTTTTTTGGTTGTAAGATTGTTCAGTGCTCTAGACAGTAGAGACTGTCTGTGAAAAATGATACTCTTCTTTTAGTGGCCACTCTACAGCAGACTTATAAAAAGGTATGTCTTTAATTTATGCCTGAAACTCAACTAGTAATCACTGCGAGAGTCCTGTGGGGAGATGGTGGTGGGGTTCAGGCCACGAGGAATTGTATGGTATGCCTTTCCAGAATATTCTTAATGTTTGGGCTCCATAGTGAATATTTAGAGCGAGAGTGTCAAAACCTACAATTAAAACTGTGTCTAAATAATTTTTTTTCTCCTTCCTTCATTTCCATAGAGAGGTCTGTGAACCAGGAAGCATGCTATTGGGGAGACAGTACCCCAAGGCATTGTGGGTCTTCACTGCACAGCAATAGGCCACATGGCAGAGGGACTGGAGCCTACATGCAAGGTACTGCCGAGAGTAAAGATCTGACTCATCATCACAAACACCTATGCATGTTGAATGACCTCAATTATGACATTGGATCTTTGTTAAAGGCACAGTCAGGGATTTCGCAGGAAGTTTGTTTGTGTTTATATTAACATTTATTAGCAGATGCTTTTGTGCAAAAAAAAGTACATTATATTTTAACCAAGGACCAAACGAAACACGCCAGATAGGTAAGCCCAACCCTACCTTCAGTATTCCCAGAGTAATTCCAGACAGGGCTTCGTTTTTGTTTGGGGGCAGGCTGCCCCCACTTTGTTTGTTTCCAGTTTTCAGAGCCTGGACTGCCGATTTTTTAACAGTGTAGTCACAGAAAGGGCAGCTAGCGGTTGTGAGGAGATGATTGCTGAATGTGACCAAAAATGTTATGGGCTTGAAATCATGCAGAATCCCTGACTGCACCTTTAACATCTGTATCACTTTTCATTTAGGTTGTGGATCTCGATCAAGTGCACGCCGTCCGGAAAGGAGGAGATATCGGTTAGCTCCAAGGTGAAGACTTTTTGTCAAAGTTGTTATTCATAGTAACACTAACCATACATGTTCAAGCAAATCTGTGTGTATGTACTGAACCTATATGACCTGGTATTCATATATCAAATAGTACAGCTAAATTTTTACATGATCTTCCACTCAGTTTCTCTACCAGTTAGTAACTCAAGAATCAGTGTGAGAACACATCTGTGTGAGTAGAATATGTGAATATGACTCCTGCTCAGGACTCTGTTTGATGTGCAGTCATCAGTGAATTCTTGGCTGGTTTGTTTTTCTCCCAGGGTACTCTATTCTGTCTAACATGTCTTACCCATTTTCTTCTATTGTAGATGGCCCCAGCATAACCCCAGGCCCTACTGCCCATGAGCCACCACCAGGTTTAGAAGGTTTCACAGAATTTGCAGATTTGCAAACAATTTATTGTGCAATTGTATAAATATGTTTTGTCAACAGCAACGAAACAGCTCAATAAAGACAAGTTAAAACCAGAGGGTAAAAATCATCTCCTGTCACTGCATGGCACTTCTAGAACAGTATGGAAGGAGATGGGCGGAGTTGGCGTGTGGGGAGGGGAGGGGCTCTGAAGGCTGTGTGATAGGAATCGTGATGGAGGAAACCCCAGAGGACGCCACTTTCGGCAACATCCGTCTTCCCTCGCCACTTTGTTTTGACTTCACTCAGAGCTCTGTTGGGGCATCCGGTAGAAACGAAGGATAAGGACTGGGACTCGCAGAATGCCTGGCTGGAATTGCACTGAGGTGTGGAAGATTCATGGGGTCCCTTTGGGAAGACACGTGAGACCAGGAGGAACCCCTAAAACATGTCACCCTACCCCCCAACCCCCATCATGGTCCTATCAGAGTTCTTAACCCACAGAGAACCTGTTGTAAGTGCAGATTCACCCCTCAGTCTTCCCTATGTCTTCGTGCACATTATAACTGACATGGGTCTCAAAAGGTATTGTCAGATATATATGGGAAACAGAATATAATGGGTTGGACCATAGCTCGAATCAACAGCATGGAAAGGTGGAGTGTAATTTGATTGGCTGTTGAGCACAAATATGTCTAGCAAAAGTGAAATTGAATCATAGAGTGCATCTTTGATGTAAAACTAAGAAGCTGGAAGCGATCAAGTAAGCATATCTTTAAAAACATAAAAAAAGCTGTTGCTCATATCCTCTTGATTGAAATGCTTTTCAGAGCAGAGTTTCAGAGACCGTTAGTGGCACACAAAACATATTTTTGTTATCTATTTACTTAACCCCCTCATGTCTCTTTAGTTGACATGTGTCTTCCCTTCTTAACGGGTCATATGGATCGGTGACAATAAAGGGAAGATCCCTGCCACGCGGGCCAAGAAATCGCCCGCTGATGAATATTCAGCCTGCCATAATTAGTCCCAGATGAGCCCTTATCTATCCGCCCGTGCGGCTTGGAGGGGGTCCAGTTTCACTGGAGTCATGCAGACGTCTGTCAGGCACTGGCATATGGAACAGTCTCTAGATAGAAGGGGGGTGGGGGTTGACATGAGCTTGGATCAGTTCCCTTCGCTAGCTGTGAAAGAGTAAATGTGTTATGATAATGTACATCAGTGTGGTGATCACTGGGATTAGTCACATGCCATGAGGCAGCTGAGAGGATGGGGGGGGGGGGGGTTTGCCTTTTGCCACGTCGTGTTGACTGTGTGTGTGCTTGTATGTTTGTGTGTTTTAATAGATTGGGGATGCTGCTCTGGCTGCTGTGCTGACTTTGATTTGGAGGCTAATCAAATTTTACAGTGCGCTGTCAGGTCAGTTTTCAAAAAGCATCAAGGCAGAAGAGTATCTGTCACTATAGCTTTCATAATCCCTACTGTCTCTGTGTAAAGCATCCCACAGACAATAATGTATGCCCTCTAAAACATGTACATCTCTGTGAGCAGAAGTTCTTCATTCTCAGTTCTTAATGGATTTAACAGGAGCTGTTTTTGCCATGCCCACACATGATAAATATCAGTCAGATGCCTTCACAGAGCATCATAAAAAAGCAGGGATTTCTCTCTACCCATGCAGTGGTCAGACCCTCCTCTCACAGGCTGCCATGAGATGACTGCACAAGCGGAAATAGGATATGGAGAGAAAGTTCCACCGCTCAAGTGGTCAGAGAACAGCTCTTTCCCCTTATCTACAGAAAAACCAAGCGCTCGCTGACATGAAAAATAGCGCTAACACAAACACATGACTCACAGCAGAAAACTGTATAGGCTGTACAGGAAATGGAAGCGATTGATTTTTTATTTTTTTTTATAAAGTAAAAGAAAAGCTGTGAAAGATAAAGAATAAGCTGGCAAGCCACAATGGTGATGAGGTCATGGATGTACAGTACTCTCTGGGTTCAGTGCTGAGGTGGGTGAAAAGGTTTGAATATGAAGGGAGGGACTTGCTCCTATGTGAATGATGATTGGGAAATGGTTGGGTTTAGTGTGTATTTTCAGGGCTGTTTGTACAAAACAAATACTGAAAAATCTCAAGGTGGCTGCCCAGAAATAGATCTGCTTCTGAGCGAGAGCAAAAACACATGCCCTTACACCATGTCACATTTTAAACTCAGACAGAGGGGAAAAAATACTCAAGCAAATAAACTTCGAAGTTCACAGCAGCTTTTGGGCCCTCTGGTAACCAAAAAGAAGCCATTTGCTTCAAAAATACACCATGAGAGAGAGAAAAAAAAGAAGTAACAACAACAAAAAACGAACTGTTTTTCTTTTTTATTTTTCACATAATAGTCACAATTATCTGTTTAATTATGGTGCTGTGTGCCGTGCGTTGTAAATATAGCAGCCAGAGCGCGGTGCAGCACTGCAGCGAGCAAGCGGTGCGCTGTGGTGTGGTGTAGTGTGGTCTGGGACCGACGCCGGGGGCCAGGCTCGGAGAGGTACCGTGAGGGGGCCTGCGGTGCCCATGGTGCCTGGCTGTGGTGTGGCTCGGCGCGGCGCGGCAGGCCCAGTGTAGTGTGGCGGGACGGGGCTCAGTCATGCGTGTCTCTGAGGATGGAGGGGAGGGGGGCGGAGGTGGGTTTGCGGGAGAGACGGCTGTCTGTTCAGGCTGCACCAGGATGAGGGGAGCCGTGGGTGGCTGGTGGACAGGAGGGGGGTGGATGGTCAGAGGGGGTAGTTGTCTGCCACAGGAACCTAGGCTTTGGCACGCTGTCATCTCTGCTTCCTCACTGGTAGGAAAGGGGGCAGAGAGAGTGAGGGCTGGATAATCATTGGCTCTTGAACTACCCAAGAACCCCCACCCTCATACTCTCTCTGTCTCTCTGTCTCTTTCTCTCTCTCTCTGTCTCTTTCTCTCTCTTTCTTGTTCTCTCTCTCTTACTCTATCTGTCACTCCTTCACTCTCTCTCTCTCTCTCTCTCTCTGTCTCTCTCTCTCTCTCTCTCTCTCTCTCTCTGTCTCTCTCTCTCTCTCTTTCTTGTTCTCTCTCTCTTACTCTATCTGTCACTCCTTCACTCTCTCTCTCTCTCTCTCTCTCTGTCTCTCTCTCTCTCTTTCTTGTTCTCTCTCTCTTACTCTATCTGTCACTCCACTCTCTCTCTCTGTCTCGTCGGTCTCTGTCTGTCTTTCCTCTTGCCGTCTCCCCTAGAAATAAAATGAAAGCCTTTGCCGGCTGCTGGTTTGAGTTTGGGGTTAGTTGTTCTGGCTGGATGTGGGTAGAGGTCTTTAGGGGAAGTGAGGCAGGCTAGGCCCAGGGGTAAGCCAGAGGAGAAAAGAAAACAGAAGACAAGAAACCCTCCTATGCTGTAATTGTTTATTCTATGTGAGCATTATGGGGTGTTGATTGCCCGAGAGCTTACTCTGTGGCTTTGATCCGTCTTAATGTGCGTTCATTACAGTGATAAAAATGATGGCTGTAGAATGAATATAGACATGTTTACTTGGGATGATGGTGGCAATCATGATAATTACAGATTGTCAAAATCTGTTTTCTATAATGATCCTCCCTTTTTAGGAGCAAGAATTTGAATTCTTGAGTCAAAACACACAGTTTTCTAGTTAAAAATGATCCAGCACTGTTCAAGAGCTGCTTCCCAGCACACGACCAAATGAGCGACACAGACAGAGTGGAGTCCAAGGTGAAGATGTGAAGGTTGTGCAGACTTGCCATAATCCACAACACACTGCTTGCTGGAGTATTACATTAAACACAGTTATCTTAGTCATTCCTATGCACAAAGTGGCAATCAGAGCACCGATGACTATGCGCAACAAACAGAGCAACCAATATTTACTGCACCAGTCTAAAAATAAGTACCCAGTAAATGCTGCAAGCAACCCAGCTCCAGATTCTCTTTTCTCCCCCCTCCTGTAATTGCACATTGACTCACACCACGCCAGCAAAGAGGGGCAAACAAGAACATTGCACTCAAAAGGAGTCAGCAGTTCTGGGCCCTGGTTTCTCTTTTTTGTTGTTGTTTTCAAGGCACTTCAGTGGTTTGGAGGGGGGAGCGAGTGGGGCTAATAATATTAGCTTCCAAAGGGTCAGCTCCAAAGCCAAAGGGAAGCTTTGCCAGAGGGTGGTTTTCGCTGCACAAACGCAAGGGCAATTATCACTGCCGCTTCAAAATGAGTCGACACATGGGTAGCACTTTCTTTTTAAGGAGAGATCATCTGGAACTCTTGTCACAGATCTCTCATACAATGATGTGAGAAAGCCTTTGGCTATATGCGTGATAATAAATGTTTGTGGTTTTAACCTCTTTGATATGTGTTTATGAATTCCATTGAATTGGCAGTGAAAACGTATGCAGCCTGTGTCGATGTTGAAGCGTCATGCTGTTGCTTTTATGCACAGAAAGTTGGTTGTATATCTCAAAGAGGAGAAGAGCATTGACTCAAAGCCCTGACATCTCGGAATGTGTGTATGTGTGGTTTGTGGTATTAGACCTTAACAGATTTGGACAGATAACGTGGTTATGTTCCTGTTGTGAATGTGCATATTGAAGTGATAATTGAAGGGGAGCACTCTTTCTGTTGATTGTCAGAACTTCCTGGTTACTGCAAAAATAGATTTTTGTGCAACTTATCTGTGTTTCTGCTGTCAACATGCTTTTTACAAACAGCAGTGGTCATTTCACATGTCATGACAGTCAAATGTCTATATACTTTATCAGGAAAACAAATAGGAGATTTGCAGCATGGCCCTTAATGGCGGTTTAATTTGAAAAATAAGGCTTCATTTTCCCCTTAATAGTATCCTCATAGTCTCAAGAGACCTGTTGCTGTCTGTGTCAGTATGCTGGCCTGAGACTCATCCTATGACAACCTCCATCTCCTCTACACAGCCATAAAACACCTCTCAGAGAAGAGGCCAGCCTGTTGTAGAGGGGGACATATTTCAGTCAGCAGAGACAGTCCAGTCCTCCTCTTTTCCAGCCTCCCTGGTGATATATGGCCCCGGCCATCCCAGCTTGGTTAAGTTGGGACAGCAGAGAGATGCGCCGAACTGTTACTAATTTGCCTTATAAAAGACACATTCTTTTTTCCCCTTCTTCTTTTTCTATCATTCTCTCTGTCGCTATTCTCCTCTCTTACGAGGGGCTAATCTCTCTTTGTGGTGCGCGAGCAGGCTGTGTGGCGAAAGAGCAGGAAATGTCAGGTTATGTGTTGGTGCCAGCCTCCATTTTGTGGCCAGTGGGCCACTGCTCATTGGAACATATGCTGCCTGTTGCTCACCCGCCATCTGTTCACTCGGACGCTCAACTGATGAAGTGATCCTGTTGCCGTGGCAATTGGCCCATTCAAAGGGACAGCCCTACAAACATTTCCTGGGAGAGCCACCCCCACCACCCACCCCACACACACCCCATTCAGTCAGTGTTTTGTAGTTTCCCTCACCTCAACTTGCTTGCAACGGTTGTTCTTTATGTTGTTATTGTTGTTGTTTGTATATTAGATAATGGTAGGCTATCTTTGAGGGCATGTCTTGTGTGTTTGTATACAGTCTCAGGTCAGGAGATAATAGCTGGTTGTCTCCGGCATTTAACCACTGGATTTAACTTTGATTCAACCTACAAAAAGCAGGTGTAGATGTTTTGGTACGAGAAAACTGGAACTGTTGGTGACATGCCATGATCTGCATAGATATTGAATTCATTTTTGTCACTGTGAAGTTATTTTTCTTCACAAATTACTATGAATTTTCTTCATTAGCAACACAATGTCAGTATATACATCAATGGGCATCCTGTGTTGCCTCTTTCCCCATCTCCCCTCAGTAATTCTAAACATCTGTACGTAGTTATTTTTTTATTCAGGATCGTTGTTTATGTTGTCGAATGTTATAGAACTATCACAGTAATTGCTAGCAGTGTAATTACCCTTATAAAGTTCAGTTCCAGTCTACATATTGACTTTTTAGGTGAAATACAAGAAATCCATCTGGAATTGCTAAATGACATAATTTTTACGTTTCAAATGTCTCATTCCGAGGGCAGATCTTTGCTGACTTCCATTGTTGCACACCCACACACACACACACACACACACACACAAATGACTCTCAAGGGGAATAGTCACCAGTAGCCATGTCCCAACGGGTAGGTCTCTGCCATTGAAGGCCCCATTGTAGAGGACTACTGTACGTGGCTCCCAGGCTGTCGGTGTTCGGTGTCGCTGTTTGTAACTGCCACTGCCCGGTTAACCCGATCCACAAAGGGACGGGCCAGGAGTGCTCCGGCACAAAGGGGCGCGGACAGGACCAGTGAATGGCAGAGGAAACAGAATCCTGAAAGGGACTTTTGGATGCAGTCTGTTCGCTTCCTCTCAGGTCAACTCCAGCCGCCTGGCTGCAGTCGCTCCTCCAGAAGTCAAGTTTTTTTTTTTTCTTTTTTTTTTTTTTTCATTCCAGGAGGGGCTCCCCACGTGCCCCCACCCACCATGTCTCCCGTCCGCCTGTGTCTGCTGTTTCACAGTCCTGGTGACCATATGCCAAGGAGCGTGCATGAATTACTAGGCTTGGGGAGTCGAAAGTCAAGCATCTTTAAGTCTCTAAAACGTGGACCTCATTTGTTGTGTAATGGCATCTTACTGTAGATGTTTAAAGACATGGTGTGTCTGACATGGTGTCTTAAAATTGTCAGGTTGGCTGAGGTGATAATGATATTGGCTATGAAGCAAGCAAACCAATAAATTAGGAAAAGATTGGAAAGGCTGTAATTGGTTAAGTATATATACTCTTTTGATCCCGTGAGGGAAATTTGGTCTCTGCATTTATCCCAATCCGTGAATTAGTGAAACACACTCAGCACACAGTGAACACACAGTGAGGTGAAGCACACGCTAATCCCGGCGCAGTGAGCTGCCTACAACAACAGCGGCACTCTGGGAGCAGTGAGGGGTTAGGTGCCTTGCTCAAGGGCACTTCAGCCGTGCCTACTGGTCGGGGTTCGAACCGGCAACCCTCCGGTTACAAGTCCAAAACGCTAACCAGTAGGCCACGGCTGCCCCTGCTGTTTTTATTTATCCCAGGTGTGAATAATTAAGATTTGAATAACATGAAAGGTTTTATACTAAATACTGTCTTCATGTATCAATGTCTATAGCTTGTATCCAAATGTTAACCACAGACTGTTATCAGATGCTGGATAACATCTGGTGTAAAAGGAAACTAACTTTTACATGTTTTACCACACCCATAAGACCAAGTAAAACAATTCATTCATCAACTCTAAAATCTGAACTGATTGTAAACATCACAGACTGGGATAATCGAGTCTGAAGATGCTGAGCTGACTGTCACACACCATCTTTTTCCCGGAGCCTCAAATGCCTCCAGCCTCTCACAGTAGAGTTCAAACGCATGTGACATCACTGCAGTCCCGTGCGTCGCTTTGTGAAGTGGTGGGTGGTTTCACATCAAACCCCCTCGTAATGAAAAGCCCCAGTGAGACTGTAACAAGGAGCCCAAACCCCAACCCCAAACGCCCTTCCGCCCATCTTCGGCACAGTAGTTAGCACATTATGAAAACAACATGCTAACTAATCGCTGAGCAACATGCCACATGTAAGAGATAAAGGGAACTGTTGGGGAGCCTCAGGGTTAATAAGGCTAATTGCCTGAGGGGGATAGCCTAAGGGGGAGCAGAGGGAAGCAGAAGTTCAAGGAAACCCACATTATTTTGGGATATACCTGTACTTGCTTTTTGACCAAGCGTTCGAGAATGTTTGTGTACATAACTGGCTGCGTACCTTTCCCAAGTACTAGCAGCTACAGTTTGCATGTTACTGCTGCTCCACAAGAGAGCAGATCACAGAATTCAGAGTCATAAATGAAGCTGCTCTTGCATGCTCATGTATGTTTGTGTACTGTATTGTGCCCCTACAACTGCTCCTATTCTCCTATGTGAATATTGCACCTCGAGGATGCGTCGCATTCATTTTCGAGAACGTGCACAACCCACGTACTGAACTGACGCAGGTTACATGTGAATAATTCTTAGACTCTCCTAGTCTGTGCAACACTGCTTATGGCCTTCCTTGGTTGAGCTCGCAAAAAGAACCTCATTGAAGTCAGAGAGACCAGATTTACTGGTGGACTTCTGGCCGGCTGGAGACTGTTGGGACAGCAGCTGCGCCATCCCCGGGTGCCGAACAATGGCGGGACTCACAAACAGCGGCCTCTTTGGCACTGACCGTGGCCCGACTGGCCCTTGAGGCGTGCGGGCGCGCAATCTGCGAAGCTGTGCCAGCGACAGGACAACAGCACCACTCTGAATCCCATTTCATGATGCTCCGCAGAGCGTGGCTATGGCTATGGCTCGGGCGTCCCTGGCAGAGACCCTGTGCTGTTTTGAACACTTGCACTCTGCGTAATTGAGACATATGTTATGGGGGGCACCAGATGAGGGGAGTCTGAGAAGCGAGAGCCTCTTCGACACATGGCTCACAATTAAATGATTATGGAGTTAGGGTTTTTGTCATCAATGGAAGGACTCCCTGTTAGGCCCATGGCGTACGAACACTGCGTACACTGTGCTCCAGAACATGGATGCATATACAGTGTGTGGCTTTTATTTTCTGCAGTGCGCTGGTTAGACAGAGATGAAGGGGAAAAAAACTAAAACCCCACTCCCCTTGGTAAAGGGCAATTAGACGTTCTACCACAATGGGTGACTCGAGCTTCCCAGACAAGGCGAGTATTAAGGCAAATAGGCATATGATTTACTGGAGCCTGCAAGTCCAGTCAGACTCGTCGGCAAATCTCTCCCTCCACCAGAAAGAAGAAGAAAGAGTGAGTCTGTGTGTGTGTGTGTGTGTGTGAGTGTGTGTGTGTTTGTGTATGTGTTGTGGAGGGTAGGGAGGGTCAGTAAAGAGAGAGAGAAAGAGAGAGAAACCTCAAAGATTGCATGTAGTGGTCACCTCTCGAGGACCCGCAGTGCTTTGGTAGCAAACAAACCCAAACCAGTGCTCCGCCGTCGATTCAAATCTATTTTGCTGCGAGGCTCCTGGAGCTGCCCCAGCAGGACAATAAAAGTCAATAAAAGGCTACAGAGAGGGTAAATCGGTGTCACATTCAAAAAGTGGTCTCTCATTATGTAGTCTTTTCTCCCTGTTTTGTTTTGCAGTCTTGGCTCCCCCTCACAACTCACCCACCTCCCTCACCCTCCTCCCTTTCTTCTTCCTATTTTTCCCCTCTCACTCTTACTCTCTCCATCCGACACAGTGACATTTAAATAGCTCTTTTCCTAACAGGAAGACTTAGGAGAAAGCCGCCATCCCTTGGCTATATTTAGGTGGCAATGTTTATAAATGGCATCCTTTTTCACAGAAGCACTGACTCAAGGTCTGCCACACAAGAACAGCACAAGCCCATGCTGTGAGGGGGCCTTGTTGCACTCCCAGTCTTTTTACTGTGCTCAGGACATCCTCATGATGCTAGCCTCTTACACTCAAATTAAGCACCATAGCAGATTGACAGCCAGTGGTTGAGATCTAGCTAGCCTTGCTCAGCAGCAATTTGGTGCCAGCTTTTTGGTCATTATTCTAAATGAATCATATTATAATAACACATTATAGGCCATAATGCTGTATCCATCTTGCCTCAAAATGAACAACAGGAGAAAAGCATCTTTAGTTAATTGCTATTAAATATATATATATAGTATAAGTATACTCTTTTGGTCCCGTGAGGGAAATTTGGTCTCTGCATTTATCCCAATCCGTGAATTAGTGAAACACACTGCACACAGTGAGGTGAAGCACACACTAATCCCGGCGCAGTGAGCTGCTTGCAACAACAGCGGCGCTCGTGGAGCAGTGAGGGGTTAGGTGCCTTGCTCAAGGGCACTTTAGCCGTGGCCTACTGGTCGGGGTTCGAACTGGCAACCCTCCGGTTCCAAGTCCGAGGCACTAACCAGTAAGCCACGGCTGCACGAAACACTTATATATTATTTTAATTTATTAATTTTACTAATTCAATTATGGTGATTATCATATATAGGGAAATCCAATATTTTATCGTATAGACTGACTTATAGGCATTGTATAGTCAGGTGTCTCTTAAATATGCCATATTTCAAGGATTTAGTACATTTTTGTTGTTTTGAATGACATAGTTAAAGTATCCAGTCTCTTTCCACGAAAACCCAATGGCAGTTCAGCAGAATATCGCCGAACACATGGAATGCCGCTTCCCACCCCGAACCCCCCAATTACTCTTAATGACATAGGCAAATGATAGAAAAAAATGCTAGTTCTTTCATCTGCTTCAGATTTATGCTGTTACAAATAGGAATTGGTGGCCGTCTCCCTTGGTCATTATGCGTTATTATGTCTCTGGAGCTTTTTAAAGGGGACATTGCTGGCTGTTACGCAGCACATGAACACACACCCAAACAGTGCACACACACACGCATGCGTACACTCTTGCAAACACAAACTGTCTCTCACACATATACACAAAGGGCCTCGCAAGGACATCTGGAGTGCGCTGAGAGCGTCCGAGGTCCAGGCAGGGGTCCCGTGAACATTTTCGCACGTCTTAAGTTGACCCAGTGAGGAGCTGTGACACTGGCTTCTGCTGAGCTCAAGGGGCTTTGTAGTCGGGCCCCAGAGATACCCCCTCTGGAGCCAAACAACAGAGTTCAAAATAGTGCAAATTATGTAGTAAGGCTCCAACACCCCCCGCCCCAAACCCACACACACACACACACACACACACACACACACACACACACACACACACACACACCACAATCCTATCAATGCGTGGCACACGCGTTTCTCACCCTCACCGTGCCCCTTGGGCTTCTTTTTTCCCCTTTTAAATCCTCCTTTCTCTTACTTGTTTTTTTTTACTTCTCCTTTTTTTCCATGGAAACTTCTGTTCCTTCCATACCGGTGGCGGGGGTAGCACTTAACTGTGAATGCTTTAATTCCACACAGATGGCACCTGGAGATTTCCAGCTCACTTCCTCTGATCTTATGTCCGTCTCATGCATGGACTGTTGGGAGGGGGGGGGGGGGGGTTGGTGAGGGGTGGCGGATCCCGGGGTTACATGCCACTGTCTCCCCCATGACCCCTTTACCTCCCCAGAATGGAGGAAGGATGCCCAGAAAGAAAGCGGGGTGCCCCCCACAGCCCCTTCTTCCCTCAGGTGGCTCCCCATTCTCAGGGCACCCCCTTCAAACGATAAATCACTGGGGGAGGAAAATCACCGGCTGTTCCCCTGAGCAGTTGTGCCCTTTGATCCCGGCCCCGGGCACCAATAAATAGAGTCTTAGCACCAGCACTGTCCGCGATTCACATTGAAGGACGTGTTTCCACTCTGAATGTAGGTGTTGCCTTGATCTTTGAAGCACAGTGGTCAGGGAGATGAGATGCGACAGCGTTAAAAGTGAGAGCATGAAGATTAGTTGGGGGACTTTTTTCTCTCTTCAGATCCCCTATAGTCATGCTAATGTTAAACACCCTGTTTTATTTCAGGAGGCTTAGATCTGATCTTCGGACAGGAAACAATAAAAGGTTCATTTATGTGGCAGTACAGTTAGACTGTATGTAATGTGATATGTGTCCTGATGTTGTTGGGCTGTGTGGGACTGGGACCTGCTATAGAAGCAAACACGTGTTGTGTACATTTTAACTGGCTGCATGCCTATCCATTTTCTACCTTTAGCTAATTTTTTTGTCCGAGGTCATTTTTTGTGAACATAGACAAGAACTAGATAATGATTTCTTAATGAAAACCTATGTTCAAAAATGTCTCTTGTGCATTAGCTTGATAATATTATTTTATCAATAAAAAGTGTTATCCTTTTTTGACAAGATCCCAATTAAGTAGTCAAGGTATCCTGTGATTTTCACAAGGAAACAGCATAATTTGGGCACTTCTGAAAAGAATTTATCACCCCAACCAATGAAGAATGTCTCCCGACAGGGGAAATGGTGGTGAAATTACACGAGTCACAAATCACATTTTCCACAACTGCTCCTTGCCTTTCTGCACCAGGCCTCCTTTCTTTACGGAGGCCTGAGCTCTTAGGAGGGCTCCACCTCTGCGCTAATCCGCCGTGATGTGTCACAGGAAGTGCAGATCTTTTACAGGACATTACTGTCTCAGCAGACATAAAATATCACCGATAGGGGCTGGGGCCTCCAGGGGCCGCTGACGAAAAGTCGCCTCCCTCTCCTCCTCCTTCTGTTGTGCCCTTGCTTTATCCTCTCCCCCAGACAGATACAGAGGGAGAGAGAGTGTGTGTGTGTGAGAGAGAGGTGTTTGGGTAATATCTTATGTGAAATATTAACCCGGTCATGGATTCCCTCGTAAAACGTTTTTATTTGATTTGATGGAGAGAGAGAACATCTCGTGCAGGTCCCTAGGTAAAATTCATTCGCTATGTGATAGCTGGTGAATAAGCTATAACTCACCTCCCACACTAACTCCCCCCATGGGTCAATGGGGCAGGTAACTGCCCCCCTAACTCTCTCCCCTGCTTTGATTAGAGCTGTGGGCTTCCCTTCGCAGCCGAGTGTCAAACAGTATCCTGTGAGTGTCGATGCTCATTGTGCTTCCCTGGGGAGGACCTGGAGACCCAGAGTTGTTCTATAATAAAGACTCTAATTAAGCAGCCAGGTGATAATAGACAATCCGCACCTGCCGTGTAAAGACAAGGAGCCGCTGTGGTGTGGCACCTTTGTTTTAGGCCTATCCCACATTTGGATTGTATTTTAAGCAGAAGGATGCCAAATAAAGGTATCTCATAGATTCTCCTTCAAAAATGATTGGTATCCTTTATCCCTTAAAGATAGATAGATAGATAGATCTATCTATCTATCTGGAGGCATATGAAATAGTCACAGGGCAAGAGAGACAGTATAGAGATAGTCACAGTGCAATGCAAACTTTATAGGAGGTAATATGGTGAATGCATTTTAATTTGCCCTATGGGGTCTGCAGTCACTATGTGGATAACTAACTCCCTATTCTGCTCTATGGTACCCCCAGTATAGCATCTTTTGACTGGATTTGTTAGTTTTTCTCCATTGGTTTGGCTTATTTCTTGAAACAGAAATTACATTCTCAAAACACTAAGATAATTTGGCACAACAGTCTTACAGTTCAGCACAACACCATAGCTCACTTGCAAAAGCTCATATCTCTCCCAAAACCTTTCACTCATGCTTCAAAACTAAATTC
Source organism: Alosa pseudoharengus (assembly GCF_046254945.1). Taxonomy (NCBI): domain Eukaryota; kingdom Metazoa; phylum Chordata; class Actinopteri; order Clupeiformes; family Clupeidae; genus Alosa; species Alosa pseudoharengus. Next base: position 11,444,656 of record NW_027468620.1, on the reverse strand, counting down.
CTTTTCCATATAAAGAGTCAGTGCCACGAAATTGCAAAGATCCTTCTTAATTGCTTTGGCTCATTTCTTGAAACAGACCGGACATTCTCAACACTCTTTTGCCAAAATAGCCTGGATGGTTCAGCACAACACCAAAAGCTCATATCTTTCCAAAAACAGTTCACTTGTGTCAAAACTAAATTTCTTTCTCATATAAATAGCCAGTGCCCCCAAAATGCATCGTCCCTTTGGCATTGTGTAAGCACTGCAAGTCAAAATGTTTAGATGTTTTGTCACTATGGCAAAGGACCATTGAAATATCCCTCATGTCCACCTCTCAGTCTTACTGTAGCCCAGTCCTTCATTGATAATGGTTACTTTACTTGTTTTTTGTCTAGGTAACAAAATACAATTGTGTATAAAACGGAAAAAGAAAAAAATAGGATTTTACGGTAAGAGTAGAGAGATGAGAAACTGCTTTTTTGATGTGCACAATTGACACAATGATGTGAAGATTGAACAGGTAGTTTTGAGAATTTCAATTCTGATCTGAGAAATGTACCAAACTCACTGAGAAAAACTGTAAAAAGAAAATATAGTGCATATATATATATATATATATGGTATTCATGGTATTATATGTTCTTGACTAATTTTGACAAATGAACAGACTATTGTGCATGTGATGACTTATACAATGAAATGATGCTGACATGTTTTGGAGAGAACATACATTAGACTGAGAATCAACAATCAGTTTAGACCAACAAGGTCTATTCACCTTGTCCGTGTTATTTTGAGAATGTAATTTCTGTTTCAAAAAATGAGCCAAACCAATGGAGAAAAACTGTAATACATTTTGTACATTTCATTATTATTTTTTGTCAATTCTGATTTAGCCTATTTAGTGTTCTTCTTTCAAGTGTAATAACAAGATGGGTACAAATAGAAATGACAGAGCTATGAAGATCCCTGAGATTGTGTTGGTCGGTGGTGAAAGTATTGGGTATTGGTATTGAAGGTCCCAGACCTGTGATGGGCCGTTAAACCTGGGAGGCGGGCAGGAGTGCGAGGTGTTCCTGTGGACGCCACCACCATCCTGGTGTGAATGAGCCCCATTCTCACCTCAGGACAACTCCCATACACCCTAATTGCCCACGAGGACTGTGTCACAAAGGCCCGAGTGGAACTGAGACAGAAATAACATCTCATTCAGAGAGAGGTGTATATTTGGGGGAGACAAGGAGATAATTCCCTTTTTAGGGTTTGGAGTGAAGGTGAATTGTCTCTGCTTCTGAAGTCTATTCGGGATGTGCAGACTACCTGTCTGAGGACAGTAGGCTTCAGATGAAAGGGATGCTACAGTATAATAATGAGCTGTCATTAGAAACCACAATGTCTGCACATTTTACAGTTGTCATAAATTATTTTTCCATATGGTACTATAACATTGTGAATTCAGTCATTTAAAAATACATTTCAGCCTTCAAGTACAATCTGTGTCACTTCTTATGAAGTTTATGCAATCATATATTGCAGTCGTTATGCAATTACATCTTTATCCATTATGCAATAATATAAAACAAATGTGTGTGGGGGAGAGAGAAAGAGAAAGAATGTCCTTTGTAAAGGAAACCAAGATGTGTCCCTGATTTTTCTGCCGCTTGGTAAGAGATACAGTACCTATTGTATCTGAGATTGTCTGATTACAGGCTGTTTTTAGACCCACTGCTTTCAGCTTACCCGTCTTCCATTTCCTCCTCTGATAATGTTGTCACCCCCGTCAGTCACTACAGGGGTTAAGTGGTGGAGATGTTGGCCTTATTATTACCCATGTACATGCTTGATAACAAAGTGACAGTTGATGGTGAGGAGAACGGCCTGTATTTGGGGCCCTGCTGAGTATCTCTCTGTGTTCCAACCCAGTGGCTACTCTATCTATTTATGGCAGTGCTTAAGAACTCAGCTACTGTGCAAATCAAAACATCAGGTATAGAATGTCACATGCATGCCCCATTTAGAAAGCATACCACCTGCATGCCTTAAAGCCATTGACCGTCATTCATCCAGCTATCATTTCACTGGCAAACCACAATAAACACGTAAAGTTTAAACATTCTTTGTGTTCTCATTGTTTGATTCACTTTGACTTGACTAACAGTGGAACAGATCCCCTATAGCAGCTGCTTTGGCCCAGCTCCGGGCCTGGTCGAGTACAGATCTGGCACGCACGGTCCAGATCAGGGAATAGTTCTGTCCCAGGCTCGGCTGTTGTTTGAGAGGTTTGCATTCGGTATTATCTTGCCCAGATTGTCTAAAAGCACAGTAGGCCCATGCGCATATGGACGCAATAATGACTTTCATTTTATCTTTGCTGACACAAATTTGTTGAGTGGCCCTCTATGTGTTTGCTTTGACGTCTTTTGTCCTTTTATTTGGTTTGCAGGCACCAGTTTATCCACCCTCAAATAAAGCCTGCTACCTTATAAAGTCCACATTTGCATATCCCCCCCCCCCCTCCTACCGTCACTCAATGCATTAACTTGTTTTATTTTGGTGGAACACTGCATGAGAAAAAAAAGACGCAGCATGGCCTCTTTTGGGCAATCTGATTAAATTATATCTCTTTTCCCACAAGCTGGTGTCTGCCCTCTGCACTTGGCTCCCCCACCCTTGTGGATGTATGGGAAAGCCATCTTCCACCAGGGGGATGTGTGCATTGTAATCGGGTAATTCAATTTTACACCATAGCAATCAGATGTTAAAGAGACAGAGAGAAAGACAGAGCATCAGTGAGACAGAGACAGAGACAGAGAGAATGAAACGGAGCGAGTGAAAGAGAAATAGACAGGGTTCACTAACCAGCTTTTTATTGCACATGTGTCTTTGCATGTGTCAGGAACATCTTTAGACATCTTTTGAAAACGGGAAGGAGTGGAGTGGAAAAAAAGGTCAAGTTTAGGGTTTTGGGGGGGAAACTGACACAACACACCGTCCTACGGAGCGATGCGTAGGCCACATGCCTCTCATTTTTCTTTAACATGTGGCTGCCAGCAGAGTAGTGAATGACTGTGACAACAGTCAAGTTACGTTTAAGTTACATTTCATTACACTATATTTATCAGTGCTTTGATTATATGATAAAGCGCTTTACAAATAGATGAAGATAACATTTTGATTATTTAGAAGATTTTTTTATTCAATGAATAAATCTACATTGGGACAGTTTACAAATTAGGTGGCATTTAAGTAGTGTCAGTGTCCCAAGGTGTACTACTCTTCCAACTTTTCAGAACATTGATTTTAAACTTTTTTTTCAAAAAGTGTTACATTAATGTAATTGAGAAGAGAATTTAAACAGATATTTATTTCAATATATATGTTTGCTGTTCCTAAGACTATTAAGAATTTCGCCTGTCCCATTGACCATTATAGAAATAGCATAACTCATTTTGAGTCCATATAGTGTTAAATAATAATGCATTTTTTTGTTGAATTTAATGAAGATGACCCCTTGTTATTCATAATAAATTTATTGGGAAAGGAGATTGAATTGAGAAATGTAGGCTTTTAACCTTGTCCCTGTTTCAATCAACCCTGTAACGCAACCATTTCCCCTCCTAATAATGGTAGTTTGATCCTTTTGACATCATTATGAGGGAAGTGGCATCATCAAAGTTTTCAGAACAGCATGGTATGACAAGTGGTTAGTATCTTATTTTGTATTAAATAATGTATGTGTTTTATGCACATGTGGACGTGGTCAATCTCAGGCTTCAACACTGTTATGGGGGAAACTCATAAGAAGGTTTTACTAAAAAGTGTTTTCATAGCTAGGAAGTACAGCAATATCTGAAATATCTGAATTGATATCTAAATTGACTTGTTCAATGTGGTACACTGCATCCAGAATTAACACAAAATCTTCAACCCCGTCACATTTTTTCAATGTTAATGGGTTGAATGGCTGAACATTGTTCATGTTAAGATGGAAAAAAGTATTTTCTATCAAGTACAGACATTACTTTGTCACATAAAATAAAAAAAGGTTAACATTTAATGTTCATTTTTTCATCCTCCTCAATCATAAATGTCAACGAGTCTGCAGAATGACACATAAACCTATTGTCCTGTTGGCTGGGAAGCGACACAACTATACTTTCTTTACACAAAGAGTTCCTTTCAGCCAAGGTTTGTCACTGTTGGGAAAAAGCAGAGAAATACACAAGAGAGTTTGGTAAAGTTCAACTTTCATCTTAACAGGAATGTGGTGTATATGTTTTGCTGGTTGCTACCCGTCTCTCTGGTAGCTGGCTAAGAGGTCAAAGTACATGCAAACTAAACTTTCATTCAGAAAGAAATAAAATGGAAAAAGCAAAAAAAAAAAGTTTTGGAGGTATTTCTGACTCTAGGAGCCATGAGGAGAAGCAGACAGAGGCACGAGAGTGTCCTTCTGCCGCCAAGCTGTGATAATGCAGTAGTCAGGAGAGGCAGGTAGCTGGCCTGTGTTAACATTAACGCTACTCTGTCCGCAGGTGTCGGGCCGTCCTGATAACAGGCAGCACTGAAGTGAGACCTGCCATTAAGACCAGAGAGGGCTGGGCCTCCGCTTCACACCCAAGTGCTGACACACACACACACACACACACACACACACACACACACACACACACACACACACACACACACACACACACACACACCTCCTGTGCCCCTTTTAATGAGCCCATGTGTCAAAATAGAGATGATGAATAGGAAGTGGGCCGTGTAGCCTAGCAGTGTGAGAGCAAAAGGGAGGGGTAGTGTGTGTGTGTGTGTGTGTGTTTGTGTGTGTGTTTCAGGTGAAGTGGCTTTAAAATGAAAGATCAAAGTGGTTCAGCTATATGGAAATGGATTAGAATTACAGAATTAGCACCTAACTGCAATCATAGACAGTGGTACTGACATTCTCTGAGCTTTTGTAAATGATGCAGAGCTGATTTCTTAGGTGAAAACTCAATTATAAATGGTGCCCAGCTATTTCATTTGTTGGGGCAACACAAGTTTCATTCTTAATGAAACAAAAGCAACAAACATATATTTGAGAACATACCAGTGCTGAGAGACACACTGTATAGGTGACAAGGACAAACTTTAGAATCTCTCACTCCATCTTTAACACTGTCATCTAGTCACTAACTTGCTCATTATACTTTTGCACCTCTCCGATCTGCTTTGACCAAGATCTAATGATGGATTAAAACTTCCCGGGACAAATATTTGTTCTCCTTTGATCTTGGAGAATTAGAGACTATTTGAGGCTCATTACCTCATATTATTACTGTTATCCTGATCATTATTCTGCAAATAATATTAAGGAGCGCTATCAAGAGGCAACATGCATAGACAACATGTAAGTGGTTTAATAAGTGTCTTCATTTTTTTTTAAAAATACTTTTTTTTCAGGTCAATCTGATTGTAGGTGGTCCTTATGATGGAGGTAAGATAAATAAGTAAATACTAGATTGATTCAACTGCATATCTTTTATTTCCAAATCAATTCTGACAGCAAAATTAATCTGAAGAGTTTTTAATGGGATTTTATTTCATACATTGACTGTAGCTGTGAAAAGCCCCTCTTAGCAATTCTCTAGCATTTCAAACTGGGTTTTGTCCTATGATGGTATATGGTATCATAAACAATATAATTTAATTGAAATCAGTAATTTATACGGTTTAATTTGGATTTAACCATATAACTTTACTGGGGATTACCCACAGAACATCACAAGCTGTGAGGAGAGGTAAAAATCCACAAAGCCTGTCTGCCCAAGACAAGTCCGAGAGAGGATATCCTGGAGAATGGGTTTGGCCTGTCAACCTTTCCTGTCAAAAACAACAATAAAAATTATAAATAACTCATCAAAAGAGTCCTGCTGAAGAAAAAACAGAAAAACAGTAAATTTCCAGACAAGGCGATAAAAAAGAGGAAAGAGGACCTGGAGTGCCACTGTTTTTTTTGCACTGTCTCATTCAAAAACTTTAGTCAAGCCTTCATAGAGTGCTGGAGATGAATGAGGAGTCCATAATATGTGGGAAACACCCTGTGTAATGGGACAGCAAAAGATGGATGAGACTTATTACATTTGCCTTAAGCGTCGCACACTGTTTGACTGTCTGCCGGTGTGAGTGGGTACCCTGTAATTGCGTTATATGACTGGAGAGCAGTAGAGGTTCACACAGGCCATGCAGGGCTGTTTTCAGACAGAAGAGTCCTCACCGTGCCTGTTGACCCCCCTCTCCACAAACAAAAGGGTGACTGGCTCGCAGAAAAAAACAAAAACACAACAAAACAAAAACAACAACAACAGCATTAGCAGCAGCAACAATAACATAGGAGTGGAAATGGGTGCGAGGACTCCTGGCAAGGAGCTCATAAATCCTCGCCGTGTCCACATCATTTGTTTACTCATCACCTCCCCGTGTCGACACGGTTCCGGTGAGAGGTTCTTTCCCAGGCCTGCACGCCTGTGCTTGCTGAGGCCCTGGACGCCTGGGCCTGGTCAGTGGCATCACCAGACGCAGCTGGGCCAGGCGCAAGGCGTCAAGGAATGTGGGCAGGTGACAGGTGAGCTGCAACTTTTCACAGTCACTTTCTTCTACCGCCACAAGCGACATCTGAGGTGAGAAAACAAACGTATTAAAGAGAAGAGATCACGAGACAGCTGAAAGAGTGGGAGTGAGAGTGAGAGAGAGGTTCACTTGCTATCCAGATTTGCTTTCCTCTGCTTATCCCCAAATGGTCTTCACACCCACGGTCAGCCATCTTGAGAGGCATCATTTGGTACATGCTGGCTAACAGTAACAGAGAGGTGCAACTGAGAAAGAGTCCACCACTGGTGACAGTCAGGCATCTTCTTTCTCTCTCCTCACCACGGCCGTGGCATTTCATTCGCAGGTTTGGACCGATAGCAGGGCACTCGTGCCTGTCACTTCCTAATCCCCCTCAAGACCTATTTGGCACGGCAGTGCTTACCAAAGACAGGCTGGCAGCAGCCAGAGTTGGGTTCCTGTCGTGGTCTCCAGATTCCAGCCATAATAACACACAACCAGGGAAACATGCAGGAAATGCTGTCATTTAATATCATTTTACTCTGGAAGAGAAAGAGAAAGAAAAGAATGAGAGGAAGGAAGGAAGGGTGGGTGGGTGGGAGGAAGACAGACTGAGAAGGAAAGGAATAATGAAAGTGACCAACGCAGATATAGACAAGCAACATTGACGTACACATACACATATACAGAAGATGTACATATCCATCTGTATACATATTTATGCATGTACAAATTCTCAGACATAGACACAGACACGTCCCTAGGTGGTCACTGGAAAGCGGACACTATAGACTGCCAAGGACTGCTGGACAGCAGCAATTAAAATTCCTCCAAGAGCTATGAAATTCAAAACACCTTTGTTTTATGACTCATTGAAAATCTGAGGTCAAGGACCCTTTGAAATATGGTTTCTTGTAGACATACACACACACATATATCCTAAGAAAAAATAAACACTTTGGGTATTTCCCTTTCTCATCGGTGTTTACTTATGGCCTGTATGGAGGATGCTCAAGCAATCAATTGCTTGAAACGGCCAAGACAGCTAAGGACAAACAATGAAAGTTTGGAAGGAACCAGACTTTACTATGCAGCAGATCCTAAACGAGGAAATGACTGAATACCTGACATGGGTTCGGAGTTTTAAAGTGGTAGAAAAGACCAGAAAAGATTTTCATGGTTTTGAGGGCACTGACTCTGCTTAGACAAACCCAGATTATGAAACGTTGTGCTTCTATGTGCCATTTTTTCCCCAGTTTTGCAACAGGTGTCTTGAGCAGGACCCCGAGGACCGAACTCCAGGGCCGTTCCCATCTTGATCACAGACTCTTGTCTATCTCCACTGATTTGCATTCACACACAGCTCACAGGACACCCTCACCATCGCCACACTCACCCCTCCACCCCCACCAGAGAATCCCACGGAACTCCCCTCCACACCCCTTGCCTCGGCTGCTACATTGTCCAGAGGATATCCATCATTGGGGTGGAAGCATGGATCGGCCACGGCTTACTTAAAATGCGTCTCGTTCCTTTGCATTGCCCCAGCGCGCAGTGCAGTGCGGCACGGCGCGGTGCAGCGCGGCAGACAGTATCGCACAAAGGATGGCCCGGCGGGGGTCATACTGTCCTGGGAAAGTTAAGTTCTCCATTTAAATAAACAAATGACGCAGCCTTCTGCCGGGCTCGGCTGAATGTGCCCGGTGGCAGATGGCAGCGTCCTCACAGCCACAGGGCCCGGAGAGCACTAATCCCCCAGGGGATCAGGCATCTCTGGGTCATCAGTTGCTCACATCAAGCAGAAAAAGGGGAAGAGAGAGTGTGAAGGGGTGAGAGAGAGAGGATCCGTGAGAGAGGAGAGGAATCCTTGTTCCCCTCTTAATCCCCCTCACCTACCCACATACCCCCCACCCAACAGCCCCTGCAAGTTTGGGGTGTGTGTGGGTATTATTAAAAGAGAGATAGATGGGAGTTAAGCCCTGCAAATCCAGTCTGATTAGCCCCCTGTGTTATGAGTCTAAATTGTCAGGGTGGGGTGGGGCAAATGAATATATGCAGGCCCCGAAACTTTGCCAGTTTTCATCAAGTTGGATTTCACTAACGCTTCTGGTGTTTACCAACACAGCGCAGGACACTTGGAGGCTTGAGGAGAACCTGAAGGCCACGCATCACAACATGGTGTGTGTATGTGTGTGGGGTCACGTGAAGCTCTGCTCCAGGATGTTGTGATTGTATTGTGCGAGCGGTGTGCGGCTGGACGGGCGGCCAGCCTCGAGGCTCCGCCATTGTTGCCTTTGCTGATTACTGAGCCGCGAAAGTGCCACGTCGGTCCCACGCAAGGGGCCGTGTGCGCGGCTGTGTTTATGCACATCAGCTGCTGCCCTCCATACAAAAGGCTTCATGTGACTCAGCAGTTGAAGAAGAGACTGCAGCACCCCCAACCCCCCCACAGCACACACACACACACACCCCATTCTCTCTTTCCCCTCTGCAGCCCTCTATTGCTGGGAGACTGGTTCTCACACCTCTCCATCTGGACAGGGTCCTTTCGAGATGTCAATCACAGCAGGGACCCCCATTTTTCAGGCAGTGTTAGGGGCAGCCCCCCTCCCCGGGAGACTTTCTGGGGAGGCCAGAGAAGTGGCAGCTTTTCTCTTTTTTCTCTCTCTCTCTCTCTCTCTTCTTTTCCTCTCAGCCGCAGGCCCTGTTCTCAGGGGAGGGGAGGTGGCTGCCAGTGCCCCCGAGTCAATTGCGACAAACGCGGCAGTGACATGTTCACAGCATGTGTATGGGTGTTCACAGCACAAGAGATCAGTTCAGATGACTCACAATATACTCACACGAGTTGCAACCGAGTGTTTCTCACACACACACACACACACACACACACACACAAAAGTCACACACAATCAATATGTTTGAAGAGAATTAGCCTGTAGACATTTTAGACATTTTGTGGTGTACATTCTTGTGAGACATTTATTGATTATAAGTTCTGATTTTAGAAATCTAACATTTTCAGACCAATAGGTAAAAAGTCAACAACGTAATTTGTTTCCTCTTGACACTTCCCCAGAAACTCCTGAACTCAGTCAAAGAACACACTAAGAATGACTGCCCCCCATCTGTTCAGGATGGAAATGATGTTGATGGGTAAGTCACAAACAGCTAAGGGATGTTCTCTGTTGAGTGGAAAACTAGGTTACGTCTTTCTTGAAGCAAATTTAGTGTGATTCAGATTTGTTGTAATGAGCTGTCCAGTGAACTCAGTGCTATTTCTCAAAGCTGAAGTTGAAATGATGATGCCCTCTTACTGACTTACAGATGTGTATTTCCATAATCATAAACACACCCTATCAATTCGGAAACAATGGGCAACATAAAAACAGCATTAATGAACTATTAATTTCACCTCAGTAGTACCCCCCCCCCCCTACCCACACACCAAAAAAAAAAAAAAAAAAAAAAAAACTAAGGATCACTGGGAGAAAACAAGACAGTGACACTTGGTCTCCATCTAGTGGCCAGTTAATGACCTCAATTGACAATTGTTCTCATACAGTGTGACAACACTCCAAATAACTTTCTCTCACTGAACGTAGTGCTTGGTACACTTAATAGTGTTTGTTTACTTAAATTAATTTCAATGAAAAATAAGGACTATGTTACTTTCTGCACTTTACAACTGTTACATTAATTACAACCAGCTGAGATTGCACAGAAAAAGGAATACCAGAAAACGGCAATGCAAAATCTACCAGTGGTACCACCTCAGGTTTTACCCTCACCTGATCCCTCAGGCTCCTTCAGCCCATACCAACTTGATATCTGTCAGGCGCACAAAGGCAGGTGCACTCCACGCCAAGGCGGTTGGACAGGCAGACAAACTGACACCGTAACTGCCAGCGTTGCGCCAGCCAACCGCCCGCCTCTGAGCTGGCCCGGGATAAGAGGCCAGGCTGGCCCGGGGTCCCAGAGGTCCTGCCCCAGATCCTCACGCAGGTCCGTGCTGCCCTGGTTAAGCCATTTAGCCGCGCGCTTACAAGCATGCCATTGTGTCCAGGCCCAGGGCTCCCTGCACACAAACACCGGCTGCTGAATGGGGGGGGGGGCTGGCGGTTGCCATTCAGCTACGCGAGCATCGGTGCATGGATCCTCTGCGGCCGCTGTCCAGCACACACACCTATCATGTAACAAGGGAAAGCTGACACACACACTCACACACCTACACACTTGTGAAGAGAGACAGGCCCACGTATGTCACCTATTGCTTTCACTACACTCGCCAGGTGCCATCTGTCGCATTACCTCACCACAGACAGACAGACAGGGGGAAGGTGAGACAGGTGAGAGATTTCAAAACAGCTTAAAGCAAGCAGATAGAGGATAGGACAGGCACGTTTACAGATGTGTTTGTGTGCTAAGCATAAAAAGGAAAAAGACCAAGATGGTGAGAGGGGAAAAACATCAGCGGAAAAGGAGACTGAAAGGAGAGTGTAACAGGATATCTCTGATTTGCGGCGGGAGCACAGTCACTCAGTCATGGTGAGGGGCTGCTCGTCTTGCAGGTGACTTACTCAGGCCCATATAGGCTGTCAGCTGTTAAATATACATGAAGAGCCACTGGAACATAGAAATAATACACTATACGGTCTATTCCTCTACCAGACTTTATTGTAGCTATAACCAACCCCTCTGTTAAAGGCAAGACACTACAGGTGAATAGTGTAAAATTGTGAACTACTAGATATCACCATGGAACTTCCCCAGTCGAATACTTGACAATTAAGACAATTATTTTTTTTTATTATGTTTACATATGCATATCTGATATGCACTGATTTACAATTTCTCAATCTGAACATTAGGCAATAAGATATTTGAATCAAAGGTTTCTAACAGGGATGCCATCCTGGAATTTCTCCTTTGAGTGTCTTCTCTGCTGTGTGTGTAGGTGTCTAAGAGCTAAGGGTCTGTTCATCCTGAAAGCAAAGGATTGCAACTGAGAGAAAAGTAATCTGATTATCCAAAACTTTATTTTATAAAAGATGTCACCTGGCAAACATTGTTTATTTTTAGTTGATACAAAAACGTGGATGTACATTTAAAACAAGGCAAGTCAGTATTTACAGTACATGATTGTAGCACCTTGAGCAATACGAAAGTCCAGAACAAATATAAACAATTCATTTTATCAAAATATCACCTGAAAATAACATTGGACAGTTTGTTCAAAATGATCTACATTTTAATTCATTTAGGGGTTGATTTCCCCTTTTTTGGTGTCTTGCCCCCTTTTTTCTTTGGAGTGGAGAATTCCTTGTTGCAGATCTCACAGACCCAGCAACCTGCAAAACAGAACACAAAAATGCCATTGGGTGGATGTTTGCACTTAGTGTAAACACTGTAGTGCTTTTTTAGATGCTCCAGACTATAAGACATCCTGTGTTGGTCAACCACAAGGACCTGTTCATTTTCAGCCAGCATGTAAATTGCCATTTGGATATTTAAGAACTGCCACATTCCATAGTTTTCCATGAGACAACCTGCAACTCAGAGACTCGTGTACTCAAGACCTTGGTCCACTCCATAGTGTGTGTGTATTTCACACTATGGAGTGGACCAAACTGCTCTGAGGTGATTGTTCTTACAAATAGTAAGTTATGTATCCCGTAAAAAGAGTCTCCCTACCATTAAAAAGATAGCCAGGTTCAAGATTGCTCTGGGGTCATGTTTCAGAGTTAAATGTTTTAGCGTTCTTTCCATGTCCTTCATATACAAGGGACATATTTGCACATTTGGTATGTCAGTATGGTATTTGTGCACCTGTGTTCTACGAGCCATAATGAAACATAACTAGACAAATACAAGCAATACAGGAAGATGGGGCACAGCACAGGATTTAAACTCCTAGTGGATGTCAGAAGGCAACTGCAAGTTCCACAGAGTATTGTTGTGACTGATTTAAGACCAGACATGGCGTTGTATTCGGGATGTGAGCACATCCTCTTCTTTATGCAGCTAACTATTCCCTTTGAGAAGGAAGACTTTGAGAGGAAGATGTCAAAGGATGTAGAACCTTTTTATACACAGTCAATGTGCAGAACTGGTAGCTTAAGTAAGGGAACGTGGCTGGCAAGCACACACAAGTCCAGTGGAGATTTGTTTGTTTGGTTATGTTTCTCGTCAGATTATAAATGGCTCCGGCACCGAAGAGGAATGAATGAAGAATTTGTTGGTGCATGTATCAAGGGCTTCCATTTTGCTTGGTCATGTTGCTGATTGGATCGTAAACGGCCTCAGCAACAAAGAGGACTAACTGAAGAATTTGTAGGGATTTGTGAGTGCCCTCATCAAGGGTCGGTCTGGTTAGCAACTATGAGTTAGCAACTATGGTTTTGGGAAACGTGCCCCAGATCATAAACGGTTGCTTTGTTGGTCATTTTGTTTTTGTTGCTTTGGTTGTGTGGTTGGGCATTCAGGCTACTGGCAGCGCATGTGCTACTGTGAAAGAAGGCCATTACGGATCCTGGGTACACTTTGTGTCCTGCATCATGTTGTGTGATGTAAAATAGGCTTGGTTGTTGGTCGGTCACTGAGGGAAATCCCCTACCTACAGACAAGGAATTTAACACCTCTCCTGTAAATATCTGAAGCAAAACCCATTCTTGGTCGGAAACAATGTACATACCTTTTGTGTATAATGGTTTGTTTACCAAAGGAAGAATAAATAGAGGACAAAAACAAACATATGAATAGCCAAAAAAGGATAAATATGATGAAATGAAATAAAAGAAAAAGAGAGATCACAGAAGTACTAGGACCATTAAAAGGCAATAAAGCAAGAAGGATAGACAGGAAGGTGACAGTCACAAAAGATAAAATGGTGGGAAGGCAAAAGAAAAAAAAAGGAGCGTGAAAGCCCGCATTATACCCTGAGGGATAGAGTCCATTCCCACACAGAATGTGTGGAAGCCGCGGTCACACTTGTCGCAGAACATCATCTCCTCCTCGTGGTGGGGCTGTTCACACACAGTGCAGGTCTTACACTCCATGCACTGCCACGGGTACGTTTTTATCATGGCCACCAGCTCCACACTCATGTCCAAACACGATGGATGACCTGATGCGTGCACACACACACAGACACACACACAAACACAATCATTCAGCCATACAAAACCACATCAATCTATGGATATATATTAAAACATGACTCAATTAAAAGGCCCCCAAAACATAAGTATGTTGGCAGACAGCTATTACACAGGAATTTCATGAGGACCCCCCTGTCAACCACTACTAGAATTAGATATGAACTAGATATGAATATGGTATTAGTGAGTGTACATGTTCTTGTGCACAATAAATCTTGGGACTTTTTTGCATTTACAATAAAAACAGACTATCAGCAGATTACCTTAAAGACACAAAGTATAGCAATAACAAATCTAGTTTTTAAAGGTGATTAAATCCTAAATATTGCTCATGACTACTAGTTTGTTTACGTTGTCTAAACATAGTGTGTTAGGTGTGTGCTTACCACTGTTCCGGCACTGAGAGCAGTTTATGAGGGCCTCGGCCTTGCCCCTCTTGTTGGACTCCTTACCCTTCTGGCATATGCCACAAAAATCATTGGGAGTGATCTTAGGCTGCAAGGGCAGAACAACGCTATAAAAAACATGGCAACAAAGCCAAGAGCACTTCATGACATGTACTCAAAAACTAATTGTTTTCTTTTCTTTCCTTCTTTTTCCAGATTTATTCAGGTCAACCTTGACATGTTCAAGATTCCAGGATAATTTGAAAAGGCTTTGACTATCTGTTATTTGTTAACTTCATTCTAAATAAAACACCATATGGTCACAGCATTTCTGATGGCATGCAATACACACAGAATCTTGAACACAGCAGAGTGGTGACAGATCTGATAACGATAAACCAAGCTTTACAGAGACCTTTACAGACAGGAAGAAAGAACAATTGTAACACCATATTCCAAAATTTCATATCAAATAACAACTATATCAAACTATATTCATTGATATGACATTTGATGGACCTGTGAAAGAGAACAAAATAGCAGCAAGGTACTTGTGCCACCAGATACATATTCTGAGTAGTTATACAGTATGTAAATACTGAGACTGAGATTTCACAGCAGTTGTGCTACTACTGCCAGAGATATCTGGTGACTTTTGATGCTTTATAGAAATTATTGATATCACACACCTCTTTTTTCTATACAGGATAATCAATTTCTCTCATTATTTCATTTAGCTTTAGGGCAATTAAAAATGTTACACATCATCATCTGTCAATTCTGAAAATAAAGGTCTTTCTGGTTACATACACATAGGTAAAGATCTACATCCATGCTCTAAGGTGCGTGAATTATTGTCCCCATATTGACATACGGACACTACTTTATTTCAAACAAAATATGCATTCAGTACGTGCATAATTTGAAAGAAACCCTCCATTGGCCATCTACATTGGTTTCAAACCGTTTTATTTAAATGTGTAACGGTGATGAACTATCCCAATACGGACATAAACGTTCTAACCAAGTCTAAAGACTTACAACTTTGAAGGAATAAACATTTATATCAGAGAGCAAGAAAGAAAGAACAAAAGTAACAAACAAAGAATGAAAGAAAGAAAGAAAGAAGGAAAGAGAGGAAGAGGAGACACAAAAAACTGTTGAACATATTAACTGTTATCAGTCTAAATGACAGCAGCTTGTCGCTATGGTGCCAGGGTAGGTGCTTAAGGGCCAAACAAACACAGCATCCTCGTTGATTCAGAGGGGAAAAGAAAGTAATCATTTTCAAAATCATTTTTCCAATCAAGTTGTTCAGCAGGTATATTATAAAAACTGGGAAGGAGACCAGAGACAAATTACTGACACCATTCTTGACAACTGAGGATCAACAGAAGCTGTACCTAAGAGGGATTTGTATTAGTAGATTTCTAACTTAAAAGCTTGGAAAAGCTTGTTTTATGATATTGTGACCAAAGAAATGTTATGCCAGTGCATGACATGAAAATTAGGAATAAAAACAGGGAAGAGGGCACTCAGGATCAGTTAGGCTAACCAACTCCAAAGATGTTTGGAGTGCATGATAAAAAAGTAAAAAGAGGGAAAAAAGGGAAAATTGAAGGAAGTTATGAAGGAAAGACTGGACAGGCACATTAAAAGGAGAATATTTTTCAACTTAGTCAATTTTTGGATGATAATGAGTCAAACATTTAGTTTGAGACCAAAACTTTAATTGGTGCCATTTTGAGTAAGGCTGTAATATGCTAGATCAAAGTAAATCACCCCTGTAAGCCACTATGCTACTATGGAGAGTGTCCCTGCCGACAAACCAAAGTATTCTCATCTTTGTAAGTGTAATGAAAGGTTATTAAAAAAAAAAGGACCGTTTGTATAGTCAGTACATGTATAGTCTTCTTCCGGTCGCAACCATCTTGTGTGGAGAAAGTCTCCAAGTTAATTATGAAATACAGCACAAACTACCTTCAGTAGTTGCAAAAGGAGGAGAGTTCGGTAGTTGACTTGTACAGACTTTCTCCTTGCAAGAAGGCAGAGACTGGCACAACAACTGGTAATGCACATGTCTTTTTAATACACTTTCTTTACACATAAGTAAAAAAAAACCCTTCATATTGTCTGCAGGGACCCTCTCTATAGTAGCATAGAAGTGTAATATTTTGAGCCTAGCCAGTGGAGTGATTTATTTTTACATTGCGACATTTCCACCAAGGCCATTTCGTTGTAAATGCACATTCCAGTCTTACTCAAATGACACCGACTAACATTTTGGTCCCAAACTAAAATTTAGACCCCCCCTTTAGACAAAAATAGACCCTTGGTTGAAAAATAGTGTACTTCTGCTTTAAAACATGGCCTGTTGTAGTATTTCCCAACTCTCAATTTCTTCAAGAATGTGCTTTCTTTGAAAGCAAATCAAAAATAAATTCTTTAGAGTGAATAAGAAGGGTTCAGATGATGTAGAGGCATTCTAGGAAAACTGAAATGTTTGAAAAGAAAAGTGCAAAGTGCAAACCAACTTACGACCCAGTTTACCTTTGGCACCCTGCTGCTATTAACATTATGAAAACCATAAAAATAAATCAACGTAACATGAAATTGAAAGCCTATTTAAGCTTTTAAATAGGTCAAAAAGTATTTGTTTACTTTTTCTTGTTGATGTTGAACTACTGAACTTTTATTCGTTAGTAAACATTAGAGCTAATGTTATTGCTTTTAGGTGCTTTCTGTTATCAAGATTGCCATAAGGTAGATCTTTTGATGACCCCTTAACTTCAAAATAAAATTAAAAAATTACATATATCGGAAGCGATCAGGCCAGCCCAAAAAACAAAAAAATGTCATATCAAGCAAGGCATCCTACACAGTTGATAGTATGAAATCACTGTCTTCATACACTCAAGTTCTATTCAATATTTAAAAAATACAATGTCAAACAATACTCATACTGCATCAAAAACATAATATGTGTATGTTCATATTTCAAAACATACGGCAGTGATGTTGAAAGCATGACTTTCAAAAACTTTTATCATCTACTTAGTGCTTTTATAAAATTCTGTAGCTTATAAATCCTATTTTTGAAGGGTAAAATAAGGTAAAAAGTGAATGGTTCTAGCAGCCACACACATCTGCTTCTTTGCCATTAGGTTCAATAGGCAAGTGAGCAGCATAGAGGTATTTAAGGACATTCAAATTAAAGTGATGTAACAAAAATAATAATAATAATAAACAAGACAAACATTTAAAAAAAAAAAAGCATTTACAGTTGAGGGCTACGTAACTGTAAAAATAAAAAAGTGCCTCAAAGAAACTTCCTCAACTCCCACGCCCCCCAAAAAGCCTCTGTAGCCAGAAGGGTTGAGAGGAAATGATTATTGCTCCACACCTCTATGCTGGGTGTAAGGATCTGCTCCATCGGACTGGAGAGTGCGGAGGGAAGGCTGACTGTCAAAAGGGGGGGGGGGGGGGGGGGGGGGGGGGCAAGTTCCACTGGTGATCAAAAGAGTCACAGCAAGAGCTACAGTCCTCTGGAGGAGTGTGAGTTTGTGTATATGTGCGTGTGTGTGAGAGAAACGCAACATCAGAAGTTCTAACTCGGACTGAAAAAAAAAAGTGATTTCTCCTCTGAAGAGGGGTGTGTTGGAGGGTTAGAAGAGGATGGGGAAGGGTGCTGGAGGAGAAAAGTGCTGTCGAGGGGAAAAAAATTGTATAAAAAAAAGAAGATCAGGGGCTTTTTTCTTCTACCTTGTACCCGGACAGGGATTTGTGTTGATGGGGGCGCGGGGTGCTGTCTTTGCCCTGGGTAGATGTGCGATCCTTGGCTTTGCCTTTGGACGGGACTCCACCATCCTGGCTGTCTCCATCAGATGTGTTCCCCGATGAACTGTCCTGTAAATGACAAGTTCAACTTTTTGGTTAAAAAAGGAAAAGAGACATTTTCTTACATATCTTTTGACCTTAAAATCAATGTGGAATGCCTATGTAGGAATGATGACTTTGGGTTTAAAGAAAGGTAAGGTTTGTTAAACATCCAGTGTTTCCCATACATTGACTAATCTGTGGCGGGGCGCCACGAAATCAAAACCGCGACACATTAATATTCTATGTTTAATTTAATTTAATTTAATTTAATAAGATCAAATCCTTGCATTGAGCTGCGCTTTTTTACGCATGCAGCCTTTCCTTGCCCCGCTCTCTCTCGTAGCCCGCTGCCCCTCCTCTGTATGTGCTTTTAACAAAATATTCACGATTGTTGAAGGATTGTTGTTGCCACATAGAAGCATTGCATAGAAGACGTCTGGCTAAATTGCTATTAAATTTCGACCATGCTGCGCAAATTTGTTCAAAACTGCTGCATTGAAGTAAACTCAGCTAAGGTCTTATCACAACATAGTAGGCTACATTGAGGAGACTAAACTAAGTTAAGTTATGCAATCAAGCATCAAAGCTAACGTTAGAGTAACTGTTTGGATGTCGAATTTAGCATGCTTAGCCTACTTACAGCTGCTTGTCAATTTCATTGAAGGGCTCATTTTATTGACTCTGTTCTATTCAAAAGTGCTTGTCCCAAGGAGAAGCTATGTAGAAAACGTTATGAATTGCATCCACACATCAGCAGCCTTTTAACTGTGTTACAATTGCAAGGGTTCCCTCACGAACGTCTTAAAGTGACAGGCACTCAATTAGACCAATACACTACCAAGACGATCTTAATACCCCCCCTCCCCCCCTTGTCCAAGGCAGCTACAAATTGAATCCAATTCTGTGGGAAACACTGACATCTGATCTAGTTTACAATAAACAAACTATTATAAATGGATAAACGGAGGATTTACAAACACACACACACACACAAAGATTAGTTTCTTACTGATGAGCCTTTGTTTTTCTTGCCGTCTTCTCCTTTCTCTCCATCTGCGTCATCAGAGTCTCCATCACTGTCAAGCGCTGGAAGCTCTGGATCCAGAGGAGGCTCATACAACGCGGTGTTCAAGGGCAGATAGCGTAACTCGTTGGGAGAGTACCTATATAGGTGAGAGCATGATATTTGCATTGTATTTGTGCAATTTCTTCCATTTATTACACTTCCTGAGCAACGTACAAAGTGAGAAAAGACAGTTAAGATTTAGGGCCCTATGTCGGCGATTTAAAATGCATGGTTACTGGCGAATAGCTTTAATAAATTTAGGAGTTTGTCCAGTCCACATTGGGGGTGGTTTTGTTATCAAACGTCGGGCGCCTGGGGCAAAAAGGTTGGTCTTATGTTTCTTAATCAGTCATGGGTGTGTTTTGGGCGTAACATCCTTTAAACCAATGAAAATGACATCTGTCATTCCCTTTAACAGCAAGCAGTGCAACTTCAAACAGTACATCGGTATTTTAATAGTCAGCGGTGCATTTGAAGGAATCTGCTTGCACGTAAGACCGTATGGAACAGGTATTCCACTAAACCATGCTTTACAAAAACCTAGCAGAGTATAGCCTACATCAGGGTTCCTACACATTTTCCATTTCAAAATTCCATACTTTTTCCATACTCAAATTTCCAAACTTCTCGTTAGATTTTTCGGACCATATTCTCGACATTGCGGCCACTTCTGGTTTGGGATAACTCGATGAAAACAAAGGTATGGACAACTGAAGTGAATTAAAAAATGACACTTAATATTCGTCCATTTAGCTTGTATCATCATCACCTCATTTTTAGTTGCGTCATAGTTGTATCTTGACGATGGGGACTGACAGTTAAGCTACACAACAGTAGGAATGGTTCATTATGACCTGAGTGAAGTGATTAGTCCTGCAAATGTAATAGTCTGGAAACACAAATATTTCTCCAAACCCTTGTTTCTTTTTTCCATACTTATCCAGACCTGGAAATTACTAACATCAAATTCCATACTTTTCCAGGTTTTCCATACTGCGTAGGAACCCTGCTACATGCATCTGCACTCATCTATTATTTGAACTCATAGGCAAAGTGAAACTAACTTCACCGTGGTGTCATAGTCAACAAAACAGTTACACACAGTTCATTACTTTCACTATTGACTGACAATGGCTTACAATCGAAAACATAGCCTGAAAAAAGCATGACTGAATAAAAAACTTAAGGACATTTATCCTGCAGAGGAGTTGCTGCTTACATCTCATGACAGTGCGTCTTCAGCTGTGCTTCATATGCGCCTTTCACTATAGACCAGTTTTTTTTTGGTCAGTGGCGTAATGCTTTTTAGATGGTGTAAGATAGCGATTTTTGGATAATGCACTAGACCACACCATAGGTTGTTAATTGCCACACCCCTGGGCGCATTGTTCAATAAAAGAGAAGAGCATGTCGAAAAATTTGAGTAAGATAGCAATACGCTTTGCGTCGTGATAAGAATACGCTGGGTTTTAGATTACCAAGATAGGACCCTTAGTTGTTTTTCACAACATGAGAAATGCATTCACAAATTTGATTTGTGATAAACAAAAATGCTGATTCATAACAACTTACCAAATGAATGAATGAATGAATCAATATACTAATTATTGCAATTCTGGCTGTGTAATTACTAGGCATTGTTTCAAGTTTATTCGAAATACTTTATGACTGTTTTTTCTTACATTTATTCACCATGAACTTGTCGTTCCTCTCATGCTGAGTGATCAAAACATTTTCAGAAGTTCTTCGTTAAAGCTGCAGTTGGCAAGTCTGACAGATTGAGGGGACTTAGCCAAAATTTTGAATGTTTACAACTCTCATGCCCCTCCCCCACTACCACCGAGCACCCTCTCATGAAGTTTGGCTCGTCAGTGCGCACCAGACTGTGATTGACAGTCAGATTTTACATAGCCCTGCTCTGATTGGACCAAAAGAACCGGGAGCTGTGGATTTTTGCAAAACAAATAAAAGGCTCTAGGTGGAGGTAGAAGTGCAGGGTTTTTTCTCTAAAACCGGCTGATTCATGTTGTTCTGTCGGAGCATAGTGTTGGTTTCAGTGAATATGACCAAAAAAATTTTGCCAACTGCAGCTTTAATTTAACTTAGCCAAAGCGAGATGGTTGACATACCTTTTAAAGTAGTCCTGAAACTGCCCAGGTATTAGAGCCACAGGGTAGGGTCCTGTCTTAGTCTGCTCTGGGGGTAAAACTTTATATTTTCCCTGAGGAACCTGGATTATCTGTAAAACAGGGTTTTTTGAAGTGAAGAATACTTTGTGCAAACAACCCACTTTAAAAAAAATGGCATGCTATGGATGCTAAAATCCTCTCAATACATAAAACCATTTTAGATATAGGGTTATAATGTGCGAATGATGACTTCAACTTACATGTGTCTGAAGGTCAAAGTACGCTCGTCTCTCCTCCATGCGCTCTCTGTTGAAGTTGCTGTTGAACTCGGCAGCTTTCTTAGCAGCTTTCTTGATGTACTCTGGCACTTTGCTTGCCTCCACTTTCTGTGGTGTTTGTTGCTGCTGGCAAAAGGTTAAATTTTGTACAAGGGAGATTAAGAAAAAATGTCTGAAAATCAGGTGCCTCTCTGCAGGCCTATATTTTGATTGTGGCATACAGAAAAGTTTTATTCAACAGAATGGACAGCAACATGTATACATTTCAGATCAAGAATGAGATACAGAACTTTTAAGATAAGTTTTGTTGTTATCTTTTGAAAATTGTTGAGATTTGATAACTTAGCATAGCTTTGATTGGCTAAAGCAGCACTCTGCTGAGCTAAAGTCAAGAGGGACAAGCAGAAGAGGCTGAACAATACAAAAGAGAGTGATGCTTTACTCACTGCACTTTGAGTACTGACTGAGTACTCTTTTGCTATCCTCTGTCGCTCCCGTTCCTGGAGAATGACTGAATACTCTGCGTGTTTGGCTGGATATTCCTTAATCATTAGGTCTATCACTTCATCACTTCGCAGAGCTGTGAGACCTATGAATAACAAACATGCAGTTAGTATGTATGTGTGTGTATATATACTGAAATTAATACGAAAATATGTAAAGCGTAAAGTTGTAATAACCAGGCATTCAACATATGAAGAATTTAACAAGCCAATTTATCAGGCAGCACTTGTGATAGAGAAGTATCTTTATTGCATTAATATTACTTTATTGTGTTTTATTGTGTAAAACCAATCTCTTGAGGTGGATTAATTTGACAACACCAGGTTTGTGTTGTAACTTTTAGGCAATCAATTTGATATAGAAATGTTATGTTAATTCCATGTCATAAGAACACCTTTATCCTATTTCACTCCAACAAAACTGTTATTGGTGAGACCACCAGGAAATGCATTTTCTTGGTTTGAACACTGGAGGGAAAACCAGGCATGCATGGCATATGGCAGATCAGTAGTGAAAGCTCTACACTAGAGTAATGCTAAATCACTACAGTTGCCCCATGAGTCAGATCTACTTATGGGTTCATCCTTAGACCATGTTGTGTAATCCTGCACACAGCCAGACAGACAGACAGACAAACCACACCAAAAACAGAAACAAACTTACCTAAAGTACACTGTGTTTCTGTGATGACATTTTGCTCCCTCAAGTACAGCTTCTCCTTGTGAGAAAGGTCCCTCCTCTCCAAGTCTTTGAGAAGCAAAACACACAGTTTCTTCTTCTGTTTTTGCATTACACCCATTAGGTAAATTGCTTATTTGTAGTTATTTGTGTTCTAAAAGGAATGCACAGGCTTACCTGGATATTTACGTTTAAATGATGTCACACCAAGGTACTCGCTAACTTGCTCTTGTAGCATATAGTACTCTCCTGTGTCATCTGGTGGCCATTTGTATTCTGTTAGGTTTTCCGCAGGAAAATAAGTGGGTCTGTTGGGGTGGATGACATGTTATTGGAGATCTTATTGCAAAGAAAGTTTACCAGCAATAAGTCAACATAACATTGTATAGTGATAAATTTGTCATAAATACCCAAGCTCCTGACTAGACGTGTCACAACTCCTAGAGCTATCCCCGGAGCCCATTCGGCGTCTTTTAGGGGCTTGGCTGCCATCATTGGAGTTCTCTTCCGTGAAGTTGTCATCCTAAAAGGCAAGCAGGCTACAGTAAATAATGATTTCAATCTAGTAGGGAGCTGCTAAAGAATGGCAAAACATTGTGATTAAACACAATTGCAATCAATAACTCTTCTAAGTTAATGTTATGCACTGTTTAGCCAAAAAAGATGCACATTCAAATATTTTGTTGGACCACATTTAGCTTTGATTACAGCTCCCATTTGCCATGCCACTGTGCTAACAACCTTATTAAATATGACAACACTAGTTGCATTAATTTTTCATCAATAGCTTGTATGGATAACAGCATAAGCAATAAAACACCGCATAAAGGGTTATCCAGCACATTCCAAAGGCTGGAATAGCCTATTAGGCGCAGCTCAATGCTGTACCATCACAGCATACCATACCATCACTTTGGAACAGGCTAAATCTGGAGTCATAACATGACGTTTGTCTACTGATCAAGTCCCTAGCAAATTAAATCCTGCTTTCCAATTAGTCTCACTAACAAGTGTTTTTCTTACAATCACACAGCTGTTAAAGTTTAAGTCACATGAGTTATATAGTATGCCGTTATAGCGTTAGGTAACGTTAAATACATTAAGATTACAGTAACATTACAATGTGTAACATCAAACCTTTACGTTACAAGCTAGCTTGGCTCATAAGCTCATTTTGTTATGATGTTGATAAGGTAACGTTATAGCAGCTAGATATGTCCCGTCAGCTTCAACTTTTCTTACTACATCAAAGTGATATCGTGCCTCTCTAATACGATAACGTTAATCACTCATTTGGTGATTCAAACAGCATATTTGCCATAAACGAGACTGTTTGCTATCTCAGCACAGCAGCCTAGCCCAATGTTATGGTCGAAAGCTAACGACGTCGTGATCAACGGCTAAACTGGGATGAATGAAACAAAGGCGGGATGTTCCGTCAACAAACACCGGGAAAAAGTAATTATATTCTAATGTTATCTCAGTAACGTTAATGTTTAGACTGTTAAAAACGATTTCACAATTGCGCGTGAATTGCTACCTTTAAAGATTGCGTTCCAGGTGTCGCAGGACCACTGTCGCACTGTCTCGGTGAGAGTACAGTTGCCATTTTGGTCGTTTCAATGGCGGGCAATGGCATAAACAAGACAGTTCAAAATAAAAGTGTGGTAGAAAATAACCGGAAGTAAGTTTTCTTGGGGAGCAACTCGGCAACTCAGTGAAAATTAAAAGCTGATGTAGTAGTCCTGAATATTCCCTGAAACTTTTCTGAGATAATTAATTGATCAATCTAAATAAATTATTGAAATTTTGGTGCAGCTTCAACCAGTTTAAAATACCTTTTTAGAGATGTTGACGTCACTACGACGATTTTGCAAAATAAGAGTCCTGTGTATTTTCCGGTATTTTCCAGCTCGTTTGACTTCCACGCCGCTTGGTGGCAGATATTTAGGGAGAACCCAGACTAACAAAGTGCATGTCCCGTGTCAGCCATATTGCAGTGAGACAGCGGTATTTCTTTCAGTTCGAATGCTTTCCTTGTTACGTTAGTTAGCAGTGTTTAAGAGTGGTTATAATGCTTTCAACACATTCGTACGATGCTAATGGGAAAATGAAAGATTATCACTATTCTGGTCCAGTAGAGCACAGATTCTCTCCCTATGCTTTCAACGGAGGGTAAGTAAAAATGGCAATGTTAGTTTCGTTTTAACCAACGTTAGCTGAAATAACCTAGCTAACTATGTTACCAAGGAAGAAAGAGTGCAAGCTGATGTTGAAATGATACACAAACATGTTTGCCAGACCATTTTAAGTCTGTATTTAGTTTAGGTTTCATACACATAATTAGGTGTCACATAAACAATAGATAATGTAAATAGTGTTGATAATTAACACCAAAGATCCGCCTCAACCCTCTCTGGTAATACCAGTAACGTTAATGAACGATGACTAGGATTTGATGTTAGCCATATCCACTCTGTTGTAGATAACTTGCTAGCGTAAGTTTAATTCAGACTAGCAAATTGATTGGTTAAAATCTGCTTATAAATGGCCGTTGGATTATATTATTCGAGTAAGTTTGACGTCTCAAAAAAGCTCAAAACATTTGGATTGCTGTTGCCTCCTATTGTTAGCTAATGTTACGGTTGCTTTGACAGTTTGGTGTAGCTGCTAGCGAAGTTGGTCAACGTTAGTAAATGTCTTAACCTGATTTTCACTTTGCACATTAAAGCATTCTCTAGAGCTGTATCGTCAATATAGTAGTTTGGTTAACAGTTCATTGTATTGTAGTTGTATTGCTGCAATACCATTAGTTTAAGGTTACACTTGTTTTCCTCCACAGGACTGTGTTGGCTGTTGCTGGTGAGGACTTTGCCATTGTAGCCTCTGACACTCGTCTCAGTGAGGGCTACTCTATCCACAGTCGGGACTCTCCAAAATGCTACACGCTGTGAGTACACATACTGAACTGCACTGCATAAGACACCCTTGTGTGATAGAGATGCGTCATTAAGTGAAATCTTGTTAAGACTAAAGCTGCACAGGTTTTGGAGGCTGATAAGTCGTCTGATAATGTGTGTATTGGGTCTGAAGGATATACGGGACGATAGCCATCACGCTTATTTGTATGATTTTTAATTAATTTTCAGGACTGACACAACAGTAATTGGCTGCAGTGGATTTCATGGTGATTGCCTTACTCTGACCAAAATCATTGATGCTAGGCTCAAGGTGAGATGGATATTCGATAAGCTTTGCCTTCCCTCAATTTGTTTGTTTCTTTTTACCTTGGCAATACAACCCTTTCTTTCAGTTTATTGTTGTCTATATCAAATGACAGTATCACATGTCTAGTTGGAGATGAAAATTAAATGTTAAACTTACTTGCCTTCAGATGTACAAGCACTCAAATAACAAGAGCATGACAAGTGGAGCCATTGCTGCCATGCTGTCAACAATTCTGTATGGGCGGAGATTTTTCCCTTATTATGTGTACAACATCATCGGCGGTCTAGATGAGGAGGGTAAGTACAACTTGTTCATATGGAGATACATTTGTGTAGGTTTATAGTGTAGCATGTGTAACTGTGTCATCATTGGCTAAATGTCAAGACATGACCTGTCAGTGATGCCTTCAGTGTTTTGTCTTTCTCATCAACTATTTATTATATTCAGCTTCAGTTATAGAGTGGACAAGATGTAAAATTCCTTGCGCTTTTGGTTAAGTACTACTACTTCCCATAGCAGTAAACAAAAACTAAGAAACAAAATCTAAGTATTGGCATTTATACCCCTTGTCAACTTTTGTGATGGGTAGCCATTTGGTACCCAGTGCTTTGAAAGCTGACGAAAAGGGTAATGTTCCTGCATGGTACATGCATAGTGTGTTCCAGTGTATTCTAGAAGACAGGTTTAACAAATTCTCTGTCTAACCCTGATCTCTAGGTTAATTTACCTTGAGATGAAAAACTGAGATTTTGGTTCCAATACAGTTAATCTAAGTTAATTCAGTCAACACAAACTTTGTTCATTCTTAGTTCAGCCTGTGCCCAACTACTATAAAATGGCATCATCAATAGAGTTCAGAAATGACGAGTCACCGCCGTAACCAGTTAGAAAACACAGCCCCACTCCATTTTTAGAAGTTCTAATTCTAATATCTGAAAATGCAGACTTATATGAAACTGTTGGTTTCCCATGTCATCAGAAAGTACGGTATTTTTGTTGTAAGAAAATTATTGCTTTGTACTGTTTTATATTTAAACTTAGACTAAAAAATACCAAAAACATTGAACTGCGGCAACAATAAATATTACGGCACAAACTGTTTTGGTTAAGCTGTGATACCCTGTTATTATTAAATTAGTGCGGCAGTCAATGGATTTGAATGCAGTACGCCTTGATTCATTTCAAACAACTTTTAGTATGCTGTTAGATTACAGATGGAAAAAGTGGTGACATTTGGCTACTGATTAAATTTCTATTTTATTTGAACATGGTAATGTTTGATTAGTGGTTGAGTGATGGCACTTAATATCCTTATCTTAATATCCTTTCTGGGTATTGGCTATACAAATTAACTTGCTTCCTGTCAGCTGAAAAAATGGCAACCTATGTTCATGTGTAATATCACCATCAGATTTTTTTTTTTTTTTCATATAAAATGTTTTTCATGTGCTCTAAACTTTTTTTTTTTTTTTTTTACCTGCACTAATCCTGTTGTGAATGTGATTTTACTGATCATGTTCCGTTAAGACTGTTCTTTTTCATTTTGTGTTATTTTGTCATTCTACAGGCAAAGGAGCTGTCTACAGTTTCGACCCAGTGGGATCATATCAGCGAGACACTTACAAAGCGGGAGGCTCAGCCAGTGCCATGCTGCAACCCTTGCTAGACAACCAGGTACTTAACCAACAGTGCAGAATATGGACCCCACTAGTTTCCAGATGTCTCCTAACCTAAATTTAGTGATTATTTGCCGTAATTATAGAGCTCCCCCCCATTTTATAATCATGCGTTATGATCCTCAGATTGGCTTCAAGAACATGGAGAATGTGCAGCATGTTCCACTGACCCAGGAGAAGGCAGTGCAGTTGGTAAAGGACGTCTTTATCTCTGCAGCAGAGAGAGACGTGTACACCGGCGATGCCCTCAAGATATGCATCGTCACCAAGGACGGAATCAGAGAGGAGATTGTTCCTCTGAGGAAAGACTGATCCAACCAGCTTTTCGTTTCCCCACCAAACTCTGCTTATTGTTATATTCTCCTGACTGCTATTTCCATTGAATGGTTTATTTGGTCACACTGTTGTTTTTACATTCTTTCTGAAAAATAAAATATCAGAATGTTACCTGACAATACTGACTGATAATACTTATTATTGCTTAGAAAAGCATTTTCCTATTAAAGAATGTATGTGTATTTGTTATCCTGTTTGGCACTGCCTTACATTAACTCAGTCACATAGAAAGAATGCTGCTCAGGAATCAGGAGCTTAAATACAGCAGTTTAAAACTTTGATGTTCCCATTATCCATGAAGCAATAACCCTTTCAGTGTCCCCACAAATCCTTAAATTCTTTATTTACTAAACAACTACATTTAGTTATTGATATGTAAGGCCTGGAAATGCTTTAACATGTCTGGGATTGCAAGAGGGCAGTTATTAAATTTGATGTAGACCTGAATAGCTGTTTGTTTAGACTATAGAACGGGTATGTGGCCCTTTAGTTCCTCTCTAGTGGCTCCCTGGCTTTCTCTAAAAATGGAAGTTATAAAATATGTCTAACAATTTCACATAGTCGTTAAGCTTCAAGCTGTCCCAACACATTAACAGTTTGTGAAAACAACAATACAGCATATACAGAGTATGGCGAGTATGCCATATGCCTGAGGCTAATAAAGATAGAGAGGTTTAAATTGATTACTTTAAAATGGTTCCGACATATGTGCGGCCCCAGACAGATTTATTTTCATTTCTGGTCAAGAAAATGGCCCTTTTAAGAGGAAAGGTTGCCGACCCCTGATATAGAAGGACATTTTGTGGGTTTTTCAATACCATGAAATTCATGCTTTAAAATGTGCAGATACCCTGCTCTTACATGACGATAAATGCTACACGTATCAATGTAATTCTGTCCACAGTGTAGACTTAGGTCTTATTCATAATATTGGTTCTTACATTCCCTCAACAATGGGGATGTTTAGGGCTGTCTGGCTTTGTAATGAGTTGTCAGAAATAATATGCTAGCATTACAGATGGGATTGATATTCCAAAATCATTTCTCATACAGATTATCATTTGTTATTTTTTTGAGACGAGGAAGAATATTCTTAACATAGGTGGGACTAGCTTTAGTAAGCCTGTCACCAGTGGATCTCGACCAGAGCCGGACAGTAACGGAGGACATTTACTTGAGTACAGTACTTGAGTACAATTTTGAGGGATCTGTACTTTACTCGAGTATCATTTTTGGGGAGTACTCATGACTTTACTCAAGTACATTTGAGAGGCAAATATTGTACTCTTTACTCCACTACATTTCTATCCATAACTGTGAGTACCCGTTACTTCTTCTAAAAAAAAAGGAAAAAAGAAAAATCATGGAAACCCTCAATTTGTTGTTTCCCTCTCAAACGTGATTGGATTGTGCAGGCGCCACTGATTGGGACAGCCTATCAGCAATAACCTTCAGCTTTCCGCCAAAGTCAACTCCACGGTCAGATTTAGATAAGAGATGAAACCATGGACGAAACAATGGATGAAGACGCAGCAGGTCCATCCCGGGAATGTGCCAACCTGTGGCCCCACCTCGCCAGACTATTTCAATTTTCTGAACTTTCAATTCCTTTTACATTCTCCAAGGTATTAACATTAACATTTTTCATAACTCCATGTAGGACGTTTCTGTACATAAATGTAAGCACTGTGGCAGTAGTAATGCAATATTTAGAGAATGTAGGCTACTCTTGTACTCTTAATACTCAAGTACTTTTAAAAACAAGTACTTCAGTACTTTTACTTAAGTAGACATCTGACTTAGCAAAGGGTATCTGTACTTTTACTCAAGTAATGAAGCTGTGTACTCTGTCCGCCTCTGATCTCGACCAGCACTGTGTTGTGAGGTGTGCTGTGGATTTTTGAGGAAGACAACGCATGAATAAATGCATGAATGACAGCATGAAAAGCTCATCAACATCATGTTGGTATGTGCCATACATCAGTGTGCTTTGATGTTTTGGTCTGGTTTAACCTTTTAGTACACTACGCTGTGTTTGGGAAATAGGCTCCTGCTGGATTTTCATGTGAAAATTGTTTTTTTTTGTTTTTATCTGTATGTTTTAAAATAAGCGATTATATCTAGTCCGAAAAGTGATTTTCACATTTTCTTCTAATTCTACTTTTTGCATACAAAACCCCCAGATAATGTAGAATGGTTGTTGGTTCTAAAACAATATGCATAGTTTTCAAACTCTGAGTGTCTAAAAAGTGTAAAAACACCTCCTCCCTTGTTGCCTATGTCAAAAAACGATTTCTTGATCTTTACTTTTCTTGATGCTTTCCTTGACCTGCCACGTCATTCTATTGTCTATACCTTAAGAGAAATTTGTCTCAGAAATAATCTGATAGTACAGGGAACACAGTACACCACTAGGTGTCATAGGCATGGGTAGTTAAGTTAACCTGACTCTCGCCAGATGAATTTCGTTCCGCCTAGCTCCACTCATCCATCTGGGATAGATCCATTGGAGTGGTGTTTCAGAAGGCTGGGCCTTATCAAAAATTCTTGCATATGATTGGATAAGCCACTTGTCCGTCATCTATTGACGTGCTACTGCAACCACTCACATCGAAGCAAACCCGTGACGCTGAGAACAGTCTCACAGTCGCTTCTACACTACCTACGTCACATATATGAAACTCCCGCCCTGTGTCCTGATTGGCTCTACCATAAAATCTGGTGCCGAAATCACTCTCAACGGAAGCGATCCCAGATGGATATGAGTGGAGTTAGGCGGAGCTAGGCGGAGCTAGGCGGAACGAAATTCATCTGGCGAGAGTCAGGTTATAGTTAAGTAGCAGTAGGCAAAATTAACAAACAAAAGAATATAAGTTACAAACAAACAAACAGACATACCACGGATGGCCCTCTCACAGCCTGAACTAATACAAAAAAACAAATAACTCAGGTGAAAACATTGGTCAGACACTAAACCGTGTGCATTGGTCTCTTTAAAAGCAACAGGTTATCAACAGCCAACAGGCAGGGCGTGCGAGAGAAGCAATGAAGTCTTAGAATAAAAAATAAAGCCATGTTCTTCCAACAACAAAACCACAAGCAATGCGCCAAACAATTCAAATAACCGGCACCACCCAGAGAGGAAGCTATATGATCACCACCCACGGGTGGGCGTGGGCGTGTGCGCCAGCGCTGCAGTTCAGCCTTTCCACATACACCTCTGGCTTTAAAGTTCACCGTCTACTGCCAAGTCCTGAAGGGGACGGGGGAAACATTTACTTCTGCTACACTGGCAGAGAACTCATGTGGGAGGTGGAAGGGGTTTGAATGCTGTCCGGCAGTATTATGAGTGGAATGTCGGACTCCTCCAGGGGGCGCACGATTGGAAAATCTTCACCTATGCTGGCTAGTGCAAGGAAACCAGAATTGTTTGTGTAGACTGATGGTGAACTGCCAACTGTAGTCAACTGTAAAACTAATCAACTTCATTTTTACGGTTTGTGAAGGGTGCAGCCCCGTTCTTTATTTGGCTAACGCAGGTACAAATAATCTCCTTTACTTTCTTTGGTTGTAGGATAGTCCGCGATTCACATTAGTTTTGGCTACCACCGCAAGTGCATAGGCTACTAAACACTAGGCCTACCCAAGTTCTAGGCTATTCCATCACATTTATAATATTGCTATAATACCTTCGTTAGTAACAGTCAATACTTTTGCCTGCATCAAATTGCGCATTCGCATTTAGTGTGCATCTACCATAGGCTTAACATGAGTTCTAAGCGTCTTTGTATGCTCATATCTGACTTCACTAGACTATGCACAAATTAATTTAAACTTACACCCCACTTCCATCTTCTGACTAGTTCTCTCGCGTCACTGACAGTAGCTAGAATGCATCAAGAAAACACAGGGAAAACACTGTTCAGTCCACCAAGTCATGATAAGCTATTGGCGCTGCGCAGCACCAGTTGTGATATTTATCCTACTGAGTGTAATCGTAGGTAATGTCATGTATGAAAACTAGTATTGTTAGGCAATACTATAAGTATCAAGTCCAGGGCAGCTGAGGTGTGGCGATGACATCATCAATACGCAAATATGCGCGGTTTCGCCGTCCAAATGAACTCGCAAGGGCTACGGTTTCAGATTTTTCCACCCTGGGACCAGGTTTCAAAAAAGTGCGGTTTCGGGCAGTGCGTTTAGAGGATTCGTTTGGACGATCAGCCAAGATGATGCAAAACCTGTGCGTTTAACCCAAAAAGCGTCTCCGTGTGGACGGGGCCTAGGACTACCCTCAACAGGTCTCCAACTGCAGTTGTTACGGAGGCCGATACCCCCATGAGGCTGTGGAGCAGCCAGTGCTGATGGGCTGGATGAATCTTGACCGGTGGGAACAGGTTTAAGCTCGGAGCGATGCATGGTCTTCCCCATACGGCCTGATCTTATAGTGTGTGCCAATTCCATCCAGACCATAGACTGTATATATGATCCAGACACTCCACAATTTCATACTTGGTGGACGCCCATGTATCCTGGATTTTGTGGCGACCGTGAAAAGGGTTCTTGCAAAAGAGTGTACATGTACATTTAGCAGACACTTCTTGACTTCTATGACTTACATATGTCAGCTATATTACAAGGGATCACATAGTCCCCGGAGCAACAGGGGGATAAGTGCCTTGCTCAAGGGCATAACAGTGGAAGCAAGCCGGAAATTGAAACCAACAACTTTCAGGATACTGCACGCTAGCCCAGCTCCTTAACCACTACACTACCACCGCCCACTAGAAAAAGACTAGAGTGCCAGGAGGTAATATGGGTATGGTGTCAGGACCACCATGCCTACGATAAGCCGCAGCCTCTTCGAAGTGTCTCCTAGCACTAGCATAGACAGAAGTCAGGTACTCTTGATGTTGCACCACCCAATAAGTCGGTCGACTGTCCCTGTGGTCACCTCCAGTATTTCCAAGTAGGTGGTCGACTGGTAACTGTGGCTTCTGACCGAACATCAGCTCGTATGGGGAGTGCTGTGTGGACTGGTGCACGGTGGTATTATAGGCCAACAGGAGCTGAGGGAGCAACTGGGGCCATTTACTCTTCTTTTCAGGGGGTAAGGTCCTGAGCAAGTCATGAAGTGTCCTGTTGAAACGTTCACATTGACTGTTCCCCTCTGGATGATAAGCGGTGGTTCTACTCTTTGTTATGCTGTCACACAGGTGCTTCAAAAGCTCCCCCTCAAAGCTGCGCCCCAGATCGGAGTGGATTCTCCTTGGCACGCCATACACATAGAACCATCTCTCAGTTAGAATCTTAGTTACGGTGAAAGCTCTCTGATCAGGGGTGGGAAAGGCCTGGGTAAACTTTGAAAAAACATCTGTGACTACCATTCTCTTGTCCTGTGTTAGCCCAATCCAGGAGAGTAAAGTCAATGGTGATTATCACCAAAGGCTTATGGTGGCTAACAGATTTCGCAAGAAGGTTCTGGCTTGGGTTGTCTTGCTTTAGCAACCACAGTGCTCACATTCAGAACACCACTTTTGCACCTCATGCCACATCTGGGGCCAGTAGCACCTCTGCCGTATCAGATCTGTGGTCCTGTCCACCCCCAGATGGCCATGGTTGTTGTGTAGCCTCGTGAGCACTTCACAGTGCTCACACTCAGAACACCACTTTTGCACCTCATGCCACATCTGGGGCCAGTAGCACCTCTGCCGTATCAGATCTGTGGTCCTGTCCACCCCCAGATGGCCATGGTTGTTGTGTAGCCTAGTGAGCACTTCCACTCGCAACACCTTGGGCAGTAAAAGCTGCAGCACTGGATCCCTGGAAGGAGAAGCCCGGATCACTCAGTACAAGGTCCCATCCACTTCCTGTATCGGGGACCACTGCTTTATCAGCTGCTGGACTTCCTTTGGTTCGCTCCTCCTGTAACAGGTAGGTGGTCGGTTGTCCCTGTTGCCAAAACCACAGAAATCTGGAAATACAGGGATTAGTCCCTTGCAGGACTTTCAGGTCTCTTTTGGTTCGACCAGGGATGGTGTCCACCATACAAGATTCTGTCACCCAAGAGTCTTGGATAGGTGCACTTGAGGCTTGCATGTTGGCTATAAGTGGGGCTTGTGGGAAGCCTAGAAAGGGCATTGGCATTGCGATTAGCTGTCCCAGGATGATATTTGATGTTGTAATCAAAGAAGGCAAGCTGAGAAACCCAGTACTGTTCCAGAGCAGCCAATTTCGCTGACTGCAGGTATTGGAGGGGATTGTTGTCAGTGTACACGGTGGACTTGTTGCCCGGGAGATATTCACAATTTTTTTCCGTGATTGCCCACTTGACTGCAAGGAGTTTGAGTTTCATGGCACTATAATTTGACAAGTTCCTCTCACTTGGCCGCAAGCCCCGGCTAGCAAAGGCTATTGGTCGCCGTAACCCATCCTTCTCCTGTGACAGAACTGCCCCCAATCCTGCATGGCTTGCATCCATTTCTAAGATAAAGGGACAACTGAAATCAGCATAACCGAGGCTCTGAATCCACAAAAAGTTCTGAAGGCAAACCTGAACCTGATTCAATGTTAACTATCCAATATTCAGATGTCTGTAATTTAAATGTATGCAAATTAGTGCATAATTAGTGAGATATTGTTAAATTACATCCATAAACATATATTTTCAGAAAGGCTAATGCATAAAAATATTGTCTCAACATAAATAATCAACTAATATCAAGGAGTTATTTGATTACTTATTCTAAGTGTGAAAATGGATTGTGAAAATTTGAAGACAAAAATAAATCTTGTTCTTAGACTATAGCAAAATATGCACCAAAAAAAAATTCACAGGAAAATCCAGCGGGATTACACAAGACACCGTATGTGTTTCTCAGCTCCTAAAAGGTTGTGAACCTCTGCTCTCAAACTTCTTGGGCTTTTTGGCGCCCCTAGCTGTCATCGGAAGTCCTTAACTCCTTATAACAGAACAAGAGGAAGCTCGTGTTTTGCGCGCAAGAGATTTGTGAGACTTCTTGGCGTTATGCTAACATAGTCTGGGATTTTACACGAAAGGTTGGACAGCAGGTGAACATTTACCAGTGTTTATTATTCTTATTGCCTGTATTTATTATCTGAATAATGCACAAAGACAATGTTGTAGAAAAAGTGCAAGTTACTGCCACTTAGCTGCATAGCTAACTTAGTAACGCAGGGTTAGCAAACTAGCCTTGCATGCTCATGAAGCTAAGTTAACGTTACTACTAACGTTATATAGGTAGATACATTTAGCCGGTGGTTAACATAGTCTTGGTTTAATTGTCTGTTTTTTTTATCTGAAAGACACGAACACCGCCAGTGCATAAATACCCTTACATTAGCTGTCCTCGTTAACGTGGCATGTAATGTTAGCCAGTCTCCCGAATTACTTTTTGTAGATAGACAACACGTAACGTTAACGTTAACGTTTTCAAGTAAACGGTCTTACAACGTTTGTTCAGCTGTTTTTGAATTCGGGCAACTGCAGCACCGCGTAACGTTAATGTTTGGTTCATACAGTCGCTGATTGTTTGTCTGTTAACCTTATTCCTAATCCGCTATCAAACTTAGCTATAAGGTTACTCATCTTCTCCTACTATGATAAAGTATGTGCTGTGCTTCTTTAGTTACAGCTGGCATGACTGACAGTGTATGGGCTTGGAGGCTTGCTGACATGTCCTTAGAAAAACATTAATGTTCCACCAGAAACATTAGCAAATGCTACAGACTGATCATCTAATCTCTTTCACCCTGCGTCACTTACACATGATGAACACGTGGGTCATGTATATTATACATGTGTTGTGTTTATTTAACAGGTTTCCATGTGAGTGTTTCTGGAAGGAGGGTTGATTGAGTGGAAAGCATTTCTGCCTGGCGTTCGAAACACTAAAGGGGAGTGTGGTGTGACATTGCAACAGGACTTTCCCTGGGCTCATTGGCTGGTGTTGGCTTCTGTTTGAAGAGCAATGGAGCAGAACAACAGTTTGCCCCCTTTCCCCCAAGGACTTGCGTCCCCCCAGGTGAACTACTGTAATGCATTGCAAAGTAATACTTGGGTAATGCTTGTGATTGCTTAAATCCCTACACGAGGAGCCAGAAAGCCTTTACAATTTACAGTGTAAGAGCAGAGCACAAAAGTACTTGGCAGAAGTGAGACTCAAGCAATTATTGTGATTGTTACTTATGGTCCTTTTCTTTTCTCTTCACCCAGAGTGTAATGACGCCTGGTCCTCCAATCTTCAGTCCCATGATGCCTTATGGCACTGGGCTGACTCCGCAGCCTGTGCAGAACACCAACAGTCTGTCTGCACTGGAGGAGCATCAGAGGCTGCAGCAGCAGCAACAGCAGCAGGCCTCGGCACAACAAGGGGGGGTTGCAGGCACATCCGGACAGACCCCCCAACTTTATCACTCCCAGGCCATCACCACGACAACGGCACTGCCTGGCAACACGCCACTCTACACCACCACCCCTCTCACGCCCATGACCCCCATCACCCCTGCAACACCTGCATCAGAAAGTTCTGGAATTGTCCCCCAGCTTCAGTGAGTTATGAGTTGAAATTTACTAGTTCAATCTTAATTTTGCCAAATTATTATTATTCTATTAATCATTATGTGGTTACGTTGGTTATTTTATTGATTTTTGGTTACGACCTAATTCCCATATTGGACTGTGATTTCCAGTCTGGATTTGCATCCTTTAACCCTTTAACTTTGCTTCCTCCCCCCCCCCCAGAAATATTGTATCCACAGTTAACTTGGGATGCAAATTAGACTTGAAAACGATAGCGTTGCGGGCCAGAAATGCTGAATACAACCCAAAGGTAAGACTTACCAGATTTGTGTAAATATGTACTACCTGACCAAGTTTAGACTGTCTTTACTAGTTGCGTGCATCTCTCCTTTGTTAGATAATCTGTAAGATACATATCTTAATGCAAGATCTACAATAGGATTCAGGGATGATTGATATTAATATAGAATGATTCATTGTTATCATTTGATATGATGTGATGGGGCTGTGGCCTTACTGATAGTCTACACAAGCTAGGCGAATGCACCCAGCTCTACAGGGAGAGTTTGGCGCCTACTTGCCTAGCAAAATGTGTTGTCATTCTTTTTTCATTGTGTTTTTGATAGGTGTGCAGTGTCTGTGTAGCTTGCGTAGACTATGGGAAGGCACTTCAACCAGCCCTAACAATTATTTTGTGTAGATATTTATTTTCAATTCTGAATTAAAATAAGCTGATTTTATAAGTATCAGATAGTGTATGTTTCACAAGATACTGAGGACCTAATAATACAACATCTGTCAACTTAATTTGTGTCACACTTCTTTGAGCAAAAGCCAATTAAAACAGACAGTCTGGGTGAGCGGCATAGACTGCAGTGTTTCCCACAGAATTGAATTATATTTGTGGTGGTAGGTTTGCAGAATTAACTTGAATTTAACAGTTTTTAACAAATTAGCACAGCGTGGTTATGATGCTAACCAGATTTAAGCACAATTTAGCACAACCTGGAAAATCATTGTGTGGTGGTCAATGTTGATATTGTGGTGGGCCGCCACAAATAAGTCAATGTATGTGGAACACTGGATTGAATGACATCACTTTTTACCATGCTTGTGTTTAACATTTTGATTTTGCAACTAGTTTGCTATGACTATTGTAGTTCACACTTCTACCCTAATTGAAAACTATACCAGATGCTGTGCGATGCATCACTTTGAAAGTAGCATTATATGTAACGCTGCAGCTTTGCTTATACTAAAAGCAGCAGCAACCGATTTGTAACTTTAAAGTCGTCCATCAGCCAATTCATGGTGCATTTAAACCGATTCCAGGGGTCCCCTGGTACACTCGCATCTTTCACGTTCAAATCTGTGTCCAATACGTATCAGTGAATCTTTACACCCCTAGTATTTACACACAACTAATTTTTGTGGTCCTGTATTCCAGCGTTTTGCTGCAGTCATCATGAGAATACGGGAGCCCAGAACGACTGCCCTCATCTTCAGCTCAGGAAAAATGGTGTGCACAGGAGCCAAAAGGTAAACACATTTGTCATTAGGATTTGCACTGCAGTATCTTCAAACACCCAAATGCATAATAGAATAACTGGTAAATAATGGAAATTATTAAAACCTATATGATCAGTATTCATCTGTTCATTGGTGTAAATAAAGAATTTAAGACCTCACATTCCAAGTGACTACCACACAATGAGGTTTGAGGAAAATCTGTATTTTGCCTCTTGACCTTTGGCATGTTTGTATGTCAGCATAGTATTTATATAATAATAGTTAGTCTTCACTTTCTTTTCTAAATTTTATGAAATTATTTTTAGATGTGGTCAGCACAGCCTTCAAAGTTCATGTCTTTTTAGGTCTCCAAAGTTTAGAACTTTTTGAGAGGCCAACCAAAATGGATGTCTTGTTTGTTTCCGCCTCACAGTGAAGAGCAATCACGCCTTGCAGCCAGAAAATACGCTAGAGTAGTGCAGAAGTTGGGGTTCCCTGCGAAATTCCTCGACTTCAAGATTCAGAACATGGTTGGCAGCTGTGATGTTAAGTTCCCCATTAGACTGGAAGGGCTGGTACTCACCCACCAGCAGTTCAGCAGGTAGGTCTGATTAAGCCACTTTGGCAAGTGTGGTAAAATAAATTAAAAGTAGTGTTTTCTATCCTGGCAAATGTTAGGTATTTGAGCTCTACAGACAATGTCTTCATAGCTAGAATTGTGTGAAGCTAAGTGTAAGGTGCTTAATTTATAGAGTCATGTCGGTGTATGAGCACCATATTTTTCACAAATACTCAGGGCAGAATGTGAGGAGCCTTTTGCTGAATTTCACAAAGTGAATTGTGGAATTGTGCCTTTAAATGTTGTCATTCAGAATGAGACGACCTAAAACCAGTCATTGCAATTAATGTCAGTGATGCATTTCAGATGAGCACATTTAATGGTTTTATAATTAAAGAAACCTTGGTTTTATAGTTAAAAAGTTATTTGTCAGTGTTAAATTATGAACCTTTTCTGCTCTTTTTCTTTTTTGCCATGTTCAGCTATGAGCCCGAGTTGTTTCCTGGGTTAATCTACAGAATGATCAAGCCTAGAATTGTGCTTCTGATATTCGTATCTGGTAAAGTCGTACTCACAGGTGAGCATTTCCCTTCAAATTATTTATATTTTTGGAATTTGAAAACTGCCCGATCATATCGGCACTCATCTCCTTGTCTCAACTACTCAAATTAATTTGAAATGTCTCTTTTTATTATTTTTTTTATTTTTTCTTTTTTAAAAAGGTGCAAAGGTTAGAGGAGAAATCTATGAAGCATTTGAAAACATCTACCCCATCTTGAAAGGATTTAGGAAAACAACATAAGGATTCTGCACAATGGGATCTTTTGATTCATTTATGCTGTGATCGAATACTTTTGGACATTTTTGTATTAGGCCTGTACAGTTGCATTGATATGTATGAATGTAAGTATGTTTGTGTATATATATACATCTAGGGCTCCCTCAAGTCACCATACAGGTGTGGCAAAACCAGAGGAGAAATTTGCTTGAACTGATTCATTTGCCTTTTAATGGCTTTTTAAGATGGTCCTCCAAGCCTGTTCATCAGTCAGTCACATTTTAGGGAAAACATTTTAACATGTTAATTTTAGTCAATTCTGTACCCATTCACACATTCCTTGTTCTGGTTGATGTTTAAAGTGTACATATGGCTGAGTTCTGTTTCTTGGCATATTTGAAGTACTTACAATGTGTGAACCATTTGAAAATTAGTTAATGGTTTGAATGTGGCTGAATCGGTTTTATGTACTTTTTGAATGGCATCAACCTGTTCTTATAATGGTGGTACAAGAATTGTCTCCTGATTCTAGTCTTTGTAAGAAAAGCTGTTCTGAATGGGGGTGGGGGAGTTGTGGTGGCCAGACAGGCCTTTTTGTTTTATTCTTTTATTTAATTTATGTTTTTTAGTATATGTAATCCATGTTTTTTTTGTTTTTTTTAAAATGAATGAAATGTCACAGTTCTGTCATTTCTTTGTGCATTTTATCATGAGCCACATTGTTTCATGGCTTGGTTTTCCATCTTGCCCCTTTTCAAAAAGCACTCTTCTGTGATCACTTCTAGTTTTGCCCTGTTCATCAGTTCTATTGTGGGCAAAAATAAATCCTTAACTTACCAAAGCTCTTGTCCAGTTGGCTCTCCATCAAGATTTTCTTCACATAATCATCTGATCTTAATGTCTATGTAGACCTTTCAAATTACATAGCTAATTCAGAAAGTTTAATGTTGCACTTAATAGACTTCTGATGGTTAAGAAGTTTAAGTGAAGGGAATATTGAACTCCATTGAGGAACTCCATACACATCATAAAGTGAAATGAAATTGAAAAAGTTTGGGAAGGTTCAGACTAATTAGGAAGTTAAACAGTAATCCACCTTTTTTTTTAAGATGGTTTGTATTTAAAATGTATTTCTTTTCTTTGATGCTAAAACAAAAATCAAGCTCAGCATTGGCTTGGCATAAAACGTAGATGCTATTAACACCAAAAAACCTGTACCTGAGAGTAATAGTGTTTATTTACATTCGGGTGTAGCATAGCAAAGACAAACACATGGTCTTAGTGCTGTGGTGAAAAATACAATTTTTACTGGGGCACACAGATACTGTATATTTTAAAAGTAGTGTTTCCATGAGGCCATGATCAAGTCTTGACAGTCGCTGCCAATTCGCCTTATTCACCTGGCGACCAGAACAAGGCTAAAGGGTACACTTGCCATTACACCTAAGTCCAGCAGATGGTGGTGGTAATGCACTCCGTTTGCAAACTGTCAAAAAAAACTTAACTGAAGAAGAAGAACAGGCCAGTGAACCCTTCTTTTCGGTGAGCTTTTTTTGGCAGTTTGCAAACGGAGCGCATAGACCTCTGAAGTTCGCCTACAAAAAAGATCCAAAACGGCCATCTTTGCCCATATAAGGAGATCCGGTTGTTAATTGAAGCTAACTACCTATGGCAAATTGCATTGCAAGTTAGCTCTGGGGTAGCAAAAATCTAAGTGTGCCGCCTTCACTTATCGGAGATCACAGTATCCACTCGAAGGCAGAGGACAAAAGTGTGTTCAGGAAAACGTCTGCATTTCAGACTTTTTCATCCCCACGAGACTTTAACAGGTGCGATTATTCAAAATCCCCATGTTATTTTCCCATAGGAAAAATCGCCAGATACCGGATGTCAAAGATGGCAGCTTTTTTGTAGGCGAACTTCAGAGGTCTATTGCCACCACCATGTGTTTGCCACATTCTGACCTCTTCATCAACCTCAGCTGGTGCAATCAGTTGAATGTAGACCAAATGGATTTGTAGAAAAAATGCTTACAGCACCAAGTGATCTCCCATCCACTAAGCAGGCCCAATGCTGTTTAGCTTCCAAGATCAGACGAGAAGTTTTTGTTTTATTTGTCTTTTTTATTAATCAATATTTCTGAAATGTACAACACATTTGCCAAGTTTTCCACTTGTTTACATTCACATTTCTTTCAATATTTCATATCGTGTTTTTGCACAATTTAAATAGTCACAATATATTTCAATGTAATAAAAAAAAAATCTAAATCCACAAATACATATTACAATGAATAGTGTAATTTACCATGTAATACAATAATATAACTAGAAAATGTAATTTCAATGAAATTACCAGTGCATGAAAATATAAACATACTGTATATTAACATAAAATGCCAAACAAACTTTTATTTGGAAACAGTTGGCAGGAGTCATAGTTGATAACAACTGACAGTTGAAATGGCTGAACAGTTAAATGAGTAGTTTAAATAGTTCAATTATTTAATAGTGAATTATTGTAGTGAGGACATGTATTTTGAAACAGTTGTGGGCAGAGGAAATAGTAGTCTTAAGAGAGCCAGATTGTATGCTTAAAGCCTGAGACAGAGTATATAGTTTAAAAGTTGAATGTAGATAGTGTAATGGATGTTGATAGACAGAACGATGAATGGATGTTGATAGGCAGATTGTTTAATGGATGTTAATATATAGTTTAATGGGTGGATGAGTGAATGGTTTGAAGAGGATGAATGGATAGAAAGTTGGATGGATTGTGCCTTATATCCTTGTAGAATGGAGAGACACAGAGAGAGTTGGCCTAGTTAAGCAGAAAGCAGTTGATACAGGTGCAATCAGTTTAACTGGCCCTTTGATGGGTAGTAGTGAGCAGCTGGAAGTTGATACAGGTGCAAATCAAGTTAGTCCATTGTGATGTCATAGTGCTAATGCAAAGTCTATGGGGAAAAATAAGCTTGTTTTTTATTAATATCTCAAAAAGTATAAAGTTTACAAAAGTGAAAAATACATTCCCCATGTGTCCTTTTCAAGGCCTACGTTACAAAGTTTGAACGAAGTTTCTACGTTAAACGGTTAAAGCTGAATTAGACACAGAAATTTGGTGGGAAGAAGAAGAAGAAGAAGACTTCGGATAACAGAACAGTGCATTTTCATGCACTGTAATAAATAGTGGTGACAGTAGTGACTAAAGAAGGTCCACCTGTTTTCTTGCCTAGCGTTCATGGGCTTCGGAAAAACCTTTCTCCGAGTGAAAACATCATCATTCCGCGTCATTCACGTCACGTAATGTGTGAGTCAGA
Source organism: Alosa pseudoharengus (assembly GCF_046254945.1). Lineage (NCBI taxonomy): Eukaryota > Metazoa > Chordata > Actinopteri > Clupeiformes > Clupeidae > Alosa > Alosa pseudoharengus. Next base: position 11,402,062 of record NW_027468620.1, on the reverse strand, counting down.
GGTCGGAAACTGGGGCTAGATTTTGCTAACAGAGATGCCCAGTTTCATGTCCAACAGTTTTAATGTGAACTTGGGAATTTGCCGTTTCCGTCACTTGAAAGCTGCATATCTTTCTTTCACGAGGGTCTTACACTATATTTTAAGCAAATACTGTTGTTTGTTTAGGATTAGTGAGTGTATGTTTTAACCTTTGTTGTGGCATCCGTGTTTGTCACACATTCCAACGGCAAAGCACATGAACACTTGCTGTCGGAAAAACAAAGTAGCCATGGGGGCGGTACTTGTCATTCCGAAGTGCCCTGAATGCACCATCAGATCCTGGTGAACTCCTACCACTGCACCATCGCGAGCATCCTCACCAACTGTTACAGTATGGTACGGCAACTGCTCTGCCTCTGACCGGAAAGCACTGTAGAGGGTGGTGAAAACTACCCAACGCATCACCGGTTCCTCACTCCCTACAGGCGCACAGCATCATCGAAGACTGTTCTCACCCCAACCACAGACTATTCACCCTACTCCCCTCTGGGAGGTGTTACAGGTCTCTCCTCTCCCGGACCAGCAGGTTGAGAGGAAGCTTCCTCCCTGCGGCTGTCACCCTATTAAACACTAACTCTGCACCTCGGTGATGCCGTGTCAAATTTTAAACAAAGAGAAAAGACAAAGAGGCCACTTCCTTAGGAAACTTCACGTTTATGAAGATAGTGCCATCAGAAATTGCCGTGCCCGGCGGGTTGAACCGCCACCTCAGCGGGAGGATGGGCTCTACTGCCCACTTTACTAGCTTATCCAGCACCTCCCCATCAATTGTGTATAGGGACAGGCGGAGAAACGAGACCATTTCTGTTTTAAAAAGTTTTTTTCCCCCACAAATTCACAAAAAGTTCACAAATTTACAACATATCACATATAACACAAAATCACAGCACAAAAGTGGACATCACTGTATAGACAGGGAGACCAGAGGCCTATTGCACAAAACTAGGATAAGGGATTAAGCCGGGATATATTGGTTATCCTGGCTCAATTTATCTGTGATCCAGTTGCACAAAAGCGGGATAGGGGGCAGCAGGATATGTTATGGTATAAGTTACCATGGCGATTTATTCTGTGGAGCTAGCCTGCTCCAGACCAGGCTAAGTTCCAGGATCTATTTAATCTCATCCCTTATCTCAGTCAGCAGTCACCACAAACGGAAACCAATAGTTATTCCACTGCCCACTACACATTGTTATCACATATACCTAGACCCACTGTCATTATTTAAACTTTTTTGATCAATAATTAACTTTTACATACTCGGCATTCCCGACCTGTAATGCGACAATGTGACGTCACAGGAGTGCCTAACCATTTCGCACGTGGTGGTCGCGTAACTAGTTGCAATATTCTCCTAAACAGAGGTGTTGCTGTTTGTTGCTGTTGTGAAAAGGCTATCGCTACCTACTTCACACCGTAGAAGAAGCAATGAAGCCACTCTAGTTGCCATGGTGAATCAGTGAATCTGTGATTGGTGGCGGGGTCTATTTGAGGGAGCCAGGGGGTCAAGAGCGTGCAGATTAGCTTCGGCATGTTAGCATACGCCATTTTCAAATATGGCGCTGCATGGAGCATTTGGAACCAGCTCCATGCACGAAAATCCATGTTGGGCACGAGCTCTCATGCGCGTACATGTTGGTGGGCGGGTACCTATCCGGCGGCTACAGCCAAACGTTATTCAGTGCGTATTTCTTGAGGATCCTATGAGAAGACGTGCATATTATGGTTGTTTATCCATCATATGACAAATAAACAAATAAAGAAAATTGTATTGATCTTGTTTCGTTGTTGTTTGTCCCGAACAAACGTAGCCTAAACATGATTAAAGACAATAAATTACACAACAGCGGCATAAAGACCTTGTCTCGTTACACCATGGGTCTCCAACACGTTGCTCTCAACCTATAGCCGCCCCCTTTGGAGCTTGCCAGAGGCTGAAGCACTAGGCTACTACATTTAAACACAATATTGCCGCGAGGCATTCCAGCCTACGAATTTAATAAAAAGTAAACCATGCATAATTAAAAAAAACTCAATTTAGGCTACTTCGCTATGCAATAAGGATTCCATTAGAGCACAGTGCACGTTCAATGAATGAAAAAGGCCTTGTCTCACACTTTTTCAACTACACGAAACTTTACAGTGATCATCAAATACCCTCTAGATTTAAATGCCCATCAGCCTCAACATTTAACTATATAATACAAGTCAAAAAGTAAATTAAATCCCATACCAAAACCGAAAATCGTCTGCGTTTGATAGCTGGTATGCCGCTCCAAACAAAACGCATGTCTCACAATAACGTACAATGTAAGAAATAAAGGTCTGCCTCGAATAAGCATACCTCAAATAAATACCTGTGCTTTGCAGCCTAAGTAAATAGCAGACCCTGGACATAATTTAGGATTTACGGAAATGCAATCATACGATGTTGGACGCCTGGCGATGCTCTGGCCGTCTACTGTGCCTCTGACACCGCTGCCTCATTTGGATGGTAACTCCACAGGTGAGCGCGAAGATTGGACGTCGTGGATGCGTAAGTAAACTGTTCTTTGCTGAGTCCGCAGACAACATTCTCTTTAACCGTTACTTTACCATCTGCGGTGTACAACTCAAAGTAAAGACACCACATTTTAGATGAGTTGGGGACGTAATTGTCCGCTCAGGCTGACCGTTCTGTGCGTTATCTTCAATACTATCTTCAATAATATTGAATATCTTCAATATAATTTTCAAAACAGGGTGGCTATTGAGGGCTCTGGCTTCAGTCATTATTGTGGCTACTAGCTATTATTGGCTTGATTTGGTCATGGGCCAACGCTAGAATACGTTTAGAGCACCCGCTATGAGATGGCAAACAATAAAATAAAAAACAAACTTTTTACAAACTGTAAAAATGCGCTACACTTGGCACTAAAAACCGAATAGTTTATTTATAGTTCGACTACGGATATTTCACATCAAGTTCGAATGCATATTTGCAGCAGGACAGCAAGCAGACCGCTCTTAGTTAGAGCCGCTGTGTTATCCAATGAAATTAAGTTGCGCTTCAGGGCGACTCCACTCGGACTCCATGCGCGTTCCCGAGCAACTTTTTCTTCTTCTTGTTACGTGGCAAGCAAAGTATGTGCATTATCGCCACCCTCTTACTGGAGGACAACTCTCTTTTTACAGAATATCCAATAAAAATCGACGTGGTTCATGCGTCATTTCCAGCTTTAGAACTTGGCGCATGCTCAGAGCCGACTGGCGCTGGATCTGAGCCCCAGTGTTCAATATGGCGTTGACTATGAATTGGCCGGATTTACTAGCCTAGCCTCCACCATTCATTTGTATGGAGGGCGGGACTTAGTCACTCTCTCCAGTTATATATAATACCTCCATGGAGGGAGCCGTGAGCGCGCACTTATCCAGGATAGGTTTCACCTGGCTTGATGAATCCGTGTCTGCTCATCCTGGCTTGCTCGTTGTGCAACCAATTAAGCCTGTACGCTCTTGTTTTGGATTCATTGAGCGCAGCTCAGTAACTTATCCCGGATGTCTTAATTCAGCTTTTGTGCAACAGGCCCCTGGGGCCCGTTGCTCAAAACTAGGATAAGGGATTGAGCCGGGATATCTTGGTTATCCTGGCTCAATTTATCCGTGATCCGGTTGCACAAAAGCGGGATAGGGGGCAGTAGAATATGTTATGGTATAAGTTACAATGGAGATTTATTCTGTGGTGCTAGCCTGCTCCAGACCAGGCTAAATTCCAGGATCAATTTAATCTCATCCCTTATCTCAGTCAGCAGTCACCAAAAACGGGAACCAATAGTTATTCCACTGCCCACAACACATTGTTGTTATGACCCACTGTCATTATTTAAACGTTTGTGATCATTAATTTCAATCATTTTGGATAAATGATGATTTTAGATAATGTTGCAATCATTAGATAATTTACAGTTTCCCATAGACTATAAGGCTATAAATAAAATGACGGAATATTAGGGCCACAGAGAAAAAGAAAATTCACAGACTTCGAGAATAAAGTCATAATATTGTAACCCATTGTTTTAGAGGAAGACAGTTATTAAAATGAGGGCTGTGGAGCATTTAGTGGAATTGTACTTCAGTATAGGTTTCACAAACAAGGACATAATTAATCTTTTGGCACATCAGCATCACATTGTCATAAGTCTCAGGACTGTAAAAAGAATATTGGGGGCAGCCGTGGCCTACTGGTTAGCGCTTCGGACTTGTTAACGGAGGGTTGCCAGTTCGAACCCCGACCAGTAGGCACGGCTGAAGTGCCCTTGAGCAAAGCACCTAACCCCTCACTGCTCCCCGAGCGCCGCTGTTGCAGGCAGCTCACTGTGCTGGGATTAGTGTGTGCTTCTGTTAACTGTGTGCTGAGTGTGTTTCACTAATTCACGGATTGGGATAAATGCAGAGACCAAATTTCCCTCACGGGATCAAAAGAGTATATATACTTATACTTATATGCAAGAAAATGCATCTTTTCTGCAGAAAGAACCACTCATAAATGTATGACTTTTTCTTTCTTCCTCAGTGTGGCCCTAATACTCTGTCGTATAAAATACACATCCCATAAATATAAATACATCAAAGTGTAACATTATGTTCCTTTATTGAATAAGGATAAAACAATACAGGTAAACCATCAGCTCCTTTCAAAACTGAAGTCACACAGTGACTCTACAAGATGGAAAGCACAAAGCATAGTATACAACACAAGGATAGATACACATTCAAAGGTCTGTATATAATATATCCTGCATGTCTGCACAAATAAATGCAGAACAAATCCATACACATCAAATTAACAGATGAATGATGCAGTAGCCTCCCTGCAAGCTTGTATACACACAGTATACAGCACAAACATCATAAGAGGCCAAATTTAAATTCAATAAAAAAAAACTTGGGTCCTTTGAAAGGCACTATATAAATTAAAGTTGTCATTATTATTATTACTATTATTATTATTATTAGCTCATCTATTTATCAAAGAGTTATACAGTCTGATGGAGTTACATTTACACAATTTTACTCATATCTGCAGTCCATTTCAATTAAAAATTCAACTGATTCATAGTAGGCCTACAACTGCGTTTTTGGAGATGTGAATGAACTATTTGGATTGTAATTGTGATGTTTCAGCTGAGCGGTATGTAATTGTGCACTTACGCATTCAGGCGGTCAGCAATACTTTGCCACGCTTTTTCTCTTTGCTTTATCACTGTGGCGATGTCGCCCTTTCTTTTTAATTATGTGTTTTAACTCCTCGTATTCATGGGGATTTGTGCCTCTGGCGTGGAAAAGTAAGCCTCATCATGCCATGGTGAATCAGTGAATCTGTGATTGGTGGCGGGGTCTATTTGAGGGAGCCATGAGCACGCACTTATCCAGGATTGATTTTGCCTGGCTTGATGAATCCGTGTCTGCTCATCCTGGCTTGGTCTTTGTGCAACCAATTAAGCCTGGACACTCTTGTTTGGGATTCATTGAGCTCAGCTAAGTCACTTATCCTGGATGTCTTAATCTTACTTTTGTGCAACGGGCCCCTGACCCTAAACATACAGCCTCACCTTCGGTACCCACAATATTACCATTAACATTTGTCCCCTAAACTAAAGTGGAATGAAAGAAAAGAAAAAAACATTGTACAACCTGAATTCTTAGCCAGATAAGAGTATGAGTCACGTGTGTGTGTGTGTGTGTCCTTACCCTGGAGTGTGTGTGTTCTGTAGGCAGTGGTTCTGCCAGGTGTTGAGTGTCACGAGCGGAGCAGCCGGTAGCCAGGTAAGAGTAGGAGCCACAGGTGAATTCATCATGGAACCACTGAGAGCGCAGCATCCTACTGGGACTCAACGTAGGGATACCTAATACACACATTTGAATTCTTTGTTTGGATTGACAAGTAGGATAAGTACATGACAAGATCCAAATTTAGCTTAAATGGAGTGTCCAACAGTAGCAGAAATATTAATCCATAATGTGCAAAATATGGGGTAAATGGGGCACACGTTTTGTAGGTTTAGACAAAGTATCCCGAGTATCTGCTTGGCGCCAAACTTTTGTGCAACGGGCCCCTGTCCCTAAACATACAGCCTCACCTTCGGTACCCACAATATTACCATTAACATTTGTCCCCTAAACTAAAGTGGAATGAAAGAAAAAAAAAACATTGTACAACCCGAATTCTTAAATGGTTGGGACACTTTGTAAAATGTGAATTAAAAAAGAATGCTGATTTACAAATCATGTCAACCCTACAGTACCCTCCAGAATTATTGGCACCTCTGCTAAAGTTGACTAAAAACTGGTATAAAAAATAATCTGTTTATTGTAATCTCACAATGAAAAAAAAGGAAAAATCCAACATTGAAGGGAAGCAAATTTATTTTGAGAAAAAGGAAAATCTAATAAAAAAAAAGAAATATTTTTAACAAAAACACGTCGCTCACAATTATTGGCACCAGGGTAGGAATTTCACGGCGACCACGACGTAGCCCCTTGCGTTGGCCGTGAGGCCCCTTTGAAAATCAGAGGTTTACAGGCCACGGTGGCCTTGGTGCCCCCTTCTTTCAATATTCTGCTTTACGTCCTAATAGCGATTTTATTTAGCCTGTGCTAAATAAAATTAATTTAGTCTTTTACGCAGTGGAGAAAGTGACAGCGCAAGAAAGAAAGTGCGTCCAAAATCACCCATTCTCAGTTGAACTACTGGCGAAGTAGCCTATTCATCACACAGACATCACAAGTATCACACGAAAGAGCTTTTTTCAGCTTTTAAACTATGTTAGCCGATAATTGCTGTGTTGAACGGTTCGCGAGAAAAGTAGCCTAAATAATATAATTCAATTTAATCATACATTCTACTGAAGGTTGCGTCCCATGATCTCCCTACCCATTCATCTCGGTGGAATACTTTACGAACCCTTCTTTTAACACATGACAAACCATATATCAGAATAAACAGGAGACCTTACGGAACACAAAGGTAAAGCAGTCCCCTGTACAGTTAGCCGTTCCAGAGTAATCCAGTTTTGAATTTGCAGTAAAGTTCGACATACATGGATGTCTCCAAATTTGGGCTTTAAGTTTTACAATGTGTTTAAATTGTTCCACATGATTTCAAAACGGGCCAAATACAAAATAAATGTTACAAATATCGCCTAGATATTGGTAAATCAGAGGACAGCTGACTAAGAGTTTGTGAAAGTAGCCTTAATGATCACAAAATGGCATGCATCTAGGCTATTTGAGTTTCTTAAAGCTGAGCTGTGCTTAAATTGTTCAATACATGATTTCATAACAGGCCAAATATAAAATAAATGTTATATATAGCCTAGATATCTGTAAATATTAGATGATCAGATGATTTACAGTTCTATGTTATGTCATGTTTCATGTTTTTGTAATGTTTCATACAGTGATGCAGGTCTACTGCAGTGAATAGGCTAAATACAACTTTGATCATTTTTATAGCCTACTACTGTATAGTTAACTTTGGCCTTGGTGCCCTGACATGTGGCCTTTGTGCCCCCCACCAAATATGCCCAACTGAAGGCCAAGTGGCCTTGCCCCCAGAATGGTGAAATTCCAAGCCTGATTGGCACCCTGCTTGTAATACCTTTTTAAGCCTCCCTTTGCCAATAAAACAGCTTGTAATATTCTACTATGACAGCCCATAAAGTAGGAGAATACAAAGCAAGGGATTTAAGACCGTTTGTCTTTACAAAATCTCCCCAGATCGTCCAGATTCCTAGATCCACACTTATGCATTCTCCTCTTTAACTCACCCCACTGTTTTCCTATAGAGTTTAGATCAGGGGACTAAGATGAGTTTAACGTGAGTTTACTTCGGTAATATTCAACGCTGTCTACATTCCTCCACAAGCCAACACAGATGCTGCGGTTTCAGAATTGCAAGAAGTGTTAAATAGACAACAAGCTGATTTCTTGGAGGGTGATCCAGCACGAGTGTGGAAAGGACTCCGAACCATCACTGGCTTTGAAAGAAAGTCCCCTCCTATGATGAATGTGAGTAAAGCCCTCCCTGATGAACTTAATGCTTTTTATGCTCGCTTTGACATGAAAAACACAGACTATCTTGCACTAGCTGCAGCATGTGAAGCAAATGAGGATGCACCTTTCTGTGTCTCTGAGGTCGATGTGAGCAATGCCTTTAGGAGGGTTAATTGTAGAAAAGCTGCTGGACCGGATGGCATTTCTAACAGGGTTTTGAAATCCTGCGCTGCTCAGTTAGCTCCTGTGTTCACTTATATCTTTAACACATCATTGGCTCAAGAGAGTTCCTACTCAAGCAGTCCGTTACTGTTCCAGTACCGAAAAAGTCCATCATGTCTGAATGACTACCGCCCAGTAGCCCTGACGTCTACAGTGATGAAGTGTTTTGAGAAGCTTGTGAAATACATCTGCTCATCCCTCCCTGCCTCCTTCGACCCCCTCCAATTTGCTTACAGAGCCAACAGGTCTACAGAGTATGCCATCTCAAACCTCATGCACACCACCTTAACTCACCTGGAGGAGGGGAATGGGAATTATGTGAGGATGCTGTTCATTGACTTTAGTTCAGCATTCAACACGATAGTACCTCTCACCTTGGTCACAAAGATGAAGGCCTTAGGACTGAACACCACCCTGTGCCACTGGATATTTGACTTTCTCACCAACCATTTACAAGTGGTTAGAGTGGGGGGTCTGACATCTGACACATCAGCACTGGTGCTCCCCAAGGCTGTGTTTTGAGTCCACTGCTGTACAACATCTACACACATGACTGCAAAGCCAACAGTAGTCATACCTCCATCATCAAGTTTGCAGATGACACAGTGATCTTGGGCCTGATTAGTAACAACAATGAACAGCTCTACTTGGATCAGTTTGATGAGGTGGCATAGTGGTGTCAATCTAACAGCTTGACACTGAATGTCAATAAAACCAAGGAAATGGTAGTGGATTACAGAAGGCAGCAGCAGAACTAGTTACACCCCACTAATGATCAGCGGGCAACCTGTAGAGAGAGTCACAAGTTTTAAATACCTTGGTGTCCACATTACTGAAGACTTAACATAGACTGTTAACACTCAATATGTTCTGAAGAAGTCCAGACAACAACTCTTACTTCCTTCGTCAGCTAAGGAAATTCAAAGTTTCTACATCCATCATGAAGGCCTTCTACACTTCAGCGGTTGAGAGTGTTCTAACTGGTAGCATCATCACCTGGTATGGGAACTCCACAGTTAGAGATTGTAGTACTCTGCAGAGAGTATAGTGCGCTCAGCTGAACGTACTATAAGAACTCAACTCCCTGCTCTACAAGATATCTATTCCAGAAGAGTACTCCTAAGAGCCCAAAAGATCCTGAAGGACTCTTCTCATCCTAACAATGGATTATTCCTACCACTGAAATCAAGAAGACGCCTATGTAGTCACAAAGCCAGAACTGAGAGACTCAGGAGAAGTTTTTATCCCCAGGCCATCCAAAGTCTGAACTCACACAATACTGACTTTGCACACATTCACTCCTCAGCACTCTCAAACATTTCCCAACTCTGAACTCACACTATACTGACTTTGCACTCATTCACTCCTCAGCACTCATGACCCCCCCCCCCCACACACACACACACACACCTACATGACTTTTAGCACTTTTACATCCCTCTCCCTATGCTACAGACCTTTTATTTATTTTCTTATTTCATCACACGTCAAAACACACACACACACATCTGACTTTCTCCAACTTTTGCACATCTCCATAGAACTTTTTATTTATTATTTTTGATTTCTCCTCCATCTATCTACCCATGTCCTTGATTGCCTAGCCTTTCTGCCCCCCCCCCCCCCCCCCCATCACACACACACACACACAAAAACACACACACTTACATCATCACCACACATACATACAGCACACTGCTTGCTACAGTAAGCCTCCTCTACATACTTGCTGCACACTGCCCCCCCCCCCCTCACTACATACACAGCACATTGTCTTCAGGATCTTCTCCAACACACATCCTCTACATACTTACAGCACACTGCCCCCACCTACCCACACACACAGTCAATGCTCCACTCCCCTCCCGCCCACACACACATCTTCACTGTCATCACTCACATACATCATACATACAGTACTCTGCTTGCAATAGTAAGTCCCTTCACCATACTTGCAGTACACCCCCCCCCCCCCAATACACAGCACATTGTCTCATGAGGAAGCTTCTCCAACACACATATTGCACACTGCCCTCTCCCCACATACACAGCACACTATCCCATCTCCCTTGTCATCCCCCCAACACACACACCAAGACCCCTGGCAGTTGGGTTAGCCCCTTGAGCCGTGGATCTGCCCAAGGTTTCTTCCTTGGTAAGGGAGTTTTTCCATGCCCCTGTTGCTCTTGGGTGCTCCTTGTTGGTGCCCCCCCAATCCCAATCCTCCCCCACCTTTCTTATGCAGCCCTTGCCACTTACTCTACTAAACCCCTCTTCTACTGCACTTTTACCCCCCCCCCCCCATAAATGCACAAATAGGCTGACACCAGACATATTTCACTGCATTTCTTACTTCCAGTAACTATATGCATGTGACAATAAACTTCCTTGTATCCTTAGATGGCAATGTCTGAAGCTTGATTTTGTGTTCAGCAAACAATATTTGTTTTGATCTGGACATTTGTTTTGGTTCATTCAGGTTTAAGAAGAATTAAGCAAGGTGTGTTAGCTTTTGCAAGATAACTACAATGTTTTGCTGATTGGGTTAAAGGTTTTCCTATTTGTGTGTAGAGTTTTGCAAAAAAAGCCATAGTTACAAAAAATGTGCTTAAGCAATCAGAAAAAACTGTAATGAATGCCTTACAGGAATCACACATGATGCACACACTTACATTCATTAATGTTTTATATAAAATCAGACATGTATACTTTCATAACATATTATTATATCAAATATTTATACAAAGCAGAGGATAGTGAATTTCTTTTTAGTGCAATTGCTTTGAAATGGATCATTAGATATGGTGTATCAATGATAACAAAAATATATCTTCCAGACTTTTAGGACAACAGCTGAAACATAACTGGAGATTCTACACAAACAGACTTTTGCGAACAGACTTTGGCAAAACACAGGGTCAGCGAGCATCATGGCTAAGGGCTAAGGCTCTGTTCTGATCTTGGAGCTCAGGAGCAGAGAGGCACAGCAGAGGGAGAGTCTGCCACCTACTGGTTGGAGACAGCAAGAGCAGCGAAAGAGAATGAAAAAGTAAAAGGAGAGAGAGAGAGAGAAACGGAGATGGGAGATGATTGCAAAAGGTGAAGAAAAGAGGATAAGGGAGTGGTTGGAGAAGTGGAGAGAGCTGGTGAGAAGAAGACTGGGAGAGTGTGACAGAGGGAAGAGGGATTAGAGTTTGGAGGAGAGAGGAGAGGGGGATGAAGAGGAGGAGTGTGAGTAGTGTGTGATGAGTCTCTCCGCCTCTCTCCAGCCAGTCTGCAGAGCTCCGTGGACGGTGGAGAAGAAAGAGCCGTGAGTGGCCTCACCAGCAAACAACACCTGCAGGGGCTACACACACACACACACACACACACACACACACACACGCACACACACACGCACACACACACAGACACACACACACAGACACACACACACAGACACACACACACACACACACGACTGAAGAGTGAGTGAATGAATGTGTGTCTCCTTACCCTAGAGCAGTGGTTCTCAAACGGTGTTCAAAGGTGTATGATATGTTGCAATTGTCAGATTAAGCAACATTTTCAACTGCCTGCTCTAGCAACAAAAAACCTGTATGTATAAAACAAATATGGGCATGTGAGAATGAATACCCCTGGTAATAGCCTATAATAATAATGTGTGTGTGCTTTTGGTGTACCTTTGTCCCAGAAAGTTTGAGAACCTCTGCCCTAGAAGGTGTCTGCCAGGTGTTGTATGTCTCGAGCGGAGCAGCCAGAGGCCAGGTAAGAGTGGAAGCCACAGGTGAAGTGTCTGTGTCTGTGTGTGTGAGCATGTGTGCATCTGTGTGGCAATAGGCTTGAGTATGGTAAAAAAATAACTTACAGATCCAATGTGTGTGTATGTGTTTGTGTCTCTCCTTACCCTGGAGTGTGTGTGTTCTGTCTCTCCTTACCCTGGAGTGTGTGTGTTCTGTGTCTCCTTATCCTGGTGTGTGTGTGTTCTGTGTCTCCTTATCCTGGAGTGTGTGTGTTCTGTGTCTCCTTACCCTGGTGTGTGTGTGTGTTCTGTGTCTCCTTACCCTGGAGTGTGTGTGTTCTGTGTCTCCTTATCCTGGAGTGTGTGCCTCGCAGTAGGCTTGTGTGCTGTAAAACGAGCTTGAGTAACGTTAATGCAAAAAGAGCTTACGGACCCAGTGTGTGTGTATGTGTTTCAGTGTCTTCTTAGCCTTGAGTGTGTTTTATTGGCAGTGGTCCTGCCAGGTGTTGTATGTCTCGGACAAAGCAGCCGGTAGCCAGGTAAGAGTACGAGTCTTACCTGGCTGTGTGTGTGTGTTTGTGTGTGTGTGTGTGTGTGTGTGTCCTTACCCTGGAGTGTGTGTGTTCTGTAGGTAGTGGTTCTGCCAGGTGTTGAGTGTCACGAGCGGAGCAGCCGGTAGCCAGGTAAGAGTAGGAGCCACAGGTGAATTCATCATGGAACCACTGAGAGCGCAGCATCCTACTGGGACTCAACGTAGGGATACCTAATACACACATTTGAATTCTTTGTTTGGATTGACAAGTAGGATAAGTACATGACAAGATCCAAATTTAGCTTAAATGGAGTGTTCAACAGTAGCAGAAATATTAATCCATAATGTGCAAAATATGGGGTAAATGGGGCACCTGCACTTCCAGATGAAGACACACACACATGCAGGTGCACACGTTTCGTAGGTTTTAGACAAAGTATCCCCTGAGTATCCGCTTGGCGCCAAATGGCCACACTGAAGATACCAATGTACCAACTGAAGACTTAGTCATACAGTCAAACAGTCAGTGTGTGCAAATGAGAGTGTGTGTTACCTGTAAACCTGCGCAGGACTTGTGTGACCGTGTTCAGAACTTCTGTCTCAGAGAGTGATTCCATATGTTCAGATTCATGACCAGCGATCCAGCCACAAAGAACATGTCCATACCTGTAAGAAACACACAAACACACATATAGACAAAAACACTTTAGGAATCCTTAAGTTACACATATACAGTGGGGTCTGTGCATGTGGACCTCTCTATAGGCTTGGGAAAGCTGTAGAGCTCGCAAACCCAATGTGTGCGTACATTGGACACAGTCTGTGTATATGTGTGTGTGTGTGTGTGTGTGTGTGTGTGTGTGTGTGTGTGTGTGTGTGTGTGTGTGTGTGTGTGTGTGTACCTCATTGCTGGCTTGAGGACGATAAAGCTAAAGAGCTTGCAGACTCAGTGCAGGTGTATGTTAGGCGGCACCGTGTGTCTGTGTGTGTGTGTGTGTGTGTGTGTACACCTCTCGGTAGGCTTCAGCACGGTGAAGCCGAAGAGCTTGCGGACCCAGTGTGTGTGTACGTTGGGCACCGTGTCCGCCAGGTGCATCTCGTCCTCCCACAGCAGGTAGATGGCCTCGGTCTGCGGCTCCCAGAAGGGCTCTTGGAACTCCAGGAAGATCTTGTTGTTGGTGCCGAAGCCCATCTTCTGGACTGAGTGCAGCTTGTGCAGTGGTAACGGGGGCCTCAGCAGAGTGCCATGGTGCTTCTTCAAGTAACCTACACAGGGGGAAAAGAATAACTAAGGTAATAAGTATAATAATAAGTATGTTAATGTTTATTATTATGTTATTGTTTTGCCATCATCATGATTTTAAGAAGGCCGTCCTTCAGACTGAGTGCAGCAGGTGAGGGGGTAGACAGGGAACCAGGAGAGTAGCATAGTGCTTCTTCAAGTAACATAAATAATACTACTACTACAATAAATACAAAGACGAAGAAGAGGATTATAGGAATAGAGGGGAAGAATGTAATGTTGTTGTTACAGTGAATACAAGTGTGTGTGTATGTGTGTGTGTGTGTGTATCAAGTACATACCCAGTGGAACAGTGACAATAACATGGTCAGCAGGAAAGACCTCTCCATTGGCACACTCCACCCGCACAGGGTGTGTATCTGAGTGTGTGTCGCTTGCTCCGCTGCCGTCGGACCAGTGGATGCAGCGAACCGGTGTGTTGTAGGAGACCACACCCTTCGGGAGCTCACTCATGAGGCAGTCGATCAGCCCATCAAAGCCCCTGAGGACACACACACACACACGGATACAATACACAATACATGATGTTGATGTGAAGATGACTAAGAGAAAACCCTGTTCAGATAGTTGATCTTGTGATGCACTTTGTGTGTGTGTGTGTATGCTCACCTGGGGAAGGTGCAGTCTAGTCCAGGCAGTGTCTGGTAGAGTCCAAACGCCCCCAGCCCCACCTCGTCCATGCTGTGTGTTCCACTCACACAGCACTCCACCTTCAGCAGGGTGGTGGCCAGCGCCATCCTCAGGTCTCGCGTGCCCGCTTCCTCCCCACGCCACTCTTCCTCTGCCAGGCGCGGCAGCTCTGCCCTCACGTACCCCCCCACACTGGCCACGGGCTCCCCTCCCTGGCTGAAGCCCTGGCTTTGCTCCAGCACCCGGGAGAAAAGCTCCAAGGCAGGCACCAAACGCTCCGCCGACACAGTCCCCCCTGAGCTGCGCAGGAAGCTGGGCACGAAGGGAGGATGGCCGCCCACGTCCATCGCCTGGTTCTCCTCCGTCATGGACTCTGGGTCAAGCAGGTTGTAGTGGCAGGCCAGCCGGAACACAGGGTTCTCCTGAGATGGGCCGTGGATCCAGTTGGCGCCGATCTCCACAATGTTACTACCTAGACACAGACAAAGCCTGATAGCATGATACAGGACCACCCGTACCAATACACCCACAACACAACACTGGAACACCAGTTATCATTACAGACATGACACAATACTGGGATGCTATTGTTATATAATTTTGCTTGGGGTCAAGCTATGGCAGAACTCCGTCAAACGCCTAGCCTAGGTGCCAGCTGAACTTAGCCCTGTCCACAACATTTGAGGTGGGGAAGTTCGGTTTGGACTTATTCTGTTGTGTAGCAACTATGCCCAAACCAGAGCTGTTTGGACCAATCAAATTGGGTTTTGTACAATGATGGACAGATGAGCAACAGTGCCTTGTCTATCACGTCATCTGAGCACGCATCCGTTGATTTTGTTTGCAACAAACATGCTGTACTGTGGCTAGAAGCTCGACAGATGGCTTCTAAGACCCCGTTTACACATAGGAAAAATGCACATATTTCCATGCGATCTGGTTTGTGAGAAAACTCCGGTTTCACTTTCATCAAGGGAAAACAGCATTTTTGCATTGTAACATGTTGTTTAATCAGCAGGCAACTAGCGGATGGTGAGGTGATGTTTGCTGTATGTGACAATTCTAAGTTAAAACATGTGCTGTAAGTTAAAACATGTGCTGTATGTTTTAACTTAGAATGTATTTCATTGATTGGGATGGTGGTAGAAGTTTGCCCCGTGTCTCGAAGTCCTAGGCTATAAGGTGATGTTCATATGTGATAATAAACAATGTGAATCACCAATGTGAGTAAGGATTCACTTTAAGCTACACAAATAATGATCCCTAAATGCTATTTGGACAGTCTGTGTTAGGCTATTAAAGGGACACCAGGCAACGTTTTCGTGTTAATTAATCATCTTCGTAAGTCGGTATATGGTTAAATGACTCATTACAGGGCGAATGAAGGCTCTCTCGCCCGCCCCTACTGCCTGTAGGAAGAATATCCCGCTTGCAAGTTCAGTGTATCGTACCCGCCGACCGAAGCAGGATCAGTTTACAGCACAGAGGCAGGCTAACGAAACGCTAGAGATTGTTGCAAACGTGTGTATAATGGCAGAGCCGGCGAAGAAGCAGCGAAAACCCTTGACGGAAGACGCAAAGAAAAGGAAAAGAGCTTCAGACCGAGCGAGGGGGAGTTTCGTAGAGAAAAAGCATCAGGCTTGCCTGGTGTCCCTTTCATTTTGATGATTATAACTGACAACTAATGAAAACCCCAAATTCAGTATATCAGTGAATTAGAATGTGAAACAGTTCAATATTGAAGACACCTGGTGCCACACTCTAATCAGCTAATTAACACAAAACACTTCTAAAGGCCTTTAAATGATCTCTCAGTCTAGTTCTGTAGGCTACACAATCATGGGGAAGACTGCTGACTTGACAGTTGTTCAAAAGACGACCATTGACACCTTGCACAAGTATAAGTATATATACTCTTTTGATCCCGTGAGGGAAATTTGGTCTCTGCATTTATCCCAATCTGTGAATTAGTGAAACACACTCGGCACACAGTGAACACACAGTGAGGTGAAGCACACACTAATCCCGGCGCAGTGAGCTGCCTGCAACAACAGCGGCGCTCGGGGAGCAGTGAGGGGTTAGGTGCCTTGCTCAAGGGCACTTCAGCCGTGCCTACTGGTCGGGGTTCGAACCGGCAACCCTCCGGTTACAAGTCCGAAGCGCTAACCAGTAGACCACGGCTGCCCTACAAAGGAGGGAAAGACACAAAAGGTCATTGCTAAAGAGGCTGGCTGTTCACAGAGCTCTGTGACCAATCACATTAATAGAGAGGCAAAAGGAAGGAAAAGATGTCGTAGAAAAAAGTGTACAAGCAATAGGGATAACCGCACCCTGGAGAGGTTTATGAAACAAAACCTATTCAAAAATGTGGGGGAGATTCACAAAGAGTGGACTGCAGCAGGAGTCAGTGCTTCAAGAACCACCACGCACAGACATGAAAGACATGGGTTTCAGCTGTCGCATTCTTGAACAAGGAAATCAAGGTCCCAGAGTCTGGAGGAAGTTTCCACAGTCAGTGATGGTTTGGGGTGCCATGTCATCTGCTGGTGTTGGTCCACTGTGTTTTCTGAGGTCCAGGGTCAACGCAGCTGTCAGCCGTCTAGTTTTAGAGCACTTCATG
Source organism: Alosa pseudoharengus (assembly GCF_046254945.1). Taxonomy (NCBI): domain Eukaryota; kingdom Metazoa; phylum Chordata; class Actinopteri; order Clupeiformes; family Clupeidae; genus Alosa; species Alosa pseudoharengus. The sequence continues at coordinate 11,384,940 of NW_027468620.1, read as the reverse complement.
CTTCCTGCTGCCGACCAACTTTATGGAGATGCAGATTTCATTTTCCAACAGGACTTGGCACCTGCACACAGTGCCAAAGCTACCAGTACCTGGTTTATGTTCTTAATTGGCCAGCAAACTCGCCTGACCTTAACCCCATAACCCCATATGGGGTATTGTGAAGAGGAAGGTGCGATAAGCCAGACCCAACAATGCAGAAGAGCTGAAGGTCACTATCAGAGCATCCTGGGCTCTCATAACACCTGAGCAGTGCCACAGACTGATGCCACTCCATGCCACGCCGCATTGCTGCAGTAATTCAGGCAAAAGGAGCCCCAACTAAGTATTGAGTGCTGTACATGCTCATACTTTTCATGTTCATACTTTTCAGTTGGCCAACATTTCTAAAAAAACTTTTTTTGTATTGGTAATCTAATTTTCTGACATATTCAATTTGGGATTTTCATTAGTTGTCAGTTATAATCATCAAAATTAAAAGAAATAAACATTTGAAATATATCAGTCAGTGTGTAATGAATGAATATAATATACAAGTTTCACTTTTTGAATGGAATTACTGACATAAATCAACTTTTTGATGATATTCTAATTATATGACCAGCACCTGTATACTGTGTAGTTTTGGGTGTTAGCAGTGCAAGGGCATTGATGAAACAGTGCAGGAGTAAAAGTAAACAGGTAAACAGTGCAATGCAGTCAATGTAAACAGGTAAACAGTGCAGAAGTAAAAAGTAAACAGATAAACAGTGAACAGCTAAAGTGCTAGACAGGAGGTGTAGTTTTGTTCAGCAGTGTTACAGCCTCTGGAAAGAAGCTGTACCTGAGCCTGCTGGTGCGGGAGCGCAGGCTCCTGTATGGCCTGCCAGATGGGAGTAGACTGAAAAGACCATAGTTTGGGTGAGTGGCATCCTTGACAATAGATTTGGCTTTGTTTGTACAGCGTTTATGATATGTGTGGATGGAGGGGAGTTGGGAGTCAATAGTCCTTTGGGCAGATTTCACAACTCTTTGTAGTGCCATTGTAATATGCAGCGTTGCAGTTACCGTAACATACAGAGATTCAGTTTGCGAGTATACTCTCAATGGTACAACGGTAGAAGTCTAATAGATTTCTAGGACATAGGTGTGCTTTCTTAAGGGTCCGTAGAAAGTGAAGGCATGGATGTGTGCCGTCTTAACCAGACTGGAGGAGTTGGGAAACCAAGAAAGATTTTCTGTGATGTGGACCCCAAGGAACTTAAAGCTAGACACACATTCCACCAGCACCACTGATGTGGAGGAGGGTGTGTGCCTTGCTCCTGGTTCTCCTGGTCCACAATGATCTCCTTGGTCTTTTGGGTGTTGAGTGTTGTTCAACACCACATAGCTAGGTGCACCTCATCCCTATATGCTGTTTCGTCCTCCTCTCTGATCAGGCCCACCACTGCAGTGTCATCTGCAAACTTGAACAGGGGAGCAGTCTTGGGTGAAAAGGGAGTAGACAGAGGGCTCAACACACAGCCCTGTGTGCGCCAGTTTTCAGGGTGATAGTGGAGGAGGAGAGACTTCCTAATTTGACAGTCTGGGGTCTGTTAAGTAAGTCCATAATCCAGTTGCAGAGTGAGTTACTCCAGTCTAGATTTTTTGATGTTATCACTCCTATGATGTATTTCTATTGTCTATTCAAATAAATAAAGCGTCTGTTTCTAAGTTAAAGCGATGGTTCGGAGTAATTTCACCCTAGGGTCCTTTGCACCATGACCCCGAGCCAAACACCCTCCCAGAACCTGTTTTCCCTTGGTCGAACCCTGGTCGAGTAGCGCTGTCAGAAACTAGTGAGTCTCTGCAGTCGCGATGGTACCAACTTGTATGTCGTAAATTACCCCACTAATAATGGCCATTAATAAAACGAGGCATTGAAAAGTTTGTAAATACACCAGGAGTTCATTTAAATAAGACTTGCCTGATGGATGCTACTATCTGCTACTAGATGCGTAAAAGAGTCCAGAGTATACATTGTAAAACGACAAAATGATCCAATACAGATAAAGATGCAACACTGCTGTCTAAAGGTCGCCCTTAACGTAACTTGTCCTTAAATTACACTAAGTCTGATAGTTTTGGCAAGCTGCTATTTCATTGGCAGCCTACTGGATGCCTGTTAGTTGACCATATGCTAACCCTAACATCAGTGCACTTTACAAGCTTATTAAGAGTCGTGCATTCACATGTCAAAATAACAGTAGGACACAAATTGTATCCACCACTTCCGCTTCAGGTTAACCGTAACTGATAGGACACCAACTCTCTCCAAAACTCACCAAGTCTGCCCGTTCGTACTCTTCCACCGCTCCTTCCCGTGGCCTCGACAATACGGACATTCCGAAATCCATACTTTGTGAGTTTCAGCGCAGCACCAATCCCGGAGATCCCGCAGCCAACTATAACAATTTTAGCGTCGAGACTTGGAAGAGGAGCCATTGCAAGTCGCAAACCGCTTCGGTTTTCGTAGCAGACGGGTGACAAAGTGATAGTTCAGTTTAGTTAAACCTATACTCGAAACGTTAGCCACATGCATGTAGGCCTACTTTGAGCCTATCCTCTTAGACCTGAATTATTTTACAGGCTACCGACAGCGTTGACACTTTGTGGAATTGAAAGTTGACACGGTGTTCCGGGTGTGATCACGTGATCGAAGTTAGTAATTTGCTTGGATGCATAGTTCGAATTACAGGGACAGCAAATATCAGTTTTGGGGGGGTCAGATATTTTTTCTGATAGGCCTATTATGAAAAATGTCATTACAGTTGGCTACAATACAAGTCAACTCCTATTTTCACTGTAGGAACATTTTAATGTAAAGTGACCTATTTTTTACAGTCTATGAAAGTGACACCCCTATTATGGACCGTACCATTTTTAACCACCGTGGCGCGCGAAACAACGGAAATAGAGAACGACTTCAACTTCTCAAGCAAGTGTCAACGTTGAATGACAAAACGCTAGGTAAATTCCTCCAGTAGGCTAAATTCTGCTGACGTGCATGTAAGTTGCTAGCAGACGTCTAGCTTGTTGAAAATGTGCTATTTTACAACCTTCATGTATTAACGTGTTTGGTTCTTTCATAGCTCTTGTAAAGGTGGCTTTTTGTAAAGGTATTACTTTTACTATACAGAATGGTATCCTATTTCAACTTTTAACTTTTGAGAGTTGATCAAAACAGTTCTCTTTTGATATAGCCTACACCGTGTGCACAATTATTAGGCAAGTGAGTATTTTTACCTTATCATCATTTTTATGCATATTTCCAACTCCAACCTATATAAACCTGACTGCAAATTGGATTTATGCATCATCAGTTGATGTGTATTTGTGTAATGAGGGAGGGTGTGGCCTAAAGTGATCAACACCCTACAATCAAGGTGTGCATAATTATTAGGCAGCTTCTTTACCTCAGACAAAATGGGCCAAAAAAGAGATTTAACAGACTCTGAAAAGAAAAAAAATGTAAAATGCCTTTCACAGGGATGCAGCACTCTTGATGAAGCAAAGATATTGAGGCGTGATCACCGAATAATCAAACGTTTTGTTGCAAATAGTCAAAAGGGTTGCAAGAAACGTGTGGAGAAAAAAAGGCGCAGAATAACTGCTAGAGACGTGAGAATAATTAAACATGAAGGAACCCATTGACCTCCAGTGCGGCCTTATTCCAGAAATGCAACCTACCTGGAGTGTCCAGAAGTACAAGGTGTTCAGTGCTCAGAGACATGGCCCAGGTAAGGAAGGCTGAAACACGACCACCACTTAAGACTCATAAGTTTAACGTCAAGACTGGGCCAAGAAATATCTGAAGACAGATTTTTCAACGGTTTTATAGACAGATGAGATAAGAGTGATTCTTGACGGACCAGACGGATGGGCCCGTGGCTGGATCACTAATGGGCACAGAGCTCCACTTAGTCAGACGCCAGCAAGGTGGAGGTGGGGTACTGGTATGGGCTGCTATTATTAAGGATGAGCTAGTTGGACCTTTTAGGGTTGAAAATGGACTTAAAATCAACTCCCAAAACTACTGCCAGTTTTCAGAAGATACTTTCTTCAAGCAGTGGTACAGAAAAAACTACATCCTTCAAGAAGGCCATGTTTTTTATGCAGGACAATGCTTCATCACATGCATCCAAGTACTCCATTGAGTGGCTAGCCAGCAAAGACTGTAAAGATGTCAGAATAATGACATGGCCCCCTTCTTCACCTGACCTAAACCCATTGAGAACTTGTGGACCCTTCTTAAATGTGAGATTTACAGTGCGGGAAGACAGTACACCCCTTTGAACAGCATTTGGGAGGCTGTGGTTGCTGCTGGACAAAATGTTCATCATCAACAGATCAAAACATTAACAGACTCCATGGATGGAAGGCTCATGACAGTTATTGAAAAGAAGGGTGGCTATATTGGTCACTGAATATTTCATGAAATGTCAGAAGTGTTTATTTGTACATTTTGAGTTGTTTATTTTGTTTATTCTTACTCTTAGAAATGAAAATAAACAAGTGGGATGGGAACATTTTAGTTTTTTATTTAGTTGCATAATAATTCTGCACACCAATAGTTGCCTAATAATTCTGCACACATAGATTTTCTCCTGAGAAAGCCAAAACTCACTTTCCCTTTGTTAAATATTCAGGTTTGAGGTTTAATAAAATGTTTGATTGACTGACATCATTGTATTTGTTCAACTATACAATTAATCTTCAGAAATACAACTTGCCTAATAATTTTGCAAACAGTGTATATAATAACAATGAGGTATTCTGTAGCCTACTGATTATCAGTTTGTCGCATGTTTAGACCTTGTGTGTGTTGCACAACACATGTTGCACTTGGCGATCACGATGGGGATTGATATGGTAGTGGACCATGATGGTCATTGGTCATAGAAAAAGTGAAGGAGCAGTACCCATTATGGTGGGGTAATTCGCACTCTGCTTAGATGAAAATATTTACCTTTACCATACTGTTGTCAAAGACTCTTTGCTGTTGCTTTGTCCTGAATCTTCACGTGACACATGTTGCTGTGAAGTGAGTAACAGTTAGCCTACTAAAGCTGAAGCACTGCGTGAGTTAAGAAAAAAATATTATGCTTGGTCTTTTAACAGAGTAGAGTAGCCTACCAGCAGAGGGCACTGTCTATCTTACAACTCGAATCAGTAGTAGGCCTACCTCTCGTTCAATTCTAGAGTTGTTTAGGGCAGGACTGACTTCTCAATTTTTTTGGTTACAAGGATCCCCTGTGGGGGAGAAAACATTTCAAAGACCCCCTCATACTAATAAAAAGTAAGCATATGCCATTTGTATTCACTGAAGTTGTGGCCTGGTTCACTATGTTTCTGACAAGTCGTTTGTTAACTGATTCAAGAATAATGTGGGTGGGAGCAAATAGACACAATTGACTTGTTTTATTGTTGAAATCACCTGTGAATATGTATATTTTTAAAATGATAAACCACAACTTCGTAATTTAAAGTAAATTATTTTGCGGACCCCCTTGGCTATGGGTCCCCAGACCCCACTTTGAGAACCAATTGTTTAGGACACTTGCATTGCCAAAGCAGTCATAAGGGACAGCGTGCATGCAATGAACAAAGAATTAACATGCCGGCAGGGAGATGTGTTTGTGGGGTACCCTAGGCTTAGGTTTCTTCCAGGAATATGGGAGTTTCCCCTGGCCACTGTTGCCATATGGCGTGCTTGTAGGGGGTTAAGGGTTATGGCTGCCAGTTTACCAGTCATCTGTATACTACTGCAACAACTTGCTGCGTTGCCTCAAAATGTATTATTATTATTATTTTCTATATTCTTGTGTTAAATGCTCCAAATGTAAAGCACTTTGAGCTGCATTCTGTGTATGAAAGGTGCTATACAAATAAGGCTTATTATTATTAGGGGTCCGAGCAGCGTAGCTGCAGGAACCCTATTGTTTCTGTACCGTTCATTTTTTGGCCAAAATTCTGTAAAAGTCATACTGCAGCCTAAACCGTAACTCCAAAACTCTTGAAATTTTCAGGTATGGTTACCAGTACCCCCCTCTACCCATAACCCAAAATTTGGGGTACTGCACCCAAAGGTGGCGCTATTGAAAAAAAAAGTTAATTATGCTTATTTCTCCTTACCAGATTCACCTAGACTCAAAATTCTTTCAGAATATTAATCTCTAAACTCAGATGCATCTTTTTGGCCCTGGTCTTATGGTCTACAAATGTTTACTTTTTCCACAATTTCATGGAAAAGCCAAACATTATAAAAAGTTTCACACTCTTCAAAAATAATCGAATCTTCACCAAAATTCTCACAGACAATGTTTAGACCAAGCCTCACAAAAGTTATCGCTCAGAATTTTGATATTTTGTTCCATTTCAGAGATATAGGCCAATAAAGTTAGACCACTTAGGCCTTTTTTCCTAGATCACCTATATTCCTATAAACCGTAAGTCCTAGAAACTTGACATTTTCAAGTATTGTTACCAGTACCCCCCACTACCCATAACCCAAATTTGGGGTACTGCACCCAAAGGTGGCGCTCTTGTCAAAAACGCGTATTTCTCCTTACCAGATTCACCTAGACTCAAAATTCTTTCATCATATTAATCTCTACATTCAGATGCATCTTTTTCACCCTGGTCTTATGCTCTAAAAATGTTTACTTTTGCCACAATTTCAGAGAAAAGCCAAACATCATAAAAAGTTTCACAGGCTTCAAAAATTATCAAATCTTCACCAAAATTCTCACAGACAATGTTTAGACAAAGCCTCACAAAAGTTATCAAAAGAATTTGGATACATTGTTCCATTTCAGAGATATAGGCCAATAAAGTTCGACCACTCAGCCCATTTCTCCTATATCACCTATATTCCTATATGAGTAATTTTTTTTTCTTGGATAACAACCATACAACCATCATTAGGTGGATACCATTAACAGTGCACATTTTCAGATATGTACTCTTTTTTATAAAGCCCTTAATTCTATTGTCAAATGTATGCTAGGAATTTTCTTGATGTTGTGTGTTTGCCAACACACATTTTCACCATTTGAATGTGACTGCTCAATGTGTATGATTGTCAGTGGCTGAGTGGGATAATGCCTAGTGCTGGTGTTTGTTGGGTTGAGAGTTCAAATCCTGCTAGAGCTTTAGGCTCAAGATGCACATGCTATTGGTTATTGAAGATTCACACTATTGAACAGCACCTGAATGACATCAGACAATTAACATTCACACTCATTAGTTGCCAAGAATCAGAATGCCGACACACTCTATGACATATAGGGGAACTTCTTTGTTTACTATTTTTCCTTCATCATTAAGTCTATCATATTTATATTTCATCCATTACTGTTCTTCTCTATAAATGTCTAATTGCCCCAGAATATCCAAAAGTTTTCAGGTGTACTCTTTCAGGAAAGCCCTTCATTTTATTGTCAAATGTATACTTGGAGTTTTTCTTGTGTGTTTACCAACACACATTTTCACCATTTGAATGTGACTGCTGAATGTGTATGATTGTCAGTGGCAGAGTGGGATAATGTCTAGTGCTGGTGTTTGTTAGGTTGAGAGTTCGAATCCTGCTAGAGCTTTAGGCTCAAGATGCACATGCTATTGGTTATTGAAGATTCACACTATTGAACAGCACCTGAATGACATCAGACAATTAACATTCACACTCATTAGTTGCCAAGAATCAGAATGCCGACACACTCTATGACATATAGGGGAACTTCTTTGTTTACTATTTTTCCCTCATCATTAAGTCTATCATATTTATATTTCATCCATTACTGTTCTTCTCTATAAATGTCTAATTGCCCCAGAATATCCAAAAGTTTTCAGGTGTATTTTTTCAGGAAAGCCCTTCATTTTATTGTCAAATATATACTTGGAGTTTTTCTTGTGTGTTTACCAACACACATTTTCACCATGTGAATGTGACTACCCAATATGTAGGATTGTCAGTGGCTCAGTGGGATAATGTAATGCCTAGTGCTGGTGTTTGTTAGGTTGAGGGTTCGAATCCCCGGTAGTGCTCTAGCTCGAATACTATTGGTTATTGAAGATTCACACCATTGAACAGCACCTGAATGACATCAGGCAATCAACATTCACACTCATCAGTTGCCAAGAATCAGAATGCAGAGACACTCTATGACATTCAGGGGAACTTCTTTGTTTACTATTTTTCCTTCATCATTAAGTCTATCATATTTATATTTAATCTATTAGTGTTCATCTCTACAAATGTCTAATCGCCCCTCCATGCTTGGAGTTTTTCTTGTGTGTTTACCAATACACATTTTCACCATGTGAATGTGACTGGCCAACATGTAGGATTGACAGTGGCTCAGTGGGATAATGCCTTGTACTGGTGATCCTTAGATTGAGAGTTCAAATCCCACTTGAAGCATTAGTGAATTGTGGATGTTAGCATACTACAATAGAATGCTGTTGGGTTGTGGAGGATAACACACTATAACATTACAGCTACTTGTCAATATGGACTTGTAGTGCAAGGCAAGTATTACTGTATAATTATAAGCTGTAGCCTATAATTATTTGTTATTCTTATAATATTTGTCATTTCTTATACATATTTAGTCGGCTCTTCCACTTGACAGAACAACTCTATATCGGTTAAGGATGTCACGCATGAAACAATGCTGCAGAAACATGAAAATACGACTTTGAGTTTAGTAGGCTATAATTTTCAGTTCCTGTTTATCTATTGCACAATGGGTAATAATTTAAAGGAATCATGTTGCAGTCTTGTAAATAGTGACCCTGCAAGATCCCTAGTCATTGCAAAATCTTATCAACATTCACACTCATTAGTTGCCAAGAATCAGAATGCCGACACACTCGAAGACATATAGGGGAACTTCTTTGTTTACTATTTTTCCTTCATCATTAAGTCTATCATATTTATATTTCATCCATTACTGTTCTTCTCTACAAATGTCTAATTGTCCCAGAATTTCCAAACGTTTTCAGGTGTTCTCTTTCAGGAAAGCCCTTCATTTTATTGTCAAATGTATACTTGGAGTTTTTCTTGTGTGTTTACCAATACACATTTTCACCATGTGAATGTGACTGGCAAAGATGTAGGATTGACAGTGGCTTAGTGGGATAATGCCTTGTACTGGTCATCCTTATGTTGAGTGTTCAAATCCCACCTGAAGCATTAGTGTTAAAATACTGTTGGGTTGTGGAGGTTAGCATACTAGAATAGAATGCTGTTGGGTTGTGGAGGTTAGCACACTATAACATTACAGCATTACAGCTACTTGTCAATATGGACTTGTAGTGCAAGGCAAGTATAACTGTATAATTATACGCTGTTTATCTTATTGACTCCGACACAGAACCCACCACCACAAATACAATTCAATTCTGTGGGAAACACTGCCTTCCATTATCAAACCCTTCATCTTATCCACAACAAATAAATAGTCCTGTAGAATCAAGTATTGTTAGAATTCTGTTGGGTTGTGGAGGTTAGCACACTATAATGTTACAGCACAGGGTAATCCTAATTTTATGCATCAAATTTATTCCAATCCAACTCAAAAGTTTTGAACGACACAAAGTGAAGGTTTTATCCAGATCAAAACCAAGAATAGATTATGTGATCTAATCCAATTTCAGGATCCTTGTTTCCCTTTGAACAACCCATTTTCAAGATTTGATCCAATCCGATAGCTGAAATCCGGTAACTGAAATCCGATAACCGAAATCCGATCACGTTTCTTTTGAACAATTGTGCCCAAACAATCAAAGCATATGTAAAACTAAAAAGCTATGCCATCATGTTCGTTTTGCTCGGACCCCGTAAATCACCGCTTGCGGTTATATTTATTATTATTATTGTTGTTGTTGTATGTGAGGGTGTGTATTGAGGTATTGGAACGTGTGTGTGTTCATGTAGCCTGTAGCCTGGGGGTTGATGTCTGTAGGAGAGTGAATGTGTTGAGGTAGTAAATAAAAGCATAAAGAACAATAGTTAAAATAGTATATAAAGTAGAATAATTAAAAGACATTAAAAGAGAGAGTGGGCAGTTTCGTCTGCGGGCTCCTGGTCGTATCCGTGGGAAAGGGATTCAGCGGCTGGTCACCAGTACAACAGCACAAGCTCATCTGACCCTCGTCCAGCAGTCGCAGGAAGTGGCCCATGATTGTGTCTCTACGTGCAAACAAAGGCAACAATACGCTGCAGCAAAGTAGCGTGGGACCACAAGAAAAGAGCGCCTCACTCAGCTTGTCACATGACCTGCTATCCGCCATCGAGGCACAGAAAAGCCCGGTCAACACTTTCTGTACTCGACGCAGGGGAGACATCAACTCAACAGGGCTATTTTAAGAGCCCATATCACAAGACCACACTAGCTTGTATCCTCTTTGCATTGGACCTCTGTTATTTTGACGTTTGGCTACATTGCTGTTTGTAGTGGTGGGCTGTGACATTGTAACAATAAAATTTATACTGTATGTATATTGAATGTACTGAACATTCAATGGTACATTGGAGTATTCTCCTTCTACCACAATGCTCAGCTAAACATTCCAGACCAATCTAGAAATGCTCTTGCCTCGGGATCCGACATTTCATTTGTAAAGCAAGATCTGAACCAGTCAATGTAATAAATCAATATATTTATTTCAAGAAATACCATATAGAAAGGACTGAAAAAGTGGAATTTATGTAACATTCTTTATAAATGGGTGGTACTAAGCTGGAGCTTCTAGACTGAAATTGCTAGCTTACATGATATGTATCTGTTCACATCAGCAGTACATAAGTGAATGATATGTTTAAGTCTCTCTCTCTCTCTCTCTCTCTCTCTCTCTCTGTGTTTGTGTGTGTGTGTGTGTATTATTTAGTCCTGAGTTTCTTATAGTGAGCTTGGCTTTGGCCTTTCTTTCTTTCATTTTTTCTTTCATTTTTCTTTCTTTCTCTCTTTCTTTCTTTCCTTCTTTCTTACTTTCTTTCTGTCTTTCTTTCTTTCTCTCTCATCTCCTGGTAAATATTCTTCATACTTTCACACACACACTTGACAGTGTGTGTGTTCTGTGTCACATGTTGTCTGCTGTCTCAACAGCATCTTCAAGTTGTCTCTGGATCGTGGCCTTCAGAGCGCTGTATCTGTGTGTGTAATTGTGTGTGTGTGTGTGTGTGTGTGTGTGTGTGTTGGGGGGGGGGGGGAGGGAAAGACAGACATTCATTACATGTAAGAATTCAAGGAATCTCCTAGGGTAAAAAGGTACTGTGTAAAATGATCTGCAACTGGAATAATGTTGATAATTTCAAGTGAGAAAACAGAAGTAAATGAAACTGACTAATGATAACACACACTTATCTGATATAAGGTAAATTATATTTATAATGATGTCCTGTGTGGGGTAAACATCTGGGTTTAGGCTGCAGATGCTGCTCCTGTCTACCATTACATGCTTAGTTGTTGAAGATAGGAGGTATGGTTGTGATGGTGACGTACACATTAACACTTTAATCCATTAATGACTAATAACTAAAAATAGTTGTTTAAGGAAAAGGCCCACATATTAAGTTCTATAAGAGGCAGCAACTTGATATTTGTTGTGATACCTCTTAGGACAAGTGGTTACACATGACACAACTAAAAAAAATGTGGTTGCACATATTTATCATGCCATAATTGGAAGTCAAAGTTGTGTTTTTGGAAAAAACTAAAAGATTCATTACAATAACAATAATTTGACATGATACATATCAGATTCATATTAAAGTACCACACATATTAAAACCTCAACTTCTCTTGAGTCCAATTGTACCAGGCATTTGATGTAATTCCTTGTAGTTTCTGAGATATAAGCATTTATGTTACCATGCTATATTTAGTTGTTAGTTACATGGGGTTACTTATTTTTCACTATTCCTAAAAACACAAGTGGAAATGCAGATTCCTATGATCACATGCACTTACGGATGACACAGGCTCTCAAGTATCAAGTGATTAAAAAAAAGATTTTCCTACATGGTTTTGGGGAAATTTGATGAGAATTGATTGCGTTTTAACACATTTGTATTTTCTAGTTTTTGGGGATTTTATAGGTTCATCACAGATCAACATTTCTGAAACTTTGTATCATCATCCCTTTCACACAACAACACCCAAAAGTTAAGAGACATATTTGTTGAAATTGAGTCACTTGTAAGATATCTATTGTACAGGTTTCATGATGTAATGCAATATAATGTGAATTCAATGGTGGGTTTTTAGTGTGTGTGTGTGTGTTTATATGTGTGTGAGAGTATGTTTAAGTTGGTGTATATTTGTTTGTGTGTGTGTGTGTGTGGGGGGGGGGCGGGGGGGGGGGTCTGAGTAAGAGAGGGGGTCACAAAATGTCAGAGATGCACAGTTTTGGTGTAAATGTGAGATTTGAAAACCCTGTATACATATAAAATGGATCTACACAGAATAGCACTTTATTACTGTATATTTCAAAATGGCTTTTGTGGATTTGTGTTTGTATGTGTGTATGTCAAAGGGAGGATGAAAGTATCAGAGATTGAGTTTGGGTGAAGACTTAAAACAGATGTATTATTCCTATCGAAAATCCCATAGTAAAAATGTCATGAAATGTAGTTCTACATTCTACACAATGGCAATACTAGACCAAGATGAGCATCCAATCATGATTTTTCTTTTGACCATGTATTAGAGCCAGGCCTATGTGTGCATTAAATACTATATTGATTTGACATTCCTGACCCATATTCTAGAGTTATTCTAATGGAAATTCAAACAAACCCCTAACCCATGTGACTAACAACTAAAAATTGTTGTTTAAGAAAATCTTACTCTCTAGCCACATATGTTGACTGATTTTAAAAATGTCAACTGATTTGTGCTTTGCTTAGCTTGTATTTTAAGTGATGTAAAGGACATTTTAAACTTTCACTTTCACTATGTTACCTGCACACACACACACACCTACTTCTTAGTGAGTTTTGAGATTTCCCTCTCCTCCTCTTCCTTAAGTTTTTTGACAAAGCTGTCTAGGAGTGGCAGCTCAAAGTTGATATACTGAGCAACCTAGGAGAAACAGCATGCAGGCTCAGTGCAGTGCAGTAATAGGCAAAAGACAAATACTGTGACCCCCAGCATAATTAATTGTTGGTGCGAAAATAGCCTTAGCTAGGAATAAGCACACACACACAAACACACACACAGAATTGCCTGAGATAGGAATAAGCCAGCTGTACTACTGGCTCTATTGTTATGTCACGGCCACAGGAAAGCCAACTAGCCACTAAAGGCTAAAATTAGACAACACAACACACCAATTTATAATTTATCTCTGTTTGGGGAGATAATCATAAACCACACACACACACACACACTCAAATCAGTGCACATTTACACAGACACACATGCACACAAATACACACCTGGGATTCAAACATTCCTGCAAATTCACACGCACATGAACTCACACATACACACACAAACTCAGATGGGTGCACATTACATTCACACAGGCACACTTACACACATCTAAGATTCAAACACCTAAATATAAAAAAAACACACACACATACAAATGGGGGATTCCTGGAGTGTGTGGTTGGTCCTGGTGTGTCAATCTTTCCCTAAGGTGTGTGTGGTTGGAAAACTTACATCATACGTTACTTCCTCTCCCAGATCTGTTTCCATGATGAATATCTTGGCGATTTTCTCACAAGGGCCGTGGAGTACTCGAAACACCAGAGGAAACTCTGAGTCCTTTAACTTTGTCCTCTCTGAGAATGCTCACACACACACACACATGAATGCACACACATACACACACACACAAATATAGTTCTACACACATACAATCTCATGTGTAGACTACAAACCGCTATGAACAGATGTGTTTGGTGTGACAGTGGAGCAGGTAGGACTATCGGATGAGGTCAAAGACACACACCACCTGACACCAGGTAGCACAGAGACACATATCACCTGACTTCAGGTACAGTGGAGAGACACATACCACCTGACACCAGGTACCACAGAAACAGGTTTTTACCACAAGGTACTATAGAATGAATTATACAGATAAGTGGTTGCATGTGGTTGGGCACAGCGAAGTAGGGTGAAGCCACACAGCCATACATACTACCTGACTCATGCACACACACACACACACAGCCATACGTACCACCTGACTCGTGCACCACATACAGAGCGAATTCCTCTGCCTTGTTCTCCACCTGCCAAGAAGAACAGTCACGGCAGTTCAGAAACTCAAACGGCAGCCCAACACACTCAGGGCCAGATGTATACATTTGCGAACGTAGCGTTATCAGCGCCATGGCCAACCCGCAGAAAGCGCACGCAGTAAATATTCAGTTTACGTGGTATTTATCAAACATCATTGTAACACACTTCACCAATGTCATGCAGTCTAACACTCACACGCCGCTGCATCTCAGAATCACTACTGTGGGTGGGAAATGGGAACTCACGCGGAACTTGTTGAGAAGTAGATTAAGCACCTGCTGTGTTGTCATGGTGCTATTGATGCGTACGTTGGTGATGGAGCCATAGGCTGGCGTGAACACTGAGGTCTACAGGGTGAAAACCAGAAAGTTAATGCATAGACCAATTGAAAAACCCTATAGAATCACTTAGCCTATAGAATCATAAGGTCAAACCTGTGTTAGACTAAATGTTCTTGTTGGTGGGCAAATAACATTAGCATTCTGGACTTACAGTATGGTTCATGTCAGCCGGTAGCACTACAGTGGGTTGCTAGCTGAAACCACCATCAGAGTGAGTTAACTGTAGGCTAACACTGCTACCATGCCACTGGCTGACCTTGTGATTGTAGAAGTGTCCGTTGATTGAGAAGCGGTGTCTGCGTATGCGTTGCAGGTCACCGGCGCTGCGTAGCTGTGTTCGCCGCTGGATGGACATGAAGCTGGCGTCACTCTGCGTCCTAAGGAGCTGAGGGATCTCCTCTTCCTCTGGAGCCGCCCCATCTAAAGAGGCTAGAGAGGACAGAGCATGAGCTATCTATGCTCCTCTAAATAATCAGAAGAATAATCAAAGACCCCTCATCCAAAACCACTACTTGTTCTCACTTCAATTACCACCAACATGTTGTTTGGCAATAAAGTATATCTATCTGTCTATCTATCTATTTACGTATCTAAAGAGGCTACAGAGGACACAGGTTCCAACATCAGCTACATGCTCCCTTCAGCTATCCCTCATCAGCTACAGAATGTACTCACTTCAGTTAGCTATGCATGCACTTCCGTTATTCTTTATGGACTAAGTAGCTTACTCACAAAATCTGACACAGCTAGCACATAACGGTTTTGGGACTAAACCTTTAGACTAAACTGGACTAAACTTTTACATTTAAGATCAATGTGTGGTGACAAGGAGGTGTTTTGTTGGTGTCTAGTCAAGGCTTGGAGGTGTCTTGTTATATGAAAGTATCGACTTTGTGGATGAAAACCCTTTGGCTCTATCTCATTCGGTTTGGTGACCTCTGTTGACGATTATGTTGGCCATTATAGATGTCCACAGGTGCATAACATTGTCTAACTGGAACATTATTGAAGTATCTCACTAGAACATTATAGACATTAAGTGCCGAACTTGAACGCAAGTGGGACACTGGCTGCCAGTAGACATGATGGGCTTGGAAAGGCTTTGTCTGCTGCTTCCTGAGGGAACAATACAACGGGTGGGTACAGTCAGCTTTCCCACAAGAGCCATGTCTGAGCAACATTTCACACACTTTAAGCCTGTTGCTGCAGTGATTTGGAAAGTGAAAACACACAGAAACAGGCAGGCAGACCCCCGCCCCATACACACACACACACACTCTGACACACAGATATAATTGCCAGTGGCCCAAAAGTAGACCCATGAGGCAGTCAAAAATACGCACTAAGCTCTGATGTGGTGGGGTCAGGGATGTTGTTGTTGGACTCCAGAGAGGGTATGGTAGTGGAGCAGAGCTGCAGATGTTCATTCCTACAAAAGAACAGACAAGATCCACTGCTTAGAGGCCTACAGGTAAACTACAGGTGCACACATAAACACCCACACATGCACACACACTCTCTTTCTCTTTCAAACACACACACACACACTCACTACACACACACCTATTGGAGAGGTGAGATGGCCATATTGTAGAGTGGTTGTAGTGGAATCGCTGGTTGTCATCATACATCTGTAGCCTGATAGGACGCTTTAGACCCCAACAGATATTGAGTAGACCCTCCACAATCAGCTGGTGCTCTTCCTGTCCCAGTAGGACAAACAAGAATCAGGCATTTAGAACTCTCATGGAGAACACAGAACACACACACACAATCAGCTGGTTCTCCTCTTGTCCAGGCAGACAAAGAAGCAGAGAGGGTTCAAGCGGAGCTAGTAATCAAGGATCTTTGAAAGAAGAATCAGGCATTAGAATCCTCAAAGAGAACACGGACCACGAATGAAACGCAATCAGAACATATCATCATAGCAACATACTGGACAAGATGTCTCTCGCATGAAAATGTCTCTTTTACATTTTGTATATAAGATTTTGTAGGGGTGCCTTGTGGGCAACGTGTTTCTGTTAAAAATATTTATTTCTTGATGAGATTTTCCTTTTTCTCAGTTTTCCTTGTGAGATTACAATAAATCACAAAAAGATGGTTTTAGTCAATTTTACCAGAGGTGCCAATAATTCTGGAGGGTACTGTAAGGGTCTTCCTAAAACCATAGTTAATGTAAAGACTAAAGAGATTAACTTTATTAACTATAATAATTAACAGCATAGATAATACATTAAAATTAACCTAATAAACCATAATAATACTCATTGTGGATAAAGAAATGTAATAAACACAGTCGGAGATCAAATAAGATTAGCCAAATTAATTGTAGTAATAATCACAGTGGGATTAAGCTAATAAAATGCAATAATGATCACGGCCGTGACTAATGATCTTTATCAGGGGGAGCATTTCCTTCTGGCATCTGTCCTGCTTTGTGTCCAATGACTACGTGCGTGCCTGCAGCACACACGCACATACATACACACACACACACTCACGTACATGCACACACACACACACACACACACACACACACACATAGAGTTATGCTAAATACACTTACACACCCACACCCCCACCCATAAACACACACACATACCATCATATATGCAGACATGCTAAAATATTCTCAATATTCTCACATTCACCTGCCAAGTACACCCGCAACCCACCCCCCCCACACACACACACATATATACAGTACACACATACAGACGTGCGCGTACACATACAACCACACAGACACACATACACACACACACACACATACTCTCTTTCTGTTCCATGAGTACGTGCTGAGAGGCAGCGTTCTCAGTGTCTCTCTACCAGTGCAGCCCAGGAATCCGGAAATCTCCGGAACACTGGCTGTGGGTGCGGCCTGCTCCTGCTGACCTAACGCCATCCAAAGCTAAGTCATGGTTCAGCGTGTGTGTGTGTGTGTGTGTGTGTGTGTGTGTGTTTGTAGGGTCATACCTTAATCAGTGTATGTGTGTGGGGTGTGGGGGATTTGAACATATGTGTGGGTGTGGGTGTGAGGCCCTATATGACGGTGACCTAACAGTATGGGTGTTTGTGAGGTCACCACTAGAAAATGCTGAGCAAGGTACCATAGCAGGACGTATGTATACACTGGCACTAGGAGTTGAGACAAGACACACACACACACGTACACTGTCTGCTCTCAATATTATACAAGTAATAGATATTGATTGTTATATTACTGATATAAAAATGTATTCTTTTTTCATCAATCCACCCACAATGACAAAGCAGTGGAGTGTTTTGTTCATTTTTGTTAAAATAAAAGACTGAACGTGTTCAAACCCTAAATTATGACACTCTGGTAAACTCTGACCAAGAGTAGCTCACAAGGCTCCATGACTTTGTCAACACAGGGCATCTGAGCACAAAACAAATTTTGATAATTTTTATAACAATTTGGGTGTTTTATTTAACTTTAGAACACCCCTCTTTGCTTCTATGCCAGCCCCCACTGGAATCCCAATAGTATCTTCTCCTTTCTGACCTGCCTGAGCTCGGGGCAATGAGACCTGCAGGCCATAGATAGCAAATGGCAGTTCAAAACTAGTAACATCCAATAGAACTTAAGTTGATACAATGGTCTATCAAAACATTAGATGATAATATATGTGATACTATTTCTAACAAGTTTTTGACCGAGGACACAAAACTAGTAACATGAAACAAACACAACAGGAGGGTTAAAAAAACATTTATAGAAATACCGTAAGCTTTCTATAATAGTTATTTTTTATTAGGGATCACTGAACATTTACTTATCAATGACCCTTGAGATGTTTACTACTTGACATTGACCTGTGTCTTACTGAATTCATTGGACACAATTAGGAAGGGCACACCCCTATTTATATGATTGGGACAACGAGTAGGGCCTTAGTCAGGCAGGTAACCAGACCCAATGGTCACTATCCAGAGCTCCAGAGAGCCCCTTTGAGGAGATGGGAGAGCCTTCCAGAAGGATAGCCATCAGTGAAGCGTTCCATCAGTAAGGCCTTTCAGGAGATGAGAAAACCTTCCAGAAAGAGCAATCCACCAGTTAGGCCTTTGTGGTGATGGGAAAACCTTCTAGAAGGATAGCCATCGCTCCATCAGGCCTTTCAGGAGATGCGAGAACCTTCCAGAAGAAGTGCTCCACCAGTTCGGGCCTTTGAGGAGATGGGAGAACCTTCCATAAGGACACTAATCAGTTGAGCGCTCCATCAAGCCTTTTTGGAGATGGGAGAGCCTTCCAGAAGGATAACCATCAGTGCAGCACTCCACCAGTCAGGCCTTTGTGGTAGGATGGCCAGACAGGTGTGTGTGAGTGCGATCTTGTGTGAAAAGTCCTTGACAGCTTACATTTCAACAAGACAAAAACCCAAAGCATATCACCAAAGACAGCATGAGCGGCTTTGGAAAAACTCTCTGAAAGTCCTGGAGAGTACACTCAGCAGGTACCAGAAAAGCAAACACAGCAACCCAGCATACACAATGTTTCTATATTGCTCTATTGCTGCGGACACAAACATTTTCCAGTGGTGTGTGTCTGCGCGCACGCTCGCACATATTTCTGTGAGTGTGTGTGTGTGTGTAGATAGGTGGGACCAATGATCCCAGGCCCTTATTGTTGGTGAATTGTAAACATAGCAGCACAGCTGCAACAATGAGGGAAGCCCCTCCACCCCACACTCACACACACCTCCGCCCTTCCATGCCTGCACACACACACAAGCACACTTCCTGTACACCCTCAGACCAGCACAAACACATTTCCTGCAGCGAGAGGCAAGGTCAGCTCCCATCTATAATTAGCTCGCTTTGACACACACACACACACACACACACACACACACACACACACACACACACACACACACACACACACACACACACAAACACACACACACACGCGCGCGCGCACACACACATGCATGCACACAGACACACACAAACACACACACTCACTGGCTCTGCCTATGGCTAAGGCTTTCTCCAGGCATCCGCTCCTCTATATAAGCCTGACTGGCTCCAGGGCTCCACACTCACCTCTCAGAGCAGAGCTACGGTGCGACACATGCAAACTCCCACTCGACGCTCAAGCTCGGACAGCGACCTCACGCACACACACACACAGATCTCTCAGAGGACAAACACGGTCATTATTGGACCTACAGCAGTCGCGGAGCAGAGAGAGAATACACTCTCGGACAGCGCTTGACTCCTTACAACACACCTTTAAACAGGAAGCTCCTGGACACTGGTCAGCTTGACACAGCTGGACTGCCACTGAACCTCAGCTGAAGAAACACACAGACACACACACAAACACGTCTGGACCTGAACCAGTAGCTGTGCGGAACCAACAAACACACAATCGCTGGTCCACCATAGGTGAGTTCATCCCTCTCTTCTGCACTCACACATACACACAAACACACACATGCATCACTACTTAACATGTATAGTCACTCACACACACATACATTACTTCACTTGACACGTACACAAACACACAAACATCACTACTTCACTTGACATTTGACTTCAACTGACACTAAGTCAACTGTACTCTGTGTGTCCACATGTGTGCACTAGCTGTGAGCGTAGGTTACCTGTACTGCATCTGTTTATGTATATGTGTGAGGATTCAGCACTGACTAAACTCATCTGTGTGTTGTGTGTGCTACAGGATGAAACCGCGGAGGCTTCTACTGCATGCCCCCCTCCTGCCCACCATCTCCGAGTGTCTGGAGGACGTGTCCACCCCCTGCCTCCCTCCATCCCTGGATGAGTACGCTGCGTCCATCAGAGCCCTGGCCCGCCCCACCTCTGCCCTGCCTGGTCCAATCAGGTCACCCCGTGGCCAGAGGCCACACCCCCACGCCAGGGCTAGACATCAGAGTTGCGCTCCCCACGGTTGCCGGATAGTGCGGCCACGCCATGCTCCGGTTGCCCCCAGCAATAACAACGACAACAGCAGCAGAGACCCGCTGGACTGGTCGTTTGCACACACACCAGCAAACACACACAGGGCAGTGCAAACACACACACTCACACACCGGCACTCGCAAACAGATGTACGGCCTCGGACTCAAGGACAACGTGCAGGTCACACAGACAATTTCATGCCTACACTCTGGATGCTTTAAAACACATGCGTACGCACACACACACACACACACACACACACACACACACACACACACACACACACACAATAGACTTTCTTTCTGCACTATTTATTGTGGACTGGGATCCCTTGTTGCTAAATGTTTATAATAAAAAGAGATGTCATTGTCCAGCCTTCACTCTGAGTGCTTCCTGCTACACCCAACCCCTAACCCCAGCTCTAGGGTCATTAGTCCTGTTTACAGCATACATAGTGAGCTTTTATACGTTTTGATCTTGTATGAGATCAAAAACAAAATGATAAACAAATCATAAACAACATCCTCTGTGTACGATGTGTGTAAGGATGGTAGTGTTACTTATGTCTCCCCTACAGTACCGGATCTAATGAGTTCTGGACTCTTACCATGTAGCGTACTGAGACACATGGCTATTCTAAATAGATCTTGAAGTTTGGTGTATTGCATTTAAGCAGCAATGTTGCCCCAAGGAGCCATAGAATTATGTCTCTGATCCAACCCATAAATGGGGGAAAAGAACTTTTTTGTAGCAAAACTTTAAACTAAACGACAATATACGTAGGCTAATACATTATTTTCGCCGTTCAACAGCCTACTTTCGCTGATATTTGAAAACAGCAGGAGTCATGTAATAAAATAATATAATTATTTTTAAATTCAAGGATACAATAACAGGTATTTGTTTTTTTACAATACATTGTGACATTTTTAGAATATGCCCACACATTAAAGTAAGCATAGACTTTGATGAATAGGATGTTTTGAACGAACACATGCACTAACCAGGCTTCATCACAAATCAGGCACTAACTAGGCTCCATTACAAGTCAGACACTAACTAGGCTCCATCAAAATTCAGAGACTGGATTCCAGTTGCTTCGGCTAACTAGCGCCAGATTTCGGAGTGCAGGGGACAAGCCGAGATAAGCTATGACGTTCACACTCTGTATCATGTTTCAACATACTTTAGGTCAATATCACACCGGAATTCTCCTTTAATAACACCTTTAGAATGTAAATGTCTTTACTCAAAATGACAAAAAGACAAATTCCCAGGTTGAGAAGCAGCAAGACCAGCCAGCAGTCCCCAAACCATAAGTTTCTTGCTGCAACAGGATCCTGGAGCCTTTAACCAGTGTTACGTCTCTAGCTGTTTCTGTGTTCCTGCTGTTTTTCTGTGCTTTTCAGACAATCCAGCAGGGGGCTTAATTGCTGGGCCAGCCCTATAAAAGGTGCTGGTTGACGTCACTCCTGAGGCTGCCTTGTTTTTGGTTCCTTGTTGAACGCTACCGCTGCCATGCCATGCTTCGTGTTCCGCTCTCGCCCACGTTACTTCCAGGTCTCCAGTCCCTCTCAGGGTCTATATGTTCTAGTTTAATTATAATAAATTATTGATTTTCAAATTCATCCACCGTTGTCTGCCGTGTTTTGCCCTTGCTTAAGTTAGTTTTGTTATAGTTCCCTGTCCCTAGCAGGTGACTTAACACCAGAGACTTTCTAACAAGACACAGCACAAGAATCCTCCATAGAAATGCATGGGGTTAGTGTGTAACGCCAATATGCCAGTAGTCTCTACACATATCCCACCCCTTCCTGAATGCCTCCCCATTCACTTGAATAGGAAAATAGCTGTCCGAAAACTGCCCAAAGTGCATTGTGAGATGGCCACTGAGTGGGGGGACTTGCCTAAAAGGACTTTTAACTCCTGATCAATCACCTGGCCAGTTGCTCCTATTCAAGGCCATCACAAACAGTGCACCTAAGCAGAGGTAGACAAAGAGAACATATACAGCTGTAACACTAACCAAAAATAAAATTAAAAAGATTAAAAAGCATCCAAGAATAGCTTGAAAAGTCTAGATTTGATAGTGGCTACCTGAACCAAAGGTGATAGCAACTGCTTCAGCATCTTTAGTTCTGACTGCATCACCAACAGACCCCTGTCTTCTGTGCTCAGATAGAGTGAGAGTGCTCTGTGTGCTCAGTATACTCAATGCCGCTGTGCACTTAAGCAGACAGCAGAGGGAGTTGTTCACTCATGTTGACCAGAGCCGTATATATAGAGAGAGTTTGGCCAAAGTCTTGAGGCAAGTCCCTTCACTCAGGGGCCATATTGCAACGCTTTTTGGGCACTTATCGGGCATCTATCTATTTATGGCTGTGCAAGGCTTTACGACACCAACCTTGCTCCAGCGGCGAGATCACAACACATGATTGGCACAATGTATTCATAACACACCACATGAATGGCACAATGTATTCACTTTTTTGCCACGGAAGGGATGGGATATGTGTAGACAACTGCCATATTGGCGTTACAAACTAACCCCATGCATTTCTCTGGAGGATTTTTTGAGTGCTGTGTCTCCTCATTAGAACGTCTCTGGTTTGGCCAATTAGGGAATGGTCATGGTGCCAGGATTTCAGATTCGGATGGGAAAATCAATTATGGCTGGGCCTTATAATTAGCCTACATATAGGTTTATAGAGATGGTTTATAGAGAATTTGTGCTTAAATATTATTATTTTTTTAATGCTTATCTGCGACCGCTCTTTCTCCACGCCACAACTTGAGAAATGTGGCTCATTTTACTACACAAGACAACAAAACAAATATCATAGTGTAGTGGCTGAGGAATCAAGTCCATCAACAAGTGTGAATGTTGATTACTCGATGTCCTCCCTTACAGAAAATAACTGCACTTCAAGTGCAGTTCTGATCAAAACTGCAGATTTGGAGGAATTGCAGTTGTTATGCAGGAAATGCAATATTTTGGACATGAAACAACTGCATTGCACTACATATTACTGTGCTTTACTGCAGAAATATAATTAATTAATTAATATTGTGCTGCACTGTACCCTCAAAACACTACGATATAGCTGCACTGTACTTTGAAAAAAATGCAGTAGGCTATAACTGCAGTTATTTTTCTCGAAGGGCTTTGTTACATTTTTGTTATGTGGTTCTTAATTCATGTAAATGTTATTGGTAAAGGATGATATGGGAAATGTTTGTGTTCATGTCCGCTGTGTTCTTTGTGGCAGTGTGACTGTTTGCTCAGTCATCAGACGTCTTGGAAGTGCCCGGGAACAGAGCCTGCTTTCTGACTAAAGGTCACCTGAGGACAAACGCTATTCCACTGGGCCCTAGGGCATATAAGAATTCCTTATCCAAGCACCTGGCACACCATGGGAATAACAAAATATGGCTTTAGTTTTATTACAGTTTTTTTCAACTGCTTACACACTAAATCTTTGCTTGTCACACAATTTTCTAAACATGTCCTCCAAACATCATAACCCGACACCAAATCTGCAAAACCATACACTAATTCTCAGTGTTTGACTCAGTTTTCAATTGACTAAAACACATTTTGCAAAACACCACATACAATTTTCTACTTAACACACAAAAATCTAACAGGAAGTAACTTGATTTCGTTTTTCAAACACAACCCATCAAAATGCCACACTTAATCACCAGTGCTTCACTCTCTCTCTCTTCACATGTGTAAACACTCTTTACTTTACTGAACACCATCCAATCATTGCCTTAATATAGGTCTATGAATAGATATACTCTCTATATAGGTATAGACCCTTTCAATCTGCTCCTAGAGGATTTCCGGTTGAAATATTCAGAACCAATGCAGATACTTTGAAAATTACAGTAATCGGACTTTAGCTTACAGTAATGTTCTACAAAAAGTTGACTTTATGTAAAATTTGTCTTTTTACTCTATTTTTGTTTGTCCCTATGTTACAGTACCAGTAGCTCAATGCATTTTTCTGTGCCTCCAGAAATGCCTTAGAAACACTTACTGTAGAATTGTTTGTTTCTGCAGTTGAAAGGGTCTATAGGCCTATGAATACATTGTGTGTGTGTGTGTGTGTGGGGGGGGGGTGTCGTGTACAGTTTGTATTCATAGGCCTATAGACCCTTTCAACTGCAGAAACAAACAATTCTACAGTAAGCGTTCCTAAGGCATTTCTGGAGGCACAGAAAAATGTATTGAGCTAATGGTACTGTAACATAGGGACAAACAAAAATAAAGCTAAAGTCCGATTACTGTAATTTTCAAAGTATCTGCATTGGTTCTGAATATTTCAACCGGAAATCCTCTAGGAGCAGATTGAAAGGGTCCATACCTATATAGAGACTTCATCTATTCATAGACCTATACTAAGGCAATGATTGGATGGTGTTCAGTAAAGTAAAGAGTGTTTACACATGTGAAGAGAGAGAGAGTGAAGCACTGGTGATTAAGTGTGGCATTTTGATGGGTTGTGTTTGAAAAACGAAATCAAGTTACTTCCTGTTAGATTTTTGTGTGTTAAGTAGAAAATTGTGTGTGGTGTTTTGCAAAATGTGTTTTAGTCAATTGAAAACTGAGTCAAACACTGAGAATTAGTGTATGGTTTTGCAGATTTGGTGTCGGGTTATGATGTTTAGAGGACATGTTTAGAAAATTGTGTGACAAGCAAAGATTTAGTGTGTAAGCAGTTGAAAAAAACTGTAAACATGTGTTTTTGACATTTTGAATGTTGTGTGTCATTTTGCTGGAGATTTGAGGCATTTTGCATTTTGTGTGAGCAGTTGTGGGTTTTGTGTGAAGAGTTTTGAAAAATAGACACAGAGTTTTGAAAACGTGTGTAAACAATTGTAAAAAACTGTAATGGACCACAGTGTCCAACTCACTATGCTGCAATATGACTGTATTCCTGTTTATTGTAAGTGATCCTGTCTCTGTTCCACCTGCCACACACACACACACACACACACTCACATACACACACACACTGACAGTGAGTCACCTCTACCCCAAGGGAAGGGAGAAATCAGATTAAGTCACACAAAACACTTCTCACACTTTCCAGGGTTCCCATGGGTCATGGAATTTTGGAAAGTCTATTCCAGACATGGAAAGTAAGGGAATTTTTGGGGCAAACTCATGAAATATCAGGACATTTTGTTGTAGCAGTTTAAAATGCACTTGCCAAAATACATTAATACAAATATTTCCATGCAGAATTGGTGTATATCTGATTATTAGCTTTACTGCTTGCTTGAGTAGCCCAACTTTGTTTATTCAATGCCCATTTATTCATCTCCCACTCTAAAAAAGTAAAAAGTGTTACATTTGACTTAGAGTGGGAACTCTGCCTTTCTCATGTGATCCATCACCTCATTCATACATGCACACACACACACACACACACACACACACACACACACACACACACACACACTGTAAGCTGTAAGACAGTTGAGGTTATGAGCTGTGCAACGGGTGGGGTTTTGAAGATTGCACGCATATGTGCAGGTGTGAGACACCTCAAAGGGCCAGACAGATGGACTGAAATGGATGTTGTGAAATGCCATTCCACTACATGTATTACGACAGTATCTCTATTGATGGACATTCAGACAGACAGGCAGACAATGACTGTCTCAGACCTCTCCCATGATCGCATCACTCCCATTCGGGGCCTCTGCAGGTTCCAACAAGTTAAATCTTTAGACCTTTTTCAGACCATTACGAATTAACGCCCTTATTGGCAAAACATATCAAGGTAATGAAGGGGAATCAGATGCCAAGAATTACAAGTAAAGCAAATACATTTGTACTGCAATACTGTACATTGTATATGGGCTGTACTGTACACAGTTTCCTGTATACCTGTATACCTGTATACCTGTAGCATTAAGAGACAGACCTACAAAACGGAACCACTATAATCTATGCAGAAAAACAAAAAACTGAAGCATGATGGAAGCATGACTAAAGTAGGTCACAAATACCCCCCCCCCCCCCGTCTTACACACTACACACACTCCCTCATTTAGAAGAAATGTGCAACATTCTTGCAAACATTGTGACTCACTGCACTCATACCGCATCAGACAGCCACACACAGACACACACACACTTTCTTTGTGAAGACTGACCTATAAATCACACACACTTTCTTTGTAAAGACTGACCTATAAATATATAAATGTGTCAATTATTAACTTGTCAAATCATGTTCCCATGCATGCTCCCCTTCACGCAACCCCCTCAGACACACACCCACATGCACACACCCACACACACACACACACACACACACACACACACACACACACACACACACACACACACACACACACACACACACAGTCCGTTCTCCCCCTCCTCCTTTTCCTTCCTCCTCTTTGGTTTGGTCAATGTGTCCTGACTAGAGATGGTCTTTTACCCTGAACTCTGCCCCCCTCAATGCTCTCACAGTGCGCACGCATGCACACACACACACGCACACACACACACTCCGTTGCTGACTATGCTTCCCTCTTCTCTCTCCCTTGCTTTTGTCCATCTTCCTTTAGTCTTATCTCCCTCTCTCTCCCTATCTTTCTCTCTGTCTCTCCCACTTCCTCTCCCCTTCTTTTCACTCTCTCCCTTCCCTCTCTTTCTCTTTCTCACCTTTATCTCTCCTCTTAGCTCTCTGGACTCTTCCTCTCTCCTCTCCTCTCCTCTCCACTCCCTCCTTCTCTTCCTTCCTCCTCTGCCCACCTCCTCTCTGTTTTGGTCAATGTGTCCCGCCAGAGATGGTCATTCACCCTGGATTCTGACCCCCTGAAAGCCCCCACAGCACACACACACACACACACACACACACACACACACACACACACACACACACACACACACACACACACACACACACACACACACACACACACACACATGAGAGCAGATGACCCTGTGCACTGACCCTATTAAGGAAAACAGAAGGCAGCTGGGTTTGTCTCTGTGTGTGTCTATCCATGTGTTGTGTGTGCATGTGAAGGGGTGGGGGGTGAGGGGGTTAGGGTAGGGTACGTGTGTGTGTGTGCATGCATGTGTATGTGTGTGAGTGAGTGTGTGTGTGTGTGTGTGTGAATGTGTGTGAGTATGTGTGTGTGAATGTGCCCTGTGTGTGTGTGTGTGTGTGTGTGTGTGTGTGTGTGTGTGTGTGTGTGTGTGTGTGTGTGTCCTGTGCTGGGAAAACCCAAAGGTCTCCCTCTTTCCTCTCCAGCCTTTTACATGGACATTTTGGGAAAATCCGAAAACATTCCTTCATATGACCCTCTGTTACACCAGTGTAAGGGTGAAAAGTGAAAGTAAATTTGTTTTAGACAAGGGCAAGTAGAGGCAGGCAAATCTAAACAAAACACTATCTCTCTCTTTCTTTCACATATACATACAAACACACATCCACACACACACACACACAAACACACACACACACACACATTCTCAAGAACACACAAACATTGTGTCTTCATCTATTACAGTTTTTCTCGATTGCTTTGATGCACTTAATGAAACTGGGATCCACTTGATCTTGAGCTTCACCTTCTTAGCACAGCAGAGAAGTATCTCTTGCAAATTATTTAACACATTTTTATTGGTTTAACTCATATTTCACATCCTTTTTCAAAACATTTAACACAGTTCTCATACAAAGACTCCAAACTCCATTGGATTAACTGTGTGTAACAAATGGAAAACATTTATCCACAGCTAATAGATATTGCTTGCAAACTTATATAGTTGTATGTCAATGTGTGAATCTCCTTTGCACAATTCTTCGATCAGCAATCATTCATGGTATCATAAGAGATACCATGTCTGTTCTGTGTTGCTATTTACAAGTATGAATATAAGGCACTATATTACCTATTTGGTGAAGAAAACAGTACAAAAGTCTAGGTGTTTACTGTAGGTCTATTTCAATGAAAAATGACACGTTGTAGTTCAGTGTATGAAATGTGTCTTGTCCAGGTGCTTACTGTAGGTCCTACATGTCAATGGTAGTTACATCTTGGGAGGAATTAATACAATTCATTTTTATTCAATACATTTCGTCTTTCCATAGTTTTTCTGATACAAGAAAAATGAAAAGAAATGGCACAGACATAGCAAAAATGAAGGCTGAAACTCCTCATTTTGAGAACAGTGTTTTGCATTTTAGTGCCACCGTTTCAGCATGTGCGTTAACTGTTTTGAAAATGTGGAGTTTGTGTTGAATGCTGCATCAAAGCAATCAAGAAAAACTGTAATGATATCTATCTAATGATATTTACAGTTTTTCCTCGATCGTTTTGATGCTTGTGTCAACTCTTGACATCACATTCTCAAAACAGTTAACACCCGTGTCTGAACAAAAGCACTCTGGCCAAAATGACACATTTTGCTTGCAAAAGGCAAACCACTTAAAACATGCAGCAAAAGCAAATCTAGCAAATCTTCAAACAAAACATCTTGTCGTAAAATCACTGTGTGATTTCAATCATTACACACAATGCAAAATATAGTTTTCAAAATCAAAATCTGTTCCATTTCTTTCTCATTTTTCTGGTATCAGAAAAAAAACTAAAAAGACTAAATGTACTGAATAAAAAATAATTGTATTCATTCCTCCCAAGATGTAACTGTCATTGACATGTAAGACTTACAGTAAGCAACTAGACAAGACAAATTTCATTGAACTACAACTTGTCATTTTTCATCAAAATAGACCTATAGTAAACACCTTTTGTACTGTTTTCTTCACTAAATAGGCTATACAATAATTTCTTTAAATTTGCCTTAGATCCATAGCCTACTTGCAAATAGCAACACAGAACAGACATGGCATCTCTTATGGATAATGAATGATTCCTGATTGAAGAATTGTGCAAAGGAGTTTCACACAGGTGTATCAGAGATTCAGACTTGTGCAAGAAATCTCTACCACCTGTGTAAAGATGTTTTCCTTTTGTTTAGCACGGGGAAACCAATAGAGTTTGGGGAGTTTGAATGACATCTGTATTAACTGTTTTGCAAAAGGGTGTGAGAACTGTGTGAACACATTCGCAAGAGATGACTTCTGCTGTGCAAAGACAGTGTTCAGCAATCGAGAAAAACTGTATATAACCATAGCATTCTAAGTGGACACACATTTTATATACTTTATTTGATTCCACTTTACAAGTCAAGTTACATTAGGAATCAAATCTTCTGAATAATCTAATAAATTAAAGCAGTTCAGCAGTTCACACACACACACACACACACACACACACACACACACACACACACACACACACACACTCACACACACACACCACCACCACCACCACCACGTTGGCTGAAGTGATCATTCTCAATAAAATTCCCACTGAAGTATCACTGTTGCTCAATATTACTGTGTTATGTAAGTAGGGTGCGCACACACCCACCCTCCCACACATGCGCACACACCCACACCCACACACACACACACACACACACACACACACACACACACACACCCACACACACACACACACACACACACACACACACACACACACACACACACACACACACACACACACACTTATTGTCTAATGTTTCACCCTCTCACCTCTCTCCAGCGCAGCTGGAAGCTCTTGCCCTCATGGTAGCAGTTGTAGGTCCTAAGAAGTGACAGAATGTCCGACCTGTGGGCAGGTGAGGGGTCAGGTCAGAGGGTCCGGCAGTGCAGAGGCAGGCTGAGGTACACGGACGGAACCAGCAGCATAGAACCAGAACTATCACCAGCAGTAGGGCCAGAAACACACAAGCACAAGCAACAAACACAAACACAAGCAGAAACACACACACACAAGCACACACACACACACACACACACACACACACACACACACACACACACACACACACACACACACACACACAAACACACACACAAACATACACACACATATGCATGCACATTGGACTTACTTTGGAATGACTTTCTCCTCACTGATCTTCACATAAGGGCTGTCTGTGTGGTGATCCATGTTAAGACTTCAGCTACAGGAGCAGACAGGAAGAAAGAAGAATGAAGATATGAATACATGTAGGAATAAATATAAATGACAAACATGCAGATAGCTATAAAAATAAAAATATGTGTGTGTGTGTGGGGGTGGTGGTGGGGGGGGGTAGGTGTGCGTGCGTGTGTGTGTGGGTAGGTGTGCGGTTTGTGTGAGTGTGGGGGGGGGTGTGGGTGTGAGTGTGGGTGCGTATGTGTGTGAGAGAGAGAGAGAGAGAGCAAAAGAGAGAGAGAGCGAGAGAGAGACATTGAATCTTTCGGTAAACTTGATGCATTTGGACTCAAATAACTGGTCTTTCCTGCATGGTCAGGTACTAGTACAGGTTTACATTACACACACAAACACACACACACACCGGACACATATTCAGACAAAGAAATACACCCACATAGTCAGTGTTTGCACACATGCTTCAACAACTCCTCTGTATTACTGTAATTTCAACACCCAGCAACCTGACACCAATAGAGAACTGCTACTGACATGGAAAGATGTTGTGTGTAAACAGTTTACAGCTACAGTGGTCTTTAAACTGCTTTCACACAAAAATCTTCACATATTTGGATAAAATCCCAAAAATCATTACATACAGCAAAGTCCGACACCATGATCTGCAATAGCACTAAGCTAATTCTCAACTTTAAATTCCGTTTTACTGTATCATACTCTTTTTTTCCCAGTTGGAAACATACTGTATACATGGTCAGACTTTTCCAATCATGCATTTTAAAAGGCAGCGCAGCTTAAAAAACACTCAACTGTTGAAGGTCTGATTATTGTGTTTTAGCATGTCAGCTTTCTATGTAATATTGCCAAAAGTGTTTCATGAAATGTACTTTTTCTTTACAATTAAGTTGCATTTCAATATATTTATCTATTCATAAACACATTCAAAATGTATAAGAATACCACAACTCCATTTATTTTACATTTCTGACATCTAAAGTGTTCCAAAATAATATATTACAGTAAAGTATTCAAAACATGTTACAATTGTATTACAATTTAAATGTGATTGAAATACACTGAAGTTCAATTAAGTTGTTCCAAAATAGTGAACTTAGCACATACTGAAGTGCAATTAAAATATGAACATTAATAGTATGCTTTTTAAAGGTTTTGAATTTTGTGAAGTTTTTGCATTTTGTGTGTGCAGTTTCCTGTATGTAGAGTTTTTAAAAAATGACATGTAGTTGAAAATGTGTAAAAAAACCTGAATGGCTGGGTATGTAATGTTGTATGTGATGTGCTGGATTTGAATGATCAATACAATAATGTGTCTTAACTATGTGTTTCAGTAGTGCGTATGTGTGTGTGTTTGCGTGTGTTTGTAGTGCGTCTATTGTGTGGTTGTTTTCAAGCCCCCCCCCCCCCCTTTCCTCTCCTAAGGCTGGAATCTGGTAAAGTTGGAATCGAAAGTAAAAAGCTCTCAATCGGAAACACAAACACACACACAGACACACACACTCTAGGGGGGAGGGGAATCCAGAGAACACGTGAGATCTGGGAAAGTCCAGAAGGAAGATTATAAAGGGGACACACACTCTCCATCTCTCACACAGACACACTCACACAAGGATCTCTTCAACAGATTATACTCGCAGCATGCATCTGATACTTGGATCCGTGGGTGTCCTGCTTCCCCTTTCACTCATCCTGCTCCTGGACAAAGGTGAGTGTGTATGTGTGTGTGTGTGTGTTTGTGTGTGTGTGCGCCTGTGTGTGTGCATTAGAAAGTGTGTTTAGCAGTGTAACTATCCTGTGGTATTGATGTGTGTGAGTGTGTTTAGCAGTGTGATTATCCTGTTGTGCCAATATGTGTGTCTAAGCATGTACGAATCTCCTGCTGTGGCATTGTCTGTGGGAGAGAGTGTGCGTAGCATGGTGACTGTCGTGTGTGTGTGTGTGTGTGTGTGTGTTTAGCATGCTGTAGTGACGCATGTATGAGTGTGTGTTTTTAGTAGTGGATAGACTGGAGCTTAATAAGCTTGAGTGAGACATCACATGGTCTTCTTTACCTTGAAGGCCCAGGAGAAGTAGGTCAAGTTTAAGGAAAACAAGACAAATAAGTACCAGGGATAAGTGCTGCTGGCGGCATCATCAGTGGCTGGTGTGTGTGTGTGTGTTTCTGCTACTAGTCTTTTCACTCAATTAGTGCGTAATTCTGTATTCGGTAAGCCAGTGGCTGGTGTAAGTGTGTGTGTGTGTGTGTGTGTATGTGTGTGTGCCTGCGAGGTGTATGTGTGTATACAGGTGTGTGCGTGTGGGCTTGATTGTGACGGCTATCCTGCTCCTGTCCCGACAGCTCCAGTAGCGAGCAGCACATATGTGCCCGTGAGGTGCAAGTGCATGAATCTCATGAAGCAGACGCGAGGGCCCCCACTGGACTTCAGTGTCAGCGAGAAAAATGGCCACTGCCACACGGACGAGATCCTGTGAGTTGGCAACACTCATACTTGCGAGCGCACGCATGCACACACACACGCACACACACACACACAATCCCTTTCCCACACACATACATGCCACATAAACACACAAAAGTAAAAAAAATAGACACAATCCACTCACACACAAACACAAATGCTTCAAGCTAATGTGTCCTTCTGGTTTCAGGGTGAAGGTCCGAGGCAATGACAAGCTGTTATGTCTGAGCCCGACTGGCAGGCAGGGCAAACGCCTGCTGAGATGCTGGAGGAGGTGAGCAGGGTGTGTGTGTGAGTGTGTGTGTTTGTGTATATATGTGTGTGTGTGTGTGTGTGTGTGTGTGTGTGTGTGTGTGTAATGCAAGATATACATGTGACTGAAGCCTGTCTGTCTGTCTCCTCCTGCAGGGTGAACAGCCAAGGCAAGGACAAAAAGCAGTGCCTGAGAACCCGTAAGAACCGAAGGAACCGCCAGAACCGCAAGAACCAGAGGAAGACAAAAAAGGCCACATCTTAGAACCCCAAATAACTGCTAGAGCCGAGGGAACTCTAGACTGAACAATTGCAGTCCCTGACTCTCACTCCACGCTGCCCCTCCCCACAGCCCCGGTAGTGACGTGGTAACAACTATGATGACCTGACATGCCGGTATGAGTTGGGTACATACTACTGAAGATTTTAGATGAGTGGCGTGACATGTTTTAAGAAGCCCCGGATTTCCCCCCTAAAATAGGAAGTTGGGTCACACTCCCATCAACACCCCTGCCCCCCGTCAGGATGGGGCCAATGGAGCTAGAAACCACTCAGTAATACTTAGTGTCCCACTCCACCCTGGGAAGAGGACAGAAAGCAGTCCCTGAGAACCTCAAAAAACCGCAGGAGCCGATGGAACCACAGGACAGAAAGCAGTCCCTGAGAACCTCAAAGAACCCCAGGAGCCGACGGAACCGACTGGAGCACTGGAGGAGGCAGACGCCGCAACAGCAACAGCAACAGCAACTCACCAACTGCATGGTGTGAGTGTGTGTGTCACACTAATACACAAACACAAACCTGCTTGAAAAATGGAAAGAGGACGACAGCAGCTCAGGACCCTCCTCTCACACACACTCTTACACACACTCTCACACACACTTGCTTGTGTGTGTGTGTGTGTGTGTGTGCGTGTGTTTAATTGTGAAATAGGCCATTGCCTGGCCTTTTAAAGCACATTCCAAACTGTTGTCACTGAAACATACAACTTGTTACAGCAAGAACCCACCCTCAGTGCCACTGCTATTCAGAGGACGAGCATAGCACACACACACACACACACACACATTGCTCCATACCATTCAGAAGATGAGCAGCACACACACACACACACACAACACAAAACAGCAGGCGACACACATAGCTTTGGGAGATTGTATGCCTGCAGACTGTATTTATTTATCATTTTTTTGTACATCTTTTTCTAAAAAAAAGTTAATAAAGATACAAACAATAATGCCCTGTTCCACTGTTTTCATTTTGTTCTATATAGTGCAATGTGCATACAAACCATTGCCATTCTTGTAGAATACCCGTAGTCCAATTACATACCCACAGGTAGGCCTTCTTTTAAAATGGCATGATTGAAAGTTGAAAAAAACATTATGCCAATTAAGCATTCAATGATGTTTAGAATAATCATTCAGGAAACAATTTAAGGATCATTGCATTTTACCTTTTTTACAGATCAAAATGATATAGCCCTAACACTAAAAGCTGTTTTGACTATGGCTATGTTAAAGGGGAACTTGGCAACTATTTCAACGTAATAAACCCGTTTAGAAATCATTTGGATGGTTAAATTACCTGTTCCGGTGAAAATGGTGACTTTCCTCGCTGCGCCTAGCGTCCCCAGGCGTTTTAAATCGTGTTTCTTACCTTGTAACATCCACATAGTTCTGCCAAACTTATGCTAACCGTTCGCTAGCTTGTAAACAAATCCCTGTGCTTTATCGTTATCTTTTCCCACAGTTTGAAATAGCATAATGCACAATTTCTCCAGCAGAGGGGGAAATCCTGCCAAGTTACCTTTAAGTCTATGTTTAATTCAAGAGCTTGATTGTTACGGCCCAGGCTTGCATGGGCAGCAAACATGAAAGGGACACCAACACCAGATGAAACTTCAATACATACATCTACTGACTGATATAAATGGATGCAAGGTGCATGGAAGGAGAGTCTGTGTGTCCAAGTGAGTGGATGTTGCTGTCTTGGACCCCGTTTACACGAAGGGAAAACGCAGATATTCCCCTGCGGTTTGGCCTCTCGTTTACACCAAAACCCCGTTTTTATCACAGAAAACGATTATTTCTAAAACCTCCGGCCAAAGTGGAGATTTCTGATAACGCCGGTTATGTGCTGCCGTGTCAACAGGGATAAACGGCGTTTCTTAAACGTCACATTATGCGCCAGAAAATCCTTAACGTCATGTGAGCGCCTGATGTTTACAGTTTCTTTGGCTACTGATTAGGATTATCATGGATGCTGTTAAGGTGCTACTAATTTTTACTTTTGTGCAAACGCTTCTGGCCTGTTTGCATTTGCAACAACTGCTCTACATGGAGGAGCAGAGGCGAAGGATCGCACGGAGGTCAGCATTTTCACTGCTCGTGTTAGTCGTTGGTGTCGATTCTGAGGATTTTGATAGGCCAGCATGGCTTTATTCCTTTCCCTGCACTGCCACCCATAGGTTTGGCATAGTTATTATGGCGCTCGACAGCGTATTTATGCGGGTTGATGTAAATGACAAGTTTTTTGAAAACAATGTTGTGTGCACAATGTTATTATTGAAAACGGAGAGGGGGGAAATATTTGTTTCTCTAAATACCCGGCTATGTGTAAATGTGGCCTTGGTGTATGTGGGTGTAGGGGTGAGTGCAAGTCTCTGTAACTGAGTGCAAGAGTCAGAGAGTGTGCAAGAGAGTCAAAGACCGAAGTGAAGCTGATCTTCAGGCCAATATAGCCCACACCCAATCCCAATTAACAATCCCGCAGTCTCCCCAGAGTTAATGCATAGGCCTCTACAAAGACAGTATGGGGCGCAGAGAGTCCTCACAATGATAGAAGATGCTGAACATACACATTTTGTGTACTGACTGACTCATTGTTATATTAAATTGGCAACTGCCAATCTTTCCCAAAACAGTCTCTGGCATAAGGGATGTCATGCTCTGTACTGTGTCTTTGGCTGAAATGACCAGAGTAGGCTAGCCCATCTCTAAATGGCCTTTATGAGTGCGGCACTCTGAAACCGCCCTTATTTAAGACTGTGTAGTGGGAATGGTCACTTGTTAATTCAAAGTCTAAAGACAGTCCAAAATATTCAAAGTATGATCGGCATGCTCGAAGTGGCAGTTTACGAATGCATTATTATTATTTTGTATGTTGTTTCAAACACACACTGCATCCCAGTGTCGGTTGGCATATTGTTGATGTCAGAATCCAGATAATAATCTCTGAAATGGTGATCTTATCAAGAAGCAAATGGTCCTTGCTGAGAAGCAAACTGAAGTGTGAATAACAAAAAACATTTTCTCAAATGGACATGGGGTAGGCCACAGAGAACCATCCAGGCAAGGGGGAGAGAGAGACTTAATTATCATACAACAAATAGTTGCCAGACCTATTTGCATTAGAAGCAATTTACATTAAAGCAACACCAAAGAGTTTTTTGTACCTTAAAAAAATGTTTCCAAAATCATTTCAGTGGTTCATCAACTCCTAACAGGGTGAACTGCACTTCTGCATTCACTTTGCCACCCTCTACCAGCTATAACCGCACTACAGTATGTAAGTTTGCCAGATCGGGTAGGGGATCTGTAGTTCGATGGAATGAGACATAAGAAACTACAAATTTCACTTGCATCTGATGTCGCCATACATCGTACTTTCATAAAATCATGCAACATATTTTGGGTCAGTGACAAATTGGGTTGGTAAGATGAGAAAATTAAAAATATGTTTAAACCTTTAAAACAAAACATGCCTGAGGTTTGCTAAAGTGTATACTTTGTATTTCTGTTGTATTCATATTATTTAATATGACGTGTATGCTATTTTTTAACAAAAGATAGAACTAACAGCCTGTTAAATTGTCAAATGGTGTAACCACAAAAATGACAAATATCTAATATTTCACACCTCCTAGAGTTCATGCAATTGCTCTCATGAAATTATTAGTTTATTTTGTAATATGTTTTATTATATTTACTTCTAAATTTAAATTATATGGGTTTTTCATTGTACTGAGCAAGACCATATGCTGTAAACATCTTGTTTTCTGTCTATTCTTTGACCATTTGAGTAAAAATGGTTTAAACAACCATTATTACAGTAAAGTAGAGTATTAAATCATTATCCATATAAATTTTTTTGTACATTATTAGTATTTAAGACAAAATACTGGTTACACCAATTGACATAAATCGGTTACACCAATTGACCATAAAACGTTTATAGCAATAGGACAAGAAATTGACACAGAAAATAGGCATCAAGGTAAACTGAATTGGATATTTTGATATGTATTCATGTCATTCATCATATTCCATATCAAATATCATTTCATAACATTAATGAAGAAACTTGTGTTCTATTTGATTTCAATTCAGTTCTCATACAATTTCAGTCTATACCCATTATTTTCAAAGAGAGTGAGATAAAGGGACCTATTTTCGCGATGCAAAACCTGGCGCAAAGCGCATTATTATTCTGACGCAAAGTTTTTTCATATCTTACACTTCACTTTTATTAAATAATGCGCCCAGGGGTGTGGCAATTACCGACATAAGGTGTGGTCTGGCACATGATCTAAAAAATCGCTATCTTATACCGTCTAAAAAAAAATATTATGCTACTGACCAAGAAAAGCCTGGTCTATAGCAAAAGGTGCATATGAAACACTGCTGAAGACGCACTGTCACGAGATGTAAGCAGCAATTCCTCTGCAGAATAAACGTCCTTAGGTTATTTATTCAATCATTCGAACATTATAGGGGGAAGTTTTGCTTTTTCAGGCTATGTTTTTGCTGGTAACCCATTGTCAGTCAATATTGAAAGTAATTAACTGTGGGTCTGAGGGTCTGAGACTGTAGTCTTTCAAAAATCGTTTCCAAATCTTTGCAAAGTCTTTCAGTGTAAAGAGGGCTTTGAGTGCTCTGTTTGGTGTGGAGTAGCTAAGTAGCAGGGTAGCCATTCTTGACTGGGTCGGGGTTGCGTGTGGGATTTGGGACACTAAACTGCATGTATACAGAGAGGGGCAACAAAAGTCTAATCTCCCGACCTCATACACCGTGTTCCAAATTAGTATGCAAATTGGATTTAACCACGTCAATTCCAATACAAATTTCAAGTTTTTGCCTGAAATTGTACTGTGCCTACTTACGAGGGCATTGTTTCCACCTCTTTTGGGGCCTACCATCAAATGTTTAACCTCTATAGAAAGCTGAGAACCTGTAGTTTTCGTAGGAAACAGGTCAAAATAACTGTGATGTACTGACACAGAGTTACAGAGGCTAGAATATAGTTTTTTCTTTCTGCCGGATTACAAGCATCTCTGAACTGACCACATTTCAGTCCTCTAGGTCACTTGATATCACTTACAGTAGAAACACAACTGAGCCCTAGCAACAGGTCTTGTGAAGCTGTGTGCAAAAGTAGATCAATATAGAATGAAAATGGAATAAATAAGGGCTTTAGACCATTATTTGCCAAGGTATGCTCATGCGTTTTGTAAAATGCCTATGGAAACTCCCCATACAGTGGGACTTTTGGTTATCCAAAATGCATACTGACAATCAAATGCTTACTGCACATGAACCCCTTTGTGTAGAAGCATAACCCTGGACTCAAATGAAAGGTAATACTTTGAGGTTTCTTGTGGACTATTTAGACATATGTCAGGTGTTCTGATATAGACTGACTAACACAAAATATGGAATACACAAAAGTCTCTATTTTTGCATTTACTTTGTTGTTTCAATGAGTGTATAAGATAGCACATCTGCACAACTAATATTGGATAATACAACATGAAGATTCAATTTCTATGTATTCCTGTGAATATTTCAATACCCAATATGCTGCATCTACTTATTGCTAAGGATACACACTGCAGCTAGAAGTTCTAATCTGAGAATGTATACAGTACATGAAAAAAAGTTGTCATTTTTTGTCAAATGGTGTATAACATTACTTTGCTACAGAGCAATATGGTGCATACAATTGATTTAGAATGTTAGGGGAGGTGGGGGAGGGGGGTAATCGTCCCGCTGACAGGACACTGATTAAGTGTCCTAAACATGGGTCATTCCGTGTCAAATCACCCAGTGGCTGGCAGGTCACCCTCTTCCAAAAAATCTGAAAAAA
The DNA here is from genome assembly GCF_046254945.1 of Alosa pseudoharengus. Taxonomy (NCBI): domain Eukaryota; kingdom Metazoa; phylum Chordata; class Actinopteri; order Clupeiformes; family Clupeidae; genus Alosa; species Alosa pseudoharengus. The sequence goes on along the minus strand of NW_027468620.1, from coordinate 11,345,445 downwards.
CTCACAGGTGTTTGTAGACCAAACCTATGCATAAATCTTAAATAGTATATCTGTATCACTAATGGTTCAAAAACTACAGCTCTTTGAAGTATCAAGTCATTTTAAGCATCGTGGTGAACAATCCTTTTTGTTCAACTTCCAACATTATTGGCTCTTTTGGTATTTCACACACATTAGTGAAACTATGTGAATAGAAGTACATTTCCCTGTTGAATTTAACAATCCAATCAAATCAGGTGTATCTTGTGTAATTCCCCCTCTGCAAAGCTCTGAAAATGGCTATAAATTCATAATGTGAAAAAACATCACCACCTTTGAGGGCTTCTCATTCAAAAAGTATGTGACACAAATTCATCAGATTTTTTTCCCACTCATGTATGGATTATAAGGTCATGTCCATGCCTTAACTTTGGTTGTTAACATTATCACATTGTCAGAGCATTTTTATTAAATTGGGCTTGATTTTCAAAAAGTCCATTTTCATCTTCTCATTTCACCACGTGGACAGTTAACAGGATTTTTTTAAATTTTACCATATATCATTCTGTATGTGAGGATCATCTGCCCAAAATTTGGGCTTGTTGCTGAGTTTCTTCATTGAGATAAGATTTTTTACAAATATTGTCTATAAATCCACTGAATTTGTACTTTATCTGCAGTACCACTTTGCACCACATGTGGTGCTCTTTTAATACAATGGAAGTCAATGGAAGAGTAAGAGAGTCACTTGTTTGCTGTACATATCCAATCTAAACACACAGTTTATGGTTCATATGGTTCAAGTAAAAAGGGGTTTCTAAAATTCAATGCATTGTCAGATGCATAAAAATCAATACTAACGATTTATCATCTTTTTAGAAATGCCCACGAGTCCTCAAACCTTGTTATGAATACTTGTAATGAAAACACACATGGTCATCTTCATCAAGTGAAATACCTTGATGAACTGAATTTTAGAAACCCATTGTTTCTTGAATATGTTCCTTTATGACATTCATTTTCCAACTTCTTTCCCAGATCACATGGAGACAAAGCACTGATCTCCATCTTGATGCTCTTTGTCTATGTATCACAGAGGACTGCATCCCATGCATATGACGATGGATATAGACTTTGCCTAACCAGTTGGCTAGTAATTATTAAAGTACTCACATAGGCACTGATAGGTTAAAGCTGGTGTAGAAAACTCATTACAAAGATGGTAATTATGCTAAATCCTCTTGCTGCATGTATGATGACCAGTCAGTCTTATGTGTGTATAATTTACTTGATCAGTTTATTTTCTTTAAATAAGATTTATGTATGAGCAGTATGTTGTTCATGTTGCAATAATTATTTGGACCAATTCAACTATGAACCATAAACTGTGTGTTTAGATTGGATATGTGCAGCAAACAAGTGACTCTCTTACTCTTCCATTGACTTCCATTGTATTAAAAGAGCACCACATGTGGTGCAAAGTGGTACTGCAGATCCAGTACAAATTCAGTGGATTTATAGACAATATTTAAAAAAAATCTTATCTCAATGAAGAAACTCATCAACAAGCCCACATTTTTGGCAGATGATCCTCACATACAGAATGATATATGGTAAATTTAAAAAAAATCCTGTTAACTGTCCACGTGGTGAAATGAGAAGATGAAAACAGCCTTTTTGAAAATCAGGCCCAATTTTAAAAAAATGCTCTGAAAATATGAAAATGATAACAACCAAAGTTAATGCATGGACAGGACCTTATAATACATATATGTGTAGGGAAAAAATCTGATGAATTTGTGTCACATACTTTCTGAATGAGAAGCCCTCAAAAGTGATGATGTCTTTTCACATTATGAATTTATAGCCATTTTCAGAGCTTTGCAGAGGGGGAAGTACACAAGATACGTCTGATCCGATTGGATTTTTTAATTCAACAGGAAAATGTACTTCTATTCACATAGTTTCACTAATGTGTGTGAAATACCAAAAGAGCCAATAATGCTGGAAGTTGAACAAAAAGGATTGTTCACCACAATGCTTAAAATGACTTGAAGTTTCAAAGGGCTGTAGTTTTGCAACGATTAGTTATCCAGATATACTATTTAAGATCTATGCATGGATTTGGTCTACAAACACCTGTGATTTTTTTCTGATTTTTTCGGAGAGGGTCACCTGCCAAATTGTGCTGAAATTGGGTGATTTCACACGGAATGACCCACATTTATTTATTTATTTTTCAATTAAACTCATGGATGGTATTGTGTCTCAGAACTCTTTGGGTCATTGAAATCAATCTCAGACACCTGTGATAATTAGTTTGCCAGGTAATCCCAATCAAAGGAAAACTACTTAAGAAGGATGTTCCACATTATTAAGCATGCCACAGGTTTCAAGCAATATGGGAAAGAAAAGGGATCTCTCTGCTGCTGAAAAGCATGAAATTGTGCATTACCTTGTATGAAAACATTGGATATTTACCGAAAACTTATGCGTGAAGAAATTTGTCGCTGATTCAGAGCACAAGCGGGTTCATGCAGACAAAGGCATAATAAGGAAGGTTTCTGCCAAAAAAATCATAGGATTAAGAGAGCTGGGGCCCATTGCACAAAACTAGGATAAGGGATTAAGCCGGGATCTCTTGGTTATCCTGGCTCAATTTATCCGTGATCCAGTTGCACAAAAGCGGGATAGGGGGCAGCAGGATATGTTATGGAATAAGTCACCATGGCGATTTATTCTGTCGAGATAGCCTAGTCAGGCTAAATTTCAGGATCTATTTAATCTCATCCCTTATCTCAGTCAGCAGTCACCACAAACGGAAACTAATACTTTTCCACAGCCCACTACACATTGTTATCACATATAACTAGACCCACTGTCATTATTTAAACGTTTGTGATCATTAATTAACTTTTACATACTCGCCATTCCCGACCCGTCATGCGACAATGTGACGTCACAGGAGTGCCGTAACCATTTTGCGCACGGTGGTCGCGACACTAGTTGCAATATTCTCCTAAACAGAGGTGTTGCTGTTTGATGCTGTTGTGAAAAGGCTATCGCTACCTACTTTACACCGTAGAAGAAGCAATGAAGCCGCTCTAGTTGCCATGGTGAATCAGTGAATCTGTGATCGGTAGCGGGGTCTATTTGAGGGAGCCGTGAGCGTGCACTTATCCAAGATAGATAGATAGATAGATATGTTTCATCTGGCTTGATGAATCCGTGTCTGCTCATCCTGGCTTGGTCTTTGTGCAACCAATTAAGCCTGTGCGCTCTTGTTTTGGATTCATTGAGCGCAGCTCAGTAACTTATCCTGGATGTCTTAATTCTGCTTTTGTGCAATGGGCCCCAGCTGCTAAAATGGCATTGCAAAGCAGCAAACAGGTATTTGAAGCCGCTGGTGCCTCTGGAGTCCTGCGAACCTCAAGGTGTAGGATCCTCAATAAGTTTGCAAGTGTGCATAAACCTATTCGGCCACCCCTAAACAATACTCACAAGCAGAAATGGTTGCAGTGGGCTCAGGAATACATGAAGACTAATTTTCAAACAGTTTTGTTTATGGATGAGTGCCGTGCCACCCTAGATGGTCCAGATGGATGGAGTAATGGACGGCTGGTGAATGGCCACCTTGTCTCAACAAGGCTGAGACGTCAGCAAGGAGGTGGCGGAGTGCGGAATCATGGGGAGAGAGCTGGTAGGCCCCTTTAGGGTCCCTGACGGTGTGAAAATGACCTCGGCAAAGTATGTAGAGTTTCTGACTGACCACTTTCTCCCGTGGTACAAAAAGAAGAACCGTGCCTTCCATAGCAAAATCATCTTTATGCATGACAATGCACCCTCTCATGCTGCAAAGAATACCTCTGCTATGGGCATAAAAAAGGAGGGAAACTCATGGTGACCCCTGACCTCAACCCTACTGAGAACCTTTGGAGCATCATCAAGCAAAAGATCTTTGAGGGTGGGAGGCAGTTCACATCCAAGCAGCAGCTCTGGGAGGCTATTCTGACATTGTGGCAGCTATGGGAGGCTATTCTGCAAAGACATTAAAGCAGAAACTCAAACATAAAAAAGAAACACAAGTTCAATGGATGCAAGAATTGTGAAGGTGATATCAATGAAGGGCTCCTATGTTAACATGTAACTTGGTCTGTTAAGATGTTTTTGATCAAAAATCAACAAATGGCCATTTTTAGTTCTTTACAACCTATAAAATGTCTGAGCAGCCGTGGGCTACTGGTTAGCGCTTCGGACTTATAACCGGAGGGTTGCCGGTTCGAACCCCGACCAGTAGGCACGGCTGCAGTGCCCTTGAGCAAGGCACCTAACCCCTCACTGCTCCCCGAGTGCCGCTGTTGTTGCAGGCAGCTCACTGCGATTGGGATAAATGCAGAGACCAAATTTCCCTCACGGGATCAAAAGAGTATATTTACTTATACTTGAAACTCTGTTGTGCATAATAATTTGGAACAGTGCATTTTGAGTTTTTTATTTTTGAAAAAAATACTGTTATCATTGTTTGGTTTGTTCAATAAAATTTAAATTATACTCTTAACGGTTGATGACTTATACTGACTGTCATTTGCATCAACTATTTAGGAAAATCTGAGAAAAATGTAATTTGCATAATAATATGGAACGCAGTGTATTTAAGCACTCGAGAAAAATGGGTACTGTTTCTTCTTGAAGAAAAAGTTCAGGGGATCAAGCCCCCTATGTGTCACATGCCTGCACACAGCCGCAAACGATGGACTTCCTCTTAAACCATGAGGTAGACTTCTGGAAACGGTCCAATAGGAAATCTGTGAGAGGCGGGAACTTTCAGGTTGAACACACACCCCTCTACACGCACACACATACACTTAGACACACTCAAACACACACACACACATACACACATACATGTACGAACTCTCTTACACTCTGACTGCAGACAGACATGGCTCGCAAGAGTGTGCTGCCAGTGCTGCTGCTGCTGCTTCTACAAGGTCACTGGACTCAATGGACAGGTAAACAATAAACCCACACACACACACAGCCACACACACACACACAGTCACACACAGACACACACACACACTAATCCACACACAGACACACACAAACACACACACATACAAACACACACAAATCCACATCATACAGTCAGATGTGTATGCTATCTATCTGTGTTGCTGCAAACTGGTTTGTTTTCCTGTGTAGAGCAAGGCGTACAGGCCACAGCGGTGCCGGATGGGTGTGTGTGTGTGCGGGAAGTCATGTTGTTACCCTGGAGAAACATCTCTGACCTGAGCATCGTGTCTGACAACCCTCTCTGCAGAATACACATTATGTGAGTCCTGTCATTATTCTGTGTGTGTGTGTGTGTGTGTGTGTGTGTGTGTGTGTGTGTGTACGTGTGTGTTTGTAGCTGTTCTGAATGTTTGGACATGTACATCTTACCATAGGCTCATATGTTATCAAATCCAAAAAATAGAAAAATATTTGGAGATTACCAAGTAGGGATCTAAATATCTCATATTTGCCCATTTTATGTGTGCATTCCAGCTATATGAAGCATTCTATCTGCATTGTGCAGATAAAATCGTGATTAAAGGATAACGGCACACACATACACACACACACTGTGAGTTGATTGTTGTCAGGAATGTAAGGCTGTCATGGGAAACCACTCCACAAGTGAGTGCACCCACAATTCACCACACACACACACACACACACACACACACACATATATACACACACACACACACACACACACACACAAACACATAAACACACACAGCGGTGTGAAATTACCCAGTACACACAGAAAAACAATCAGATATTTAATATAACACACACACACACATACAGACACATACACACACACACACACACACACACATACAGACACATACACACACACACACACACACACACATACACAGCCCTGTGTACACTCATGCTTCAACACAAACAACATTAGATATCACAGATATACACATTATCACGGCAACAGCAAGGCCACGTGTAGAGCAAAATGTTGAAAAGCTACGGTACAAGCCTGTATAGGATCGATCCCATTTTCTGAACATGAGAATGATAGGGTTGTGCATGGGGGTTGAGGAAAGAAGGTATTTGAAAGGCTGAGAATCCTGGAGGCTCTGCTTGGTTGTTTCCGCAGGCTGTACATTCTAAGCTGACATGTTTACCAAACACATAGTGAGGAACGAAGAAAAGTTGGCTGGCTGCATGCAAGACAATCATCACAAACACTACAAATTCCATGATGACCCTACCAATCACATCCACTTGTTTATCTCTCTGCACAGTGTGTATGAGCTAGTGTGTGCGTGTGTGTTTGTGTGTGTGTGTGTGTGTGTGTGTGTGTGTGTGTGTGTGTGCAGTGTTTCCGCTACATTTTTTTTTACAGTGGTGGCAGGATTATTTAAAAAGCAACAGCAACTACATTGTGCATCTGCCCTGATTCTGATACCATGGCGGTATTAATTAAACCGTGGCGGGCCGCCATGCTGAAATAAACGTAGAGGAAACACTGTGTGTGTGTGTGTGTGTGTGTGTCATACCTGTCAACATTTAGCTTTCCAAAAACGGGAGATTTTTTTTTTTGGGGGGGGGGGGGGTGTCAGTGTTTATACCGGATCTGTGTTTGCATATTTAATACGTTTCATACACGTGTTTCAATACTGCATTTCGGTCGTTGCTTTTACCTTACCATTACCTTACGCATGCAGTTATGTAGGCCTATCCACCAGCTGCCTGCCTGCAGCCTACTTCCAGAACTCCAAAGCTGCTTGCTGTCAGATTTGGTTCCGAGGGCACAAGTTCAGTGTATCAACAATACTCAATAACAGTTTATGTGATGTGTTAATCAATTAAATTCCCAACAATTTCACAACAGCTAGTTTTGGAGTAGGCCATTCAACTAGACCGCTTGCTTACCACGAGACTCAGGCTGCGCAGTCGGCACCCGCTTCCTTATTTGGGTTTTGGGTTGCCAGGTTTTAGCCTATGACAAAACGGTTGAAATTGAAACTAAGTGATTGTGTATGTGTAGGGTGTATTTCATACACAATCTGGCAACCTGAATGGATCAATGATTTTAAAATGAAGTTTGATGGCCATGCAAATTACGGGAGTTTTCCGGGAGAAATAACAAAACGGGAGGGTGCTGGGAGATGACCTTGAATACGTGTTGACAGGTATGGTGTGTGTATGTGTGTGTGTGTGTTTATCAGTTTGCAAATAATGTGTCCTGTATGTGTCCATAACAAATGGGAAGAGAAAGAGAGACATAGAGAGAGAGATAGATAGAGAGAGAGAGAGAGAGAGTGTGTGTGTGAATGTGTGTGTCATGAACTGTGTTCCTGTTGACAGAATCACACTGAAGGGGAAGCAGAAGGTTTGTCTGAGCCCTGATTCTGACCAGGGCAAAAGACTTCAGAAATGCTGGAAAAAGTGAGTAACACACACACACACCCTCAACAAACACTACATGTACACCCCCCACCACACACACACACACACACACCCACACACACACACAGGCCCTCATGTCCAGCCCTGGGTCAGCAGTATACACGCACATATACATATATATATATATACGGGTTTTCCAGGCTCCATTTCTTTTTACGAGACACCCTGCTCACAAGAGCCATCTGCCGGTTGTTTGGGTTGTTGCAGCGTCATTGCAGCGTCACTGGAGAAATACAAATTAAAGTCGTGTGATCCCGCGTGATGTCACGCGCGGACCTCGAGGGAAGCTGGCCAATTTGAAGTAATGCCCACTGTATTAGCACCAATTGTCTGGACCGCTGTTGATTTAGGTCGGCACTTCAAGGGGGGTGAAAATGTATGTATTCGCTTATTTTGCATGATATATTTTTGATTATTTAATATTACTTTGTAAAAAGTAGCTTTCACTTTAACGTTAAACAGGGGATTTTTGTAAATGATTGTAAAAAAGGCCAAATTAAATAGACAAAGATTCAATTTATTAAAGGCAATAAAAGTGGAAATATCCAAGGAGGTGAACACTTTTTATAGGCACTGTATATTGAAATAATTATGACTTAAAGAATAAGAGAAAATGGCCTCCAACTGTGGGATTGATCAACAGGCACCAGAACTGTTTATCAACTGTTTATCATTATCATTAGAGATTCACTGGTTATTGTGTCAGATTAGTTATTAGTCAGATTTGGTCAATAAAGGGAATAATGGCAGTATGATTTTTTTGGGTGAATAAATGTAAAACTTTGTACATTTTAACTTGTAGATGAGGGTTTTATCACAATTTAGGTCAAACTGATGCTAAGGTTGTATACACAATACCATCAGTCTGCTCATCAGACACACACCTACTGTAATACCAGTCTTTCAAGGCTTTTTTCAAGTTAATCTGTTTTTCATAGTGATGTCACCAGTACAGCAAATAAGCTGTTGAGTGGGGTACACTGCTCTCTTGTGGATCTAAAGATGAGATACATCACCACTCCAACTACAACAATGTCTCCATAAACACACACACACACACACACTGATACAATCAGGTCTCAACAGCATTAGCCATTTGATAACTGGTAAAGTCTGATCACTTCACTAATGATTGAACAGTGCCCTTAACAAAAAATATAAGTTACTGTAATATGTGGAAGTGTACTGTTTGTCTACTTATTTTGAGCTAAGCATACAGTATAGCTTACTTTTTGTGTACAGATCAAAGATACACTAAATTGAATTATACTTGGCTTATACTGATAAGTATACATAAAGGTTTAAGTACATCTAGCCTATACTAGAAACTTAAATATACTTAATATACTTATACTGATAGAAAAGTCTAAGTATATTTACTTGTACTTGTAGCCAGAGACTGATCTTTGAGAGACTGCATTACAGATTCTCATTTAATTTCATTTTATTGACTTTTATCCACAGATTCTAATATTACCGGTAAACTTATATATAAGTTTATATGTATATAGTATATACTACTATCATGAACATGAAAAATTACGCTACAAAAATAAATCAGTAGTGGCCAACAATGGCTCATGAGGTCGAGGAGTGGTCCACCCTGAAGTTTGCAAGTTCAAGCCCAAATCCTCCTGACAAAACACTTAACCCCAAAAGTGTGTTGCAACCTTTGTAGTTAGAACCGTGGTTCTTGGATTTGGTGTTTCTAGAAAAAGTAGTTCGAACTCTCAATCGCAAAAAGATTGGTGGTTGGAACTACTGCCCCTGAGCAATCGCACTTGTGTCGTTCCTGGGTAGTTCCGCTTAGTCTGATGCAGCCTTAATCCATGACATGTTTCCGGTTGGAATAATTACAACCACAGCGTAAAAGTTTTGAAAGCAAGAGCGAGCAGAAGACAGAGCCGGTGAGCGGCCCGATGTGAACGTCATTTCTGTGCTCTCAATCATAATTGTTACGGTTGTGATAACAGTTTTATTCACCACGAGATTATTTTTCACCGCTCCCTTTCTGTATTTACGCTCTCGATTCTTAAATCTGCACTTGATTTCATTCTTTATGCGCTTGCATAATTAAGGCAGCTATCTAACTCCATAGTTTTGTATTCTGAGTCGGAGTGCATTGTATGTTTAATGGGGTTAACAATTACCTTTGAAGATGCAATGGAGGAAGCCTTTGAAAAGAAGAAGCAAGCGAACGAGGCTAGCAAACACACATAAGACCAGTGAAAATAGGTGTCAGAGGCTTTGTTGCTAGATCAACCCCATCACCACTGTTGAATTTTGTTTTTTAAGGAATGCCCACGACTGGGGAGCTCAGCAAATTAAGAGTAAAGTAAGTGCTGGCAACTCGCTGTTATAGCAGGCAGCTCACTGCGCCGGGATTAGTGTGTGCTACACCTCTCTGTGTGTTCACTGTGTGCTGAGTGTGTTTCACTAATTCACGGATTGGGATAAATGCAGAGATTCCCTTACGGGATACAAAGGATATTTTCCCACGCATTAATATCTTACTTTATGAGGGCACTGATAGGCTATACAGTATAGTGTTTACATTTCCATTTGCGTTCCACCTGCATTATCTCTGCGCCCCTCACTTTTACTAGGTTGAGGCCACCTAAAATCTTACAGGCACACCTTAATTATAATTTCTGGCTACGCCCCTGCCATACACTGAGCTACTTTCACATGGAAGTGCCTACTAGCCACCCCACATACCATTTTAATCCTATGAAAATGACAGAAAAACACAACCTCCCCTTGTTTAATCTTTAAAATCTTCAAGCCTATTATATGTGGAGAGCTCAAATATTGGTACAACATGAATGAAATATAGTATATAGAGAAAAAAACATTACTGTCACACTTCTTGCACTTTTTTCCAAATCTAGGGCCTTGTAGAAAGTCATTGAAAATGCCATATAAACCTTTAATGGTTCAGTCATACTGAGAACATGTTTGCTTTCCACCCTACAAAGTTTGGACTGCTTATGAATGAAATACTTTTCATTATATTGATGGCCAAAAATTGCTTACCAGACAATGTGATTTTCAGGCTGTAAAACTGAGGTAATTTCAGGGGCTGAAAATAATATGAAGACAGGATTTGAACAGAAATATTTGACAGGCCTTGGTATTAGAACTCATTATTCATATAGACAAGGTCTGAACAAAATCTGAGACGGTGCAGCAACAACCTTATCTGATTTCACACAGAATGTGTGTACTAGATTAACTGGACATGCACTGATGCTTTTTAGATGTGACAGAAAAACTGAAAAATAAAGTTCTTTGATTTGAATCTGAATGGATACATGAAATCTTGTCAAGGGTCAAGGTGTATTGGTGTCTGTGGTTGTGATGTGTTTTTAACCTATTATAAGTGTGGGGAGGGAATGGGTCCGGGATGCCAGACACCACTGTGAACCTTCTGGAGGTGTCATGGGCCTAATTCAATGAAACACCAGTGAAGAAAGAGGCCTGCTTGAAAACCCCAGTGAAATGAAGTGATGCTCACAAAGTGCTGTTGTGTTGGTAAAGGTTACTTGGGCATAAAAAAATTTTTTCTTGGGTTCCGGTTTCCGACCGACCCTGTCAATTTATGTGCGACCCAAATTTATTTTATGAGCTTGGGGAAGAAATAACACTAAATAGTCTAGGCTACATTAAATAAATCCACAAATAAAAGGCGAACTATAATTACATTAACTAGATGTACCGCAGAGCGGTACAAAATATGACCGCCGCCCAGTCCAGCACATTTTTTCCACAAAAAGAAATCACGCTGAAAGGCCTATATGATTCTAACTGTCTCACTAAATTGCATTATCCACACTCAATTCTCACTGGTATCTGCTAGACAACAAGTCCCAAAACATGATTAGTTCATAGATTTCACATGTAAAATTCATTTTATACAACCCCACCTCCATCTTGCCTGTTCATAATTCTGAGAAATTCTTGATTGTTTGTGTTATGTTTATGTTATGTGTGTGGGTGTGTGTGTGTGTGAGTGTGTGTGTGTGTGTGTGTGCGTGCTTGTGTGTGTGCCTGCGTATGTGCCTGTGCATGGAAGCGTACATATGTCTACTGTGTGAGTATATGTCATACGTATGATTACTGTGAATGTGTGTGTGTGCGTGTGTATCTGTTTGTGCACATGTGTGCACATGAAATGGGTTAACATGACCCCTGGAGGCAAATATACGGAAAAAAAATGGTCATCCTAGGCCCTACAGTTCTCAAGATATTCACAGAGAACTGTGTCTGGCCTACCCTCCTTTCGGGGGGTCCAGTCCAGCGGGGGGGCTACAGATCAAAACGAAAAATGACGGTTCCATGCTATCCATGTGGGGGTACATGCCCACCAAGTTTTGTGTACCCCGGTCTTTCAGTGTCCCGGGAATCCTTGTTGGTGTACGTCACTAAATGTACACATAAATTCTTTTATTGTAAGGCCCCCCATGAACGAAAGTACACAAAACTTGGCATGCATTCGGAGGGTGTCATAATGATCCTACACTTTCAATTTCGTGCAGTTTTGACCATGTCAGCCAGAGATATTGTGATGAAAACACCTACATTTTTGCTTTTTAATTTTTAACTAGGTGGCGCTATACATGAAATAAGTGGTAATGGGATGGGTTGACATGGCCCCTTGAGATCAACATACAAAAAAAGGTGGACCTCCTAGGCCCTACGGTTCTCGAGATATTCACAGAAAACTGTCTCCGGCCACCTACAGGCCAGTTGGTGTATAGTAACATAAATTAATTTATTGTGTGGCCCCCCATGAACGGAATTCCACGAAACTTGGCGTGCATTCAGAGGGTGTCATAATGATCCTACACTTCCAATTTCGTGCAGTTTTGACTATGTTAGGTCACAGATACCTGCGATTACAACACCTCATTTTTACTTTTTTGTGTTTAACTAGGTGGCGCTATACATGAAATGAGTGGTTATGGAATGGGTTGACATGGCCACTTGAGATCAACTTACCAAAAAAAATGGTCCTCCTAAACCTTACGGTTCTCGAGATATTCACAGAAAACTGTGTCTGCCCTACCCTCCTTTCGGGGGGTGCAGTCCAGCGGGGGGGCTACAGATCAAAACGAAAAACGATGGTTCCATGCTATCCATATGGGGTTACATGCCCACCAAGTTTCGTCTACCCCGGTCTTTCAGTGTCCCGGGAATCATTGACAGAAATTTGGACATGCGAAAAAGAAAAGAAAAAAAAAAAAAAAAAATCTGACTAAACCTATATGACCGCCGCTTCGCTGCGCGGCGGTCATAATTACCCCTTGCGTTATGTATAGGGATGAGCGTATTCTCTCTTTTACAAAGTAGCCTATGCACAGCTGTTCACGAAGACGATTGCTTTCGTCACTTATCAAGGCACTTGCAATTGTGTCCAAACACCGCAACTATTTCACCTACCACAACAGTCCCTCGCGCAGAATATTGAGCCAGATGGCACACTTACTTCTGCACCTTCTGCATATGACACCAAAGACTGCCCTAACGTGTTCGTTCCTCTGCAGTTTTGATGACAATAAATAGAAGGCTAACGTTAATGATCTGCTTACTTGCATCTCTCAACCTGGTGTTGCTAACCTACCTAGGCTATGAAAGTAAGTTAATTAAGGCCTACTTGGTTTACTGACATTTGAGTAGGCTATGCAACCCATTGGCAAACGTTTACCTGGATATGTCCTTTTAGCTTATGTCATGTTTGCTAGCTTGTGGGCTTAGTTTGCTACCAAAATCATAGAAATTAATAAAATTGCAAGACATTTACAGTACCTCTTCTATGATCCAAGAATGATTTCATTCGAGTTGGTTTTTTTACATTTATTTTAACTAATGACATAGAAGACATTCCCAATTACATCCACATATCGTAATGCACTATGCAAAAAGTAGCCGAACACAGTGAGATGCAAGCCTTCCAATCCACTCAGAAATGTAATTAGGCTATCACGTCCTTAAAGGGGCAGGCAGTCAATTAGACGTACACCACCAATGTAATGACATTAAACAGAAGTGTAGTCAAATAGTTTACATCAATATGAAATTACTAGATACTTACTTGGTTATTAGTAATTATGCAGGCCACAGACTATGAATTAGCCTATTAAAAAGATATGAAATTAATATGAATTACAAAATATATGAATGTATTGAAACATATGACATAAGTATAAGTACTTTTTTTGATCCCGTGAGGGAAATTTGGTTTCTACAGTTAACCCAATCGGTGAATTAGGGAAACACAAACAGCACACAGTGAACACACAGTGAGGTGAAGCACACACTAATCCCGGCGTAGTGAGCTGCCTGCTACATCGGCGGCGCTCGGGGAGCAATGAGGGGTTAGGTGCCTTGCTCAAGGGCACTTCAGCCGCGGCCCACTGGTCGGGGCTCGAACCGGCAACCCGACGGTTACAAGTCCAGAGTGCTAACCACTCTGGTTGTTGGCCACGGCTGCCCAACAAACCGCAATGATGCCATCTCTTTAGGTGACTGTCTTTTTTGGACACGTCTACAAAAGGTTATACTGCTTTGTGAATTACCTCAGTCAAAGCATTTTCACAAATAAAGTAGGCCTACTTTGATTTTTTTGTAATCCTTACTGTTTACCTTTGATTATCCTTTTTTAATAAGCATCAAGATTATCAGTGTGATTTTGGTCTTACTAACCCTAATTGCCCTAAATTAAAAAAAAAAAAAAATCGCAACTATTTTTGCAATTTCACTTCCTCCCGCAATTTCTCCACAAGAAACAGCTAAAAACACCGCAACTTCCATCCAGGCATTTTAGGTCGAAACAGTCTCAAAAAACCTCGTGAAATCCTGGAGGGACTGACTTTCTACCTATCCCTTACTGCCACTGGGGGAAGAAAAAAAAAAAAAAAAAGAAAAAAATTCCCTACCGACCCATGGCCTCAACTGACAACCAACAGGAACCAAACCTTTTTTTTTTTTATGCCTTGCTCTTGCTGCTTGGGTTCTTTGGTTGAGCTATCAGGTTGTTGTGTGTAATGGCTGTTGGCTATTGGCAGCGCATGTTGTACCATGAAGGAGGGAATGACAGGTCCCGGGTACAACCGGTGCAGGTAGTGCCTGCCATCAGCTGTTTATATGGTCGTATCCAAAGCCCTACTGGGCTAGGTGCAGTACATGCTCTAGTCTGGGTGTCTCGAGCCAATTGTGCATTGCTGCTGTATCCTGCCTCATAGTTATGTAAGATATGCTTGATTGTTCATCGGACACTGTGTGAAGTCCTCACCATGGGAACTGAACATCTTTTCCTGTGTGTAGCTGAAATTCAAAGTGGCCATTCCTCATAGTCAGATGAGCTGCTGATTGAGGTACAGATGGTACAGATAGTGCCATCTAGAGGAGCTTACGATAAGGCAAATAATCACATAACTGTACTCAGGCACAGAGGCGCACCTTGTCAACAGGCAAACCAAGCAACTGCTTGGAGCCCCGAGCCGCTAGGGGGCCCCCGACCTGGTCTCAGCGCGTTTGCCGGTGGGTCAAGCGAGAATTTCGTCCATAGAGATTGAATGATGTATTTTGCGTGCTCCTGCCCTGTTGTACAAACAGTACGTGCATATGTAGGCCCTATGCTATGGCCTTATGAACAGCGGATCTGTGTTCAAAAAAGTTCAAAGAATCCGCACATTTTTAGGCAACTGTGGTAAACGTCAATCGAGGGTGCAGTGATGACGGATCAACATCGGATTTTGGCATTTAGCCTACTCAATGAAGCTATAGTAGGCTAATGTTAATTGGCAGAAAGATTGAACATGGTTTGCTACATCTATTCATGGGTTTCATCAGGTCCCTTTCCACAGGTGTATTAATCAAGCACCATGCAGCCTGCATTCATAATCATGGTGCGTAATTTTATACACCTGTAGAAAGGGACCTGGTGAAACCCATGAATACGACAGTAAACTTCAGCTAGCTAGCGGCAGTTACAACTAGTTAAGCAAAGAGATGGTTAACGTTATGTTTGTATTAGGGCTGTCAGCCATAACATGTTAATCGCGATGCAGTAAGGACCAAGCATACTTTCATACGTTAATTTGTTAGATTGCCCGATTGACGCAAAGTGCGTCAAAAAACACACCCTTTCTTCTTTGTTACATTGCTCCGGAACTGTTCATTGCAGCGAGATAAAACTTTTATTGCGTGACAGAGCAGAAGTGGGGCTTTCCAACGAGACTACGCACGTGTCTGTACGATCAAGTAGGCTATGAAATTAAAAGAAAATCATGAAATTAAATCAATTTGCATCATATTTACAGTCTATACTTCTCTGCGTTCACCTGCTCACCCACTATCGTTTGAATTACTCGCAAACCCGTGATCGCATATATATGGCAAGCATATCAGATGAAAGAGGAGACACAGGGCTATCCATTGGTACCATGAATATCGATCCTTTTGACTTATAAAAACAGACGAAGTAACTGCAAAATAATAACGTCATGTACACAAACCAACGCTGCACACACCCATTACTCTTGTTTGAATTACTCGCGGACCCGTGATCGGATAGATATGCCACGCACGTCAGATGAAAGAGGAGACACAGAGCTATCATTTGATATCAAGTACATACTTCTGGGTTATAAAACAGACGAAGTGACAGCAAAATAATAACTTCATATAGCTGGACTTACCCCACGTTTACGAATTTTTGTCTGTTTTTGTGGCAAAGCATGTTTATAATCCAACGCTATCCTGTGTTTCTCTATGGCAAAGCATGTTCATACATACACCATGAACTCAAAATTATATTTTGTGAGATACATGTCAAAATATAAGAATTTTTATAATACGCTTTTTGTATTTTTATCATTTAACATAATAACCTAATGGTGATATAACATAATGGTGATAACACTTGTCAGTAGGGCCCCCTTGGAATTTTTGCTTGGGGCCCCCACAGACCCTAGAATCGCCTCTGCTCAGGCAACACATGCAGTATGTATCCACACACACACACACACACTACATGCACCACCTGTTACATGATGGACTGACAGTGTATTACTGTTCCCCTAAATCTGTAATTCATGCATAAGAGTTGACCATGTCCACCCAACTGTAATGTTCCTTATGATGAACAACAAATCTGCAATGCTTCCTCTCCTATCTTTCTCTTCCATGCTCTCCTCCTCTCCTCTCAAGGTTCAAGAAGAACAGAGACAGGAAGAGGGCATGTTTGAGACCAGCCAAGCCAAAAAAAAACAAGGCACTCTAACTTCCCGTCAGCGCTACACAAACAAGACCGCAGTCGTCCTTCAACTGACTGCCTACAATATCAACCATCAACCGTTCACTTCAGCAACCGTTTTAACTTTTATAATACTGTAATCCGTAACACTCTGTTGCATAGTGCCTACTCATATTCTCTCATATTCATATACTCTTATTGCTTTGGAATAATAATTAAAAAAAACAAATACCCATAACAATATGCCTTGGTCTCATGAATAATGAAAGAATGTTAATATTGAATGGTCTGACACCATCCTTGTCTTCTGCTTTGTTATAAATTATTTAAGTCGTCCACCTAAAGCAACACACTACGTTTCGATGAGAGAGCTTCGTCCGTTCTTTCCCTTAATTGCGCTGTCTGCACCTTTATCCCGGGAAATAACAGTGCTGTCGAGTGTCGACGGTGAGTATATAATACCAGTAAATGCACTTCATTATAGAGGCAGCGGCGTGATTTACGACCCACGGTAAAACGGAAGAAATAAGGCAAGACACTTCTCCCTCTTCACAAATCCAAACGAATGACTTTTAATCGAGCTAGTTTCTTTAAAGAAAAGTTGTCACGTTATCTTCGGGATCTATGAATTTGAAGAGGACACAGCTAAACTCTTTTGTTTCAGATAAATAAGCAAAACTGTTAAACGGCTAACCTTGCCGGCTACAGTTAAGGATCTGCGTGCCTTCCATATGGACCTTCACATGCAGTCACACACAACCCACCTGAATACCTCAAAACAACCCAAGCATCCAATGTGTCGGCTTTTAAATGAGGCTTACCAGCAGAGCGGTTGGTTTGCAGAAGTCTTTGGAAGGATGTTTTCTCTGATATTTACAAGAGCACTTATAGATTCTGCACCATGTTAGTGCAGCTGACAGATTTTAGTCCAGTAAAGGGAGCATGTCCCCTTGTTCTGCTATCGCTCCGGGGCGTTATCGATCTCCACACCCCTAACGCATGACCCTACTTGTTATCTGAGACGCCGCCGTGGATGGAGAGGCGCATGGACCGACGTCTTTGGTAACCAATCCCTACACCGACTGATAATAGGGGGAACACATGAAAATGAAGGCGGGGCGATTTCTGTCAGTGGTTGCCCTGGGAAACGGACAGGAGGACCGCTTCATCAGACGTTTAGGAAGAGGCTATATGCCATGCAGAAAAGGGTAGGCCTATGCATCGGACCGTCCACCAATTAACACCTAGCTGTAGCGCGAGAGCAAAACAACCACTCGGCGCTGCCGGTTATTTTAAATCTCAAGAGGCTATTCATCCATGGTGACAAATGAATGAGACATGATTCACAATGTCTGCTTCTACTGGGTAGTTGCTTCCTGTTTTGCTGCCTGAGACTGAGAATGTGCTTTAGGAAAATGTGAGGGAGGGATATGGGGAACCTGATCAGCTAGCAGAGGAAGTTGGTCTGACTGGAGCGAAGTGGTGTCCAGGGCACTTCCCCTGTGGAATATAAATCCGACACATACATCCGAGACTTCCTGATGGGGACTGGTCAGTCGCCCTCCAGAAAAGTTCCTACAGCCACTCATGATGGAATCATCTCATGTTTGCCGGTCTAGTGGTGACCTGCACATTGTGTGTGTGAGTATGTGTGTGTGTGTGTGTGTGTGTGTAGCCGGCCAGTTGAGCGTGTTGGCAGAGATCGGAGAGTTTTTACACCCCAGTTCACCAATACAGAGAGTCTGTTGCTAACAACCTTGTACTCTCCAGCATAATACACGCACACACACACAAACACACTCACACACATACACTCACACACAAATGGACCAGTAACAGAATACAAAGAGCATATCTGACTTGGAAGGTCTGTAATCAGACCCCTGAGGCCCTCATGTCCAGCCCATCTGGGTCAGCAGTATACATGCTCACTGAAAAATGTTCACAAACAAACGCACTGAAAATACACTGTCAAAAGCTGTGTGTGCACACAAGCACACACATACACACAAGCACTGACAGGGAAAAAGATACATGTGTATCATGTGTGTGAGTTTTTCATGTTTGTGAGTGTGTACTTGAGTACATAAGTTGTTATTTTTATTGGAAGGACTTTCCACTGTGGTACTAGTCTCTGGAGTGATGCTACCAGGAGAATTTTCCTGAGGATCTCCAGAGAAACTGTTGCCGTGGTGTCCAACCTGTCCCAGCCTCCTCAGACACATGCTATCGTTGCTGGAAAAGTAAGGTTTGGTTGTCCTTTTGTCTCCATCTTTATTAGTGAATGGTTCAAGAACCTGTAACTGAATCAGATTTGTGAGACTTCATGAGATTTCCTGGTTTAGATATAAGGGTCAGACACACACACACACACACACACACACACACACACACACACACACACACACAAACACCAGTTTAGCTTTACTGTTTGGACTATATTCAGGCCCAGCTGTTGACTCCAGAATGGGTCAAGGTAAATCAGAGCAACAGTTTAACATATTTACTCCCAAGAGGGTAGTGCTGCATTTCATTTGTTCTCCCGAGACGGATTGTTTCCCCATGTTACTAACAGGAAGTTGCAAATGGATCACCCCCGGAAGTCATATCCCGACTCGTCAGCTCGTTTGAATCCCCGAGTTTGAATTAAATCCAAGATGACCCATTAACAATAAATGAGTGCTGTAGACATGCACTGTTTATTAGCAGTTTTGTCCCATTTGTGTGCCATTAAATCAATTGTACAAATGCTATGTTGTACCACATTTGTTTGTATAACATACTAATTCTTTGTAACAAACTGGTATTACTATATCAATTGCGGTAGCATTTTATGTTTATGTAATTTAGCAGACACTTTTGTTCTCACGACTTGTTAACAAGCCGAATTCAACCAGCTCGCGTTTTCACATACTGTAGATGTGACATCATTCCAAAAGACTAGTCGTTTTATGAGACAACTGGAACACCGCATTTACAGTAATATTTGTAAAAGAGTGCCTGTCACTAATGTACTTGCTGATCTACACACAATGCTGTATACCTCTTGTGTACCACATCCCTATGAGTATACTGACTGAGATTAGATTATTCAATAATAATAATAATACTAATAACATTAATAATAATTACATTTTATTTAAAAGTGCCTTTCATGACATCCTAGGTGACTTTGTCACAAACATACAAATCCAATAGGAATACAAATACAATTCATGAAACACTAAATTACAAAATACTCATTGTATCAACTAATTAATTCGATAAGTAACCATGTCACAATGAGTATGCCAGTCTGAAGAGAAGGGTATATTTAGCAGGTTTGAGTTCAGGAATGTATTCACTGTGCTGGATGTGATGGGGAAGGGAATTCCAGAGCTTAAAATAGTATAGAATAGCCCAGGGCCGTAGTCACCATAGACATTGAGGGGGACGTGTCCCCCCCCCAATTTTCAAATATGACCAAAATGTCCCCCCCAATATTCGGACATAGAAAGCGCTATACTAGGCCTACAGGAAACCAACACGTATCTGAAATGTAATCAAACGTAAATAACGCACAAATTAGTGACCTATGGTTCCAGAGTAGCCTACACCCCTGAGTGGTTTGTCCTGGTGATTTTCCGTTTTTCGTTAGTGGCGTGCGCTATCAAAAGCTTCCATTTACTGCACCCTACTGCGGTGAGGTAGGGCTGTCAACAATATCGTAAAAGCTACCGGTACAATTTTCACACTACTTCTTGGAAAGGTGTAGCACAGGCTAAGGAAATCCCATACATGTACATGTTTGGAGCCGATCAGACTGAAAGGGAACATTTTCCATATTGTAGCCTATTCTCGCAATGATAGCGATAGTGAAACGTTTTATTTTAAATGATGAATTTGTGCAAGCCTGTGTCATTTCTTTCACGTCTTTCAACATAAATAATGCATTCATATGCTAGTAGTAATGCCAGAAATTACCATGTAGGCCTCTTAGAAAAGATTGTTGCATCTTGCATATTATTTAGATGCGCACTCATCCATGCAGGCAAAACGTGATCTGGCGACGTTTACAATACGTGATAGCCTAGTTAATGTGAATCGTGGACAATAACCAAAGAAAGGAATTTGCACCTCCATTCGCCAATTAAAGGCTGTAGTAGGCCTAATGTTTCTACATGTTGGCACAAAACATCATTTCTGTCAGAAGCCAGTCTATAATGCATACAGGGGTAACATGAGGTGAGTCAGACAGAAGAGGGGCCTGTCTTAGTAGCCTATTCCTGAATCCTGTCCCTTTCAAACTACGTTAAAATTGTGTGATTAGCCGCCAGCATAATAAAATCTAAATTAAAAAATAAAATCTTATTAGGCTCCAAACCTATGAGTCTAAGCCTTAGTTTAAAAAAATCTTCAGGTGTAAGTAATCAAAGAACCACATTCTGTGTAATATAGAGGTTATCATAAGATACTGTAGTTTGTAATTTCTTTTAAAGTATACATTTTGAACACAAATGGGTCAGGGACGGACCAGTGAAGTTGCTTCTTCTCCACCCTTCTCTTTTCACAAAACTCACGGGGGGGGGGGGGGGGGGGGGGGCGGGGGGTCGGCATCTGTGTCCGTCAAAAGTTTGGAATAACCTAATTGACTGACCTAACTAACGACTTGTTTGTGATTTTTAATAATATTTTTGCATGAAATGTATTGAAATTCTGTTTGGGGGTCCCTCAGACCCCACCACAGATTTGGTCCCCCCCCAATGTTGACATCATGACTATGGCCTTGGAATAGCCTACCTTCTGCCTTTATGTTGTGAGCACATGACTATACTGCATGCATGTACACCCCCGCCCCCCCCCCCCCACACACACACCCCTCCTGATGTCTGTAAGTGAGTACAGTATGTACACTATATTGCCAAAAGTATTGGGTCACCTGCCTTGACTCAAGTTCATATACACCAAACTCTGTCGTACTTGTCTGACTGCACTGAGCCAAGTTTAAAGTTTGGTGTGGAGTTGTTTTTCAGGAGCTGGGCTTGGGCCGTTAGTTTCAGTGAAAGGAACTCTGAATGCTTCAGCATACCAAGAGATCTTGGACAATTCCATGCTCCCAACTTTTTGGGAACAGTTTGGGGATGGCCCCTTCCTGTTCCAACAAGACTGTGCACCAGTGCACAAAGCAATGTCCATAAAAACATGGATGGCAGAGTTTGGTGTGGATGAACTTGACTGGCCTGCACAGAATCCTGACCTCAACCCTATAGAACACCTTTGGGATGAATTAGAACGGAGACCAAGAGCCAAGCCTTCTCGTCCAACATCAGTGTGTGACCTCACAAATGCGCTTCTGAAAGAATGGTCAAAAATTCCCATAAACACACTCCCCAGAAAAGTTGAAGCTGCTATAGCTGCAAAGGGTGGACCGACGTCATATTAAACCATATGGATTAAGAATGGGAGGAAGGTGACCCAATACTTTTGTCAATATAGTGTATCTGGGTATGGTTCATCTACACCTTCCCATTTTGCCTGCTCTATGGATGAGTATGCTACTCTCCCTGTTCTATGGATAAGAGTGCTATTCTCCCTGCTCTAAGTATGCAGTAGAATCTAGAGGTGAGGTATGTGGAAGGGCTGTAGAATCTACTGACAGGGTATGCGGAGGGGCAGTAGAATCTAGCGTTGGGGTATGTGGAGGGGCAATACAAACTAGTCCAGAGTCTATGGGGGAATCATGGGCGCTTTGTCAGAGGTGGTCTCCTCTGAGTCCATGTAGGGGTACTCCTCCATCTCAGTTTCCTGAGAGCTGTTCTCAGGGGGTCCCCCAAAACAGCCCTGCCCCTTCTCCGAACGCCTTTTCTGTCTTGGGGGTTGTGCACATCCCTGGAGACCTGCGCTGATACCATGGGGTGACTGGAGACGACTATTGCTGGGTAGGAAAGCAAGGGAGGAGGGGTGCCCCCCAGTGATGACATGGAAGAAGGAGAAGGTGTGTTCAGTGGCACCTCCTTCAGTCACTTGCACGTCCGCAAGGGATGGGTCACGGTAGGCATCGCGTGACTCCAATTTCGGAGGCTCTGTCTTCTTTCGTTTGCTCAGGATGAAGTTTAGGAAGCCAGTGACCAACAGCATGGTGCCTGCCAGTGAGGAGGACATGAAAACACACACACACATTTTTTCAAAACATGAAAGGCGAATTTAGCCTAACATTAACAGCAAACGTTGTATCTTATTTACTTACTGAAAGAAAATACATGTATAACCATATTGTTATATAAGTAGTATTCTTAAAGATGGCATAGATATGTGCTGTGAGTGAAAAGAAAGTATGTCATTTAGGGTTAAGCATGGATGTAGAAACCTAGATACCACATTGGCCTCCAGAACGTGTACCGCTGTGTACCGTCATCTTACTGACAGGGGAACACACCTTTAAGAACATAAACAGAGAAGCACACTCAAGAACCCAGTGCTGGAGAATCTAGCTAGAGGAATACACTCAAGAACCCAGCTAGAGGAACAGACTCAAGAACTCAGCCAGATGAACATTCTGGACAACCCAGCTAGAGGAACACTGGATAACTCAGACAGAGGAACAAACATGCTGGAGAACCCAGACAGAGGAACATGCTGGAGAACAGACAAAGGAACTTTAATGGTCTTATTATGTGTTCTTGTATGTTACTATCAACAATAGCTTTGGCAACACTGTTCCCATTCAGTCATGCTAACACTGCAATGCAACTTTGAATTTGAAATTTGGAACATGCTGGAGAACCCAGATCCAGAACATGCTGGAGAACCCAGACCTGGTATGATGACGTGCCAGAGTAGCACAGGGTGCAGGAAACACACCACAGACATCATGGTGTAGAAGAGAAACTTCTGAAAACCTCCAACTCGGGCCATCTTCTTCCACAACACAAACACCTTCCAGCCTGGAGGACATCTGAGGAGAGGAGGGAGAGAGAGGAGAGGAGAGAGGAGAAGACAGGAGAGAATAAAGTGATGGTGCAAAGGAGGCAGAGAGGATAATAAGATAGAGGTAAGGACAGAAGGTGGGAGAGAGGAGAAGAGAAAACAGGATATAGGATAGAAGGTACAGTAGGGGAGGAGAGGAGAGGTGATGAGAGGAGAGCAGATGGGAGAAAAGAGAGAATGTAGGAAAGGAGACGAGAGAGGAGAAGACAGGAGACAAACACAGAGGAGATGAGAGAGGGGTGGAGGGAAGGGAGATATGAGAGGAGGAGAGGAGGGGATTAGGAAGAGGAGGGCAGGATAGAGGAAAGAGGGTAGAACAGCAGAGAAAAGAGAAGAGAGGTATACAAAGTCATGAGGAGGAGCAGGAAGATTGAATATTTCATATTTCAAGGCAGTACAGAGAGCATATAAACTCTTATGAATGTGTTTCTTAATGCCTGCTTATGCTTATATAAGAAAGGTGTGACAGTAATATGTGTTTATGGTCAGATAGGTGTGTGTTCAGGTGAGAGACAAGTGCTGTGTGGTATGGGACCTGCTTGTGGTTAGACAGCGTTCAAGTGCGAGGTGTGCTCAGGTGAGAGGTGAGTGTCCAGCTGGTGAAATATTGTGTTCAGGTGAGAGATGAGTGGCTGAGTGCTCTTACGGGAGACATGCTTCCAGTAGGGCGTCGATGAAGAAGGCCATCTCAAACGCCATCATTCCCCCAGAGCACACACTGGGCAGGACACACATCAGAGCTGCTATCAACCTCTAAAATGTGTGTGGGTGGGGTGTGTGTACTATGTGTCTGTTTGCGTGTACTATGTGTGAATGTGTGTGTGAGTGTGTGCCTATGTGTGTGTGAGAGTGAGTGTGTGTGAGTATGTGTGCATGTGAGTGTGTGTGTGTGTGTGTACTGTATGTGTGTGTGTGTGTGTGTGTACTGTATGAGTGTGTGTGTGTGTGTGTGTTTATACACATGCTGAGGGAAAGGATAACTCACCATTAACATAGTTGCCAACTCTCACGCATTGGCCGTGAGACACACGCATTTGATTAGTTTCACACACTCACACGCCACACCCCCGATTTCTCACGCTGATGTGTCAACCCGGTCGGTCAGATGCCTGAAAAATGAGTTTAGCCTATCTATAGATCTACCTGTTGAGCCACGCTTATGCTTTCAGAGACGGTGAGAGCAGTGGCGGAGCTAGGGGGTGGCTTAGGGGGCTTAAGCCCCGAATCTTTTTTCAAAAGCCTCAAATCTTTTTTTAGTGGTTTAAATTCCCGGCAACTCTTATTTCCAATATAACTTCCCCTCGGTTTCTCTATAAATGTCACAAAATGCTCTATTACTGAGGAAATATATCCCTTATTTTCAAAGCCCAATATTGAAAAATAATTTGACTTGCTACACGATCTATGCCAGGTCTCTGGGCTAACCGCTATGTTGATTTCAATGGTTAGATTGATTTGTTTAGATCCAGTGAAAATGCTGCCTTGACAACGCTACGTCATGGCTTCGGTGTTCACTTTTACAGTCTGTGATAAAACACTTTGTGTATATGTTGTTGAAACGTTATGGATATTAGAAAGTTTTTCAAAAGACCACCCAGCTCCGTTCAAGCAACAGCATCGCCCGGATGACGGATGGATGGTGTTGTTTCAGGTTGGTGATTTCACGTTAAGAGCTTTCAGTCAGTTAGGCAGGCTAACGTTAGGCTACTCGGCTAGCTCCCTAAATGCTTAACGTTAACGTTAATGTCCTCGTTCGTCGGCGGAAAAGGCAAATTCAGTACTCTCATAGGCTAGCTAAGCCTACTGCAGAATAAGAAATTCCAGCTCCCAAAACAAAGTGATCCTCGTCTTGTAATAAATTAGGCTACACTGTTTTGAAATGTCAGAAAAACCCATTAACAGTTATCTGCCCATGTCAACTTTTCAGTGTCATATGTTGCACAAAAGAATGTTAACTGTCTACCTTAAAACCTTGTTGATATGCTATCCACCACCACAGATCTTATAATCCAAGAGTCCACATAAATATAAAAGTAATGTTATGTTGTTTTGGCTGCCTAACTAATTATTAACTAAAAAAAAAACAAAAAAACATTACAATGATATATTGAGAGGAAAGGGCCCTTTCCATAAGTGTGTTAATCAAGCACCATGCAGTCTGCATTCATAATCTAGGTGCTTGATTGTATGCACCTGTGTAAAGGGACCTGATGAAACCTATAAATAATCTTGCTAAATTACAAAATTAATATAATTTAGAAACGCCTATGTCAAGATGATAATGCAATCCTTCTAAAATACCCTTGTATCATGATGACTGGCCATACTGTAATTATATCATAATATTATGTATATTATAGTACAAGATATTCTATATATTTGTCACACAGATGAGATCAGGGAAGAGGAAGAAGGAGAATAGCAATAATAAACAATAATGTCATATCAAACAATAGCCTAATGAAAATAAACAAATACTATAATATACAAACCATAAGAAACACTTAATTAACTAAGTACATGCTAAACAGATATGAACAGATATTGCCTCTTGAAAGACCCAAAACTATAATTTTACACAGTGTGCCAGTCAGATACCTTGAATCTGTTGAATGTTAGTTTCACATTTTTTAAGTCTCAATGTGTCCATTAGTTTACACAAAATTCACTAAAAGTCATTATTTAAGGGGTTAATTAAAAAAAAAAAGTTAAATGGGCTAAGCCCCGAATGTTTACAATGTCTGGCTCCGCCCCTGGGTGAGAGGGTTCAAGAGCACCCTCTGTCTGTGGAATTTTCAAAATTTTCTCTCATTTGCGATGCTACTTCAGAAGCCGTCCGAGGCGCATTCCCCCCGCATTTCCCCGGCTTCAGGTATGCTTTGAGTATTATTGAGTATTTTTCACGCTGAAGTGTCAACCTGGTAGGTCAAATACCTGGCAGATGAGGTTCAACTAAACTAAACCTATACACATATCACACATCACGAACGTGCGGAATCTAAGCTTTCCAATGATATTAGCGCCAAGTTGCTGTGATAAATGGTTCGCGAGAAAATTAACATTGAACCGACGTGCAATTTAGGCTAATCATATTTGCATTTTGCACACAGTGCACACCCATTACTTTCGGTTTAATATTTCACTAACCCTTCACACAACACGTGGCAAACCCAATATCACAATAAACAGCAAACCGTACCGAATACGATATAAAGCATGCCTCTGTGCAATAAGTGGTCCGGTTTTGAAATTGCAACACATTTCTACATAGCCTCATTGGAGCGAAATTATAATGTATTCTAATGTAAACTATTTGTCAGTAGGCCTACATACATTTTTGTAAATTGCTCAGCCATAGATTATCCCACTATCATGGTTCTTATATTGTCAGGTTCCAGCCAATCCCATTACAGATAAATGAATATATTTATATTGGCATGCTTCCTAGTGACATTAATGCAAAAATATGAAGAAAATCAAATAACGAGACACAAATATTGATATAAAGCCTGACATAAGCCATATGCAAACATTCAAATCATGCAGATATGGGTAGGCTACATCCTGAAAAAGGAATAGCATGTAGGCTATAGGCTATGGCCATTACAATGACCAATATATTATCTTAAATAAACTAGCTGAATAACACAGGTGACCACTTCTGCATAATTTCATGGAGTGCTGAAATGTACACACATTTTTGAACATTTCTGAACTGTGAAATGTAGCATATGTTTTTCTGGTTGTGAACTTATTGCAATATCACCATAACTATTCCACCTGTGTGTGCATGGCTACAGCACAAATATTTCCATAAAAATAAGCAAGTCTGACCTCTGAATTTATTTTGAAAGTGCACCTGATTGATGTATTTAAAAGTTAAAATATACAAACATTTCTTAAATTCTTACAAAACACACACCCACTTTTTAAAATTGTTAGTTTTGACCCCCCCCCCCCCCCACTTTTGCCGTGCGAAATACCGGTGCTGTTTTCAGCATCTAGTGCTTCATTGTCATTTTCATTGGATTCTCCCATTTGCGCGTAAAATTGCTCATAAACTTTTTTTTTTTTGTTACACGCATTCTCCCATTCCTCTTCTTTCACACACACAGTTACAAGCGCCAAATTCCCTGCAGTGTTGAAGAGATCAGTCATCCCCCTCACTTTTGATAAGGTAAAAAGCCTTATAGGTATGCCAAATAAATAATAACCTATAGGTTTACGCTAGGCTATGTAAAACTCCCCATTAACAGCATCACGTCACTAACCACAGCTAAGACTGCACAATCTCTATTCACTCTGTTGGATATCTGAAGCCAGTTTGTCTACTTAGATACAGTAAATCCTCAAATTATTGCCGGGGTCTTAAGACAAAGTACAGCCCTATAGGGGCAGGATTGTATTCGAGACAGCCCTTTATTTCTTTTATTTTGAGACATTTCTTGGAGCGGCATACTGGTAGGCCTTCAAAAGCATGACATTTTCGGTTTAGTTTGATATTTAATTTACTTTTGGACTGTTTGATTATATTGTTAAATGTTGGGACTGATGGGCACTGAAATCTGGGGAGGTATTTGATGATCACTATTACGTTTCATGTAGTTGAAAGAGTGTCGGGATTTCAAACAAACCATCCGCTTTCATGCGTTCATTGAACGTCTGCGGTGCTGTAATGGAAACCTTATTGCGTAGCCAAGTAGCCTATTGAGTTATTTTTAAATTATGCATGATTTACTTTTTATTAATTTCGTAGGCTGGCTTTATTTTGTTATATAGAAGTATCTAAATAACCTGTTAAAATGTACCAGAATTCAGGAAATTGCATCTAGTCCAAAAAAATATTTTCTGGGGGAGGACCCACATACCCCCCCCCCTCTCTGAAATGTCCCACCCACTTTCACAATGCCTCCGACGCCCATGGTCCTAGTAGTAGGCTAGATCCCTTTGATACCAATGTTCATTTAACTCTGGGACCCTGGTCCCAGGGATGGATTACTGCACGGGCCTTCCGGGCCCAGACCCAGGGGCCCAAGGTGTCAGGGGGCCCTGAAGCCCAAGCCTTTGCATGGAATCATTGCCTCAATATCAACACATCAGGATGTAGGCTATATGAATCTGATTGAATTTAGTATATATCTCAAAACAAGCTTAACTCGTGTCACACTGCTGGCTAACAGCAAAATCCATCTTCTTTGTTTTCAAGTAGCAGGGAATTCAAGCCAAACCGTTGCAACTATGCCATCAATCATTATGTTATGCCCCCCTAACGACTCTATAGACGATTTGATTGGCCTGATAGAAGTTTAATTTTTCGAGCTCACAAGCCAATGGAGAGTTGCTAGACTAGCCCTGGAAGCAAATGTAATTTGCTGCCGCTAGGGTGTGTCTAGATTTTTAAGCTACCAAAATGCACTAGAATACAGGAAATCACATCAAACAAATAAAAAAAAATTCTGGGGGAGGACCCCCAAACCCCCCTTCCACATATGCGACAATTAGTGGGGAGCCCTTAATACATGTGGGCCAGGGGCCATGCCTGGTCCCTACACCTGAGAACCACTGATGTACGTTTTGTTTACTTTGTTTACTGTACTTTTTACTGTACGGTATAATGCTGAATGAGCCAAAAATTTCCGCAGCAATATTTTGGTTGGCCCCACCAAATCTCACTCCAAGGTTTTTTGAAAAGTTGGCAGCCCTGCATTAACACACACATGTACTGTTCTGTTTCACAGCAACTGCCTCTCAGCCAAGCCTAGTCTCAGAACTAAACAGCTTCCCTCCCAGATTCCTTTTCTCTCTCTCTCTCTCTCTCTTGCTCTCCCTCTACTCTCTCTTTCTCCTCTCTCTGTCACTCTATGCTATCTCTCTCTGTCTCCCTCTATCGCTCTGTTTTAAAATTGCAAGTTCAAAGATGGAAAGATTCTTTGTTATTATTTGGATATCTGGTTGTTTAAAAGTTTGGTAAAAACAAGCATTACGATAGAGCAGTGATATTCAAACGGGGGTCTTCGGTCCCTAGGGGGTCGGTCTGCGGAGGTACTGCAGGGGGTCCGCCAAATTAATTCCCCTCTTCCAATAATTGAAAATGTCCTATAGGCTACATAAACATAAACAGAACGTAGAAAGCATGCTAACATCACACAATGGGAGTCAATGGGCGAACTCGCTAGCAGTTACACTTTATACCTTCATTTTAAATTCAGATTGGGTTGTTTCTGAACACAATGGTAGAAATCTCTCTCACTGATCTCCAGTTCCTCCTTCTCTCTTTCTCACTATGTCCCTACTCCTTCCATCTCCCCTCCCTGTCTCACTCTCTCATCAACCGATTCCCCATTCCACATGTGTCTCTTACTGTCCACTCCTCAGGCCCTCCAGAGGACAAAGAGATGATAACAGGGATAACAGTGTGTGTGTGTGTGTGTGTGTGTGTGTGTGTGTGTGTGTGTGTGTGTGTGTGTGAGGGTGTGTGTTTGTGTGTGTGTGTTTGTGTGTGTGTGTGTGTGTGTGAGGGTGTGTCTGCAGGGTACTTACAGCAGGTAAACGGCTAGGCTGTGGTACTCTCCCTGTCTGAGGGTCTCTACACCAACTCCACAGAGCACTAAAATCACTCACACACAAACACACACACACACACACACACAGACGTTAACCCATAGGCAGTTACACAATGAAAACCTATGGCATATAGGAACTTAGGAACACTCACACACCACATGACACACACACACACAGCCACACACCTTGACATCAAATCAGGCACAACACACACACACACACAGCCATAGAGGGAGCAACCCTAAGGAATCTGTTAATGGATAAGTCACCGTTCTACACATGTGCAAATCATATCCTCGAAGATAATTTGTTTTCGCACATGCACAAAATATTTCATAAAATATTTAAAGAAGTACAAAGTTTCCGTGCACAAGTACAGATTGTTTTATACAGCTGCAAAACTCTATTACACATGTGAATATCTTTTCATGGGTACAAAATATTTATGCTGTTGTTTTGATTCCATAAAGTCAGAGTACACATCAGCACCAGGGGGACTGGGGGAGTTAGTTTTAGGGAAAAATGAAATAACTCAGCTGGTCTGTGTCTGTATGTGTGTGTGTGTGTGTGTGTGTGTGTGTGTGTGAGTCTGGACATTGATAGAGTGTGTTTGTGTGTGTGTGTTTACTGTATGTGTGTGTGCGCACGCAAGGAGTTTTATAGGCAGGTTCATGAGTGAGGAAAGAATTTGAGGCCGAGGGAATTAGGTCGGTTTTACACATTTTCTAGGGAATTAGAGAGGAAACACTCATACACACACACACACACACACACACACACACACACACACACTCACACACACACAAAGAATGAGAGAGAGACAGCAGCTGATTCAGGGTAAGACTGAAATCAGATCTGGCCCAGTTCAATAGCAGCCATTATTCTATTTAATGTATTTCATTTGACCCTTCTGACACACAGACAAGGCCTGGACACACACATAAACACTTACTGCAAAGACAGACACACACACACACACACACACACAATTAGCATTGGAATATCTTACACACAGAGGAGTTTGCATAGACGCATTGAGGAGCTAGCATAGAAATATCAACACACAGATGAATTGGCATGGGAATATTAACACACACAGGAGTTATCATAAAGATATCTATTGGCGGAGTTAGCATGGAGATATACACACACATGGAAGTTAGTATTAAGATATCTACAAATTAAGGAGTTAGCAGAAATACCTACCCAGGGCCACTGCAATAAAGGAGAATCAGACTGTGACTAAATGTTTGTTTATGTGAGTGTGTGTGCTTATGTATCTGTTGTGTATTGAATGTGTTTGCATGTGTGAAAAATACCAGTAGCATTATCTCTCTCTCTCCCTCTTTCTCTCTCTCTATCTGTCTCTCTCTATTTCTGTGTGTGTGTGTGTGTCTACCTGCAGCTGTAGAGATGCCCATGATCCGACAGGCACACTCCACTACAACCCACAACCCTTCCATCTCCATGGCAACAGTGGTGACAATGGAAGTTCAGAGTCTTCAGAGTCTTCACCACTCTACAGATATCTGTAGGTTAAGGTTCTGATATCCGTAGAAAACCAGCCAGGTTAAGATTCCGACATCTGTAGAGAACCAACCAGGTTAAGATCCGATAGATTAAGGTCCATAGAGACTATAGTGGAAGGTTCCGAGCATTGAAGTAAAAGGGTAGGAAAAGTGAGGAGAAAGACAGAGAGAGAGAGAAATGGATAGAGAATAAATAGAGAAATAGAGGAGAGGAAGGAGAACCGCGAGGGTGGAGGAGAAGTATGGCTAAGGGGGAAAGGGAGGCGCATGCTGGCTATACCAGCTTAATCTGCCTAGCATAAGCATGACACACACACACACACACACACTCATTCAGTCACACACACAAACACATACACAGGTACACACACACTCACACATATACGTAAACACACACACATAAACACAGGTGTGTGCACAGATAGACCTCAGGTGATAGGTTACTTAGGCATCTACCCTTTAAGCCATATCTTGGTTTATTTTATTTTTTGTATTTTAATCATTCCTGCATGTTTGCTGTTCTTTGTTTGCTGTGACATACTACGGTGCAGATACTGCCGGCCTTCTCTTTTGTTTGTGCACATGTTGTATGAGTGTGTCGTAGTGATGGGTGCAATATCGGAGTCTGGTGTGTACTGTAGTGGAGACTGACTGAGGAAAGGGAGCTATTGCGGACCACTGGCCATTCTTGTCCTCGTCGAGAACTGTGTAGACTCACTAAAACAACGTAGTGCAGCAGTGGCTGTGATGCGGCAGGTAGAGGAGTCAGCCAGCACCTGAAAGGTTGCCGGTTCAAACCCAACTCCTCCTGATGGCAGCCTACGCCATTGGTGTGTGAGTGTGTGTGAATGTAAGGCATGACATTGTGAAGCACTTTGAGTGCTTGGAGGAGTGAAAAAGCACTATAAAGGCAGTCCATTTACACACACACACACACACACAAAGTCGAACACTTGCACACACACAAATTAATCTGAACTGTTGACGTTGTTATTTAGAGTTGAGGTGGGCTCATAATTTGAGAAACGCTGAAATGTTGACTCCGCAGTCAGAAAATGTAAGTCACCTGAAACCCACACAACTCACGCCTTGTGTTTACCAGAAACTCTCTCTCTCTCTGTCTCTCTCTCTCTCTCCCTCACCCACACTAACACAAGGCTTTGTGTTCAGTCTTAACCACTTATTTCCAGATTAGCAGGCATATTAAGGTATGTGTGCTACTGTGCTCTGTGTGTAAGGAAGTGTGTGTGCTCACAGCTGTGTATGCTGTCAAGCAGTGAGGTCAGTTGAATAATAGCAACATGTATGCTTGAGGTATATACATTTCTGGGAGGGACTTATTATCTCACACTTAAAGAAACATACACACACACATTTTTTAATTCTTTATTTGAGTCCACCAATAAAATTTCTTACAGAAAGGATTAGAATATTCTCAGAGAAGATACAACTTTGACACTCAAGGGTAAAGCGTCGCCTATGCCACACATCAAGGCTGTCTATCACAGCTGATATGGAGCAGAATTGCATCTCAGTTGCAACAAATGACAAAACAAGGCATTGACAACTTTATAAATGTACAGATAGTTTATTAAAAAGGACTGTATACAGACAATGCCTTGACCAATACTGGCGCCATCTTGACATTAAGTCACTACAACACAGATCTTGCGTGTTTTTGACAGAAATACTTACTTTAAAGCACTTCCATCAAAAACATGCGAGATCTGTGTTGTTTCTAGATGGGGCCGACCGGCAAACGACTCAAGGTATTGTCTGTACAGTCCTTTTTATTAAACTATCTGTACATTTACAAAGTTGTTAAAGCCTCTTTTTTTTGTTAGGACCCTCATAATACTACCAAAGAAGTGTCGGGCTAGATAGATAGAGATAGATACTGTAGATAGATACTTTATTGATCCCCAAGGGGAAATTCAAGAAAAGACGGTAAAAAATACACAAAGACACAGAGCTACCTCGACAGGCTGCCTCTCTCGTCGGCGCCGGAACCGGAAACCCAAAGGCTATACTTTGAGCCTTGTAAATGGTTTAAAATTAGTGATCTTTTTACCATGAGAAATGCCCTAGTGTTAGCATTTTGAAAGCATCGGCTAAAAACAGGCTAGTTCCAATGCATTGGATTGGCGTTTTTTTGCTCCCCAACGACGTCAAACTTGTTATCTTGCTAAGCATATCCAAAATCCATTTTACACCGGATTTTCCCCTTTAAGCTCCTAAAGTTACTTTTAAAAACAATTTTAAACTTTCTGACATGTTCAAGGGGATGATCATAAGCGGCCTATAGGGTAGCACACAATTGTGCACAGATCTGGCAATAACTCTCCTGGTCCTGTCAAGAACAATGGAATATTCCTGATGTGATACGCGTCCGGACTGACTCATCACATGGGGAAAAGCAGGTGGCCAGAGAAGGTGGTGTGATGGTACTGACTATCGAACTCCCACGCACTAGCTCTCAATTTCACATAGACCACATCTCCCACCTCCAGTAGCAGAGAAGCTCCATTTGAGGCTTTTACCCCTCCAATTGGCTGATGGCTATGCACTGACAACATGCTCTCCATTTTTGCAAAGATTGATTGCAGTAGTTGTAGATGCATGACCATCACCATAAATAAATACAACAAAGTGGTAGACCCCTCTGACTGGAGCTGTGATAACCCCTTTGGCAGACACAAAGTGTAAGAGAGAGACACACAGAGAAAGAAAGAAAGACTTTTTATATTTCAATACTGTAATTTTGTAATGTTCACTAATCTGATCTAATGTCATGTGTGCCTTCGAGAAAAAGTCATTATTTATTTTCAGTGATAATTAATTAATTAATCTATATGTTTGATATATCTGCAGGAAATATGGTGAACATACATAAAAAGAGAAACCAAGCAGGCACTCTCCAGTACCTGTGTTGAGCAGTTTCCAATGTTGACAAAGATGTGTCTGAATGTCAGGGGCATTTCAGTTGAAAATGGTCCTGTATGTCCACTACCAGATGCTAGCAATGATGCAGAGAAAGATACCCTCCTCTCCTCTATCTCCCTCCTCAGGTCCTCCACTTCACCATGGTGGCCCTGGTGAGTGATGTCATTATCATTGATGGTTTCTCCTCTAAGCTGCGTCTCAGTCAAACAGCAGCACAGCAGCATCAGTAGAGCTTCACAAGTCTTCATGATGAAACTAGACAATTCTGCTTTCTGCTTCTTGTGTACTGATTCTGATTGCTCTTCCTCTCAAACATATATACTGTGCTGTACTGTATACCTGGTTTCATATTACCAAGTGGTTTCCTTGGGACATGCAGATATTAAGAAAACAAACACAATCATAGTTTTACGAAGATCAAAGGATCACAAGATTAAATGCCATAGTCTTACACTCATAAATGAAGGCGTGTACTGTATGTGAGTTATATTGTCCATGTTTCCTTGTTGTTTAGTAAAGGGCTGCTGATTCCTGGACAGGACTCTGGGTTGTTTGTTAAACACGTGCATCAAAAATGTGCCAAGGTTGAAATGCCAAGGTTCCAAGGAGTGTGTGGGACTCTGGGTGATTGAGCTCCTGCTGTTTCTCCTGAAGTGACTAAACGACGTCTCTGTGTTTTGTATGTCTCGTGTCACAAACACAGTCAGTTCAATGCCTAACGCTGTTAATAAACATCCATCCTTTTCTAAAATACAGACTGCTTTCCTACCCTTTATATCCTCTCATTTTGATAAGATGTAATGTTGAGTCCTGACAGTCATGCATTCACCAATGGGTTTCTTTCTTTCACCTTAATATTGTTAAGAAAGACTTTTTACTGACCTTTACTGAAAGACTTTACTTTCCTCCCATCTGGCAGGCGTACCAGAGCTTCTTATTCCCTGATGCTGGTCCCCTCTGAACTCCACACCACAGCCAGTCGGAGCCGTGGCCTACTGGTTAGTGCTTCGGACTTGTAACCTGAGGGTTGCCGGTTCGAACTCCTACAGGATCGTCTGGAGAAGGAAAATAAGTTGTCCAAGGACCTGGGCCAGGCAGCCACCAAACTCCAGCAGCTCCTCAAAGTCAGTCATGAGCAACTCGCCAAAGAGAAGGACACAGTCAAGGCCCTCAGTGACCAACTTCTAGCGAAGGTAACACACTTAAAATAAAATGTATATAAAATAAATAAAACATTAATATAAAAAATACTTCCTCAGACTTGTCTTTATTTTAAGGCATATATATATATATATATATATATATATATATTTAAAATACATTTTAGATATTTGCTGCTTTTGTTCAAACTGATGTACTCCACATATGATGTAACAATTAAAAAATAAATGTCTTTCAGGTAGAGAGTGGGGAGGTGAAAGAAGGGACGTCTGTCTGAGTTAGACAAACATTATACAAGTTGCCAAAATGCCTTAAGATGAGCAGAGTTATGCATTCCTGCAAGTTGATTTTTGTTGTACTGTAGTTTAATTAATACTCAAGGAAAATAGTAAAAAGACAAACTTCTCATTGTTAAATGTAGACAAATGTGATACAAACCTTTTTTTTTTTTTTTATGTTGACACAAACATTCCATTAATGAACTTCTGACCATGTCAGAAAATAGTGTTAAGGGAAACCGCATGTACGTTAAATGTACATCAACTAGTGCAATGACTTTATCGTTTGTATTGTCAAAGGTTGAGACAAGTCAGAACATGTTAAGGTACAATGATGTATTACATTGTTTGCCTGCTACTTTCTGTAGCTGGCTGGTAACAAAAATGTATGAATTTGATAAAGAATAAACTACAATGTAGCTTTAAAGGCCTGTTTTGTTTGCTGTTGTTCATGAAGTCAAGGGCAGAAGGATTCAACAAATGCTTAACAATAATTTAACACACAGTATGGTTCAGATAATCTTTTTTTATTATTTATATCTCTTCCTATTGTGGCAAAGAATGAACAACGCTTATACAGAGTATGTTAGTTAGCTTAATGGAATGTAACAATCACAGCTGGTAGAACAGAAGAGTACAGCAAAGAGCCTGATTCGAGGGCTGAACGCCCATGTGAATACTGGAGTAACAGAGATACTGCCTGCTCCCCCACCACCTGACAAAAACAGACCTGACTGATTCAGCAAATCGGTCCTGACTTGGACCTAATGGGGAGAATCAGGTCTGTTAATGTAGCCTAGAGCCTAGTCTTTCAGACAGGGCTTCCACTGGGGGGACCAGCAGCTTTGATATGCACTTCTGGAGAATAATAAAAAGCCCCATTCAAATGGAATGAACCAGAAAGGGGGCACTAAAGAGCAAAGCATAAGGAACAATGAACATATTTCAAAATAAAACAAAACTATTTAAAAATAAAAAAAATAAAAAATAAAAAAAAACCCACAAAACTGATCCGTCTTAAGGAATGATCAGGAGGTTTGTTCCTTTTTGGGAATTCATCAGTTTGGAATGACTTCTCCCTTGAAGTCTCTCTCCAAGGCAGACATGAGGTTAACAAAAAATAAACTAAAAATAAAAAACAAAACACTTAGGCAATTCGTCTGCACTGTTGTTGGGACCATTCTGATGGTGCACGTGAGAATGTGGCATTTACAATTGCTTGCCCTCCAGCTCCTTGATTATTCCCCTGTTTCCCAGCTTCTCTATTAGCACTGAGGAGTCATTGGCATCTATAGGATCGTCCACCTGCCACTCAATCGTAAGCCCTGTCATGGGAAAACAAAACACACATTTTTTTAAAAAAAATTAAGTATATTTTTTTGGCCTTTTATGCCTTTAATTTACAGCAGGGGTCCCCAACCTTGTACCATGGACCGGTTTGATTCCCAATTTTTTTTCACGGACACGGAACTTGAAGAAGTGAAAATTGAACAATATGAACTATGAAAATTGAACAACTTGAAGCTACATCTATCATGTGTGAACATAACAAAATATGGTAACAAAACATGGGAACTAAACGTGCATTACGAATATAATCAGTGGGAGCCCTGTGCTTGTTTCCCTGCAACAAGAAGGTTCCATCTGGGGGTGATGGAAGACAGTGACACCCTCAGTGTGTTTGAAATGTCCAGTCGATTGCGCAATTTGGTCTTAGTTGCAGTCATTGCCGAAAACCTGGCCTCGCATAGATACGTGGTGGGAAATGGTAGCAACGTTTTCAGTGCTTTTACGGCTATTTTGGGATATTCTGCTTTGGTTTTCATCCAAAAACCCACCAGAGAGGTTTCCTCATAGCCTACACACTCTTAAGACCACCGTGCAATTTCGATCAACTGCTCTTCCTCCTGCGCTGACAAGTTAGGACTATTCGGGATATTGACAAATGGGTTGCGGACCCACTCATTGGTTTGCCGTGGATCTTTGGAGGATGGGAAGTAACGCTCAAACTCATTTGAAAGCGCAACAAGGTGATCGCGCACCAGTTGCGAGAGAAAGGGCCCTGCCTCAGTCTCTCCCAAAACACCCACTACTGTTTGGAACATATCAAATACACCCCGATCCACTCGTCGTACCCACAAATCAAGCTTGGTTTTAAATGCAGCGACTTTATCTGCCAGTTTAAAGACAGTCGTCATTCTCCCCTGCAGTGACAGGTTGAGGTCATTAAGCAACCCGAATACGTCACACAGGTAAGCGAGTTTTGACACCCAGCCCTCATCACTAAAATATGCAGCTAACGGTGACTTTTTTTTCTGTAAGAAATCTCTGCAGCAGCTCTTGCAACTCAAATACTCTGTCCAGTGACCTGCAACCAACCAACTTGGATAGCGTACCACGGTGACCCATTCACCCTCTCTAACAACTGTGCCTCAATATCCTCTGACATATCATCAATTCGCCTATGGACAGTGCTTGCAGAAAGCGGTACCTGAGCTATTTTTATTAGCTGCAGCCTCCCCAAGGAGTTCATTGCACATGCCTTTACCAGCAGGCAGAATTAACTCTTCCCCAATAGTAAAGGGCTTCTTAGATTTAGCAATCCGACTAGCCACTATGGCTTTAAGCGCAGCCACGTTCACCGATGTGGTTGCTTACGCACTAGTTTTTTGTCCTTCTTGCTTGCGTTTCTTACGCTCAAAGAACTCAAGGGGTTTGTCTTTAAGTGTAGGATGCTTGGACTCTAGATGTCGAATTAGCTTTGATGGTTTCATTGCTTCGTTTGACAACTTATCGCCAAAATACACATAAAGGACTTGGTGCATGCGAGTCACCGGTCTCTGCGAAACCTTATTTGAAATATGACTCATCATATTTCATATTGAATGACCCCTTCTTTTTCTTTGAGGTATCTGGCTCACCATCGTCAGTGGGTATTATTGCGAATGTGACATTATTGCGAATTTAGTGACATTTTTGCGAATTTAGTGACATTATTGCGAGTTTATTTATTTTGCATGCATTTTTATTGTTAAACTCTTGTCGTAGGCTACGGCCCGGTTAGGAATGTCCCGTGGCCCGGCCCGGTGGTTGGGGACCGCTGATTTACAGGACAGTAGAGAATGACAGGAAGCGAGTGGGAGTCGGGATGGGATCCGGAAAGGACCACGGGGCGGGAATCGAACCCGGGTCGCCGGCGTACGGTGCAGGTGCCCCAGCCAGCCGCGCCACGGCTGGGGCCTACATCAACAAGGTTTGACAGGTTTAACTGGCCCCGTTCTCAGGCTACTCAATCTGCACGGTCACTCACAAAATAATAAAACGTCTTTGATACTGTTATGCAATTGCTCTCCACTGAGGCCTAAGGGAGGAACCCTGGTATAAGTTTCAGTGACCGTCATCTTACATGTTATTGTTTACATGTTATGTTATTGTTTACCTGGTCACTGACAGTATTGTTAAGAGAAACACAAAATAGGTTCTACAAGTAGAGCCAGTTATTCTGACAGCCTGGCAGAGGAACATACAGTAGCAGCTGTAATAATAATGCCCAGCAGGGGTCTCTG
This sequence comes from Alosa pseudoharengus, assembly GCF_046254945.1. NCBI lineage: Eukaryota > Metazoa > Chordata > Actinopteri > Clupeiformes > Clupeidae > Alosa > Alosa pseudoharengus. The sequence goes on along the minus strand of NW_027468620.1, from coordinate 11,305,715 downwards.
CAGATTATGAACCAGCCTGATCACGAGGAGAACGAATGGTTACTGGATAGGGACATGCCAACAGGAGACATTACACTCCGCAGTTCCCTTCGATAAATTACTTCTCTTGGAGACGGACTGAGTCAGATTTGCTCATGTGATGGGCACCATATGGCCTTAATCCTGTTTCATTGTAGATGTTGCTGACTGTTCAACAACTTCAGTACCTCATTTTACCGTTCTGAATAAAGAGGGGAAAAGGACCCACCTGTCAGTGTGTCCCTCAGGACACTCTTTGAGCCTGCGTACAGCATCTTCTTCCTCATTGGGGCCTCGTAAGGGAGCCTTCACAAAACACAGCAAGAGTTCAGGGTGGCACACCACATCTACCAAGCACAGAGGAACTACAACATGACACAGACAGAGACAGACAGACACACACGGTCTGACCAATCAACATGCCTGAAAACACAATACAGTTCTGTATTTTGGTTTGGCGTATAACCATGGAAATGAATTGTTCGGGTAGGGGTGGACGGCCTTCGCTATAAAGGGGCTGTTGTTGCTGCTCAGGGTCTACGTACTGCTTGGGCTATGTTGCCTGATGCAGCTAATCAATGGAGTGGAGGCCGTGATCAGGTGATTGAATTAGTGGAGTCACTGCCTGACTGCTGAATAGCTGCGGCTATAATGTTAGACCCTTCACAGATGGGACGGGACAGGCCAGGCCAGGCAACCATTTTGTACTGTTAGTCCAAATACAATTCAACATGGAGTTCAAACATGTAGGTGATGGTGGATTAGCTTGTCACGTTAGAAGTGAACGTTTTCAGCCCACACCCTGGTAACCTCTTCCCCGTAACAGTGATGATCACAAGAGATACATTTGCTCGAGCGCTGACAACCAGGTGCAAGTATGCCCATCCTCCATTCTCTTTAAAAGAAATCACATTTATACTGACCATATAATGAAGACCAGGTCCTCTCTTTCAGTCTGATCGGTTCTGTAGCAGCAGTCATACAGTGCGTAGCGACAGTCGTTTCTTGGGAACATGCTGACAAGCTTTGAGAAGACGTCATCCACATCCGCAACATCTTTCATCTTGAGGGAGTTCTCCTCATCCACTATGATGCTCTTGTTACTCAGGCGCAACATGAGTAGCTTGTGCCGATCACACTGCACCTCACCCCCGTGGTCCAGCCTGATATCCATGTACGCCTTAACCACGCCATAATCAACCACTACTCCAGAGGCCTGACAACCAACACACAAGAGAGGAGACGCACACAAAAAAAAATTATTAGACACCAGCATGATCAGGATTTTAATAGTTTTATGGTTAAAGTATGGCTTTTGTTCCTAGAGCGAAACGTAATGTCACATTCCTATGTAATGACAATCCTGTAAAAAACACCTGGCTGAACTCCAAGCAGGCCCTCACTCCAAATTACTCATCTGAAACCTTGAAAAGGGTCACTGTTGTCATGGTTTATTACCCAAACGGTCAGACATTACAGAAGACTATAGGGGACTGGGATTCCCACATAAGAGGCAGTGGCAGACAAACTGCTAACTTCAGGGACCATCTGCACCATCAATGATCACTAAGTCATGGGCTGAACCCATGCAGTTACTGATACCATTAATTGAGTTGGCAACTCAACACACACAGCACATAACTTCAGAACTAGTTATACAAGCTTTAAATTGCAGCTCCTCCCTCTACACTCATTGTACTGACACTGACCTTAAATTTCTTAAAACTTTTGAGGTAACCTTTAAAACAAACACTTTCACGAGCAGAATTCGACTAAGATTTGCTGGTGTACATGCCTGAAAGTTGCTAGCTTACGCTCAGCAGTCAATAAGTGATAGACACACCGCCATTTTAGGCATTAAGTCAACAATATGACTTCTTTTCCAGCTCGTCTTCAGGTAGGGAGTGTCAGGGAAGACAGCTTTGCTCGATTCAACTTTCGAGGTGATGTCTGTCGATGCAGTCATCAAATAATAGGCCTACAATACAATCCTTACAATGACTTATTCGCACATTCACTTGTTTAAATGCAATATTAAAGTGAATGGAAAAGGCAATATGACAAGTTGTTATTCTTCTGATAATGATAGGCTACTGCAGATTTCACTTTTTTCCAGGCCTTCCACATTCCTGCGCTAGCAGAACAAGTCCACACTTGTAAGCACACCTGAAGACACGCAAAAGATGTGTCGGGTTTTATGGTTTTTCCCCATTCATGCGACGCTGTATCTGTGCGTCTCAACACAATCTGAATTCCAATGTTATAATGATTGCTGCGCAGATGTATTGGGGAGATTTTAACGAGAAAACTCGACTAAATCTGTTGCAAGTCAGCGCCCTGAAACCAGATCATGATGTAACGACAAACCCTCAATCCACGTAATTAGCAACATTATGTGCAAATCTATGGCTTGTCACGATGCTCACATTACATAGCTTTCGAATAAAACGTGCTTTCGAAAATAGTAACGTTAGTGTTAGATCTGAGGTTACTATCGCTAGGCTAATGGTGGCGTTTTTTTTAACATGAGGCACACACCTTTCTAGTGATGTTACCTGTGAACCCCCTGCTTCGAAGTACGCCTGTTTGAGTCGTGATTCACTCGGATCTTTCACCCGTATCTTTAAATTAACCCACGAGTCGCGAGTCTCTAGTATCATTAACTCGGATCAGTTGAGTCCTACTACAATTCAATCTAAAACGATAAACAGCGCCACACACAAACCTCTTGCAACATTAGCTAGCCTACTAGCCATCATATCTGCCAAAAATGTAACCATTTCGTAAGTAGGATAACCACAACTCCACAAATCAACTCAAGCGACTGAGTGAGCAGGCAGTCTGAGATAACTGGTTAACTTCCCGCAGAGCCGGGTTAGTCGGATCAGCCGGCCGGTTAGGCTACATGAGTACGAGTCGGCTACGGCTACGTTGTCATGAGTGGCTGTAGACGAGCGAGTAGCTCCTCCTCAAAGTGAAAAGCAATTCCACAACAAAAGCCATTCTTCACCTCTAAAATAACATTCAATGTTCTGCATGTAGCCTAGGCATACTTTAGATTTGGTGTATAGATGTGTAGCATATTAAAATGCAATTAGGTCGCGCAGACAGTCCGAAACATTGCACGCTCTTAATGGAGCTGCTTTGTATACCCGGGTTAGTCGGATCGCTGGGCCGGGCGGTTACGTTATGAGTGCGAGTCAGCCGAATCAGCCGGCGTTGTCATGAGTGGATCAGTAGACGAGCGAGTAACTCCTCGTCAAGGTGAAAAGCAAATCCACAACAAAAGCCATTCTTTCACTTCTGAAATAACATACAATGTTCTAAACGTAGGCATAGCCTACTTTTAAATGCAATTAGGTCGCGAAGACAGTACGAAACATTGCAAGCTCTGTATGGAGCTGCTCAGGCTAGCCGGGTCAGTTGGATCTGCAGGGCGGGCCGGTTACATTGTTATGAGTGCGAGTCAGCCGAATCAGCCGGCTACGTTGTCATGAGTGGATCTGTAGACGAGCGAGTAACTCCTCGTCAAGGTGAAAAGCAAATCCACAACAAAAGCCATTCTTTCACTTCTGAAATAGCATACAGTGTTCTACACGTAGGCATAGCCTACTTTTAAATGCAATTAGGTCGCGAAGACAGTCCGAAACATTGCAAGCTCTGTATGGAGCTGCTCAGGCTAGCCGGGTCAGTTGGATCTGCAGGGCGGGCCGGTTACGTTGTTATGAGTGCGAGTCAGCCGAATCAGCCGGCTACGTTGTCATGAGTGGATCTTTAGAGGAGCGAGTAACTCCTCGTCAAGGTTAAAAGAAAATCCACAACAAAAGCCATGCGTTCACTTCTGAAATAACATATATTCTGCACGCATAGCCTACTTTAAAATGCAATTAGGTCGCGAAGACAGTCTGAAACATTGCAAGCTCTGTATGGAGAGTAGGCTAGCCAGTCGGATCAGCCAAGCGGGCCGGTTACGTTGTTGTTATGAGTGCGAGTCAGCCGAATCAGCCGGCTAGTTGTCATGAGTGGATCTGTAGACGAGCAAGTAGCCTAGTTTCTACTCGTGTCAAGGTGATAATAATAATAGGCCTAATGAGAATAGTAGTAGTAGTAGTAGTAGTAGTAGTAATAATAATAATAATAATAATAATAATAATTTAGTCACTGCAGGGCATTTCTATGTTCCTGTTTCTATGTCTACATTGAAAGTCAATTGCTTAGGCTAAGACAATAAATAAACAGTCTGGCTCAAACTGCTTTCTTTCCCATGAGTGGGTGGAGGTTTTGATGCTATTATATTAGGCTATTTTATATTATATTATATTATGTTTTATTATATTATATTATATATGATATTATATTAGTCTACCTAACATGATATATATATATATATATATAGCTATGATTAATAGGCTAATAATATTAGTTGCCTAGTATTAGCTGCTTTTATAATACCTATTAGAATAGATTCATAGTAGCCTACTATTAGTATATAGTAGTGGTAATAAACATTGTAGCAGAGTAGCATTAGACCTAGGCAAATGTTCTATTGTTAACAAAACAACAACAAATAATTAATTATTATAATATAGGCTACCCTCCCTGTCAATAAGATCAAAGTTTCTGAACATGAGCACCAAAAAGATGAACAATGTGTGGATGCACTTTGACCAGGAGACCAAAACTCTTAGGCTAAATGCAAGTACTGCAAAAACCTGGTTTCAAATCATGGAGGATCCACATCCAACATGAGAAGGCACTTAACGAAATGAAGCACCCCACTGCACTGCTTGAACGTAGGACTGAATTTCTTTGCGATTTAGCAATACTGACTCAAGTGACTCAAGTGACTCGTTCAACCCGGATCAGTTTAGTGAGTGACTCAGAATAACCCGGATCCTTAAAAGGAATCGAGTTTAACAGGCCTACTTCGAAGTGTGTATCAAAGGAACCAATTTGGAGTGAAGCTTTGTATCGGAGCTTGATTCGTTTTGTGATAATCACGTGATCAGTGACGTCCGTATGGTATAAAATTCTCGCCAAAAGTTTTCTGTACCTGTACCAAAGTTTTGTGCTTGTAAGAATATTTTGTGCTCGTAAAAAATATTTGTGTACATGTAAAAATACTTTGTATCCGTAAAAATATTTTGTGCATGTAAAAATGGTTTGTACATCTTCAAATCCGTTTTGTCACTGTGTCGAAAAAAGTTTTGTGAATTTGCGAACGATTTTTGCACGCACGGATTTTCCATTTGCAAGTGCGCATCTGTTTTCTACAGACATGAAACAGATCTACGGGTACGAAACGAATTTACAAGTACAAAACTTTTTTACAAATTTTCCCAAAACAGCCAATCACAGCACTGCTTACTGAACGGCCAGTCAGCCGATCAGCTCGCTTCTTTAATTCTGAAACGCTGGACATACCGCTCTGGGTACATCCATACCAACACCACAGTCAGAAGAGGTGAAACACTTAAAAAAGAAGAAGAGGTGAAACAAGTATTGGCTGGGCTAAGCTAACTTCAAAGATACTGCTTTTATCAACCGTCTCTGCTAACGTTACGTGAAAGCACGCACATATAACGTGGGAAATACAAAGGGAGGAATGACTAGTCGGAAACATTATAACACAATTATACAGAACAATTATCATTAATAATAATACTAACCCTGTGGGAACAATAACTTAATGAGACACGCTTCATTTTCTTCCATAATGGTAATCTACCCAATTTCGTGTAAAAGTACAATAGGGCGTATGAAGTCCGTCTTTTATGTCCAGAATGAATGGGTCTTTAGTCAGCCTAAGCCAACCTGAACTTTTTTGGTCATGTAACTGTTATGTTCTAGCTAGCTTAGGTAACAAGCTAACAAGCAAACAGCTCAACTTAACTCTATTCCTTCCCTACTATGAATCTAATATCATTAACTAGAACTAATAAACAGTATAGTTTAAAACGCGAGCACTGGATAGGTAATTAGTAGGTAACAATAGGTAATGGCAGCTAACTGGGCAGCTAACCGTCTCTGCTAACGTTACGTGAATGCACTGCACATATAACGTGGGAAATACAAAGGGAGGAATGACTAGTCGGAAAACACAACAATTATCATTAATAATAATACTAATGATCACATTTTTATTAGTTCTAGTTAATAGTATTAGATTCATAGTAGGGAAGGAATAGAGTTAAGTTGAGCTGTTTGCTTGTTAGCTAAGTTAGCTCTTCTTTTTTAAGTGTTTCACCCAAAGATTGTTAACAATCTTTGTTTCACCTCTTCTGACTGTGGTGTTTACATGGATGTACCCAGAGCGGTATGTCCAGCGTTTCAGAATTAAAGAAGAGAGCTGATCGGCTGACTGGCCGTTCAGTAAGCAGTGCTGTGATTGGCTTTTTTGGGAAAATTTGTAAAAAAGTTTTGTACTTGTAAATTCGTTTCGTACCCGTAGATCTGTTTCATGTCTGTAGAAAACAGATGCGCACTTGCAAATGGAAAATCCGTGCGTGCAAAAATCGTTCGCAAATTCACAAAACTTTTTTCGACACAGTGACAAAACGGATTTGAAGATGTACAAACCATTTTTACATGCACAAAATATTTTTACGGATACAAAGTATTTTTACATGTACACAAATATTTTTTACGAGCACAAAATATTCTTACAAGCACAAAACGTTGGTACAGGTACAGAAAACTTTTGGCGAGAATTTTATACCATACGTCCGAAGCTTCGTTTCCCACACACCCACGTGACTGCTTCGAAATTTAATTCAAAGCATTAAAGTTGCGCGACACGGGGCGCGCCGTTGTGGGTTGTTGAAAAAGGAGAGCCAACAGGGTCAATAGTGCTGCTGACACGAAAGCTTATAGCCCGGGCTTATAGCTCCATTGTTAGCACGCTCGACTCCCGTTCTAGGGTGCGTCTGTTTCGCGGGTTCGAGTCCAGGCGTGTGCAGGACTGAATCGCAGTTACAACACAACCCACATTACAATTGGTCTAGGGTCTAGGCTACGTACTCAATATAATCACAGAAATGTGCATGCCCATTCTTTATTCATCTCCCTCCTAAATTGATGTATTTGTTTACAAATACAATAAATGTTCACAGCCAAAATACTACCTTTATTGTGTTTGTAGATTAGACAATTACATTTGTATTTATACAGGGTACAAAATAGGCTTAGTTAGGCCTATTTATGACATTATTTATTTATACATTAATTCATGCTCAACATTTATTCATCTTGGACTCAAAGACATTCATGGCTAATGTCTGAAACACTTCGTGACACAATGCTATCCTTAACTTTCACCAGCAGAGGTCCTCATAGAGTTCTGAAGCTTCGAGTACTGAACCTTTTTTCGATACAATTGGATTAAAAGCTTCACTGGTTCAGAAAGCTTCAGTTCGCCATCACTACACCTTTCCAATACACCAAAAATGAATCCACATGAATGGACAATAATCCCCGTAAGTTATTTCAGTCTGCGCCGGAAAATGTATATAACATGGACATTAAGAATGAAACTGACTTACCATGTTGACTGTACGTTCTCAGAGAGGTCGGCTGAGCCACTGGAAAGATGAGAGTAGGTTTATGCGCAGGCCCTCCCCGCTTTAACTGAGGAGCCTCTCGCTGCAGCCTGCGGGAAGGCGGGGCTTGACATCAAGCCCAGCCCACATCCAAGTCAGCCATGTTTTTTTGTATTACGTCACGCAGTTTGGCGGCGAGAGGGAGGGAGGCAGTCGGCAGAGAGAGCCAGGACTCGCAACGAGACTGGGCGAGCTGCTAGTGCTACATTCTACAAACCAGCAACTTACTGCAAAACACGTTTTATTGTGTAATTCAACACATAAACTGTGGATTCAAACCAGTGCAGCAACTCGCAACAGCACCAACGTTTCCATAAGAACGCTGTTGTCACACTATAGTCCAGGCAAAGTAAGGTCTGACCCAAAACTAATTGCAACAGAATTTATTTTTCCATTTTTATATTTCAATTGGTGATCTAAACACCATAGTAAAAGTCCATGAAAATCCAGTTGGTGGAAATATGTTAAAATGAGGGTTGTTTTTATACATTATCCTTCAGGAAATTCTGACAAAACAGTGATTAGAATGTTTTAGAATAAGCATTCTAAAGAATATTGGACCCCATTTAAACTAACATGGAATTTTAGAATCTTGCATTGTTGAGTAAAATTCTTTTATATTTTCAAACAGTTGTTCAATTTACTTCAAACAGATTTGTTGCTAAATTGTTCTACAATGTTAAAGCTGTACATAATTAATGAATATGATTTTTCTCTCAGTAAATCGAATTGATCAGACACACTGCTTCACTTACACAAACAAATTTATTTACATGTCGTCTTCATCAAAGGGGCCTAAAATTTCTGGATGAGGAGCATTTGTGCAATTTACACCCCTACAATCCCCACAGGCTGGAGAGCACTGGAGCCCATGCTTTCTGCAACTGCAGGTTGCTCTAGTACAATCTGTTTTGCAGTTGCACCTAATTACTTTCAGGAGAGCTGGTGGTGCTGGGGGAAGGTCTGTTTCTTTAGGGATGAGTTTTCCATCTACCAGATGCCAGCCCCAATCAGTTGGATTCAGGTCTGCTCTACCTAACCATTCTTGTACTTGCAAATACACACGGAAACTGTGGTATTTTGTGGCTGAGGCAGCACTTGTGGATGGACAAAGGTCGAACTCGTCGCAACTTTTTTACTGAATATTTCATGTCAAAGTCTGTCAATATTCACATGTTTTGCACCATAAACAATCAGAAGCAGTGCTTGTCCGGCCTGTTCAATTTCTTTTTTGGTTGATTATAGAACACAGCTGCTTGTTTCCTAAAGTGTTCATTTTTTACTATCAGTTTTAAGGCGGTGCCTTTTCCAACCCTAAAGAGGCTTGATGTTGTATCACAGCCTAATGCTGCATGCCCAAAGAGGATATATTTACAAACTTCACCCAAGTCTTTTTTAAAGTTGGTAACAGTGTTGGGAGTAACGGCGTTTAAGTATAACGGCGTTACTAACGGCGTTCATTTGTCAATAACGGAGTAATCTAATTAATTACTTTTTACAACGTTACAACGCCGTTAACGTTACTGGACGTTAAATGCGGTGCGTTACTTACTTTGCATTGATTGAATAAACTGTGTAATCCGAACGCACCCCTGGCTCACAGCTAGTGAGGAGGTGGGTTAATAACGACGTAAGCGATTAGGATTGGCTAAGGCAGAGTCATGTTTCATGATAGCCAATCAGTGTTTTTACACACTTGCCAGCACACGCGCCACACACACGCAACAGCTAAAGTAGAATGTATGAATGTATGAAGCTGTTGGTGAGTCTGGTAGTGCGGGAGCGCAGGCTTCTGTACCTCTTCCCAGAGGGCAGTAGATCAAACCCCGCTCACAATCTGTTTGATCTACTGCCCTCTGGGAAGAGGTACAGAAGCCTGCGCTCCCGCACTACCAGACTCACCAACAGCTTCATACACCAAGCTGTTAGGATGCTGAACTCTCTCCCTCCTCTCCCCCCTCCACCCTCAGCTACATAACATCCTGGACATTGGACCCACAATGGCCGCCTGCACCACTCCACTTGCACACTTGTACACTTTGCAACTTGTTGTTGTCCTGAAAACACAACACTTCTGCTGCTCTTACATAACTTGCACCACTATGCCACTTTATTTCTTACTTAGGTCAAACAGAACTACCTCAGCCTCTTATTGGCCTGACTTTGCACTAGTATTTTATTTTATTGACTGTCTATGCACAATTTCAACCATTTTTTGCTGCTCTTATTTTTTCATTATATGTGCCCTCTTATTTACTTATTTACTTACTTTTTGTTTACTTGAATGTTATGTTTGTCTGTGGACTTAAAATTGGTAAAATATGTCTTGTCTCCACCGTGGGATAGTGAGAAACGTAATTTCGATCTCTTTGTATGTCTGGAACATGTGAAGAAATTGACAATAAAGCTGACTTTGACTTTGACTTTGACTTTGAAGTAGAGATTCGATGAAACAGCAGAGGTCAGGAGCAATCCGATGAAAAGTTGGCATTTTCAAGGTGGAGATATTAGCACTACTTCAAATTCATTGTGGTCAAAGGCAAGAACGTGCATGTGAAAGTAATTGTAGGTGAATAATTACTTAAAATTAATCTTAGACTGGCGAACTTCAGGAAAAACTCAGGAATCAAGTTTATTCTATTACAGGCAAAGAGGGTACAAAAAAAGGTCTATGTAGGCCTAGCCCAGGCCTAAAAGGCCTAGGTTGGCCTAGAGCCAACTACTCTCTTCCGCTCTACATCCTTAGTCTGACAATCCAAAATCCGAATCTCACAAACATTGCAGTTTAGTTACTTTTAAATGGTTTAAACAAAGAACAAAATGGCGCCAAGAACAAGCCCACTTGATTGGTTCTACAGTTGGTATCAGACACACCTACTCACACCCACTTCACACCTATGAATTCTTGTCAGAATAGCATGAGGAGAGATATCTTATATATCAGAAATATCACTTATAGAATGTTCCAAACATTCTCACAATCACATCATTACAATCCTTGTAATGAGACTATCAAAATGATACCAGACATGAATACATTTACATTTCATGATACATGGATACATTATATCAAGGAAGCATCCTTTGTCTTGTGTAAGTGATAGGCCTTAAACCAGCACATTAGCATTCCATTGGGGGAGGGGATAGTGTCTTTGTTTAAAACCAAGATGGGTTACATGGCTAACTAAAAGTAGTCTTGAAGTTAAATTATTATCCATTTTAACCATACATTTTATTGCTATCACATGTAATGTGTACATTATGTCCAGGAGCGAAGACTTTGTCGACATCCGTTGTAAGCAACTCTAATTTAATGAGGCATCTCGCACGCTAGTGGCCAAAAACACCGATAGCCCCCCTCCACCAGAGATGATAGCTCGCCATCCACTAGCAAAGAAGGACTCGGAGCAATGTCCTCCAAGCAGCAAAAGCTAGATCTTTCTGCCTCACAACAAAAACCTATGACACAGGCTGAAGTCAACCGTAGGTCTGTCGATGTACAATTTCCCCTTGGGGATCAATAAAGTATCTATCTATCTATCTATCTAATAAATATCGAAAGTTATGTAGCCTACAAACACCTGTCTGTTCTACTAATTTCAACTGGCTTTTCAAAACTGCTCAAAAAATCCAAATTCTTTGACATATAGCAACTTTTTTTTTAACAGTAATGCAAATAGTTACTTTCCCTGGTAACGAGTTACTCTTATCATAGAGTAATTCAGTTACTAACTCAGTTACTTTTTGGAACAAGTAGTGAGTAACTATAACTAATTACTTTTTTAAAGTAACGTTCCCAACACTGGTTGGTAATGTTCCAAATTCGTGTTCTCTTTCCATCCTGTGTAAGGAAGACTGTGTGACTGTCCAGGTTTACATGATGACACAGCAAAGCCAGCAAGTCTGTGTCTTCTTCGACAACGACCGTTTTTTCAGTTATAGCCTCCTGTACTGCTGTCTGCACAATCAGCAGGTCAGCGTCTCCATCACTATGGAAGACTCTGAAACTCTCATCTTGAAACTTTCTTACCATGAGATTTAACATCTGTTGTTTATTTGCTTGTTTGACAGGAAATTCTCTTTTTGGGAGTTACAGACCATATCTTCTGTGAAGGTAATTGTTGGCTCCATATATCCTTTTCTGCGACGCTGATGTGTGCTGTCCTTGGTAGATAGTCCACTGTCATATCCATCAAATACAATCACAGTTGATTGGCCGTATTTCTTCCTTACGTGGTTTATGTATAAATCTGCAATGGCACCATAGGTAAGCCCACGTGGCCAAGGTAACTTTTGCAAGAGAGAGCCTCCATCAAGTACAAAATGGACATTACATGAGGGGTCATGTTCATCAGGCGTATGTAGAACTAATACAGCATCTGTGAGTGCTGGTTTGTTAGCCTTCCTCATCATCCCCATGTTATCAAACAATGCAGGAGGATGTCCGCATAATTCATACCGGAAGATTTCATCAGGATTCTCCATGTATTCTGATGCAGCAATGTAGCGCTGGAACAAAAGCTCAGGAGCAACCTGCACAAATTCACCATCAGCTTTGATGGCATGTTTGGCTGCTAGTGTCACTGCTCTATCATTTTTCCTAAAAGTATACTCTGCAACATTCTTTCCCTCCATTTTATGTAAGATATGCAGACCAACATCTTTGGCCTTATCTACATTAGCAGAGCTGTCAGCTGTGACTCCACTAGTGATGTTGCGGAGGGAAGGGTCTGATGTGAAAGGGTTCCGATGTTGTAGGAAATTCTCAAGCTCTTGGATGTCTTTTTGATCCTTTTCAATTCTTGCTTGCATGCTGTCCTTATGCTGTTCACTTGTTGTGAATGCTGTTCGGGTGACTTCTTGCATGGCATTGTTGACCTCAGCACATGCAGGCATTGACAGCAACCAGGTCACCCGCTGCAACTCTGTCATGCCTCTACCTCTTGTCAGACCACCATTCGTCTTCATGCTTCTCATCAGTACCTGCTCAATGACTAAGTCTGTGGTGAGGCCAGCCCAAAGGCGATCACTTCTCCTGATGACATGGAGACCACCCTCAAAGTGTTGAAAAGTGGCAGGTTGTTCATGTTCAAGTTTGGACATTTTTTGCAGGTACAGATTAGCTGACTTGAGATAGAAATTATGTCCAGATGCAGCTAGGTATGGCAGCATGTCAGAAAGTGTGTTGATGTGAAGTTTCCAGTTTCCCAGACGCTCTGCCAAAATGAACTGCCTCAGTATGTCTATCATGTCCATATATTGAAGCCATAGGGTAGCAGTCCGTGAGTTTTTCATTTTCTCTTTTGCTTCATCCATCTTTCCCTCCATTCTTTTCAAGACTGATGAATCTTCAATCTCCATGAAGCTGATGTCATTTTTCATCATTCTCTCTAGTAACTTAGTGGCCAGAAGCAGATCATCATTATCCACAGTGCATCTCTGTGTTGTCTGGGGTGGCTGTTCCAGATGTTCATTTGACTGGATTGCAGAGTTTCCACATATTTCAGCAACACCTGCATGCTATTGGGTGGTTTGGGGGAGGACATGGTTGTATACCTCTGACAAAATTAGTGTATTCAATGCTGCATCCACCAAGAAGTGTCCTCTGATAGCACGAGATGTTGCCTTTCCAGACAGCATATGCACAACAGCATTCTTTGCATAAATAGTCTCTAGTAGCTCCTGTAGGCCTGATGCTGCCATCAGGTGGCCAGTACATCCCAGGAAACTCATCATTGTATGGAAACCTCCAAGACGGAGCACTATCTGCCAAAGATCACTGTCTTGTGGTTCACTCTCAATGATGGTCATAGCTTTCCACCAAAGTGGCTGATCAAAGGTGATGATGGGAGTAACACTATATTTCTTTGCTTGTTCACAAACAAACTTCAGGGTGGAATACACACAAGGCATATCTGTAGGACTCATGTCTATCATAGGCATGAAAACAACTGATGACTTCCCAGGGTGATTTCCTTTGTGGATTTGTTGCATTAGTCCTGACCACCCAGGCAGTTTAGGTTTTAGGGCCCGAGAGACTTTACAGAGTAGCTGCAGGTTAGAGTCATTATCCACGTATGTGGCATTCTCAATCTTTCCATAAGACATGGATGAGAGGCTAGGGGTCTTTGACTTCCAAATGTGGATATTGACACATCCAACTGCTGCTATATCATGTGATGTCACGGTTATCAGAGGTATTGGTTTGGGCCCTTTGGTCTGTGGTGTAACTCCTGCTATGATGCCCATACCATGGAATGTGTTGTGGCCATCAATTGTTCTGATGTTATGGTCAACATTGTCAGCAATATATTGGATGAAACAGCCTTCAATATTCCCAGGGATGTCTGTTCCTTGACAAACAGCTGCACATGACTCAAACCTTTTCACCTCCTGGTAAGATGAACAGAATCCAAGGTTATTAAGAGTTTCCACCAAAAACCTGGATCCAAACTGGTGATGCATTTGTATGCCAAGTCCTATCTGCAAAGGTGTTAGAAGAACTCTTGGCCTTGTTGCCTGCATTATGGCCTGTCCTATTGCAGCTATCTTTAATTCACAGTTTTTCCCAGCAAATAGTTCTTGCAGGAATAGCTGAAGGATCTCTGGAAGGAATTCCAGGTTTGCTTTGTCTGATGATATATCTTCACATGATGGAAATGTGTCTCTTGAAATCTTTACATCTTTTATGTCAGCCTTGAAGAGTCTGGCAGCAGTTTTTATTAGACGCACCTTTTCTTCATCCATATCACTCTTGTCCTTCCTGAATTCATGCAAATATGCACTCAATACATTTGATGCCTTAGGCTTGAATGTAACCACGTTAGGTTTTCCATTTATATTTGTTATTATTATTTGATCACCAAATGTTTCTAGTAATTTGTTTTTCAAGTGCATTGCTGTGTATGGCTCACAGATGTCATCACTGTCCTCCTTCAGATGGTACTTCATTTTCAAGTTCTCCTAGTGTGATCTGTTCATCATCATTCTGCTCTAAATATTTGACTACCTTCAGGAATGCTTCTGTTCTGGCAAGATCATGAGGCCTGCCCTTTTTCTTTGGACAATACAGAGTCTCATCATAAGGGTGAGGTATTTGTTTTTTTGTTCGAAAATTCACACTGCACTGTTGGTGGTAGACTGCAACTGCAGCGTGAAGATCTTGAACAAATTCTATTCTTGCCAGAACTTTTAAAGCCCAGCTATCATTGCGCTCAAAGCATAGCTCACGCACAGAATCCTGAAAATCTTTTGTTCTCACAGGGAACATCTCATATCCTCTTTTCTTTCCGTTTGCCGGCTGTCCACAAAATAGACAGTTTACATCAAATGAGAATTTTTGTTCCATGGAACGTAGTACAGGTTGGGCAGGATGTAAAGACTCAATAGCTCCAGAATGCCTTTTATGGCCTGAAATTCTGATTGGGTTGCAGTAGTCTTTTCTGCATTTCTTATGAACCCTCTGTCCACTTTGAACAAGTATCGTATCTCCACGAGCCTCTGCCGCTTTGAAAATACCTTCACACCCCTTTTCCCCAAGGGCAGACGTAGCTTGATCATCGTCTGACACAGGGTGATCACAGAATACACATGTTTCCATGCTGTTGCCCTGAAATGAAGACAGATATGCCACCACCATTTAATTATCGAGTGAGATAGGCTCTGTAAAGCTAAAATGAATGTGTTTTTAAACTTAGGTAAGCCTACCTCTTTGTTTAATCCACTGCATACAAAATACTAAAGTAGTTTACATTTCTAGATAACTCTATGTGTAACACACTGGATGACAAACGTACCTGCTTAAGTTGGCCAACTTTTCACCAAAATTGCACAAAATCTTACAAGATTTCACCAAATGTCCAAATGTGATTTGGATGAACAAATTTCAACCGAATTGGAATTCTAAGTTAGAACCTTATAAATACAAATTTACCAACTACCATTAGGCCAAAGAGTGTAATGCTCTAGAATCTTTGTCATTGCCATAGGCCTACTTTCACTTACTACTTTTAGGAAATCTCTAAGGCATAAAGCACCAGACAGCTGATGACAGTTTTCTGACAGCTGATGAGCTGTGGATACAACTCCTGTTCTATGGCGGAAATCTGACAGGAAATGTTACGATTCATATGATAGACAAAATGTTTAATTTTTCAAATATTGTTATAAATGCCATACGGTGTGATGTCGTATGTGGTGTCATGAAAATCCTGGACCATCAATACATCACTTGTTCTGATATACCATGTTTGGTTCAGGAAATATGATGAAAATATAGGTCTAATTCATTTGTAGTGAAATGTGTAATGGTTGCCATGGCAACTATTAGGTTTTTTTTTATACCAGTTTTAATCTGAAAATGTTCAGGGCTTCAAACTGTACAATTGTACTAAGTTTCATGCTTTTATGAAAAACGTGGACTTAATTATCACATATCACCTGTACTATGAAAGTTCATGAAAACTGCCAAAAGTACAGTTTTTGGCATTTGACCTATGCACAGAGTATGCCGTTTTTGACAATGTTCCACCACTTGGATTTTCATGGACTTTTACTATGTGATATGGCAAGGTTTCAAGAACTGAATACAACAACAAAAAATTCTGTTGCAATTAGTTTTGGGTTGGGTGTTTTTTTCTCACAGAATGCCTGGACTAGGCTACTACTCGTTCGTCAGATAGGAACTAGCTAGCCAGCAAAGTTAACCACCCAGATGGCAAGAGGCTGGCGGCGGCCCACCGGTTTCACTGTCGCCGGCAGACCGCTGAGTTTTTGCACATCGGTTCTACCGCGGTCCGCTGGGCTAACGAGCCTCAGATTTGACAACCTTTTCTTTATTCATTCATACGGCGGACTGCCGGTGGCCTAACGTTACCATCGCGGTTTGCTGACAAGTAGCTGCTAGCCTATCTACCGATAGCTGCTTGCTATCTGGGCAGTAGCCTATATTTCAGATGAGGATGTCGAGCTTGATCTAACCGGTTAACGTTACACAATGCATGTTTCTGGTTCACCTGTTGTTAATAAAGCAAAATCGCCCCTTTGTAGGCTAGGCTATTTGGTTGTAATTGAGAATTCTTGCTGTTAAACTGATAGTCCATGATAATGAAACAACACACCATTCTACTTTTGAGGGCTAAATTAAATGAAATATGGCTCGTTTTCCGTTTGAACACATTGTCATCAATATTTAAAATGACCAATTTTTGTGAATGTGCATGGTTATTGTTTCAAAACCGGAAATCAAATGAACGAAAAAGTAGGCCTACACGAACCCAATTACAGTAACTAGCCTACGCCTACATGAAAAATTCACTGTTGTTCCATGAAATGTAATTTGTGTTTAGCCTTTAGTTTCTATCATCTAATATGAAACAATATACTGTAACAAACTGCGAAGTTGTCTCAGAAAGGTTTTATATTGGTTATGCACCAAAACACACGAACGTCATTAAACAAGCAACACAAGGGAGGTCAATTAAACAAGCACGATACACAAACAGGGTAGTCACATACAATACACGGGGTAAACACATGAGGTACAACATAAAGAAAGACTATACCAGCTAACACATACATGACAAGGTAAACGCCATTACTCATACTAAAACCAACATCAACATTACACACACACACACACATGCACAGCATTATGGGAGTACAGTGATAACAGCTAGGCTCAGATCATTACACAGCCCCCCGAGACTTAGTCCATGTCCCCTTGACTCAAGTCTTACCCTACGTCAGTCCATGAGCCTGGCTGGGACGCGACGCTGGCGTTGTGGGCGCCCCGCTGTCGCGGCGGTGACTTCCGGTGAAGGCTGCACGGTGATCGGTGTTAGAGCCACAGCTCCATTGTCACCAAGTTCCACAGAGTCAGTGTCAAAGTCTCCACGACCCTCAGCTGAGGCCAGGGGTCGATACGGGGCCAGTCAATCACGGTGGAGAGCCACAACTCTCCGACGCTTAATCAGTCTCACACGATAGACCACATCAGACAGCTTCTCTAAGACATCGCACGGCCCGACCCACTGGCTAGTGAGTTTCGGGGAAATGCCTTTCTTTCTCTCCGGGCAGTACACCCACACTTTATCGCCATTCTGGAACTCCTGGCCGCGACAGCGCGTATCGTAAGCTCGCTTTTGACGTATTCCAGCTTCACTCAGCCTGCCGGGCCAACTCGTGTACTCCCTTCAGTCTCTCGCGTAGCTGCTTGTAGTATTCCAGCCCTGGCTTACCTCCAATCTCCGCTTCCGGAGGCGAACCGAACACCAAGTCCACCGGCGTGCGTAGCTCTCGCCCGAACATCAGAGCTGCCGGTGTGCATTTCGTTGACTCTTGCACCGCTGTGCGATATGCCCAGAGCACCAGGGGCAAGTGTAAGTCCCAGTCCTTTTGTCGGCGGTCGGCCAATATGGCCAGCTGCACTGCTAGCGTCCGGTTAAACCGTTCGACCAGCCCGTCGCTTTGTGGATGCAGAGGTGTCGTTCTCGTTTTCCGGATGCCCATGCGCTGGCAAACCTCAGCAAACACCTCCGCCTCGAAATTCCGCCCTTGGTCGCTGTGGAGCTCTTCCGGTGCCCCGAACCGGCAGAACATCTCAGTGACCAGTCTGTCCGCTGTCGTGTGGGCGCTCTGATCTGGCACTGCATACGTCCATACACGGGCTCGTAATCCAGCAGGAACCAGCAACTGGAAAATGTCAGATTGTCGATCGGGGGCTCGCCAGTGTCTATACAACAGTCCTTGACCTGCTACTATTCCCGGCCACTGTGAATAAATCGCTTTGGTCTCTGGATCGAGTGCTGATACGTCAGTCCATGGCGGTCGCTGACCGGCTTCGATCCATGACCACACTCGGCCAAGCGTGGCGTCCTCCGATTGCGCCTTCCGGATCTCCTCCCTCGACATCACGTCCACCGGCGACTGCGCGTCCATGGCCTCAGCTGCCGCTCTGCAGTGCTGTGTTGTGGCGTTGGGCTGCGGTGCGTTGTCTCTCTCGCTGGCGTGAAGCCGGCGAGCGGTGGCTCTCTTGATGGCGCGGCGCTGGCGAGCGTTAAGTCTCTCGCTGGCGTGCTGTTGGCGAGCGTTGACCCTCTCATTGGCGCGACGCTGGTGAGCGTTGAAAACAGCGACTCTCTCTCTCTCTGCCAGCGGTGATGCAGCCTGTAGCCGACGAGCGGGCTCCGATTGAGCCGCGGCCAGGCTCCTCTCCTCTCCTCCCTCCGGTGGCAGTGTTGGCACTGGTCTGCTGCATACGGACGCCGTGAAGGCGACCCGCCCGGTGTCGAATCTCCATGTCGTAGTCCTGGAGCGCCTCCAGCCAGCGAGCCAGCTGGCCCTCCGGTTCTTTGAAGTTCAGCAGCCAGGTGAGTGACGCGTGGTCCGTTCTCAGCAGGAACCGTTTGCCGTAGAGGTAGGTTTGGAAATGGCACACTGCCACCACCACAGCCAACAGTTCTCTGCGTGTCACGCAGTAATTCTTCTCCGCTCGGTCCAGTGAGCGGCTGAAGTATGCGACCACTTGCTCGCCCTGCTCGCCTGCTTGTGAGAGGACGGCGCCGACGCCCACGTCGCTGGCGTCGGTGTCCAGGATAAACGGCAGTCGAGGGTCAGAGAAGGCGAGCACTGGGGCCTCGCATAGCGCCCTCCGCAGCCGCCGGAATGCCGCGTCGCACTCTCGTGTCCACTCGAAGAGCTGGCCTTTGTGCGTCAATCGATGCAGCGGGCTGGCGACTGTAGCAAAGTCCCGAATGAAACGCCGGTAATATGACGCCAGGCCCAGGAAGCTCCGCAGCTCAGCACCGTCGCGTGGAACAGGCCAACGCCTCACCGTCTCCACCTTAGCTGGGTCGGTGGCCACTCCGGCGGCCCCCACGACATGGCCCAAGAACCCGGTTTGCCTCCGGAACAGGTGGCACTTTTTCAGCTGCAGTTTGAGCCCAGCACCTCGTATTGCGTCGAACACCTTTTCCAGATGTCCTATGGCACCGGTGAAGTCCGTTGCATGACACAGGATGTCGTCCAGGTAAACTACGCAGCATGTTCGTGGAATGCCTGCCAGGACACGCTCCATCAGTCGCTCGAAGTTCGCTGGCCCGTTGCATGGGCCGAACGGAAGTACCCGGAACTGCCACAGCCCTTGCCCGATGGTGAACGCCGTCTTCGGGCGAGCTTCCGGGGCTAGC
The DNA here is from genome assembly GCF_046254945.1 of Alosa pseudoharengus. Lineage (NCBI taxonomy): Eukaryota > Metazoa > Chordata > Actinopteri > Clupeiformes > Clupeidae > Alosa > Alosa pseudoharengus. The sequence continues at coordinate 11,285,911 of NW_027468620.1, read as the reverse complement.
TCAATCTGCCAGTAGCCACTACGCAAGTCCAGCGAGCTAAACCAACAGGAGCCGGCAATGCTGTCCAGCGCATCGTCAATGCGGGGGAGCAGGTAGGAGTCTTTCCGGGTTACCTGGTTGAGGCGCCTGTAGTCAACACAGAACCGCCACGAGCCGTCCTTCTTCCGGACGAGTACAGCCGGCGCAGCCCATGGACTACTGCTTGGCTCTATTACTCCTGCCGCGGCCATTTCCTTGATCTTTTCTTCAGCTGCTTGTCGTTTGGCGAACGGTAAGCGGTGAGGTTGAAGTCGGATGGGCCGGGCATTTCCGGTGTCGATATCGTGTTGGACCAGGCTCGTTCGGGTGCAGTCCTCATCTCTTGCTGCGAAGATGTCGGTGTAGGCTGCTAGTAGCCTCCGCACCTGGCTACCCTGTGCTTCACTCAGCCCCTCACAGCTACGAGTGTAGAGTTCATTTACGGCCTGCCTTGTCTCTACAGAGGGCCGCGCTCTCTGAGCGGAGAGTGGTGATTGCTCAACCCGCGCTCCTGGCTCCTCTCTAGTGGGCGTGAGCTGAGCAACTTGTGACACCAATGTAACAAACTGCGAAGTTGTCTCAGAAAGGAAAGGTTTTATTGGTTATGCACCAAAACACACGAATGTCATTAAACAAGCAACACAAGGGAGGTCAATTAAACAAGCACGATACACAAACAGGGTAGTCACATACAATACACGGGGTAAACACATGAGGTACAACATAAAGAAAGACTATACCAGCTAACACATACATGACAAGGTAAACGCCATTACTCATACTAAAACCAACATCAACATTACACACACACACACACACGCACAGCATTATGGGAGTACAGTGATAACAGCTAGGCTCAGATCATTACAATACTATATAATTCGCTACCGGGCTGTCGGCAGTAGGCCTAAAGCCAAAGCGTATGGGGAGTGACGTAGGCAAAGAAAACATGGCTGAATTGGATGTGGGCGGGGCTTGATGTCAAGCCTCGCCTTCCCGCAGGCTGCAGCGAGCTGTACTTGGCTTTAACTCTCCTATGACGTTCCAGCGGGAGAAATTAACTTCCGGATACTAGAAATCCATGTAGCCCATTGGCTCCTGTAGAGATCTATTCATTCTGCCTACAAGCCGTCCATTCCTGCGTAATGATTATTTTAGTCTAGGCCCTATTTGAAAGTAGCGCTAGTACATTTTTCAAATGATAACGTGACATATTTTACATTTCTTGAAATATGAAGGGACCTAAACATTGGACACGATATGGTGCAATAGATTCATTTTTAGTAAGTTCTCTTGTAAGCCTGATTAAGCTAAATATGCCTACTTAGCTGTAGGCTACTAGGCCTATACCATTTTTATGCATTTCATTTTATTTGAATCAAATAATATAGTGAATTGGTTGGCTAGTTAACACATCCACAGTTTGTTTAGCTGTGCACAGGTCATAGACCAGGGGTGGGCAAACTGTGGCCCGCTGAGCATTTTCATCCGGCCCGCCGAGCATTTCATTTGGTTATCAGGCTGCTCACTATTTTTTTCCTGCGATAGAGACGACGTTGGTTAGCCTTACTGCAAACCGCTTTTCACTGTCCTTAGAGAACGGTTGCAATGTCAATGTCAAAACATCATGTTAAATAGAGATAACATCATGTTAAACTAAGTTAACTCTTAGTTATCTCCTTTGCAGCAGATCTAACGTGAACATTATGCGATCCATTTAATTGGGAACAGAGCCAAATAAATACCTTTATATGGCTCTGATTGGGAACGCGTCTGCACTTACGAGAGGGAGAGAGAGCTGCAGGTTCCAGCTGGTTTGTCATTGCTAGATAGATAGATAGATAGATACTTTATTGATCCCCAGGGGAAATTCAAGGTCTCAGCAGCATACAGACAACACATTATTTAACAGCAGAACAAGTAATTAAAGTAGGCCTATATAATATAAAAACACAACTAAGCAATAAGGACAGTAGAAGATAAAGTATATACTAAATATACTAAAATACAAATTATACTAACTAACACTTAATCTAAATCAATTCTAAAAACAGTATCCACATAGTGGTGATTAATCAATCAGAGGCGCTTGCAATGACTGAGGCAGGGACTGAGCCTGTGATTCTCTAAGGTAAGGTAAGGTGCTCTGTGTGAATGAGTGTCATGGTGATAGTGGTCATGGTGATAGTGCAAATGAGTAAGTCCAACAGTGCAACAATGCAGAAATAAAGTCTATATATCTATATATTTAACTATTTTAAGAAAGGTATAAGTGTGGCCACAGTTCAGCTGTGGCATGGAGGGAGGGGTTATGCATATGTGCTAATGTGCAAAGTGAGGCAGAAAGACAGTGGTAAAAGTGGCTAGTGGACAGACAGTATCCAAACATGGAGGGGGTGAAGAGGCAGACAGACTATGCAGAGAAGTCTATCTCTTCCCTTAAGTGAAGCATTGAACAGTTCAATGGCCCTGGGGACAAATGACTTCCTCAGTCTGTCTGTTGTGCAAGGCAGTGAGCGAAGTCTCCAGCTGATCAGGCTCTTCTGCTTAACAATAGTGCTGTGGAGTGGGTGACACTCATTGTCCAAGATGTTGATCAGTTTGTTCAGGGTCCTTTTGTCAGATAGTGAAGTGATGCACTCCAGTTCAGCTCCCACTACAGAGCCAGCTTTCCTTACCAGCCTGTCAAGTCGCCCCGCATCCTTCTTTCTTGTGCTTCCTCCCCAACATACTACTGCATAGAATAGGACGCTGGCAACAACAGACTGGTAGAACATCCTGAGGAGCTTGCTGCACACATTGAAGGACCGCAGCCTCCTCAGGAAGTACAGCCTGCTCTGCCCTTTCTTGTAGAGTGCATCAATGTTGGCTGACCAGTCCAGTTTATTGTCCAGGTGGAGACCCAGATACTTGTAGGTGCTAACCACCTCCACATTGACCCCATCAATGTGGACTGGTAGCAGAATGGGCTTAGACCTGCGGAAATCCACCACCATCTCCTTGGTCTTTGAAGTGTTGTGTTGAAGATGATTGAGTTAACACCATTGCACAAAGTCCTCCACCTGGCTCCTGTACTCCTCCTCCTGCCCGTTCCCCACAATTGCAGTATCATCAGAAAACTTCTGCATGTGGCATGACTCGGTGTTGTAGCAGAATGTGTACAGGGTGAACAGGACTGGAGAGAGCACAGTTCCCTGTGGCAATCCGGCGCTGCTGATCACAGTGACATATTGACGTGGATCAATAGTGACTCGACTCGGACTTGACTCGGATGAGTAGTGGACTCGACTCGGACTTGGCTTGGAATTTTTTTTTAATGACTTGGACTTGACTCGGACTTGAACACTGAGGACTCGAACCTGGACTCGGGGCATAGTGACTTGACTAGTGACTTGACTACAACACTGGTATGCATGCATGCATGTTTGCATATGTGTGTGTGAGTGTGTGTGTGTGCATGTGTATGAGTGTGTGTGTGTGTGTGTATGTGTGTGTGCGTGTGCATGCATGCGTGTTTGCGTACGTGTGTGTGTGTGTATGTGTGTGCGTGTGCGTGTGCGTGTGGAACCAGACTTACAGTCTAGATTTGATTTGTATTCCCCTTTACACCAGCACAATGAGAATTTCGGAGGCAGATGTATTAATGGTTGTCTTTATTACTAATGTTCTTTCAATAAAAATATTCATGTCTTAAAATGGCTATTTTGCACAGATAATATTTACAAAATCCAAACACCTTCAATCCATACATCAGTGTCCCATAGCAGAGCGTCAGTGTCCAATAGCAGAGAGAACGTCCACTTCAATAATCCACTTGTCAGTCAGTCTACCGTTACATCCGCCACGCCAGCAGGGGGAGAGAGTTCATCTAGCGCGAGTCACTTCCGGGAAACCAGCGACGGAGTGATCAGCTGATGAGGTAAACAACAATCAGTGCGCGACCTGCCCAGCGCCGGCAAATCCAAACAACAGCTACAGTATGGCTACTTCCCTTTAGTTGGATATCTGGACGCAGCTCACAAACGATGCATCCACACTCATTTATGCTCGGTCCATCTTTCTGGATGGGGAAGGACCTGGAAACACACAAGCAACGGACCTCAGGCCAGCTGATCACGTACCACGGAAACAAGGAGTAAGGTCACGCAACAAGTAAAAGAGAAAGCACTTCCCTTTGTGTAGAGAAATGGCGAGCGTTGAGTCATCCAGTGCCAGACGAGCGGTCACTTTGGTCCGAGCCAGGAGACGGGGACAACAGCCGTGAGGAGATCAGCGCCGCGGTAGCCTTCAGTCGTTCCAGGGTTCACCCTGACAAGCTCATGAGAGTCCTATTTATTGGGAGACTGGTCCATGATGGACGAATAGGATCGCAAATGTCATTGGGTTAGGGAATGAGGCCATTAGGAGCAGGTGCCTTTGATTGATACGTCCATGACCAGGTAAACACAGCACACAATCGTGATGACACCACAACAATCAAGAGTGTATACATTAATTACATTAATTACACACATTAAAATGTACATTTCACACCCATACACACAATCTATGAGAATCCTATTAGCAAACAACTGGCCCACTATTAAATCAACCCAGAGAAATGTTGAAATCAAAATAACATTGCGCGCCTGCAGGTGTACGTCCGTACGCACTGTGCGTACCATCAAGCTACTCAACAACAGAACATTTCCCTTGTGTGTGTGTATTCACACCAAATTGGCCTACCATACCTTCCCAAATATGCACAGTATCGCTTTAGCTGCATGCCATTGGGCTATTTACCATCTATTACTAAAGTTAGTGAACACGTTATCAAAATTAACTTGCACGCATTTTGTTTGAGCAGGAGAGAGAATACGCACGCAATAGGCTACTTGTTGTTTTCTTTTACTCGGCTATCTATATATGGTTATCAGCACACAATGTTGAGCTAATTCACTAACTCAGTACTCATCATGGATATCACATGTTTAAACAACGAAAACAGAAAGGATGGAGGCAGCAAAGCTAGGAGTTATTCCAGATCGGCAAGGTAGGCAATTGGTGTGCTTGTCAGAACGTTAGACTGCGCTAAAGCCAGACGTCACGTTACGCTAGAACAAAACTTTAGCCTGTATAGGGCTGTATCAAGTTGTCCAAATTAATAGGTCATTGTAGACATTGTCGTTGTAATATTGCATGTGGATGTTGTTATGCTATGTAGGCTACCTTTTTGCTGACCAATGCACGGACCTAAAACGGACAAATATTGTTCACAAGTGATTTGTTTTTGCGGGGGGATGGGTGTGCGTACCATAGCATTAATTCCTGCAGGTGCCCCTGTCCAGGCGAACTAAGCAGCAGACAAAGTTGTCAAAGTCAATGGAGAGATCGGTATCACTGTAGCGTGCCACATGAACCTGATGCATAGAGTTATTGAGGGAGAATCCTGGGAAAGACACAGACGAGACGAAACCATGTGGTGACAAGTAAGGGATAATGTATAGAACGCCGACAGGGCGAACCGGACTTGAAACCGGGAACCGGGTCTTGTTTCGCCCTGAAGGGACTTATTTTCCCAATAATGACCGGCGTTCTATACAGTATCCCGCTTATTACACGGCTACTTGCCAAAACGAAATAATAAACTCCCCACGATATGACTTTAGCCTACATAGCCTAGCCTATTTGTTACCGTTCATCATGGCATTTGCTGAGAAACAAATAGTTCGCTGAACACACTCTGAACTTAAATCAAACATTCTTTAGAACACAGCTTATCAACCGTCTGCTTTCACTTTTGAATAGGGAGGGAAAGTAATCTCATCGCCATCTAGTGGTTGCGTTCCTAGAGTTTAGCGGAGGGGATGGGATTTTTTTTTAGAAAAAATATATCTTGGTGCACATTGGGATCTTAATTTAATGCCTTCCATATGTTAGGCACTGGGGTCACCTCTATTGCTTCAAGTGGTTATACCTTATTTTTAGGATCAGTTGAATTGTTTTGAGTTTTTGTCGTAACATGGTGATAACAAACTACAGTTGCATGTGACGTCACAGGTTTGGGCGCTTAATCTCTAACTGATCAATACGGCAATTTGCTTAACTGGCTTACATATTTTTGTAATAACGGAAGGTGATGTAAACCGTGTGGTGATAACCTTTATGTCTGGATAACTGGTGTTGTGCTTCTACTCACATGAAGAGCTGGCAGTAAGTGTTATGTGGCAATGCTAACCAGGCTAATAAACAAACCATGCTACCGTGAGTAACGTCGAAGGGTAAAGTCACGTGGCTTTTTTGTAGTTCGTTTATGAAACAAAAGGAGCAATTTCGATTTTTTTTAAATAAGGCAAAATAGGGGTCTGACATTTTCACAGTTAGAAGATTAAGACTGTATAGACACTGAACAATATTTTTAGTGGATAAGATCGCTGATTTGGCTTCACAGTATTTTTTTTAAAATAGGTCTATGGGACTTAACATTGGAGCTGCTCTTCATAGGAACGCAACCACTTGGGGCGCTGGTTTTCACTTTCCCTCCCTATGAAGTTCCAGTCCTTGCGTAGTGATATGAAAGACGTATCAGAAGCACAAAACCCATTGCAATTGACATCGGTAATTATATGTTTGCAGCGGTAATTACATGAAAATATTTTACCGTAGAACTTTGGGAAATCCCATTCAAGCCAATGGAGCGTTTGAAAGTAATTGTGGTGAATAATTACTTAATATTAATCTTAGACTGGCGAACTTCAGGAAAAACTCAGGAATCAGGTTTATTCTGTTACAAGCAGAGAGAGTACAAAAAAAAGGTCTATGTAGGCCTAGCCCAGGGCCTCTGTAGGATCACCCTCTCTCTCTCAGTTCTCCATGCTCTAATCTTGAAAATCTGATCTCATTTCAGTTTAGTTACTTTTAAATGTTTTAAACAAAGAACAAAATGGCGCCAAGAACAAGCCCACTTGATTGGTTCTCCAGTTGGCATCAGACACACCTACTCACACCCACTTCACACCTATATGAATAGCATGAGGAGAGATATCTTATATATCAGAAATATCACTTATAGAATGTTCCAAACATTCTCACAATCACATCATTACAATCCTTGTAATGAGACTATCAAAATGATACCAGACATGAATACATTTACATTTCATGATACATGGATACATTATATCAAGGTAGCATCCTTTGTCTTGTGTAAGTGATAGGCCTTAAACCAGCACATTAGCATTCCATTGGGGGAGGGGATGGGGTCTTTGTTTAAAACCATGAAGGGTTACATGGCTAACTAAAAGTAGTCTTGAAGTTAAATTATTATCCATTTTAACCATACATTTATTGCTATCAATTCCCCCTTTTCAAGTCTGAATGACTTGAATTTTAAAATAAGATTCCATAACATGAGCCTTCTTGAACAATTTTACAAATTTTTTTTGTTGTTTTTTTTTTTTTTATAAAGTCCATAATCAGTCCATAATCAATGTAAGTGTGTGCGTGAGCAAGGAAAGCAGCGTTCAGCATACATCCCTTCTTGCGTTTCTCTTCCGTTGAAGAAGGGTCCTCTTATGAAACTTGAATGTGTCTGCATTGTTTCAGTGTAAGTGTATGCGAGTGCAAAGGGTGTGCATGCAGGCCGCGTTCGGCGTGCACCCTTGTGTCAGTCCAAATATGTCCACATGTATTGCGGGCAGTGAACAATGTGCCATGAGTGTCTTTGATGATGCGGGAGTGAAAGGCTGCTTTCGGCACCCCCTTTTGTTGCTTTCAGTCAGTCCAGTTTTGTTGCTTCCAGAGTCATGGCAGTTGCTTCTGCCACAGGTTCCGTTGGACCTGTGGTTCCTGAGTCTCGTCCAGTCTCGTCTCATGACTGGCCTGGCCCCCACCGCTGCTGCTGGCTGTACCTGAGCCCAGGGCAGAGTTGTCTGGTCCATCAATCTCGTCCAGTGGCATGGCCTGGTCCACACGCGCATTCATTCATACTGGACACACAGACACACACAGCTCCATGGAGCTGGAGGACAACTTTAAACGGGCTGCAGGAAGAATTTCCTGCTTAAAAGAACAAAAGAAGTTTAGTCAAGCCTTTTCAGTTAGCTCATATTAGCTCACAAAGACATCTAGACGCCCCTAGCTGCAGCTAGTTAGCTCAGGCGTACTTAAAAGAGGCCTAACCATGCTCTCTTGAGCTTATGCTGTTTGAGCTTATGCTGTTTGCACACTTGAAAAAGATTACGACAAAAATCCTGGATTCAGATGTAAAACAAAACACCACATCTATTCAAAAACAAAACAAGACTAGTGTTAGCTTAACACTTTGGATTCTAGCCGCTCATACGCTCTTGGTGATAAAAACAAAAACAAAAAAACAGCAGCGCCAAGTTCTGTCTAATATTCTGTTTTGGTAGTGAAGGAATAACAATGTTCTGTAAACAAAGAGGGGCATAAGCTACGTAACTTCTTAGGACCTGTCGACCCTAAAACCGCGAAAAAAAGATAGCCCACGAACCACCGTGTTTAATACTGAGCTGCCTAGCAAACTCTCTAATCTATTTACTCTTTATATCCAATAAAGAGGCTCTCTTCTGGATTGGGCTTCATAGAAGCTATTGTAATCCAGCACAAATAGGGCCATTTACAAAATATGGATTAATTCGTCTTGTGCGACATTTTGCCAAAATCGGGGAATCACAAATTTATGTCCACTATTAAATTACGGTTTTGCCAAAATATTGCCAAAATCGGGGAAGCACAATTTTGTGTCCACTATTAAGTTACGGTTTTGCCAAAATGTCTACTCACTCAGAATGCCTTTTCCGATATCTTAACGCCGTCCCAAACTGTGGTTAGCAGGAACCGCCCGGGTTTACAGATCCACCTTCGTTCATCACCAAAGAAGAAATGCAGATAAAAAGCGTCCTTACTTGGGAGCTGTCACCAGAGCGATGAGAAAAAGAAAAAAGAAAAAAAAAAAACTGCGGCATCTTAGAATCAGCGACAAAAGTATATTATCTCTGCGGTTGGAACCTCCATGAAAGTAATTGTGGTGAATAATTACTTAATATTAATCTTAGACTGGCGAACTTCAGGAAAAACTCAGGAATCAGGTTTATTCTGTTACAAGCAGAGAGAGTACAAAAAAAAGGTCTATGTAGGCCTAGCCCATGGCCTCTGTAGGATCACCCTCTCTCTCTCAGTTCTCCATGCTCTAATCTTGAAAATCTGATCTCATTTCAGTTTAGTTACTTTTAAATGTTTTAAACAAAGAACAAAATGGCGCCAAGAACAAGCCCACTTGATTGGTTCTCCAGTTGGCATCAGACACACCTACTCACACCCACTTCACACCTATATGAATAGCATGAGGAGAGATATCTTATATATCAGAAATATCACTTATAGAATGTTCCAAACATTCTCACAATCACATCATTACAATCCTTGTAATGAGACTATCAAAATGATACCAGACATGAATACATTTACATTTCATGATACATGGATACATTATATCAAGGTAGCATCCTTTGTCTTGTGTAAGTGATAGGCCTTAAACCAGCACATTAGCATTCCATTGGGGGAGGGGATGGGGTCTTTGTTTAAAACCATGAATGGTTACATGGCTAACTAAAAGTAGTCTTGAAGTTAAATTATTATCCATTTTAACCATAAATTTATTGCTATCACGTTCTACTTGCCTTGTGAAGAGCTGTGTAATAAAAGCAAAATAAATCATGAATACAGAAAAAGTATTACTATTAGTACAGCTAAAGACTGAATTAGAGAGGAGGGGAGAGTAAGAGAGAGAGAAAGAAAGAGACAGAGATGTTACGTGTGTATTGGTTGGGGGAGCTTGATTATCTAACACGTCCCTGTTAGATAATCAAGCTCTGCTGTATTAGATCCAGGTGTCTGATTATGGTTATATCTAAATACTTGTTACATACTATGTACGTGCATCCTCGACAGCCATCCTCATTTCAGCTGAACTCATGCAACCAGTTTTGTCTGCATCTCGCTCATGGTAGTAGTCCTTTGAGCCAGAACATTTAATTCACATCACACAATTAATCATCATTTGAAAACATCATGATGACACACCACACACATACAGTAAATCATTCTTGTTTCACACCCTGAGGTCCTAAGAGACTGCAAAATATGTCAATATTTCAGTAAGTTATAATATAATGGGGCCTCTATTAAGCTGGTGGTGGTAGTAGGTAGTACAACAACCAGACCACATGTTTGTTAAGTCATAAGATAAGACACCTACCAGATACTTCTGGATTTTTGTCCACAGGATCTTGAATTCTACCAGGCCCAATTTGCCAGACCCATCTTTCTAAGAAAGACATGTTAAGGAAGTGTTTTTCATTGCCTGCATTAAATTGTACGTGACCAATCAAATTCAAACATTGTATCGGTGGATACGGTGGATCCGTAAGACCTACCTCGTAGATGGCGAAGCCGATGGTGTGCATGTCCTGGCCCATCTTCCTCATCCTCCTACGGTTCTTCTGGATCAGACCCACGATGAAGGTGCAGCCAACCTCGTTATCATCAGGGTCATCATCCTCCTCGTCCAACTTGATCACAAACTGAGGATTCTGCCAAAAGGAGTCTGGAGGGAAACATAACATAACACATCACTTCTTACTGGAAATTAGTGTGAAAATCTGAAAGATAACCTTGTAGCCAGTAGATGAATTTAATCATGCAAACGTCTATGTTTTAAACAGAGCTCAAATGCATCTTCTGAAAATAAATCTGTTCTATTACAGCTATTTTCAGGAACACATATACCATTTTAATGTGACAAAAGAACTTAAACATAACTTGATTTTGACTTTCAACAAGTGAAGCACTTATCTGAAAGAAAATAATAAAAATGAATCGAAATGCCACGCAGTAACATTTATTATCTCATCAGGATATTAACAGCAATAACTCAACAGACATATACAATACTATTATATAATATTTATAATCAGTACTTGGAAAATTCCTGCAGCCTCCAGCAGTTGAGCCTTTCCTCCAACTTCCTTCAAATTTGGACAGGGACCATTTCTCCACCTCATCATCAGAGAGGGCATCAGGAGTCAGGTTACAGATCTCCAAACGTGAGTAATGATGCAACCAGTCGGAAAAAAAACATCCTGGTGCACACACACACACACACACACACACACACACACAGACACACACACACAAAACAAACACACACACGCACACAAAACAAACACACACACATGCACACACAAAGACAGAGAGAAAGAGAGACTGTCACAAATACAGTGTTTGTGTCCACATTTTATGAGCGAGAAATGTGTCAAGAGCTCAGCAGTCAGCAATTAAAAGCATTTGACAAAGTAAAGGCATTTGACCAGAGTTAAGCCTGTGTCAACATTTAGGGGTCAATGTGGGTAATTTTACTGCACCCCAGCTAACACAGGTTAGACAAAAGATGTGCATGGTTAGTAGTACTCTAGTCAGACTCATTGGTCTGGTCAGGTATTATGAGAGGTGGATCCCATCAAATCAATGGTAAAGTGTTTGTATTAGTCTAACAGATGTGTTCTTGTGTTGTGCTTATATGAAAGCATCCCGGCCCAGGATTCTCAGTTGTGTATTCTGACAAAAATAGTGCAGCTACTGAACTGTTCTGCAACAAATATTCAGCAATAGGTTTTCACAGGCAAGTTAATCAAACTGGGAAGAAGAGAAGGTAATGTCATCCAGTTCCAGGTTGCTGCATGCACAAATATTTTAGAATGACTGAACAATAAACCAAAGTATTAATTACAGTAACCTTCTGGTACAATGGCAAAGGGAAGAATGATTAACCATGTTACACAAGTGTAGGATTTACCAGAACTCTCCATCCTCTGAGGCGTTCTTCAGTCTGTCCCGATCCTCATCGCTGACAGAGTGCCATTCAGAAGATCTACAGGCAGGAAGGACAAAACACTGTGACTCAGTGCAGCTGACAGCATGATCGCGGACTCTTACCCTCAGTCCAAGTATGCAGGATTTACATATAGGCTATACAATGAGATGGTGTGCCACTTAATGTCACTTATTGTCTTTGAGTTAGACATGCTGTTTGTACACATAGACAAGTGTGTTTCTCTAGTGTCAGTATCAGATACAGTACAGTAAAGAAAATGCAAAGCTTGGATTTGGGTAGTTAAGCAGAGCTATGAAAATGTAAATCTTGGTGTTTCCACTCCAGTGTTTGAATCCGGTAGTGTGCTAGTCATACAGGTTTAAACCCAACAATTAATACGCCTCACTGCTGTTTTACTGAGAAACACCCACAGGCCTCTTACAAATGCTTCACATTCATAGCAAGTCAACCGCCTCACCAAACATTAGCACAATATGAGCCTATAGCAACATGAATGGTTTGGGCCCATGGGAGCCAGAGGAACAGGTTTTGTGAGGGAAGTTGTTGGATTGTCTTCCTTTGCAGTCTGGTGACGTGTGGCCGAAGAGCCGAGCCGCTCAGGACATACCTGTCGCTCCACGCTCCTGTCCACTCCACCTGACCCCAGGGATTTCGGATGCGGATGAGTTTCTCCGAACCACCCTTGGTGCGCACCTGTACAGACACACACACACACACATTTTTTCCATATGTTTGCCTCCAGGGGTCATGTTAACCCATTCCATGTGCACAAACAGATACACACGCACACACATACATTCACAGTAATCATACGTATGACACATACTCACACAGTAGACATATGTACGCATGCATGCATATGCACAAACACACATACGCAGACAAACACACAAGCACGCACACACACAGACACACACACACACACCCACACACATAAACATAAACGTGTGCACGCACACATGCAAACAATTCAAGAATTTCTCAGAATTATGAACAGGCAAGATGGGAGTGGGGTTGTATAAAATGAATTTTACATGTGAAATCTATGAACTAATCATGTTTTGGTACTTGTTGTCTAGCAGATACCAGTGAGAATTGAGTGTGGATAATGCAATTTAGTGAGACAGTTAGAATCATATAGGCCTTTCAGCGTGATTTATTTTTGTGGAAAAAATGTGCTGGACTGGGCGGCGGTCATATTTTGTACCGCTCTGCGGTACATCTAGTTTGTTCTTGTTTTGATGACACAATGACTCCCCACAGTCACCCATACACCACTGTCATAGTATTCTGGGGTTTCGTTCTTATGCTGTAGTCCTTACTTAAACCTGCACATCTGTAAATCACACTATTGCACGTCTAGGTGCTAACTGAATTTAATTGGTTATATACCAGTAATCAAGCACAAGGACAACAGAGGGGAATCTAGTCTGAAGTACCTCCATGATGAGACTTTCACAGATAGATAGATATAGGCCTATATATAGATAGATAGATAGATAGATACTTTATAGATACTTTATTGATCCCCAAGGGATCCCCTACTGGTTAGGGCTTCGGGCTTGATGCTATTGATGCTTGATGCTATTATCTGTACCATTATTTTGAGGGAGAAGCTTAACCTCATTTTTTCATTGGATTGAAGCAGTAAATATTCTGATGTAATAGTGTTCTTATATAATGTATCTCCTAGTGTAGTTAATGGCAACACTTAGATCAGTTTTCTGCATGTTAGTTTAAAACTCTCAGACTCACACATTAAACATGGCAATCTTAATTAGTTTTATTCATCAGATACAAAAGAAATAAACCTTTTCTTAGTGGCATTTCTCTATTAATTTACATTCAGAGTAAAAATGAATAGTGATGTTCTGTAAAGTGATGACTAGAAAAGCCAGAACTTGTTACAGAAATTTCTATCTCTATGTTTGTTTGGGGCTTGATGTGCTGTATATGGTTCTTGTTCATCTCTTAGTATTTGTACATTAGAATCTCACACACAGAACACAAACTGTTTGTTATATTTTAAACAGAAAAAAGGAACACATAACAGTCCTGTTACAAATATCATCACTCAAAAAATGGTATTAAAATGTAATGTCCAAATTCCCTGAATATACAATGTGTCTTATATATCATAATCCTCATGTAATTTCTTTTCAGGACTGACTCCTCACATGGGGAAGAGTAAGTGGCCAGAGAAGGTGGTGTGGCGGTTATGATTATCGTGCACCCAACAGTTGGACCACAGCTTCACATAGACCACATCTCCTACCTCCAGCAACAGAGAAGCTCAATTAGAAGGCGCTATACAGAGCCACTTGATTGATGACTGTAGGCAAAAACAACATGCATGCTCTCCATTTTTATGAAGAGAGAGTCCTATACGTGTTGAGGAACCTCAACATAAAGAAACACAACAAAGTGGTAGACCCCTCTCACTGGAGCTATAAAGATCCCTGTGACGCCACACAAAGTGACGTGAACGATGAACATGCATGAACGCACTGAGAGACATCCTCTATGATGTTGAGCTTTGAACAATTTCCGGAGTATGAGCTGAGGAACCGAGAACCGAGGAGAGAGGCTGAGTGCAAATAGAGGGATGTACTGTATACTGTATCTTATGTGTATCTTATGTGTCTTTTGTACCCCCCACTGTTGAGTTGGAGCAACAGGTGTCAAACAGTTTCATTCTGGTGATTATGGAAACAATATTTTTTTTGTAAAATGCTTACCCAGTATGAACTATATCTTGAAGTACATTTGATTGCTATGAAAACAAAACAAAAGCCACACATCACATATCATAACTTTAAATGTTTAATTTTCCCCCTTTTCACACTCCTCCTGATCTAAACCAGAAATTCTCTTGCTCTGTCATTTGTGATATGATTTGTCTTATACTGTGGGTATTGTTTACAGATGTATCTGTGTTTTGATCTGGTGGCCATTTAAAAGTACTAGCAGCTCTAGTTTGCTCTGACTCCCCCTACTGGTGGCTTGTGGTGTCATTCTGGTGATTATATATGTTTGCCTTATATTCATTCTAGTAACTCTTTAATTAAATAGTCTATGAATGCTATGAAAACAAAAAAAATATGTGACATATCATAATGTATAATGCTTGTTCCCCTTCTTTAATTTATGTGGCCACCTGGACTGGAGAATGAAACATCAGTTAGTTAGGATTCAGAAATGACAGCAAATGTAACAAAGGTTACAATTCAATTGCAATATATTATACTGTAAGTAAGGTAATGTATACGAAGAACTGCCATAATAACTGATACAGTATATTAGACTAACAAACACACTAAACAAATAACTAGAAAACACACCACCATATAACATAATGAGATATAAAATGTACATGCAATCAGAACCTCTGCATTAGCATTTATCACAGTGCATGTGATATAAAAAATAACACTGCTACTGCTAGTTTTTTATGCAGTTTAAGCAAAGGAATTCACATTTCCCTATATCTGCAAACAACACTGACACATGGTTCTGAATCGTCAATGCAGTATCACAAAACACAATATTGCAATACTTGAGTGAATCATTACTTCTGGACAGACTTCTCACATGGTGAAGAGCAGGTGGCCAGAGAAGGTGGTGTAGCGTTCCGTATTATCATACACCCACGCATGAGCCCTCAGGTTTACATAGACAACATCTCCCACCTCCAGCAGCAGAGAAGCTCCGTTAGAAGAGCTGGTCCAGTGGCTTGGTGTGTGAGTGTAATCAATGGCAACATGCTCTCCATTTTTATGTAGGGTGACTGCTGCAGCTGTGGATGCATGACCCTGTCCTTAAAGAGATACATCAAAGTGGTAGACCCCTCGAACTAGAGCTGTGAAGACACCTGTGACAGACACAAAATAAGAGAGTGAGAGAAAGAACAGAGAAAAGAGAGAGAGTGCGTGAATGAAAGGGGAAGGGAGAGAGAGATATATCTTATTTCATTGATCTGGAAATTAAATGATAATTGTTAAAAGGACATAGGAAAGTATGGAGGACCACAGGTGTCACTTAAATGGCAAATGAAGTTGGTTAATTTGCCAATATAAACAGGCTCATTCCCGGAAGTTACAATCTGCAGTTACAGCAGTGGTAAAGTAATAGTATTAATAGCCTAATTATAATAATAAACTATTTATGTATCGACTATGACAGCTTTGCAGCTCTGCTGCTCAGTTATTTATTATCAGTTCCTTATCAAATAATTTAAAAGAGGCATTCTTTTCCAAATGGATTTGCCAAATGGAAAAGCAAAAAGATTTTGCAATTATATTTGCAAATCCCTTTTTAAAATTAGAGTATTTATTGATAATTTAATAATTGATTTACAAAATACCTTTTGTAAATTATATTTTTTAATATATATTTAATAACAAATTAACCAACTTCATTTGCTATTTAAGTGACACCTGTGGTCCTCCATAGGAAAGAGCTGTTTTTAATTTATCTCTTTCCCATGTCGTCTTTTCATATTTCATATTATATACCAAGAGGTGTTACATTAGCTTTGATAACAAGGCAGATTAACATATATCCAACAGTGATACTAAATCATCTAGTACCTGTGTTTTTGTTGTAGCAGTTGCCAATGTTGGATATGACATTTCTGTAGATCAGAGTAGTTGCAGCTGAAAAGGGTAGTATTTGCAGCACCAGATGTTACCACTGAGGCAGAGAAAGATACCCTCCTCTCCTCTCTCAGCTCCTCCACTTGGCTTGCCGTGATGTTCAGATTCATTGCATAAATGTAGATTTTCTTGTGCAAAAAGATGAGGAATAGAAGCTTTCCATACCGTCATTTTCACTTTTTAGTAGTTTCACTAGTCTCTCACTGGTTCTCAATCTGGTCTCCACAGCCTCCATTTGTGTCTTAGTGTATCTGAGCTCCCCTTTCTGCTCCGCCACCAGAACACTCAACTCTCTCAGCACAGTGTGGATGTCAGGTTGGTATGTTTGGTGTGCTGCAGCCATAACCTCATTTTCTCTGGTCTCCGCTTCACTATGGTGGCCCTGGTGAATGATGTCATTTTCACTGATGGTCTCTCCTCTAACCTGCGTCTCAGTCAAACAGCAGCACAGCAGCACCAGTAGAGCTCCACAAATCTTCATGATGGACCTGGACAATTCTTTTGTTCTTTTAAGTACTGATTGGGCTTGCTCTTAAATATACTAAGACCTAGCTACATATTACCAAGTGATGGCCTTGGATATGCAGATATTCATCAAACAAATAGAGTCGTAAATGAGGTCTACGTGAGATGTAGGCCATGTGACATGTTGTTTTGCCAAAATCAGCTCATGGCTTGTGTGATATTGGTCAAAGTGTTGCTAATGACACCATCTCACTGCCAGATGATCATCTTCATTCCTCTGAGGAAGAGGAGCTGTGGTTTATAGTGCTGTTCATTGCAGAGCTGCCTTGGTTAAGGCCCCACTGATGACTTCATTCATCTCAGGCAACAGTAAACACATAGAACATTTGAGCATGCATTTTTTTCTGGTGAATAATTTACGTATGCATGATCACAGGGCAAAATGTTTTTTTAGCCGTGTTAGCTAATTCATCTATAAACTCTCCCTCTCTCTCTCTCACTCACACACAATGTGTATAATGTTATGCAAGTTGCTTTGACAGTTTAAGTAGAAGTAAGTGCAGTGTTATTTCTGTAAAAACTGACCAGTGGTCTAGGCTGATAAAAACTCTCTAAGGGCATTGTGAGAGACACATACTGTAGGCTGAATAGGCCGGTCCACATGTAAATAACCTGGTTCACATGGGATGGTCTGGTCCACATGCGTAACTTGGTCCAAATGT
This sequence comes from Alosa pseudoharengus, assembly GCF_046254945.1. NCBI lineage: Eukaryota > Metazoa > Chordata > Actinopteri > Clupeiformes > Clupeidae > Alosa > Alosa pseudoharengus. The sequence goes on along the minus strand of NW_027468620.1, from coordinate 11,268,155 downwards.
GAATAGTCTGGTCCACATGCGTAACTTGGTCCAAATGTGAATAGTCTGGTCCACATGTAAGTAACCTGGTTTACATGTGTAACTTGGTCCAGAATGAATGAATGAAAGAATGGCCTGGTCCAGGTAAGGGTCAACATTTACCCCCAAAAATCATGGAAAGTTGGGTATGGCTGGATTCATTTCTGTTTCAAAGTGTTATCTTGTGGTGTGTGTTTGTGTTAACACGTGTCATTGGTTGGTTATGACAAAGGCAGGTGATAAGGAGTCAATAAAGCACATTATCTGCTGCCTATCAAAGGTTCCAAAGATTAAACGCCATCAGTCTAACACTCATAAATAAAGGCGAGCATGTGAGTTGTAGGCCTAGTGCCTATTTCCCTTGTTGTTTAGTGAGGGGCTGCTGGACACTGGGTTATTCGTTATACCCGTGCATAAAAAACATGCCTGCTGCCAAGGGGGTGTGTGACTCTTGGTGCTTGAGCTCCTGCTGTTCCTCTTGAAGTGACTAAATGGCATCTTTGTGTTTTGTCTCATGTCACAAATACAGAAGACCAGAGTAGTTTTAGCTGAAAAAGGTCCTACATTTCCAGCAGCAGATGCTAGCAGTGAGGCCGAGAAAGGCTATTATACAGTATAAGAGTTTGGTTCCAAAACGCCATATCCATTTTAATGAATTTTCACAAATCATTTTACATTTTGTTTACAAGGTATTTTAGTAGAACTGGTATTGCATGTAAACACGTCATGTATAGTGTGGTCAGCAGCAGAAAATAAATTCTGAAGCGAAAAACAACACCCTGATCTGAAGCAGAAGGGGATCCCTTCAGAAGGGATTTATCGACCAGCAAAGTATAGCCCCATTACCCAGCATATTATGCATTATGCATTCATGTATTATGCATGTATTTTTTGCCAAAACAAGTAAAGAAACGTCTCAAGACATTCACTCATAATGACTTTATTATTGATCATTTTTGGTATATATATTTTTTAAAGGTAATCTAACAATCTCTTTCAGGAAGCATATTCACTGTGGCTTTGTTGATGGCATTCCTGTAAATGTGATATTCTGATATTTTAATGTTTTATTAATTTGTATTTGTGAAGAGACCTTGAGTGTCATGAAAGGTGCTCATAAAATAAAATGTCTTATTATTGAGTATCATTAAAGGTCTTGTCAGGATCCACCTTGTCTTAATCTAGGGAACAAGGACAGGAGTGTGTACCATTCTATCTGTGTCTCTCATAGCATCACTTCATAACTTCTCCATCCATCTACTGCTTCCCTCACATGGGGAAGAGCAGGTGGCCAGAAAAGGTGGTATGGTGGTTATAGCTGTCCACCACCCATGCATTGGCCAAGAGCTTCACATAGACCACATCTCCCACCTCCAACAGCAGAGAAGCTCCATTAGAAGTGTCCACTCTGTAATTTGATTGATGGCTGTAAGCAACGACAACATGCTCTTCATTTTTATGGAGCGAGAGTCCTGTAGGTGTAGATGCATGACCAAATCCATGCACAAACACAACAAAGTGGTAGACCCCTCTGACTGGAGCAGTAAACACACCTACAGTTGAACAGAAATAGAAGACAGTAAAATGGAAGATAATCATACAAAATATTGAGTGAAATCAAATCAGCATGCAGTGGTAGGACTGACAGTTTGAAATTGAGCTTTGCTTCATTGTAATACCTGTATTGGGGTTGTAGGCATTTCCGGTGTTAGTGAAGACATGTCTGTAGATCAGTGTGGTTGGCCTACTAATGGGACCAAAAGTCTCAACACCAGATGCTACCAATGAGGCAGAGAAAGACACCCTCCTCTCCTCCCTCTCCCTCCACAGCTCCTTCACCTGGCTCCCTGTCAGGTTCACACTGCCTCCTACAGCTGCCACAGCTGCTGCTTGCTCCTCCTGTTTCTTCTTCAGCTCCTGAATAACAACTTTGTGCTCCACCACTGTCTTCTCACTGGCTTTCAGTCTGTCAGTCAGTCTGGTCTCCATGGCCTCCATTTGTGTCTTAGTGTATCTGAGCTCCACTCTCTGCTCCGCCACCAGAGCGCTCATCTCTCTCAGCACAGTGTGGATGTCAGGCTGGCAGGTCTGTTCAGTGCAGGCTGTGTCTGCAGCTTCAGTTCTCTGTGCTGCACCCATAACCTCCTTTTGTCTGGTCTCTGCTTCACCATGGTGGCCCTGGCGAGTGATGTCATCGCCACTGACGGTCTCTCCTCCAAGCTGCGTCTCAGCCAAACAGCAGCACAGCAGCACCAGTAGAGATCCACAAATCTTCATGCTGAATCTGGACAAGTCTTCTGTCTTCTTCTGGTGTACTGATTGCTGTTGCTCTCAAACATACTGCGACTTGGCTACATATTGCCAAGTGGTGTCCTTGGGACATGCAGATATTCATCAAACAAACACAGTCATAAATGATGCACACGTGAGATGTAGGCCATGTGCTGTGTTGTTAAAAGCAACTCTGTGTGTTATGGTCAAACTGGTGCCAATGTCACCATAAATCACCCTACTGCCAAATAAAACAATCATAAAAGGGCAGGGAACGCCAGGGAGCTGATTCCAAAACCGTGGCGCAGCAACAGCAAAAGCTCTATCGCCTCTTTGCCTGAGTCTGGTGCGTGGAACATGCAGAAGACCCATGCTGCAGGATCTAAGGGACCTGGGGGCAGAGTGGTGGTGAATCGAATGAGATCTGCAATGTAGGATGGGGCAAGGCCATTTAGGGCTTTAAAAACCATCAATAAAATCTTAAAATGAATTCTGTGCTGGATGGGCAACCAAGACTAGTAGGCTACTTACTGTTCATTTCTCTGCGTTGTGCTGGCTACTGGCATGGGGAGATGCAGTTTACTAAAATCAATGTCCCTTGGCCTTGTAAACAGCATAAATTTAGTTTTATTTGCATTTAAAACTAATTTAAGATTAATTAGTGCTTTTTGCAATGCATTGAAAGATTGCTGCAGATTGTCCATTGCTTGTGTAGCAGAATGAAGTGGTGCAGTGCCCACTTTTCATTCAAGCACAGGTGGCTGCATCGTGAGTGGCTCTCGGTAGCCAGATATGGGCCAATCAGTACAACAGTGCCTCTATTTAAATTCAAGGACCCCTTGTGTTATGCCAGACGTCAAAGGCCCACCCCTTTTTACCGCCCTGACAATTGCCATCGCCGCAGGTATGATCACGCTTCCTGTGCTATTTTACTGGTAAAGTCTTTTTATATTGTTACTCACACTTAGAGTCTCCCCCTCCCTGTGCGGCATTGGCCTCCCGCTGGCTGGATGTGCGTCCAGTGCAGTCCCCGGGTATGTTATATCCATTTGTACGAAGTGAAGTACTCAAGTAGTTCCCGTTTTAAGTGAGTATTTTGTGTGTTCCAGGGATCATTAGTGTAGCAGGGGAGCGGCTGTCAATTGGCTACATTGATAAGAACTCTGCTGCTTTGCCTACATAATTTTTAGCCTACGACTTCTTCATGTGCCCGTCTAATCAGCACCACTGGTCCTGTGGTTAACGTGGCCTGCAGCTAGCTTGTCGTAGCCTACGCTAGTGCGACTACGCATAGAGGCCTTGGACTAGAAAGCCGCTGGAACTCATTCGGGTGCTATAGCGCTCGTTAGGAAGGAATGGGTGCTTGACGAACGGACCCCATTTTATTGATTGTTTTTCTCTGTTCTGCGTTGCATCCTGTTATTGTCTGTGTTTGTAGCCTACGTTTGTCTGTCTGTTTCTTTGTTTCTTATACACTTGACTGGAGGCCGTTTCCCCTAGTGCTGTTGATCGCCAAAGTGTTGACCTTTGTTTTGTGATTTGTCTTTCTGTTTGCACTAATCTTTGTTAATTTGTTTTGTCCTTACTAAGGGGAGGCTGTGAAGCTGCGGATCCTTAGTGTGACTGTTTGTTTTATTGGTTGTTGTTTGATTTACTTTGTTACACTTTATGTGAGCTGCTGTAATCCTTGTCCGTCCCCTCTGTTTAGGTGCTGAGAGCCGAAAGTGGGAGCAGTTCCTGGTGGTGATGGGTTCCCATCTTTGTGTGCTGTGACATTTGTCTCTCTCACTGAGTGTATCATTGCCGCGCGTGTATGTGTGAAAGACCAAGCACGTGTGATTGGGTGCCTCCTTCGGATACTCATTATTATCCACTGCCCTCCCACCGGTAAGCCTCAGCCCTCTTCCTGTTTTATGTGTATGTGAATTTACAGTGTAAAAATAAATAATTGTTTTTATGGAACCATGTCTCTGTCAGTTCTACGAACCTGAGTGCCTTACTGGGTTAAGGATATTAATCTCTGAATTATATCTTTGGGTGAAAGTCCCATCGTGGCGTAGTCAGCTATTGTGTAAAATCCCTACCACTTGCCACACTTGTGAGACAGATTTACTTAGACAATACAAGACAGTGTCATCAGCATAAAAGTGGACCTGACAGTTATCAAGAGAGGACACTATGCCATTTATGTATAGTGTGAATAGGATTGGTCCTAACACTGATCCTTGCGGGACACCTTTAGTTAGAGGAAGGAAATTGGATTGGGCCTGCCCTAGCTTTACACATTGAGACCGCCCATTAAGATAGCTTTGGAACCACTTAAGAGTATTATAATCAAAGCCAATCTCTTTTAGTTTCTGTAATAATAGGGTATGATCAACTGTATCAAATGCTTTATATAGGTCTACAAACAGTGCAGCACAGTGGTGCTTGTTATCTAGTGCAGATACTATGTCATTGGTAACCAGGGTCACTGCAGAAATTGTGCTATGTTTTGCTCTGAAACCAGACTGGTGAGGGTTTAATAGAGAAAAGTATGAAAGAAATTATTTTAATTGGTTGTTAGCTAAGGACTCCAGGGTCTTTGCTAAGCAGGATAATTTGGAGATTGGACGGTAGTTGTCTAGCACATCTTTATCCCCATTTTTGTGAAGTGGTGTCACACAAGCCATTTTCCAGATTTGGGGGAATATGGCAGAAGAGACTGAGAGATTAAAAATATGAGTTAATTGCTCAGTAATAAGTGGAGCAGATAACCTTAGTAGAAAGGGGTCAAGATTGTCTTCTCCAGTGGAGCTCTTGGGATCCAAGCCATTCAGAGCCCCTAGGACTTCACTAACCGTAAAGGGGGTTAAAGAGAACTGAACACCAGGAGTTGAGGTACCTGCCTGGGCCTCATCGAGGGGATGGGAGCAGGGGTGGTCCCTAAATCCACTAGACTTTTCGTCAAAAATGTGGCCAGCAGTTATTAAAGGCTGCACAGATCTCATTGGGGTTCTGCAAAATGTTATTTTCAAGCATTATAGAGGAAGGGATGGAAGCAGTTGCGTTGGAGGTGATTGATTTAAATGCTTTCCAGAAAAGAGTAGGATTTGAATAGGAATTAGAAAGCAAGTTCAGATTCTAATTTGATTTAGCTTGTCTGACCTTCGAAGTGAATTTATTTCTGATTTCTCTGAAGGTGGCCCAATCAAGGTCAGATTTTGTACGTCTGGCCAACGACCAAGCTTTGTTTCTGGAAAGAAGTAAAATGGACAGTTCAGTGGAAAACCAAGGATTTGATCTGTTTTTTACTCTGTGCTTTTTAAGGGGAGCATGGATGTCAGCAATAGAGAGAAAGGACTCGCGAAAGAAGTCCAGGGCTAGTGTAACATCAGAGATTTCAGAGGTGCTGTGGATGTTGCTGCAATATAAATCATTTAGGAATGCCTGCTCATTAAATTGCTTCATATTTCTTTTTAGGACAATGCGAGGGGGTGCCTTCTTTAAGTGAGTGTCTCTGATACAAGCTATAGGGCAGTGGTCGCTGACCCCTAGGTCAAAGACTCCACTAGCTATGATTTTGTCAGGTTTGTTAGAGAAGATTAAATCTATAGTGGATGACTAGATGGGTTTAGGAGGTTAGGCCTAGTTGGTTCAGTGATTAGTTGAGTTAAATTGAGACTGGAGGAGACCTCCTTTATGGAGTCAGAGGCAGCAGAAGACCAGTCGGTATTAAAATCACCAAGAATAATTACTTCAGATTTGGAGTAGGTAGAAATTAGGTCAGCCAACTGATCTAGGGATCTGGCAGTAGCCGAGGGGGGTCTATAGACTCCAACTAATAAAGTGTTATCAGGTTTAGTCCCATATTGAACCTTCAGAGCAAGAAATTCAAAGCACTTAGGGACTGAGACAGAATGAAGGGTTTGTGAGGTAAAACAAGACTTAACATAAATAGCAACCCCCCACCTCTTCCAGCTCTATCCATTCTAAAAATATTAAAATCATTTAAAGCAACCTGGTCATCGTTCACATTACTCCTGAGCCATGTCTCAGAGAGGACCACAACGTCTGGATTAGCTTGATCAATTAAGAGTTTTACATGCTCTAGTTTCTGGAGGTGGAGTAATGTTCCAGTGAATAAGACCTAGGCCTAATCTGGACTTAAGTTCTGAGGGGTTATTCAAAGAAAAGTCAGATAATGCACTGGATGTCTTGCAATGTGAAGAGTGACAGGAAATGTAAATGAGATTTGATGGGGTAGCTGACCCAAATAAAGGGTGGCGTACTGAGTGGCTAGTCCTCCTATCACTAATCATAATATATAACCTTGATCGCAGATGGACAGTTTTGGTCTATAAGACCCTCTGGGTTTTCATACCGAGTGGTGGGGGAGGAGGATAGAGGACGGTCAGCCTTATATCAGAGGCCAAAGGCTATGAAGTTAATCAGATTGGAAGTTAGTTGAATAACTCCCTCCATATTTAGATGAAGACCATCACTTTTATACAGATCATGCCTAGTCCAGAAGTAGTCAAAATTCCCAATGTTATATCCAGCAGCTAGACAAAAATCTCTTAACCATGAATGAAGACTAAATGAATGAAGACTCAATTAGATAGCATAAAGCGTTCTCAATTAGATTGCATAAATTCTCAAGGTCCTGGTGCAGTTTTTCAGATTGTCTATCCATAAAATTGCTAGTCCCAGCATGGACAATTATTATCTTGAGCGAGGGGTGAAGATTGATAAGATGGGGAATAACTTTAGTAAAGTCATTAACCTTGCGACCACTGAGATAGTAAGTTACAGCCGCAGGGATTTTTACTTTGCTAATAATGGAGTCACCTAGAACCAGAATCTCTGGAGCTAGGAGGTTCTTGCCCGCAAATAATGTCAAGTCGGATGGTGTAACAGCACGGCCCGTCCTAGGTGGAGCAGTGGCGTCCAAAGCATTCAAAGTCTCTCTGAGTGTGACGTCAGCACGTACGCCTTGTTGACCATGTTCGACTTTGGCAGGCCAGGGGGCGGTGTTCGGTTCTGGGCCACTTCCGTCCCACTAGATCGAAGGGGAGAAGTAGAACCAATGAATATGACGTCATCAGTGGCGACGAGCAGGTTTGGTGAGCTACTGAGTTGAACAGGTGGTTCCGTGAGGCTGGCTGCGCTTCCAGGCGAATCGCACTCTACACTAGGCCGGCCGAAGGTACCAGAAGGAGAGAGGCAGCGCTGTCGTTTCCCACCGTGGCCAGGAGTTGTTGGGGAGGTTCGAGGTTATCTCTAGAGACTTCAATCTTACCAAAGTAGAAGTCCAATGCAGAGTATAATTGCTCAGCATGCCATCTATGTAAGGATTGCGTGAGAAACACAAATGTGAAACAACATGTTGATGAGATTGACTACAGATACAGTAGACACAAAGGATATGTGCTTTTTTATTATTTTTCTGGTGAATAATTTAGGTATGAATAATTATGGTGTAAATTTTAGCTATAGCTTTTACTTAGTTAGTTTAGTTAGTCATTAATAATTATAAATGAATAAACTATCATATCATGCATGCTACTTTGACAGTCTAAGTAGTAAAAGAGTAGTGTTGTTTCTGTAACAGTTTGATGCTCATGACCAGACCAGTGGACCAGGCTAAGGGCAGTTTGAGAAACACATGTGAATGGCCTTGTCCATTTAAGGGTCAAACTTGTTACTGTTAGGCCATCCTTAAAAATATTCTTGTTTGCAGTAACAGCCAAAAAAATTAAAAAATGGGTCGGTAGGTAGGTCAATATTTTTTTTTTCAAGATTCAAAGTAAAAAAAAAAAAGTACAATTTTGGTCATGGTGATTACGTAAGTATGAATTTAAACAAATGTGCATATTGTGACGTAACTGACTGGGTCCTCAACCCGTGCCTTCAGGCGCATCATTGCAAACCTCAATCTGATGCAGGTTATGTAGACCAGCCTTTCTCAAACTTCTTTGACCTAAGGCCCAGTAATGGCAGACTTTGGGGTCATAGGGCTCATCTACACTTACCCAACCCCAGTCCCCCCCCAATCAAATTGTCATTATCATTATCACAATCATTATTATGCCTATATTGTTATACATGCACTTTCCCTTAAATTTTTTGTGACATGCACATCAGAGGACTGCTTTACTAATGTAAGATATAATTAGTTTCATTGCTTTTGCATGGTTGCATGATGCTTGCATAAGAAAAGAAATACTTCTCAAAACAGCAACAAGTATATGGGTGCTATTGTTTTGGGATGTTTCCCTCATGCAAGCATCATACATTGGTAGGAAATGGAGAAAAAAATACATGTTTTTTAATTAAGTTTAATTTGAATGCCTGAATGTAAGGATTCAGGAAACACAATACCAGCTTTTTTGGCGAGCAGATAGGCGTAAATCACTGATCTGTTAATCTTTAACATATAGAAAGAATGCTACAATGGCTTTTGGCTACGTTATATTCAAATTTGACTATATAATACTCAGTGCTGTAGCCTACTACAGTGTATTATACAGTCTCTGCTCTGTTTCTATGGAAGTTCCAAAAATCAACATCGTTTTATTAACTGTCGTTTAACAGGTTGAAGCGGAGCTTTGATACCAACGTTATCGATTAGTTTCAGTTTCTCTCGAGCAGACGCGCAGACGCCTGCATTGAATGAACGCTCATACCACCACTTTATTGTATGGCTCTATGTTTAATGACATCGATAGCAGAAACGTTTGTTTTCTTTTTTTGTCGGTCCGCGGTATCTTGATCAACTGCGCAGCAAATTATCAGACGAATCACCGGGCCTAATTTCACTCCACGACTCCGCGGACCAGCAGTCTTCACATTTCGGACTCATATTTTTAGAAATGCTGAATAGACCACAACCAATTTCAATTCTTCAACACGGTCACCGTTAGACTAGAGGGGAGAAAGGATGGGAAAAGATCTGGGCACAGTTCTTCCAGAACTTCTTGCCAAGTAATAACGTTGTCGAGATATTTGTGTGAATGAAACGAAGCGTTTAGGCCATAGTATGACATGTGTAAACCAATGGTGTAGAGATGACGCCACAGGGTTTTATTTAAGAGAGCCCAAGTTTGTATGTAGGCAATTTATATTCACAATACTTAAGCCTACTAAAATAAATAGTATTTTATTTGTATTGGTTGTTTAGAGTAAAAAAAAATCGGTCGGTCTTAACGCAAGTTTACAACCGGCAAGTCGGTCGGACTAAATGGGGAAAAAAATAAATATTTGGGTCGGTTCTAAATTGACAGGGTCGGTCGGGTTACGGCAAACGAAAATATTTTTAAGGATGGCCTTAAAGTCAGTTAATGGACGAAGATGTAGAGCATAAATGCTACCACTAACAACACAGTAAATTGTAGCCAAGCAAAGCTTAAAGTTGTGATCATGTCTGGATTCATTTCTGTTTAAGTTTTCCCTTGTGCTGTTTTATGTTTGTGTTGACATGTTAAACTGTCATCGGTCGGTTACGACAAAAGTAGGTAATAAGAAGTCAATAGAGCTCATATCTGCTGCTTTACCAAGATCAAAGGTTCCCAAGATTAAATGTCATCAGTCCTACACTCATAAATGAAGGTGTGCATGTGAGTTATATTGTCCATGTTTCCTTATTTAGTAAAGGGCTCCTGATTCCGGGACGACTGGACTATTTGTCAAACACGTGCATCAAAAGCGTGCCAGGTGACAAGAGGGTGAGGGACTCTGGGTGCTTGAACACCTGCTGTTTCCCCTGAGGTGGCTAAATGACGTCTATCTGTAGGTCACAGAAATCGGAAAAATTAAATATCAAAATCAGTTTGGGCCCTGAGGTTTTTCAAATGTTCTACTTTTGATCTGACCTTAAAATCTAAATTCTGGAAAACAAAGCATTATTTGTTTGTTTGTTTGTATCACATGTTCTGCACCAGGTCAGTGTGTGAGTAACTCATCCCCAGTATGCTGCTGCATTGAGTAATGATAACAACTTTCATTTACTGTATATGCAGCACTTGTGCAGGAAGGAGAGGCTGCAGCTGAGTCAGAGGCATCGGGACCATCAACCCCTTGGATGTTCCCACCAACCCGGTGGTGTGTTTAGGGTGTGAGAGAGGTGAATCGGTGTGCTTTGATTCCAGCTTGGTAGTTGTAGTCTATGCGATTAAGAAGCATGTGTGTGTGAGGTATCCAAACAATGATAACACTTTTATTATGGCTGCTTTAGCCACAAACCTTCAGCTAGGCTACTGTACAGTGGGTCCCATTTGGAAGTGGCCACTTCATTCGCGCTTTTCTGTGATTCACGCAGCTGGGTGAAATGTATTACAACTTTTCGCCAAGAGGTGGCAGCTTAAGTCCGCTTGATACTGTAAGCCAGATGTTTTCAACCAGTGGTCCGAGGACATTGCTGGTGGTCCCCGACTATGGATTCAGTAGTTGCAATGTGGAAATCAGTATTTTTCCCACAAACAATAACGGACGCAGCTCTCAACTTGGCCCGTTAAAATGTGAACAGTCTAGCGACGCATTTCATGAAGGCCCTTTTGGATATGTCAGTTTGTACCACTGTTTAGATGTAAAACTGCATTTCGTTTTAGACTTTTGGTATTTCATTTGTGCATTGACAATAAAGTTGAATATCATATGAACTAAAGATGACTAAAATCTTGCAAATGTAGAAGAAGAAACATTCACAAAAATCCATGGCATGACCTTTCTTCTTGATAGCTGTTGAAAACTGCATGGAAATGACAGGGATTGTTTTGTTTGTAAATAAATAAATACATGTAAAACTGATACCTTCTGCTTTCCCCAAATACAATGGAGCCTACTGGTGTACATGACCTTTCATAAGTCCAGTTGCAATGGATGAACTGTGATGAACTCCCCTACTTGTGATTGTTCAGAGATTTTAAAGGTTTTATAACAATGCTACAAATGTTTTGGCTAGTGCTACAAATCTATTCACCTTTGCAGCGCCAGTAGGCTACTTGCTGTGCGGCCCGCACACACACACACACAGGCATGCCAAACAAGCATACACAAAAGTTTCAAGAGTGGGGGATGGAGTAGAAGATGGATACAAATTGATTAGTGTGATTTATGTTCGCGGAACGGATGTACAGGACTGAGCGGCGGTCATATTTTGTACCGCTATGCGGTACATCTAGTTGTTAGTAGGTTACCATAGCTGTGTTTTTCTCTATCAAAAATGGCGACATTGGTTTCTTTATCTTTTATTTCCTTTTTTCGCGAGTTGGGTCGGTTAAAAATCAGAGCGGGTCGGGCGGTGCGTAGTACTATGGAATAGTCCTAGCAGCGCCCCTGGAGCAACCTATACATTACTCTTGTTGCACTGGATCATCTGCTTCAATTTTTCTGTGTTAGTGTTTTGTATTATGTCAATTATGTTTTGCTATGTTGCCCACACAAAATTTCTACCAGCCCACCCAAATGTAGTAGGCTAGAACCGGCCCTGCGTCAGGTAAGTTATTGTTTTACATTAATACATAGGATTAGATGTTAAAATCCCTTGTGCCAAAATCCAAGGTAAAAACACATTCAGAAGCCCCTGCTCAAGTTTAACTTTAAAAAGCACACTACCCACAAATCCGCCAACAAATGGTCACAAGCACAATACAAATGGCCCATCCAACAGCAGTAGCCTATATAGTATGCGGCATGTCGTTGGGGTTATCAAGTGGGCACCCTCATTCACCGATGTTTCGTTAAGTTAGGCCCACGACACCTCATGAAGGCTTAACAGTGAAACCAGCGTCCTGGAGACACTCCCCTCCATGCTGCCACCATATTACCACATTGAAATATCCAATACCCAAAATACTCTTAACCAGCCCAGGCATGGTCAAGGTTGGATAGGTTGGTCCGTCCCGTTGATGTGGACTGAACCATAACCATAAAAAACCTTGGCCAACCAACCATCAACCTAGGCACAGCCCATCACAAACACAAAACAAATTAGCCAGTTAGCTTAGCCCATTAGCTTAGGCCCCATCCCAAACACAAAACAAATTAGCCAGTTAGCTTACGCCCCATGCTGCCACCATAATACCACAACAAACATCCAAATACCCTTAACCAACCTAGGCATGGTCTAAGTTGGCTAGGTTGGTCCGTCCCGTTGATGTGGACTAAACCATAACCATAAAAAACCTTGGCCAACCAACCATCAACCTAGGCACAGCCCATCACAAACACAAAACAAATTAGCCAGTTAGCTTAGCCCGTTAGCTTAGGCCCCATCCCAAACACAAAACAAATTAGCCAGTTAGCTTACGCCCCATGCTGCCAAAAACCTGTTTAGTTAAGTTAAAGGTTAAACAGTTAGCTTACCTTAGCTTGCGCCCCAGGAAGGGTAACTTCTCCTTACCCACAACCAAGACAAATAAGCTTGTTAGCTTACCTTAGCTTGCGCCCCAGGAAGGGTAACTTCTCCTTACCCACAACCATTCGCTTGCCCGTTCTGCTGCTAAAGACATGTTACTAACCACCTGCCTTAGACTTCGACCACAAATGCCCAATTCAGACAGCAAGCCAATAGCAGATCTGGCCACAAACCCACGTGCACCGATTTTAATAGGCCTTAATCGTGCACTCCAACCTCGCTTAGCTGCCTCCTCTGCTATTTCAGTGAATTTAGCTCTCTTCAGCTCATTGGCCACTTCCACCCTGTCTTCCCAAGGAACAGTGAGTTCAATGAAGTAAACTATCTTCTCTGAATCCGACCATAAAATTACGTCGGGTCGTAGCTTAGTACTCACTATATGTGGAGGTACCGCCATCTGCTGGCCAAGATCAACCTTCATTTCCCAGCCCGCCCCATTTTTCAACTGGCCGGTTTTACACCTGGCCTTCGCGGAACAAGGTTTATCCCCCTGACGTACAAAGTTAATTTGCCTTACCCCTTTACTAGCTGCTAATGAATTGACTTCTCTCCTTTTATCCTCTATTGCCGCTGCCACACATTTCAATACCTGGTTATGACGCCACGTATACCGCCCCTGGGTGAGACTTACCTTGCATCCTGATAGGATATGGTGGAGACTGCCCACACACGAGCAAAGTATGCATTTATCATCCTCACCAAACCATTGACTTAAATTCTTGGGAGATGGGAGCACATCATATGTAGCACCTAACATAAATCTGATCTTACCAGCTTCCATGCCCCATAGATCTTTCCATTTAATCCGTCTTTTTTCCACCCCTTCCCAGTTCACCCACTACCCTTGTTTTGCCTGCGACACTGCCTTAGTTCATCTTACAGCCTCCTCCTGTCTATGCATTTCCTCCACTACCATTTTCCTCTTTTCTCCTGCAGAAGCCTTACTCCACAAGGGTTTACTTGCACCCACCCCTAGACCCCCCCGCCCGTGCTGCACATGGCCCATTATATCCCTATGCTTCAATGCTGATTGAGCTTGCTTAACTGCCTGCTCTGGGTTCCACTTCCTCCCTGCATTAACTGTGGGTGCAACTTTCCTCACCACTGGGTCCTTGGACTGAGTAAGAGTCAATTCCAATCTAGCCTTAGCACACTTAAATTCCTCTGTCAGACTAGATATTGGCAACTCTACAATACCCTTCTCATACAAGGCTACACTGCTTAAGCAGCGTGGGACTCCGAGCCATTTTCTGACAAAGGAGTTGATCATTTTTTCCAACCTCTCTACCTTTGACAGAGGAACTTCATAAACTGTCAATGGCAACATTAGCCGAGGCAACAAACCAAACTGCAAACACCACAGCTTGAGCTTACCTGGCAGCCCCGACTTGTCAATTTTTGCAATACCTTGCCTAGTGACCTGTCTCAAGTCTTCAACCTGTGATTTATCACTAAGGCTTGCATCATACCACCTTCCCAGACTCTTCACTGGTTTCTCCAGAACTGTGGGAATCACCTCCTCCTTTATAGCAAACTTCTTATCTGTTACCTTCCCTTTAACAGTTGAGAGACTCCTAGACTTACTTGGTTTCACCTTCATTCTGGCCCATTGCAGATTACTATTTAACTTACCCAGCAACCTGTTGGTGCATGGAACGGTTGTCGTCAAGGTTGTCATGTCGTCCATGAAAGCCCGAATCGGGGGGAGGCGTGGCCCTCCCTGCAACTTCTCCCCACCCACTACCCATTTTGAGGCCCTAATGATGACCTCCATTGCCATTGTAAAAGCAAGTGGGGAGATGGTACATCCGGCCATGATTCCTATCTCAAGTTGTTGCCACCCTGTGGTGTAATCAGCTGTAGTAAAACATAATTGAATATCCAGAAAGTATGCTTTTACTAGGCTTTTAATGCTACCTGGGATTCTGAAATAATCAAAGGCCTCCCACAACAGACTATGCGGCACAGACCCAAAAGCATTAGCCAAATCCAAGAACACAACGTGCAGGTCTCTCTTCTCACGCTTTGCTAATTGAATTTGGTGCCAAATCATGCTGGTATGCTCTAAGCACCCGGAGAAGCCAGGAATTCCAGCTTTTTGCACCGTGGTATCAATTAGTTTCTTCCTTTCAAGGTAATTTGTCAGTCTCCGTGCCACCACACTGAAGAAAACCTTCCCTTCAACATTCAGTAGACTAATTGGCCTAAATTGATTAATCTCCACTGCGTCCTTTTCTTTGGGAATAAATATTCCCCCAGCCCTCCGACAAAGGCTTGGGAATACTCTGCTTTTTTTTTTTTTTTGTATACCTGTTCAAGTGTGTACCTGTGTACAGGTCTGTATTTGCCCCTTTACTACCCATTTCTAAAAACTATCGAAGAATTATTTTCAATGTGACAATGAAAAGTACTGTATATGACCACCAACCATATACCTGCATGCCTCTTTTGCAAGCAATGGAAGGGGCATGCAGAGACAGAGGTGGGGTCAGTTCAAGAAAAGATATGGCACACAAGGTGATATTTTCCTCATTGCCTAGCCTGAGAGGACATCGCCTGTGATGTCGACGAGGACTTGTGGCCAGATCTGAACAGAAGGCAGGATCTAGTGATGGCAGTCTGACACTGAAGCTTCGATACGTGCTTCAAACCATTAACTACAATTCCATTTGAACCACTGCTCCGAAGGTTGCTTTGGTACGGAAAAATCATGTGACATATGACGTCCGAAGCAGAAACTGCTTCATTCTCTGCATAGATATATACACTGACTAGATGTCGCCTTCGGCTTCTCAGCATGCGTCAACACCGCCGCCATCTTGTAGCGGGGATCTGAAGCTCAACTAGTTCTCCCGTATTGTCAGTGTTACCTATTAGCGACGTTTGGCCATCCCCAGCGACAGAAAACCTTTTTAGCGATTAGCGACAAATTTGGGAACTTCTCACAATGATGGCAAGCTCAGTTTCGTTGTTGAAACGTAAGAAAATCACTTTTCTCATGGCTTTGTCATTTGTGAATTAAGCTACATCTCGTTTGCCCATAGCATTGGCCCATGATTAAAAGTAACGACTGGCGTATGAAGTAGCAGACCACGTTAAAGCACGGAAGTAAATGTTCTACAGATCTACAGCAACTTCTGGTAAGATTACAACTTACACGAGTAAACGAGACGAGAGGTATGTGGCCTCAACCAGAGCCTGCTACGGTGAGTCTGTCTACTTTCATTGTATCGAACCTGGTTGCAGTTTACTCATTGTTTCTCTAGGGGCCGCCGCTAGCTAGAGCAGAATGAATGGGAGTCTATGGGGCTAGACGGGTAAAATAATGTATCTTTATTATCGTCAAAAGCTTAGTTTTCTTTAGACTCGACCATAAATACATACCTGTCCGTTGGAGCAACCCAAAAAACTAGATAATTGCTTGAGCTTTTGACGATTTATGGTGATTTTATTTTCGCTAGATATTTGCTCAGGTTGACGTCAATGCATTATAGAGGAGTGGGCCACCGCGGCAAGATGGCGTCTCGATTGACGCATTCGTTCCAATGAACAGCAGTCGTCAAGGCGACATCTAGTCAGTATATCGTAAGTTACGCATGTAACTATGGATCTGTGAGAACGAGGGATGACCGTCACTACGGTCTAAAAAAGGAATGATCACCTTCGTTCTGCCTATCACCGAGACCATATGTCAACAAAGTCATGCCCATGACCTCCGGAAGCAGAACGACTCGAGCTTGTAAATAGCGGAGATTGCTCCCGGTTCAGTCTCCTACCTTGAGCGCCTCAGGATGGTCCGAGCGACAAGGATAGTGACGGTCATCCCTCGGTCTCACAGATCCATAGTTACATGCGTAACTTACGATCTGTTTCGACCTAACTCCGTCACTACGGTCTAAAAAAGGGATGACACATACCAAAAAAGGTTCGAGGAGCTCTAAGCTAACCATTAAAACCTCGCTCGGTCACGGACATGAGGGCAGCGTCGCCAACCGGAGCTGGGCGAGTGACGTCCACCCTATAAAACCTGGTAAAAGTGCAAGGCGTCGCCCATGAAGCCGCTGCACAGATATCGCTTGCTGGTACCCCCTTAAGGGCAGCCCAAGATGTAGCCATACTCCTGGTGGAGTGAGCCCTTGTACCCGAAGGGACTGGCATTCCCAGAGCCCGGTAGGCATGGGAAATAACCTCAACCAGCCAATGCGACAGCCGCTGTTTGGAAAGCGGTAGTCCCTGCTTCGCCGCCCCATAACAGACAAAAAGTTGAGTGTGTTCCCCCCTCAACGACTGCGTACGGGCCAGATAAGCTCTCAAAGCCCTGACTGGGCACAGAGTGAGCAACTTGTCGTGCTCTGCCTGTGAGGCAGCAGACGGCTGGAATTGGGTCAGCTCCAGAACCTGGTTGATAGACTGCCAACTTAGAACCTTAGGCAGGAAGGCTGGATTAGGCCAAAGTGACACGCCAGTGCCCCCTGCCTGCCACCTCAGGCAGTCTTCACTGACGGAGAGGGCGCACAGCTCCCCGACGCGCCTGGCTGAACAAAGAGCCAGGAGAAAGCAAGTCTTCAGAGACAAAGATCGCAGATCTGCATCTAAAATGGGCTCATACGGGCCTTCAGTAAGATACATTAAAACAGATGGCAAATCCCAGTTCGGTGCCCGCAAAGTGCGAACTGGACGCAACCGGCGGGCCCCTTTTAAAAACTGACCAATCAGTGGATGTCTACCCAAGGGCCTGTTATCCGCACCCTGGTGAAAGGCTGAAATGGCCGAGGCATAAACCTTCACCGTACTGACGGCCTTGCCTTGATCCAAATAGGACTGCAAGAAGCGCAAAACTTGTGGCACAGGGCAAACTGCTGGCCCAAGACCCAAGCTGGCACACCAATCCGAAAAGATCCTCCACCTGAGTGCATAGCAAGCTCTAGTAGAAGGAGCCCTGGCGTTGTTCAGAGTCTCCTGCACAGACTCAGCTAGCTGTTCAATGACGGACTCTGCAGGGGCCAAACCCACAGGCGCAGGGCACCTGGGTTCGGATGCCAGATCTGCCCGTCTGCTTGGGACAGAAGATCCGCCCGGCAGGGTAACTGCCATGGCTGACCCTGCAGGAGCCTGAGAAGGTCTGGGAACCAAGGCTTCGCCGGCCACCGTGGAGCAACCAGCAGAACTGTGTGTCGGCCCTCCCTGATTCTCCGCAGGACCTGAGGTACAAGAGGGGATGGAGGAAAAGCGTACAACAAGCCAGTCTTGTGACAGAGCATCCAGGCCCAAACTGCCTCCCTGTCCCACGAGAGAGTACCACTCTGGGCAGTGAGTCGTTTCCGCCGACGCAAACAGGTCCACTTGTGCAGTCCCATACTGAGCCCAGACCTGGCTGACCACCTCTGGGTTCAATCTCCATTCCCCGGGAGTGGCCCGGTCCTGGAGAGAATGTCGGCCGCCCTGTTCTCCACGCTCGGAATGTGTACTGCCCTCACTGAAGCCAGACGCGGCCATGCCCATGACAGCAACTCCTCCGCCACCTGGAGGCACCGCCGGGACCTCGTGCCGCCTTGGTGATTGACATGGTACACCGCCGAGGTGCTGTCCGACCTCACCAGAACATGTTGGCTTCGCAACCCTGGCAGGAACCTCTGCAGGGTGAGATGGATGGCCTTCAGCTCGAGGACGTTGATGTGCTCTGACGTCCAGGAGGGCGGCCACACGCCCCTCGCTGACAGCCCTTCCCAGACAGCTCCCCAGCCTGTCAGAGAAGCTTCTGTCGAGACGACTTGCCTCTTGTGAGGAAGCCCCCCCAGTGGAACCCCCTGGAGTAAGAACCTCCTGTCCCTCCAAGGACGCAGGGCTCGGATGCAAGCAGGAGACACTCGCAACTTCACATGCCTGTCGTCCCTCGGGTGGAGCTGAAAGGCATTGAACCAACACTGCAGGGGGCGTGCCTTCAGCAGGCCCAATGGCAGTACCGCAGCTGCCGCGGCCAGTAAGCCGCTGGACTTTGTGGGCGGTGACCAGTCTGCCCAGCCGAAAGCCTGTCAGAGCCTCGGTCAAGCTGTCTGTCCTCCGTGGAGTGAGAGACGCCGTCATGCTGACCGAGTCGAGGAGGACACCAAGGAAGTCCGCCTGCTGGCGGGGCTGCAAGTTGCTCTTCTTCCAGTTGACCGTGAAACCCAGGGCCTGGATATGGGTCAGAACTGTGTCGTGCACCACCTGCACCTGAGATGGGGCACAAATTAGCCAGTCGTCCAGGTACGGTAGGATCTTTAGGCCCCGGACCTGGAGGGGGGCTAGCGCGGCTGCCACCATGCGAGTAAAAATTCTGGGGGCCAGTGAAAGGCCAAATGGGAGGACCTGAAACTGGAACACCCTGCCTTGGAAGGCGAAGCGGAGCAGATAGGGACGTGGAAGTACGCGTCTTTTAGATCCAGAGACGTAAACCACTCCCCTTCCTGTATGGAACGAATCACTATTCCAACGTGGACCATTTTGAATGGCAGCACTTTGAGGTACTGGTTCAAGGGCCTGAGGTCGAGGACCGGCCGGTAACCTCCGTCTTTTTTGGGCACAATAAAATATTTGAAATAAACCCCAGTGTGCTGTGCGTGCGGTGGTGCTTCTGAGATGGCCCCTTTCAGAAGCAACTCCTGGACCTCCTTGACAAGCACAGAATTTAAAAGGGGGTCTTTCACAGACGTCATCTTGACCCCTGAAAACGTAGGGGGCCGCCGTCGAAACTGTAGGCGGTAACCGTGAGTCACCGTAGCCACAACCCAAGAGTCTGGCACAATCCCTTCCCAGGAGGTCCTGGACAGCTGGGAAGGGCAATCGACGGGCAGCCCCGGATCCCTAGGCAGGACCGCCACCGCGGCCTGCACCCCGTCGAGGTCTTCGCTGTCCTCTGGGCCAGGGAGTCGGGGCTGAGCTCTGGTCTGGTGCATGAAAGCGCCGGTCCCGCGGGGCAGCATAGTTGATACTTACCTGTGGTGTCCAGGCGGGCTGCCACCGCCCATACCTACCTGATGCTGCCCCGTGGGGAACCGGAGCCCGCCTGTGGCACCCACGCTGACCAGTTTCCCTAGAAGCGCCAGCCTGTACCACTCTGTCCAGCACCCCCTGGGAGTCTGGATGGAACACACGCCCAGGCACCACGGGGAGACCTAACAGGCCTGTCCTGATGGCATCAGGGAGAGAGGTTTGGGCAAGCCACACCTGTCTACGGCACAGCACCGCAGAGGCCATAGCACTCCCCACATCACGCGTCAGCTGGGAGTGGGCTGACAGTGCGGCATCCACCAGGGCCCTTGCATCATGATCCTCCGGGCTCATCGTTTTTCGCAGAGCCGCCAGAGTGATAGCCAGGGCGTTGCCCATACGGGCTGCCCGTGCTGACGCGTCAAAGCAGTGCATGATGAGACGATCCGTCTTGGCACACTCTTTACGCGGGCAGCGTGGATTGGGAGATGCATTGGCAGGCCCCAGGGAAGTCCAGGCGGCGACGGACTGCTCGACCGGTGGCATATCCCCCAGCCCTGAGTCGGCCGGATAGGCAGCCTTCGCCAGCTGACGGCAACCTGGATTGAATTGGGGGCGCTGTAGCGACTTACCCCATGCCGTCCGCAGCACCTTCGTGTAATCCTCTGCCACGGGTATACAGGGTGGTGGGCTGCTGTGCGAGACGCCTTCCCAGACGCCCCCAAGGGAAGCCATGTCTGGCATAGGGGCCTGAAGACCCAGGATCTTGGAGGCACTCAACACCCGTGACATCAAGGAGCCGACAGGGACCTCCCCCGGCACCGTGGATTTATCAGTTGGCTCCACCATGTCTGAATGCAGCTCATCCAGGAGGCCGTCCCCGCTTACGTCCTCGATCGTAGAACGAGGGGCATGGAGTGACAGCACATCCACATCGCCCAGATCAACATCCGTACCATGGCTCTCAGGCCTGGACGGGGAGAGACCTTCCTGGCCAGGGGGCAGAGAAGAGGATGACGTGCCCTGGAGACCCTCCAGCCTGTCCATCCTCCTAGCCAGAGCCTGGAGAGCTGAGAGGATCTGAAGCGACTCCGTGCCATCACCCTCGGTCACGGCAGCTGGAGCCGGGCACTTAGCAGGTCCAGGGACCTCCACCTGATCATGCCCGGAAGGGGACTCAGGTTGCCGTTTACGCTTGTGCGTATGCTTACGGCCATGCCTATGAGAGTGGGATGGTCGGTCGGGTGAGCGCCGCCTGTCCCGTCCACGCATGTGGCCACATGCCTGGTCAGCCCGGCAGAGCCGTTCCTCCCTAGGAAGGTCACAGGCTGCGCTGCAGGGGCTGTCGACATCCTCCAGGAGGTGGGCGGCCCCAATGCAAGCGGGACACTCTCTGTGCCCGTCATTGGGGGCCATCGTGGCCCTACAGACTCTGCAGTAGTGTGCCGCCATAGCCTACCACAGAAAAACACAACGCAATACAACACAATAAGGCACTTACCTTGGCCGTACAACGCACTGTGTCTGCAAGCAGCAGCCCGTAAAAAGATACAGCAGTGGTGTAATACAGAACACGGGTGGCCTGAAGCAGCGTGCGGACACGCTTAGCAGGCTCACACTGGCCCAGCTAGCTGCGGACAGCAGCGACGGGGTACACAACAGATACACAAAGAAGGCGGCCACCAGTGCGCGAACGCAAGCGCCGACGTACACCAGTGGACAACTGGAAAACAGCAGCCCGCACCTCGTGCAAGACTACACCTAGCAGACACAAACAGCTAAACTTAGCTTTTGCAAGTAGCCTAGCACACAACAACAAAGCTAACAAGAAGCACACCTAAGCGGCCGAGCACATACGCGCTGATCAGGCCCACACAGGTTCCGGCTGCCAGAGCAGTAAACAGAAATAATAACGGTGGCCCACGCCAGTGCGCGAACACACCCAGCAGGCTCACACCAAGCCCAACTAGCCGCGAACAGTTTTGTTTAACAAAAAACAACCCGGAAACCTGGCACACACAAAGGAAATAACACTGAAACGGCGGCCCGCAGCAGTGCGCGAACGCAGGCAGCAGGCTCACACCAGCCCCTCCGCCGTGCGGTATGGGGCCAGGCCCGGGGTGGGTAATCGTGAGAATCGGGAGAATTCCCGGTGGGCCGCTTCACTTTTGGGCCGGTCGAGGAAAAAAAATATTGACATTTGTCACGTTAGTCTATCTTCTCTTAAAGTAGGCTATACACAAGGGGTGGGCGATATGGACAAAAAATAATATCTCAATATTTTTTGTGATTTTGACGATAACGATAATTAGTCGATATCCTTTAAAAAATTGTTTTTGTTAAAGTCTGAGTTACTTTACAGCTCATTATTTATGAATAGCATCATTACAATAATAACCAATAACCTAACCTATGACTTTTTAACCAAATCAACCAATGCATTGTCACTCTATGACACATTGTGTGTGTGGCAATGACATGGTCTAGCCCAGTGTTTTTCAACCTTTTTTGTGCCACGATACACTTTTGACACTTAAAATGTCCCACGGCACACTAACATCCTGTGTGAAGAAAAAATAAACATACCATAGCCTAAAATTTCAAATAATACACAGATATGGCCTTATTATGGCTTCTATGCAAGACCTGCTCAATAAAACAAGCGCCCTCTGTTTCATTTGTAGGTGACTATATCTAATTTAATTGTTGTTATGAACTGGATATGTGATGATTGTGTGAATACTGGATATGGGGCCCCCGTTGTACAATGCCTGCATACCACAAATGGTGCAATCATACAATCAATGAGAGCATGTGGTTATAAATTCTTTGATGCAACAGTTGCTTTTCTGGACCAGTGAGTGACATTTGGGTAATTTTCTGTGACACACCTGATGATCTCTCACGGCACACTAGTGTGCCCCGGCACAGTGGTTGAAAAACACTGGTCTAGCCAGCTACATTAGAGAAGATGAATAGGCCTAACAGTTTCCCAAGAGAACGTTTGAAGCTGAAGTTCCTTTCAAACCTTTACATAGGATTCACTGTAAAACTAAGCAGACCAACAGAGTACATCTCAGTTATTTCCTTCGATGTTTTGTTTAAGAGCAATCATGTAGGCTAGCATTCCAAGTTACAGAATAGAAACTAATGCGTTAGCTTATGGCTAATGTATATACGAAAAATCCCATAGAGATGCTAACGGTTAGCATAATCGGTAAACGTAGATATTTAGAGCGAACTTCAGTCCATTTACAAAAGAGTTACATGAGAATAGTTCTTTGTTTACAACTGACTATTAAAATACTCAAAGGCTAATGTTTTCTCTCCATATAATACCGTGTAGGAAAAAACGTGACTGTCTCATCAATGCTACTTGAACAGAAGTAGCCGCATAAAATCCAAAGTAGGCTACTCTCAAAATAAACATTAGGTGTGAGTGATCACGTGACACTTGCTCTGCTGCAGCCAGGGGCTTCTCCCGCATACACCTCCTGTACTGGGAATGTATGAGTCTTCAATTCGTGATTTCTAGTGTTTTTCCCCCGTAATTTAAATACTCGATAATGTCATTTTGCACATCGTTAAAACAACAATCACGATATTATCGCAGACGATATATATCGCCCACCCCTACTATACACGTTCCGCATTCTGTGCATGACACCGCCTCTGTATGGGTTGTAGCCTACCATGTGAGGGAGTTCTCCCCTCCCAAAAAGAGTTGGTTGGTCCATATCGCCCGTCTTTTCCAAAAAGTTTTCTCTGATAGCCTACGGATAGCCGGGCCGGCCCTACAGTAGCCATAAGCGTCAGGAAGGATGGATGTAGAAAGAGGCCAGGAGGGATGAAACGGCCAGGTAGAATGCTGCTAAATGTGCCAAGCTTCCAGATTACAGACAAAAGTGGCAACTGGTAAAGAGAGATAGCCTATAGGCAATGATTAGCCTATTGACAATGTAATTATTGGGCTAATATTGGACGTTTGTCAAGCTATTCGCAAGCAACATATTAAATTACTTTAAAATTAGCCTTTTGTATCCGATTCATAGACTTTGCAGTATGCAAAGCATGATCTGTGTAGGCCTATGCAATAAAAATTGTAGCCTCTGAGCAGCAGATCAACCAGTCGACCACTGAAAATGATGAGCCCGAAATTAGTGATGAGGCCATGACTACAGGGACAAGTATAGAGGATAGTTATTTAATGTAAGAAAGAGCAATTATGCTACATGATAAACATATATGCCTTGTTTGCTCAGAAGAGGGTGTAGTAAAGGAGTAGGCTAAATCACCTAACAACATTATAGCCTACCCATGCAAAAACATAGCCTAAACATTAGTTCAATATGCCTCTTTGTGGGAAGCATGGGATAGGCTACATTTCAAAGGCTTTCTTTCTTTCTTTAATCTTTCTTTCTGTTTTTGTTAACTTGTGGAATAGTGGAATATTTTTTGTTAACTTCTCAGTTGAAGTGAATTATAACCTTTACACATTTGTTGAACCATGGTAGTAATAAAAACTACAGGATAGTAAAAGCTGAAATGTTGCTTCATTTATCCAATTTCCACCATGGAAAACATGGGCCGGTCTTGTGCCTAAAACTCCCAGGCTGAAAAGTGGCCCCACTCCGGCCCTGTATGGGGCGAACTCTGGAAAGGCGTCAACAAGTTAATCAAAGTTAAACAAAGTCAAACGAAGTTTCCCGAAAAACACACAAGGTTACTGCACATGCAGACTAACAAAGACAGTTAAGCAAGAAAGCAGTGAAAGTACGTACTCACGTATCACAGGTCTCAGATGAGGCGATCAAGGTGAGAGACTGAACCGGGAGCAATCTCCGCTATAGACCTCTGAAGTTCGCCTACAAAAAAGATCCAAAACGGCCATCTTTGCCCATATAAGGAGATCCGGTTGTTAATTGAAGCTAACTACCTATGGCAAATTGCATTGCAAGTTAGCTCTGGAGTAGCAAAAATCTAAGTGTGCCGCCTTCACTTACCGGAGATCACAGTATCCACTCAAAGGCAGAGGACAAAAGTGTGTTCAGGAAAACGTCTGCATTTCAGACTTTTTCATCCCCACGAGACTTTAACAGGTGCGATTATTCAAAATCCCCATGTTATTTTCCCATAGGAAAAATCGCCAGATACCGGATGTCAAAGATGGCAGCTTTTTTGTAGGCGAACTTCAGAGGTCTATTTACAAGCTCGAGTCGTTCTTCTTCCGGGGGTCATGGGCATGACTTTGTTGACATATGGTCTCGGTGATAGGCAGAACGAAGGTGATCATTCCTTTTTTAGACCGTAGTGACGGTCAGAGTGAGGTCGAAACAGATCTATGCATTCTCTGAATGAATCACCTGAGTGGTTTGCAGCGTCACCGCCTTGCGAACCGATCGTGCTGCCACTGGACCGGCCTCGTTTCTAGTCTGAATTGTAGCACGCTCAAAGCATAAACACTTTAGGCTAATGGGTCCGTGTAACGCTTTGCAGTGCTATGTTCTATTTGCAGAATTCACATGAAAAAATGTAAAAATAGGCTTAAAAATCCGTTATCCATTCTTTAGGACGGCACAGTAAATGGGTTATTGTTGCTTATTTTGATTTTCAATTGAGCACAGTTAACGTTACGGTTTTCTGTTCAGAAGTTAAAAATTGAAATGATGCGTCAATTTTCTAATTTTCCTTTTTTGTGCTTGTGGTTGGAGTGAACCATGAGCCGGGGGGAGAACACCATCTAGCTAAGCCAGGCTTGATGGTGAAGCGCCGCCTGAAGTTGTTTGTGATTTTGACTCATTACTTTAGAGATTAATAACTAAAACTTCGCCGATTTTTGGGAGATGGCACGTTAAACATAACTTTCAGCCTATGTTGAACATATCTACAGTAGGCCTATATTTGAAAACCATGGCCATGCCATATCATAGCAAATAATTCCCCAAAGCAGAATGCTTTGCCACCGACGTCGGCCTAGGCTATACAGGCTACCCCAAGCACTGTTTGACATGGTAGCCTACATGTCTGCTTATTTAACACTTTACGCTAGACTAGGTTTCGGCTAAACAAAGACACAACAGTAGGCCTAATTTATCAGTTTATCCATTTATTAATTTCAACAGCAAATAGCCTACATTGCTGTAGGTTTCTACGGCTCAAGTCCATTGGTAATGCTCATGTAGGTCTCCAAAGCCTCCCAGAACATAGGCCTAGAACACACTGTAAAAAAAATATTGTAATTTTACAGTAACTTACTGCAACTGTAATTTACAGTAGCATTACTGTATAATGATTTACAGTAGTTATCCTATTACTGTATTTGCATTTACAGTAACTTTGCACACTACTGTATCATAATTTACAGTAGTGTTCTATTACTGTATTATGATTTACAGTACTACACATACTACTGTATCTTTATTTACAGTACTTACTACTACTGTTTTATCATTTGCAGTAATGCTACTGCATTTATTCCTACAATATTATTTTATATATTAAAAAACACACATTAACCAGTATGTATGTGAAAATAATATAATTTTATTAAAAGAAACCTCATCAATACAAATATAATGGCAACCATAGACAAACTAACTGTAAAACAACATGACTGTCTTTATGGTATAATCCAACAAGTTCTGCACACAAGGGGAAGGGCAGGGCATGCATCATCTTAGCTAACCAAGGGATAGATGACAAATAATCTATTTTCCCTAAAATGTGATGTCCCTTTAAGGCCTGTGATGTGTTCAGAGCCGGACAGTAACGGAGTACATTTACTTGAGTACAATTTTAAGGGATCTGTACTTTACTCGACTATCATTTTTGGGGAGTACTCATGACTTTACTCAAGTACATTTGAGAGGTAAATATTATTCTCTTTACTCCACTACATTTCTATCCATAACCGTGAGTACCAGTTACTTCTTCTAAAAAAAAAGGAAAAAAGAAAAATCTCGAAAACCCTCAATTTGTTGTTTCCCTCTCAAACGTGATTGGATTGTGCAGGCGCCACTGATTGGGACAGTCTATCAGCAATCACCTTCAGCTTTCCGCCAAAGTCAACTCCATGGTCAGATTTAGATAAGAGACGAAACCATGGACGAAACAATGGATGAAGACGCAGCAGGTCCATCTCGGGAATGTGCCAACCTGTGGCCCCACCTCGCCAGACTATTTCAATTTAATGATAGTTTTCGCTTCAAATGTTTCAATTACAAAATAGTATTTTGTATTTGAAATACGTATTTTAAATACATGTATTAGAAATACTGCCCATTCCTGACAACATGGTAACAAGATGAAAATGAATTGATTTTACTTTCAATTCCTTTTACATTCTCCAAGGTATTAACATTAACATTTTTCATAACTCCATGTAGGATGTTTCTGTACATAAATGTAAGCACTGTGGCAGTAGTAATGCAATATTTAGAAAATGTAGGCTACTCTTGTACTCTTGATACTCAAGTACTTTTAAAAACAAGTACTTCAGTACTTTTACTTAAGTAGACATCTGACTGTTGTACTTTTACTTGTACTTGAGTAAAATTGAACAAAGGGTATCTGTACTTTTACTCAACTAATAAAGCTGTGTACTCTGTCCGTCTCTGGATGTGTTACAGAGTTCATAATATGGCAGAATTAGCCTAATTACCAGTAATTCAGCCATTCAAAATCCACCAACTCTCTAATAAAAGACGCCACGAGTGGGTTGAGGGCGACCGTCTTCCTTTGAACCTTCTTCCCTGTCTGGCGGCTGATTTGGGATTTGGCCTGACACTTGGAGCCTTCAGGATTAATCCTGAGAATGAATCTGCAGACATAAAGGGCCAATAGAATCAAACCAATGCTTACCACCAATTTTTAACATAATATTACAATAAAACTATTCATGGGTTACATCAGTCCCTTTCTACAGATGTATTAATCAAGCACCATGCAGTCTACATTCATAATCATGGTGCTTTTTTATACACCTGTGGAAAGGGACCTGGTGAAACCCATGAATAGATGCAATTTGCAATTGCAGAGGTCATGCCGTTACCTAGGATAGCTGAGCCATCAGAAGTCAGGTGCATTAATCAACTCGATAGCCAACGCAAATTGCAAAGCCAGAAAAAAATGTGATGTGTCAATCAAAGTCAATTCAGAATCAAAGTTTCCTTATGTAATTTTCACAATAATAGGCCAAGCAGTCTTAAGGAATTGATGAGAGGCAAATAAAGGCAGCCCATTTTACGTTGAATTTAGGTGCAATTAATAAAGAGTAGAGAAGCCTAGGCAAGCTTAGCAATAGTCATAAAAGCAACTAGAGATGCAATTAGCCCATTTCACAAGATGGGGCCGCTGTGTAAATCAACTTCCTGTGGAAGAGCACTGTCCCATACACAGCAGAACAGAAACAGGAAGACGTTTTACCCTGCCAATTAAGGTATCATTAACATCAATGAGGCCGGACACCTGGACACTGTGAAATTGGTCTATTTGCAATTGCAGAGAGGTCATGCTAGAAACCGGATAGCCTACTGCTACGCTACCTACCAAATAAGGGTACGGGTATGCTTTAAGAGTAATGGGGCAAAGTCCTGGATTAAGAATATTTACCTTTACTCAGACCCGGCGCCAGACACAAATTCACGGACGGGCATTACACCTTTCCAGGGGGGGCACAGGAACTTAAATTGATCACGGTAGTTTAAGCTTACACTTGACAAAACATTCTAATATAAAAATGTAGATGCAATTGTTGTAAAATGGTGCAGCTCCTTTAAGAGAGCCCCGTGCGCAGGGATGGAGAGAGAGAAAGCGAGAGGGGATATGTGTGTTAGAACTGAGATGCGTGTGGAAAAAGTAGACGTGCTGTTGAGACTGGAGCTAGTCATATTCAAAATAATCAGGGTTCTAAATTAACTTTTTTGATCACCAGCCAATGTGGCTGGTAACTTTCTAAAGTTACTAGCCAATCAGAATTTCTATTAGCCATTTTTTTTTCGGTGAAAAGAAGAGAATTATGAGTTTATGAGATGAGTGTCACTGAATGCATTTGGTGTTGGCATGAATACATACCACAAAATATACACAGAAAGTGCACTTCACTTCATTTCATGTTTGGGATCTATCTATCTATTTCTCTGTCGATATCCTCATCCCTGCTTCATTCCTATTCTCGCCCCCATCAGTCTGTACCAACCACTGCCGCATTTAGTTTAATCTTAACTTAATAAAAAGGAGATATCAATTATCATCAACAATGACAAGCCAGCTAGAACCTGCCACTCGTTTTCTCTCCCTCTCCTGCACACTCAGACGTGTTCTCAATTAAATGGAGTAGCATAGGGCCTATGTTCAAGTTGGATCTTTATAGAGAGGACCCGAAAAGTATCATCTATGTGTAACATGCTCTTGGTGCATATTGACATTGTATACTTTCTCTAACAAGAGTGAAAAACAGTTTGCAGTACAGCTACTATTTATTGGCTAAATGTTGGTCCCTCCTCTGTCTCTTGGTGCCCTATGCACAGTGCGTGATGCGTGTGGTGGTGGTGATAACTGATCAGGCTACCTTTTCAAAACTGGAAATGTTCGCCTACAAGCTCCTCACGTTCCATCTTCAGCTAACTCCATAGACAATAAAATAAACGATCTTGCTGCTTCAGGTTTTGCGGCTTCCGTTACATGAAATCAGCCCCCCACAAAGGAAATAGGTAAACACAATGCGTTAATATTTCGTAATGCATTATGCATTTGTGGTATGTAGATGTGTTAGGTACTTTTTACTTTACTGGTTAACTCCCTCCTCTTTCAGTCTATGCTCCCTGCTCTGGCTCCGTTTGTTCTTCTAATTCCTTGTGTTTTCTGGTTGACGCTCGTTTCCATGGTCTCGCGCTGGTTTCACTGCAAACTGCGTGCAGCCGACGTAGCATTACGGCACAGTGGTCATGGGAAATGAAGGAAGTACTGCCGGGGTATATATGACCGAAAACAGAGCCTATGTAACATGTATGTAATGCCTCATGCATCACCGGCCAAACTGGCTAGTAAGTTTTTATTAACACCCGCCAAAATGAATTTTAACCCGCATTTGGCGGGTTGGCGGGTGTTAATTTAGAACCCTGAAAATAATGCAAAAATAAATCCGCAGATAAAAGCAAAATCCTCGTTCATTTGCTAACCACTTTCTGTTAGGGAGTTAGCCCCGAAGTTACGGATAACTTCGGCCCTGGAGTGGTAACAAGCTCCCTGTTCTCCGACTAGGTCAGAAGAAAAAAACAGTAAAGGTTAACGCTCTCAAACAAACCCAGAAACTACTAGGCCTACTTCTACTCTACGATATGAGATATAGCCTACCTGCGAGCCGATAAGCTATATTTGTCATCGGATGACAGGGGTTAGTGCAGAAATGAAGTAGACTGCGCCACGTAACCTCCTCTCCATTTAGGTGATGGGCTTACCTAATGTTCCTGATTGATTAGCTACGGAATAATACAGATTTTACAAGTTTTATTTGCTACTTGCTAGATTGACAAACGTATAATATAGGCCTAAATTTAATAAGTGTTCAAAATCAATCTATGGGTTTGGGGTTGGTTGGAGCAGCCAAGCTTGTCCAGGGCGGGCACAGATGACTTCCAGGATGGGCCTGGCCCCCCAAAGCCCCCCCATGCCGCCGGGACTGCCTTTACTGCTGATTATTTGAGGCGTTCAGACATCTTAGTCAAAACTGACCAGGAACACCTGTAAAAACATAGTTAGGCTACAGATTAAAACTAGGTAAATTACAAACACTACCATGAAATGAACTTGAATGCTCTGTCAAACACGAATATTTCAAAAAATCTAAATCTATCGCATAAACCAAGGCATATCAATCATGTAGCCTAAGCTTCATAGCACTAGCAGCTAGTAGAACACCAGGTTTAATTCCCCCTCTAATAAAAACATTCATAAAATGCATGAAAAAGATGTCTCCACGATTAAAGAAAAAAACAGCTACAATGTCATTAGCATGCCTTATTAATGTGTAGTGTGACCCTTTTGGAAGATTTTGACTAACTAGCCTAGCACCATCCTCCTTTCCATAGTGAGAGGTAAGTTAGCCTACACCACACATAATATTAAACATTGGTGAACTTAAGGCAAACGTTGCTTAATAAAGAACACACTTTCTTCCATCATAGTTTGTATAACTTTAGTGCTAGCCAAAGCTGGTCAATAATCCCCATAGGTGCCAACTCTCACGCATTGGCCGTGAGACACACACATTTGATTAGTTTCACACACTCACACGCCACACCCCCGATTTCTCACGCTGAAGTGTCAACCCGGTCGGTCAGATGCCTGAAAAATGAGTTTAGATCTACCTGTTGAGCCACGGTTGTGCTTTCAGAGACGGTGAGAGGGTTCAAGAGCACCCCCTGTCTGTGGTATTTTCTAAAATGTCTCTCATTTGCGATGCTACTTCAGAAGCCGTCCCAGGCGCATTCCCCCCGCATTTCCCCAGCTTCAGGTATGCTTTGAGTATTATTGAGTATTTTTCACGCTGAAGTGTCAACTAAACTAAACCTATACATATGATATCACACATCAGGTGAACGTGTGGAATCTAATCTTTCCAATGATATTAGCGCCAAGTTGCTGTGATAAATGGTTCGCAAGAAAATTAACATTGATCCGATGTGCAATTTAGGCTAATCATATTTGCATTTTGCACACAGTACACACCCATTACTCTCGGTTTAATATTTCACTAACCCTTCACACAACACGTGGCAAAACCAATATCACAATAAACAGCAAACCATACCGAATACGAGGATATAAAGCATGCCTCTGTGCAACAAGCGGTTCCTGAGTAATCCGGTTTTGAAATTGCAACACATTTCTACATAGCCTCATTGGGGCGAAATTATAATGTAAACAGGGATGAATTTCAATACTTATATGTTTGCTTTTCTTAAGAGTATTAAGAATTCCGCCTGTCCCCATTGACCATCATGCAAATAGTGTGACACATTTTGAGTACACAGTGTTTTTTTTTTGTTAAATTAATTAATTAAATTAATATGCCCCCTTTTTCATGCATAGGGCATTTTCTCAGGAAAAGGCATTTTATTTTCAGAGAAATTTAGGCTTTTACCCCTGTCCTTGTATTTCTTTCAACCCCGTAACGCAACAATTCCCCCCCTCACAATAACATAATGGTTTGATCCTTTGCACATAATTCATGAGGAAGTGACATCATAAAAGTCTTCAGAGAAGCCTGGTGTGACAACTGCTAAGCTGCTCTCTCACTTTTTATAAATATTTCATGTTTTTTAAGCACATATGGGCTTCGTCAATCTCAGGTATTCAACTCTGTTGGAGAGGGAATTCATAGTTAAGAAGATTTTACCAAAAATTGCTTTTATATCTATGAAGTATAACAATGTTTCAATTGAATAAGGCCATGTGGCACACTGGTAACTGACAGATTCAACAATGGCAACACTGCAGCAGAAAGACAAAGAGAGTAGCCTGACGAGCCTGACCCGCATTAAAATGTAGGGTCTGGGCACTCACCGTTCGCAGTGCTCAGTCCGAGGGGCGGGATAATCGGTTGTCTTTTAAATTCCCTCTGCACACAATAGGACAGCCTATGAGTCCCATGCGTTTTCCCACCAGCGGAACTAGTTGGCTAGTTCAAACTTTTGCCAACTTAAAAAAAGCTTAACTCGTGTTACGCTGTTCGCCAACAGCAACATCCATCTTCTTTGTTTTCAAGTAGCAGGGAATTCAAGCCAAACCGTTGCAACTCTGCCATCAATCATTATGTTAAGTCCGCCTAATGTCTCTATGCACGATTTGATTGGCCTGATAGAAGTTTCATTTTTCCAGCTCACAAGCCAACGGAGAGTTGCTAGACTAGCCCTAGCAGCAAATGTAATTTGCTGCTGCTAGGGTGCATCTAGATTTCTAGGCTACAAAGAGAGTATAGGGCAAGAAGAAATGCTGATCCAGAACGAAGGGAAAGATACCTCAAGAGTGAATGCAAGAGATGGGGAAAATATGTTTTAGCAGGGAAGAGGAAAGGAATTAGATCTAGACAAGAGAGGTCAAAAGATGAGGAGAAAGGGATGGAGAAAAGTGAAGGAGCGGCAAAAGCAAAGGGAAATGGTATCCATTTGAGGACATCTTGGAACGCATTGATCCCCCTAATCTGGTGACTTCTAGTCTGGGACATACTGGAACCAAAAATCGGGCCGGCACACTTAATTAAATACAAAATCCTTAAATTACCCTTTAGTATGTGTATCTTTTGAACTAATTGTTGTGGGGCACTGAAAGTGGACAAATGTAGGCCTCACTTGCTATGTCTCTGACTCACTGGTGATCAGAGGTAGCCATGAAGCACATGATCTCCATATTCAAGTATAAATAGGCCTACAAGCAATTCTGAAAGGTCAACGTATCATTTAAAATTATTCAATACATTTAAACTAGGTACAATGCTCAATTGATAGCAGCATCAAACAATTACTGAATTTGTAAAGAAATTACCCACAGGTTGTGGTAGGCCTTACTGTAATTTATACGATATCCAGTTACCATTATAGGACAACAGAAACAATACAACATAAACAAGGCCTGTTGCTAGAAATAATGTTATCCCTGTATGCTATACTACCTAAATTGCTGGTACATTTTGGAAGAGTAGTGCTACATGAACTCATTCGCTTTGATGTCAGTAGGCCTAGTTGCTGTGTGCATGATGAATATGACTTGAGGTTTTGTAGCCTAATCTACATTTCCGTCAGTCTTTAGTCTTTTAGACCATTATTAACGGAACCCTTCCGAGATATAACCCTTTTGACGCTCTATTACCACTCATGCCGTTGATTCACTATTGAATGTTGACGTCTGAAGGAAACTGATCAATCTGACCAATTAACATCAACAAGAGCTGTCATTGGATCAGTCCAGTGTCAATATGGGAAATTAACCTACAGTATGGGCCGCTGACTGGCCTGGCTGATAGTTGGCCGAACAAATTAAATTAGACTATACATGTACATTCTATCAGCCCAAAAGGTGCGTCGGCCCACCGGAAAAATGGCCCACCGGGGTTATGCCAGATGGCCACCCCTGGGCACATGGAAATACAGAAGGAAGTGTGGGCTAGGCTCTCTCAGTTAAAATTGTGAACAAATTGTAGGCTTACCTATAGGTTATCAATGTTTAGATGTTTGCTCAATGTTCAAACAGACATTCCTGCCATTATCAGATGGATATTTTTATGAATTATTGTTATCAGAAATACTGTTGTTAGTTCATTAATGTGTTTTAATCTGTCTAGATTTCATCTAGATTGTTTACATTTTAAAAGCTATGTTGACAGTAGGAATCTAAAAATGTTTAAAATGTTTAAAAAAGGGCAACATGTGAGTGATCTCACCAAAAAAAAAGATAAAACATATGACATGTGATACCTTTCACTCAACCCTGTTACATGATTTTCAACCCTGTTACGATGCATTCACCCCTGTTATGAGATGATTTTTTGACATTTTTTTATTAAATACATAAAATTTAACACCAATACTTTATTTATTGTTTGTATTAAATCAGGGTAAATAAGTCTATTTAAATTTTGTCAGGAATTACGCAGCATTCTTAACATTTCTAGCGAAAATGTGGAGTTAGATCAGAAATTTCTTCATCATAAGCTGGAAAGGATGGTGTTTTTCAGTTTTTCTTGATTTTGTCTTTAATTACAATATGGCATTATTTACAAGGGACACCTAAACTGTGAGATAATGCCAGAAGCTGATCTCAAGCTTATTGGAAAAATGAATAGTTGAATATCAAAATGACTGTGACAGGGTTGAATTAAATTGGGACTTGTTGGAGAAAATAATGCAGAATAATAACTTAATACTCTACGTTAAGATGGGAAAATGTATTTTCTATCAAGTACATACATTACTTTGTCACATCAGTTAAAAAAAGCTTAACATTTTAATGTTCATTATTTCATCCTCCTCAATCACAAATGGCACCGAATCTGTAGAATGACCCGTACACACATTTTTGAACATTTCTGAACTGTGAAATGTAGCATATGTTTATGTGGTTGTGAACTTATTGCAATATCACCATAACTATTCCACCTGTGTGTGCATGGTTATAATTCTGAAGTGCAAAATAGCTACAGCACAAATATTTCCATAAAAATAAGCAAGTCTGACCTCTGAATTTATTTTGCTGATTGATGCATTTAAAAGTTAAAATATACAAACATTTCTTAAATTCTTACAAAACACCCACCCACTTTTTAAAATTGTTAGTTTGGACCCCCCCAGTTTTGCCGTACGAAATACCAGTGCTGTTTTCAGCATCTGTTTAGTGCTTCATTGTCATTTTCATTGGATTCTCCCATTTGCGCGTAAATCGCTCATAAACTTTTTTTTTTTTGTTACACGCATTCTCCCATTCCTCTGCTGTCACACACACAGTGACAAGCGCCAAATTCCCTGCAGTGTTGAAGAGATCAGTCATCCCCTTCACTTTTGATAAGGTAAAAAGCCTTATAGGTACGCCAAATAAATAATAACCTATAGGTTTACGTTAGGCTATGTAAAACTCCCCATTAACAGCATCACGTCACTAACCACAGCTAAGACTGCACAATCTCTATTCACTCTGTTATCTGAAGCCAGTTTGTCTACTTAGATACTGTAAATCCTCAAATTATGGCCGGGGTCTTAAGACAAAGTACAGGCCTTTAGGGGCAGGATTGTATTCGAGACAGCCCTTTATTTCTTATGCGAGTTTTATTTTGAGACATGCGTTTCTTGGAGCGGCATACTGGTAGGCCTTCAAAAGCATGACATTTTCGGTTTAGTTTGATATTTCATTTACTTTTGGACTGTTTGATTATATTGTTAAATGTTGGGACTGATGGGCACTGAAATCTGGGGAGGTATTTGATGATCACTACGTTCCATGTAGTTGAAAGAGTGTCGGGATTTCAAACAAACCATCCGCTTTCATGCGTTCATTGAACGTCTGCGGTGCTGTAATGGAAACCTTATTGCGTAGCCAAGTAGCCTATTGAGTTATTTTTAAATTATGCATGATTTACTTTTTATTAATTTCGTAGGCTGGCTTTATTTTGTTATATAGAAGTATCTAAATAACCTATTAAAATGTACCAA
The DNA here is from genome assembly GCF_046254945.1 of Alosa pseudoharengus. NCBI lineage: Eukaryota > Metazoa > Chordata > Actinopteri > Clupeiformes > Clupeidae > Alosa > Alosa pseudoharengus. Next base: position 11,232,302 of record NW_027468620.1, on the reverse strand, counting down.
AATTCAGGAAATTGCATCTAGTCCAAACATTTTTTTATGGGAGAGGACCCCCATAGTTCATAATCCGTCCATGCCTGGTCCCTACACCTGAGAACCACTGATGTACGTTTTTTTTTACTGTACGGTATAATGCTGAATGAGCCAAGCAAACATTTCTGCAGCAAAATTTTGGTTGGCCCCACCAAATCTCACTCCAAGGTTTTTTTTAAAAGTTGGCAGCCCTGAATCCCACAAACACAAAGCAGACTAAGGTGACCAGACAGCAGAGGTGGGAGAAAGTCACTGTTTGGCAAGTCACAAGTAAGTCTCAAGTCTTAACGCTGAAGTCCAAGTCAAGTCCCAAGTCAAGACAGAGATGTCCCAAGCAAGTCCAAGTCAAGTATTACCAAGGCCAAGTCGAGTCCAAGTCCAAGTCCAAGTCCTTATTTTTTTGAGTCCTAAACAAGTCACTGTCTTATTACTGCATATTAATATGTCATCAATCATGCTTTCTATATATCATTCTTATCAATATATCATACTTGACATAATAAAGTGTTTTAAAACACTTATATGTACGGAGCCCCTAAGGGGACATGAGCAAAATAAAATCTAAAGTTTCGTTTCATGTGCTCACTTTGAAAAACAAAGTAGGCTATCCTTTGTTCTCTTACTGAGGAAAAGTAAGAGTGAATACAGGATTTTTGATTCTAATGAGTTCACTATGTAATAGCCTACTATGTCCCGACTTTCATGCTAATGAAGCAACTTTAAAGGAACACACCGACTTTTTGGGACTTTAGCTCATTCACCGTGTTACCCAGAGTTCGATAAGTCGAATGTGCGATATGTATGTGGTATGGAATATGTATGTGATATGTATGCGATATGTATGTGGTGTGGAATTGGGTTAGCCTATTCACCGTCTCCCCTAGAGTTAGATAAGTGAGCAAAATAATTTTTGTCTCCTTACATGCATTGTCTTATAGCTTAGTGAATGGAATCTCTCGTTGCATTGTTAGTAAAAGTGAGCCAATAAAAAAAATCCCTAATTACTTGTGGCCTGGTATTCACAACGAGTAGGCTACAACTGGCAATGCAGATTAAGAAGACGAGGCGATTTAGGCAGATATATTGACTTGAGACTACAGTATATTGGGGCGAAGCACTGCTACTTGGGTGCAGAGATATCACGCAACACATAGCCTACCTTGTCTCACTCGCCACAGCACAGACAATCTCTAGGCTATTCTTTAAAAACAGCCCCTACAAGATGCTTGGCGATTCTGACCTTTTGATGATCGAAACTATCTCAGCAACAGAGACATGAAACAGTGCCTACAGTGCATTCTCCTCCAAGATGCCTGGAGCATTGTACTCAATGTCCCCAAATATGTTGCTGGCTGCACTGCATTCTAAGCCATTCTATGTTACACACCCCATAGCTGTTTTGTCATTCAAAATGTTAGAATGGCTTAGAATGCAGTGCAGCCAGCAACACATGTTATGTAGCTATGTAGAGTATTGGTCTTCACAACTGAACGTAAATACCCCCCCTTTTTTTACAATCTAAAAATGTCTAGTCATTTGTTATACCAATAGGCCTACTATAATAATAGTGCCGCATGGGGATTTGAAGAAAGAGGACTGATGCAGGCAATTTTTTTTTAGACCATTAGTAATTAAACAGTGTTCTATCATCATGGTCATGCGATCATTGAGGGTGAAGAGTGTCTAGCGCTCCACACTCAACTTGTTTACCATTATGAGTGCACCATCCGTGTAGCCTACTTGCAGCGCACTTTGTTGTCAAAATTATCAGTGTGAAGCAAATGTAATTTGTAATTTGTAATTTGCTGCCGCTAGGGTGTGTCTAGATTTCTAAGCTACCAAAATGCACCAGAATACAGGAAATAACATCAAACAAATGAAAAAAATTCTGGGGGAGGACCCCCAAACCCCCCTTCCACATATGTGTCAATTAGTGGGGAGCCCTTAATACATGTGGGCCCAGGGGCCCGAAAGTTCATAATCCGTCCATGCCTGGTCCCTACACCTGAGAACCACTGATGTACGAATGAGCCAAGCAAACATTTCTGCAGCAAAATTTTGGTTGGCCCCTCCAAATCTCACTCCAAGGTTTTTTTGAAAAGTTGGCAGCCCTGAGCTAGCTTCTAAGTGTGGCAGCTAAGTTATTATTTCATGTTCTGATATGACATTCTTAACGTTTTGACTATGTTACAACTGATAAAAGCAAGACAAATAAAGTAACCAAATCGCTTTGCAATATTTTAGTCCAGAAATACTTATGGGTGTTCATTTACCATAATGCTAATTACAGTAGCCTAACGTAACGTTATCTCCCCTTGCTGTTACCACCAGTTTTAATAACTTTACATTTGGGATCATGACCCATTTCATCTAACAACACAACTGCCATCTTCTTTGACTATCAGACCCCAAACAGTTATACATTGAACTACAAAGATGTTACAGTAATGGTGTTCAGTTCATCATAATCGTTATGACATAATGTAATTTGCCGTCCGTCTCTTATCTTTTTGCCGTCCAGCATGGAGCCGTCACGTGACTTAAGTCACGTGTCTGCAAGGGGTGAATACAGTAATCAACTACTGTAAAAAAAAGCCGATATTTTCCCACAATGCTTGGAGGTTGGCAGTACTGTACTGCATTTAATCATTACAGTATGTTAATGGCCTTAATGCAGTAAAATACTGTTACAATTGCGAAAAATCATAACAGTGCACGTACTCATAAGTTTTAGGATGCAGCAATGTCTCCCTCTGCATCTGAAGTTCTGATCTCGAGCTGACATAATCAGTCGCTTGGCACCTAGACGTCGGTGGCATTATTTGCTATGATATGGCATGGCCATGGTTTTCAAATATAGGCCTACTGTAGATATGTTCAACATAGGCTGAAAGTTATGTTTAACGTGCCATCTCCCAAAAATCGGCGACAACTTCAGGCGGCGCTCCACCATCAAGCCTGGCTTAGCTAGTTCACTCCAACCACAAGCACAAAAAAGGAAAATTAGAAAATTGACGCATCATTTCAATTTTTTACTTCTGAACAGAAAACCGTAACTGTGCTCAATTGAAAATCAAAATAAGCAACAATAACCCATTTACTGTGCCATCCTAAAGAATGGATAACGGATTTTAAGCCTATTTTTATATTTTTCATGTGAATTCTGCAAATAGAACATAGCACTGCAAAGCGTTACACGGACCCTAATGCACAACATTGCATTTGGTTCGTAGCCTCTACTGTGACAAGCATAGTTTGTTCGTATCGATTTATTTTTATTACAATGTAAGAGAGACAAAGGAAAACTTTATTCTGATCGCTCCTGATCAATCTTTATTTGTAAAAAGAATGATATCCCATTCTTACTATACATGTGCACTATGTATGTGTGGAGGTTAGTTGCGTGCACTAGATTTATTTAATGAACAATTGTGGACAACTGCAGTGTTTTATATAAAGCACATCAGTGAAAAAAACATGTGAAATTATGGATTTTACTGTACAAAGGTCATTACAAAGCAGATTGCAGCAGCAAAGTGTGGAAACTGACATGCAAATGATGAGGGCAATTCAGATATACATAGTCAAAACCACAGTCTACAGTCAAGACATCAGTCAGTTAAACCTTCCAAAACACTCAGACACATTTCAGCATCAAGCTTTCACAGGGGGACAGTTGACTCGCTGAGTATTTTAAAAGTTGAGTATTTGAAAGGTTTACAATAAATGACCAAACCATGAAAATAAAGGCTTTTTAACTATTTTGAAACAGAGACTGCCTTGGAGCTTTTTCTTGTTTTGGATTATCAGTTTCCTATCCAAAGAGCACCTTAAATGAACCCACAGGAACAGGGGGGGTAGAAGTACACAGACCATTAACAGAAAGATAGAGGACGGGATGAAACCAACAAGACAATAACAGGGAACAGGTGTGAGCAGAAAAACGAGACAGGAAGTGCAGACCATATAAGGGAATGGGTGGAGACAGACACATGACCAGACAGGTAAACACAGAGCACATGACACAGAACAATATACAGAATGACCACCAGGTGGCACAAAGTCACTAGTCCAGGCAGGATCCTGACATATGCAGCTTTGAGTCCAGTAAGTGTTCCTCTTCAGACATTTTGTAAAAATAAACATTAACCGATGGAGGCAATTAATAGTATGGTAGCATGAGGCAAGACAAGGGCAACCACATAGAACAGCACAAACAGGCAGCAAACACTTCAAACAAGACATGTGACTAGTTATCTGATGATGGAGAAGATGGAGAGTGAGAAATGGAAGGAGTGGTGAACATTGATAAAAATGGTGTCCATATTGTGCTATCTTCATGTTTCTTAAAAACACAGAAACAAAGATGCCTCAAGATTCCTTTAGCATCCCTCCTCATCAACACATAAAGTAGGAAATCAAATAGAGGGTTCAATGCAATGGCAACCTCAACAGAAAATAAAAAGTACACTCCAAACATTGTTTTATCAGGGTGTAGAGCTAAAATAGAGAAACAAATAGCCATCAATATCACTACATAGGGTAGGAATACGACTGTGTAGATGCAAAGTACAAGAACCAGGATTCCCATAATCCGTCTCTGCTCATGACGGGGTACTGATGTATTGCTGGAGAGAGCCCTCCATGTCCCCATGAAAAAGAGCACAACCAGGGGATATGGGAGAAGCAAAACAAAGATTACAAACTTAATCAGATATTCAAAAAACAAGATGCGTGTGATAATCATAGTGACAGCCAATATGATCCAAACAGTGACAGACACGAAGATGGATGTCCGGATTGTGTGGACGTTTCTATGCCAAACAGGATGAGCAATCATTACATATCTTTCTGCAGATATGCACATCATGAAACAAATGTTAGCCATCACAATATACAAGTAGACTGACGTCAATTGACTATCCTGTAACATTTTTAAATCAATTTTTCTTATTAAACTTAATAGCAATTTGACAGAAATTTGAAACAGATCTGTAATGAGCAGGTTTGTGATATACACAAGACCAACATGACTAGTTTTGACCAGAGAATACAATCCATACACTGCGATGCATATTACAGGGAATGCAACAAAAAAAACAAGACTGTCGAGTGTCAGGTAAATGTTGTCAAACATTTCAAACAGTTCTGTGTGATTGGAAGGTTTCTCCATTTCAGATGGAACTTGAAAACTCTTGTACTGTAAATCTCTGAACAGAAGAAATAACATGAATTGTGGATATTAATGACTTTACGTGTGACACTCTCCTGATTGGTTGGCAGATGTTCTAATATCTTGCATCAGGTAAAATATTTTATTTACCCTTCCATGCACTAGAAACTTGGTTAATGGTTACTATAACAACTTCAACTTTTGTATGTTTTTTCAGTCAGAATCTTCTCGTCAGAATGTTCTAAAGTGCAGGTCAAAAGAGTCCATTCAGAATGTTCTAAAGTGCAAGTAAAAAGAAACCATTCTGCATGTTCTAAAGTGCATTGTGAGCTCACCTGTAAAATGTTCTCCTAGTTGTTTTCTGGTGAAGGTAAGAGCCTCTTCAGGAAATAGAGAAACACAGCACACCACACATTACCACAGCTCCACAGTTTCCCAGATCAAGCTTCCGACCCAACAAAGTGAACTAATAAACCTAGCATTACTATGCTGTAGTAGCCTACTGTTGGAGATACGGCATAGTGAGGGTAGGGGTGGAACCATTTCCAGTTATCTCTGATGAATAAATCAACAGTTTTGCCCACTGAGGACCCTTCAGCATCATGTGGTGAGGGTGAAGACAGACAGCGTGGAGTCTCTCCACACCAACCCAACAGCAAAGAACAAGAAGTGGTGAATGGGTTGCCTCATGTTGCCTGTGCTCTGGACCATAAGGTTGGATTTTAACGCACACACTTTAACTAGTGTGCACATTCAAGTGCCTGCAATCAGTGGCACTGGTGTGGTCTTAGATAAAGAAGAAGGAAAAATAAGGAGAAAGGTAGAAAATAGGTCAGTATATTATGTTAATTTAATGCTAAAGTCAACATCCTTCACGTTCCTCTAAGCGCCCTAATTTATTTGGCAGACAAAGCCTGTCAGCAAACAAAATTCTTGTGAATAAAGTTCAGCTATTGTGGAAGAAATTTAGCTTAAAGGTCTGTACTGAGTCGTAAATAAGGTTTTGTCTTTCTCGTTAGTACAGTAGTTTATTAATCTCTGCGCAGAGAGGTCTCATTTGCATCAGGCAATCAGGATACTGAGACAAAGTCTGTGGACCCAAGAGACAATCAGTTGTTTCTCACACACACATTTATACCTCACAAGCTCACACGGTATCATAATCTCATTGTATCATTGTATCTCACCGTTACGGTACACCTTCTCTACAACCACACATGACTTGGTCAATACAATGGGTTATTTAAGAACCAAGGACATTAAGAACATTTCTAATGTCATACAACACAAGATTTGCCATCTGAACATCAGTTATCAGAAAAGAAGTATAAAATAATAAGAACTTTAAGAACTTGGTTAGTTTCCAATGGAAGAATGAATTCACACTCCAATAGAAGTATCAATTATAAGGAACATCACATAGGTTAAGCTTTAACAGAAGAGTCTATTCAAAAGTGTAAGATCTTACAGAAACACAAGTAGGCTATCAGATCAAAGGTTAAAGTCCATCTTTGTCATTTTACCATTCCCATCTTATCACACAGTACCATTTGCAGTCATACAGTGCTTTCAACCAAGTGCATAATCAGGGCTCTAGCACAAGGTATAACTCAACAAACCACAAATGCGAACAGAATAAACACTTATCACAGGGGCTAAAAGTCTCACTACCCAGCCTTTGAGTCCTAGGAACAAACCAGCAAGCCAATCCTCCCCACCCCCCTTTTGCCACTCTTGTAGATCATGTGCCAGTCTTTTCATGTCCTCTATGCCTACAGGGGCACTTTTCAGGTGTTGGGAGTGAAAGCTTGCATTCCAGTAGTTCTGATTGTATCTGGGATGAAAGGCCAATGCTATCAAACAGCTCTTACCGTCACTCACATCTTGCATTCGGAAGGGGTTGCCTTGGGTTGAGTGTGGCATGTGGGAACACACATAGCAGTTGGTCATGTTCACAGCTTTCGCCTTGTATCTAGCGTATCTCCACCATAAATTCAGTTCATAGTGATGTTTAGGTCCTCTCGCAGATAATCGGCCTCCTGTTCTGCAACTTTCACAGAGGCACACCTCTTGTCTCTCAAACACGTGCAATTCACTCCTCCACACAGAAGAGCTACTGTTGCTACCAAACAGATGAGTGTCAATAATCCTAGCCCCCCAGTTTCACACTTTTCTCCCCTCGCGCAACCCTTATCCCTGAATCAAACAGCTGTAGCCTCTCCATGGCTGACTGTTGCGAGCTTGGAGTGCTGCATGCCCAATCACTCCTCCCCCGACTCAGAGACCTCCACCTCTAATCCAAAATGTCCGGTTTTGGTGCACGTTTGCAATGTGTGGCATGCACCCACGTGGGTCTTTCAGCTACCTTGACGGCTGTTTGAATGGTAAGGAGCACCAGGTATGGCCCATTCCACCTTTTTGACCTCCAGTGTTTCCTTCTAAAGTCTTTGATTAGCACATAGTTCCCATGTTTGTAACTGTGTCATGGTCCTTGTGATGGTGTTGGGAACCTTGACTTGCCTAGATATCTGATTCTGAGATAAAACAGAAAACATGCTTGCAGAATACGGTTATTTCAAACAAGCTTACAGTATCATTCAAATGGTCTACAATTACCAAACATTATTTAGTTTTTCCTTCACTCTGTGTTAACTCAATAAAATCCATAATTTTACTGGTGGTGGGTGGGCTGCCAGTGGTTAAGTGTCCTTTCCCTGCATTATGAATCATGCAAATCAGACATTTTTGACAGTATGCTCTCAAACATCCCCCCTTTTGATGCATGGTCCAACGCATGCGTTAATTTAGCAAAATGTGGAAAGAAGTGACCTGGTAGGCAGGGCTTTCCATCAGCACTCTGCCAGACCCCATTTGAAAGGATACCGCCATTATGGCGCCAGGTCTCTCATCCTCCTTGAGAGGCAAACATTTTCAAAGCAAGTAAGTCTTGTTTTGGTTTTGGTCTTGATTAAAACGGGACAAGTTTCAGCCACATTGAGGGTCAGAGTAGCTGCAGTCTTGGCAGCAGCGTCAGCCCTCGCATTACCCAAAGACAGGGGATCAGTGCCATTAGTGTGGGCCTGACATTTACACACAGCAATTGCTTTGGGGAGTGATATTGCTTCCAGTAACGCAGCCACTTTGTCATGATGCAGTATTACAGTACCATCAGATTTCACATAGCCCCAAAATCATGCTCAACCCCAAATGCATATCAGATAGATAGATAGAGATAGATAGATATATACTTTATAGATCCCCATGGGGAAATTCAAGGTCCCATGGACCTCACTGCAGTAGCTCAAGACAACATACACTACAACATAAACAGGATGAGAAAAAGAAAACAAATCCACATAAGGGAAGTAAAAGATACTAAGTAAAGGATACTAATTCAAGAATCCACATGAATGTACTAAGGATGTATAAGCATGAGGCACTTGACAGGGCAGGGACTGACCCTGTGTTTCAGTATGCAGTGATAAGGTGCTCTATTAGGTGTGTGTCATGGTGGTAGTCCAACAGTGCAGGGATTAAGTCAAGAATCAGTGTAGATAGTAACAGTTTTATCCTCAGCTAATTTACAGGCTTCAGTGACTGCAACCAATTTCACAGCCTGGGCAGAATAGAGCTGTGGCAAAGGGCCAGATTGGAGTGTGGCATGAGCCGACACTACTGCATAACCTACTGCATTTTTGCCTGTGGCTGGGTCCCTGGAAGCAGAGCCATTAACAAACAGTTCCTGTTCAGCATTTGGCAGTGGCATATCAGCAAGGTCAACTCTGGGGGAACACACACATGATTAAGTTCAGCCACACAGTCATGTGGCTCACCATCATCAGCTGTGGGGAGAAAAGTAGCAGGGTTAAGAACTGTGCATCTCTGTACAGTGATTTTAGGCATATCTAGCAACACTGTGTGATAACGGAGATATCGTGCTGCAGAGAGGTGAGAGGTGAGTTGTTCATGGAGTATGAGAGATACAGCATGAGGAACCAACAGTGTGAGAGGTGAATAAGCAACAATGTCTCTAGAGGCTAGCACAGCCTTTTCAGCTGATGCCAGCGCTCTGAGGAACAAGGGCAACCCTGCCGCCACAAGTTTAGCAGAAAAAGAAGCAACAGGGCGCTGTCTCCCTCCATGGTCCTGCAAAAGAACAGAAGTCATGCCCCCCCCCCCCCCCCCCCCTTTCATCAACAGTTTGAGTAAAAGGCTTTTCAGGATTGGGAAGGCCTAAAGTTGGGGTGGTCTGAAGTGCGGTCTTAAGTGCTACAAAAGACTCCTCAGGGGACCACACGACAGGTTGATGGGTTTACAAACCTTTCTGTGAGGTCATTGAGTGTTTTTGTATAGGAATGATTTTTGTTTTTCACCGGATAGAAAATGAGTAGCCTAGTAGCCTACATTAATTAAATACGGAGCCCTGAAGAGAAGATGGGGGGGGGGTGGTATATATTGTGAGAATGTGTGGTCTTTTGACCAAATTGTGCACTGAATTATGCTGTCATTTTACTAGATTGTGCATAGAATGTACAATCCCACAGAAATCAATTAGGCAGTAATCAGCCTCTCCACAGATATAAGTGCATCAAATTTCATGTCCACAATGGCAAACAGAAAATGGTAAAGTGTTGCAGTTTGCATGATATTTGCAATGTGTTTAGCATGAATAAGCTGTTGCTACTCTTAAGTTTAGTGATTTTTGACACAACAGACGCTCATCAAAAGACGCCAGTGGGTGGTTGGGGATGTACAGCTTGATCATAGAATTTAGATAGCAGGGAGCAGATCCAGTAAGTGTCCTATAGGCCAAAGTGAGAGATTTAAATTCAATTCTGGCCACTATAGGGAGCGATTGAAGAGTAACTAGGAGAGGAGTTGCATGTGTCCTCTGGCTGATTGAAGACCAGGCATGCTGCAGCATTCTGAATCAGTTATAATGATTTTACTACATAAGTAGGCAGGCCAGCTAACAGTGAATTACAGTAGTCCAGTTTGGAGGTAAACTGTACAAGAAGTTGTGGAATCTTGTGTCAATTAAGGTCTGCTCTTTTGAATGTTGTAGAGGATAAACCGACATGATTTTGCAATATACTGTAATGACATTAGACCGTTCAAAAGCAGAATTTATATTTATTTAAACTGCTGACATGTTGCATCTGGGGAGACCAAATGTCCCTTCTGTCAGCTATCATAACAGGGCCAGACAGAGGTACCGCTCTCAGAAACGAAACACATGTAAAGGCTTACATTGTGACAACCTCTTCAATAAACACACAAACAACAAATGGTAACACTTTACTTGACAGTATCAACATAAGAGTGACATAACACTGTCATGAACATATGACACTGTCATGACACATGAACCCTAATCCCAACCCTAACTCGAACCCTAATCCTAACCCTAACTTGTTATGACAAAAACGAATGTCACTTAATAACAGAAGCGTTATGTCATAAATGTTTATGACTTGTTTATGACACGTTCATGACAGTGTCATGTCACTCTTATGTCGATACTGTCAAGTAAAGTGTAACCCAACAAATATACCCACACATTAACAAACAATAACATCAAGAACAACAACAACAAAACAGTACAAATATTTTTTTTCAGACATGACCATCATTACAGATCATTAACTAATAAAATACAAATCTATTACGATTCTTCACCCTTACACCACAGTTTTCTGTCTGGCATAAAGAGAGTAGTACAGTATGTGTGAGAGAGATATAACCTCTTGCTCTCTTATTGTTGCGTTTAGTATTAATGCATCTTCCTGAGTCAAATGTTATCTAAACCTTTCTGTCCAGTATTTCTCTTATATTCAAATACAAGAGAGAGGCATTAGCAAAAATGCAAAACACTCTGACAATACATTTCAGTGTGACAAATAACTGAAATAAAAAAGGACAAATAACTGAAAAGCAACACTGACAAGGAAATTCACTCAGGAAATCATTTTGTATTTTTTTGTTTTAATAAAAATAGCTGCCAGGGAGATATTCAAAGCTGACTATTGTGGGACATATAGACTGTTCAGTATATTTAACATAATTTGTATCAGTTCAAACTCAATAACAAAAGTACATGAACAGCAAAAAAAACCTAGATGATGGGTGAAAACTAAACATGTAAAGACGAAAATGCATCTGTAACTGAAATGACATAATTGGGGCGTCAGGAAAGACTCTAAGAAATGCTATTGTTACTGATAGGACTGGGACAGTTAATGGGTGGGGTCAATTAATTTAAATCACCTATAAAGTGGAATCAGCCTCTCAAGTCAGTAGAAGTAGAAGTAGGCCTACCTGCTCAAATCATGCCATAGCAAGCCTTTGAAACACACCAACAGTATGTAAGGGATAATGTATTGTCCGCCGGTCATTATCAGAAAATAAGTCCCGACAGGGTGAACAGGACCTTGATGCGAAGTGGAGGTTTGCTTCGTCCTGAAGGGACTTATTTTCCGGTAATGACCGGTGGACCATACATTATTCCACTTATTATATGGCTACTTGCCAAAACGAGAAAAGAAACTTCACACAATGGATCTTTTTTAAATTATTTTGCTACCATTTCGTGGATTCCGCTGAGAAAACAAATAGTTCACCACACAAATAGAACTTGAAAGTTTCAGGTGTTGTGTGGCAACGTCTTACTTGCTGACTTTCACATTCAATGAAATTCCATTGCAATAAGCAAAGGGACTACTCGCAGAATGATATGAAAGATGTGAATCAAAAGCACAAAACCTGTTGCCGTTGACAGTGGTCATTATATACTTTACAGCGGTCATTATGTAAGGGATAATGTATTGTTCGCCGGTAATTATCAAAAAATAAGTCCTGACAGGGTGAACAGAACCCCGATGCGCAGCGGAGGGGTTTTGCTTCGACCTGAAGGGACTTATTTTCTGATAATTACCGGCGGACAATACATTATCCCGCTTATTATACGGCTACTTGCCAAAACGAGAAAAGAAACTTAACACAATAGGTCTTTAGAAATAATTTTGCTACCATTTCGTGGCTTCCGCTGACAAAATAAATAGTTCCCCACACAGATAGAACAGTTCCAGGTGTTGCATGGCAACGTATTACTAGCTGATTTTCAATGAAATTCCATTGCAATAAGCAAACGGACTTCTTGCGGCGTGATAAAGATAAAGAAAGATGTTAATCAGAAGCACAAAACCCGTTGCCATTGACAGCGGTGATTTATATACTTTGCCAGTGATTATATAGATTTAACAGACCTCCGAACGTTAGGAAGGCCCATTCATGTGAATGGAACTTTCTGCAGCAATCTGAGGAGCCGTGTAATAATATGAATGATAGAATGTGTCTCCTGCGGTTGGAACACATGGGATGCTGATAATGTGGTGAACTGCAGTGTCTTTGTTCCTTGCTCCTGCTTGTCTTGCGTGTGAAACTGAGTTGGTGAGTGTTAGTTAGAGGTTGCTTGGGTGTTGTTAGGTATTGTCAGTCATCCCTGGTTTGCTGTGGGTCATGGCTCAGCAGTCATGTGTTGTCTGTGGTCACGGATGTGCTTGTGGGCCTTGCTAGGCAGAGGATTCTGGGAAGGTGGAGGACCCCCGTGCACAGAGTGGGCGACAGGCCCCCTCCCCTGCATCTCGCTCACTTCCTGATCCCTGCTTGCATCACCTGGGTGAACCTCCACAACAGCAGGAGCACACCTGCACCAGACAGGGGAGTTAGGAGTGGCAGTGATGTTTAAAAGTAATGATACATAAACACACACACACACACACACACACACACACACACACACACACACACACACACACTCACATAGACGCACACATGCACATATAAATTAACAAGGACACACACACACAGACACACACACACACACACCCACGCCCACACACAGATATACACACATACACATAGGCCTACACACAAATGGACACACACATACACTCAAACACACACACACACACACAAATGGACAATGACACACACACACACACAAACGCACAAACACACACACCCAAATGAACAATGACACACAAACACACACAGAAACAGACAAGTGCACAAATGCATGCACAAAGAGAAGAGCAAAGAGAGGAATATTTGATAGCAAAAATGTGTCCTGTTTAATAACCTGAGCAAAGTAGGTGGGTGGAGTGGGGTGGAGTTTAACAGCCTGCCTCATCAATGATATTACTAAGTAAAGTCATGGTCTCACAGAGATATTATCAAGTTATATTACCAAGGAAAGAGTTGGTCTCACAGGGATATTATGTAAGGGATAATGGACGACACAGTGGTCTGTTAACAGAAATTAATGCACGGTTAAGGTTGTAAAACAGCCCTATGGGCAGCGGAGGGCCATTTAAACCTCGTAAGTGCATTCATTTCTAATAACAGACCACCGCAGAGTCCATTATCCTGCTTATTCCACTAAGCGCTTTCAGACATAACCTCCGGAGTACATACGGAGGTTTGTCAAACGGAGGTCCTACCCTTCGGATGATTCAGATATGATGCTAAACTGCGGACCTAATACTGACCTTACACGGACGTATGTGTGAACGACATACACGCACATTACAGAATCTCCGTGTGGTTGAGTGAGGGGTGGGGTGAGGGGTGGGGGCTGACATATGACGTAGGGCCCAAGTTCGCAAGAGGCGTGTGACGCAGAATATATGCGGCCGCTGTCACAGGAGGGCTAGTAATAGGCTACAGCATGGAGGGTGAATACATCGCGCTCGTTTCGAATGTTGTTGCAACAATGCAGCATGTTTTCCGTTACATCCACAACATCGATGAAAGATTGGAGCGTGACCTACAGTCAATTCGAGCAGATTACGACAATGAATGTCGTCGTGAACGAATCCGTTACAGGAGAAAGAGAGCTGCAGTGATTCTACTGTTTGCCCAGCGTCAACAGCAAGGGAGGATGTGGAGAATTGCGTTGTGTTCATTTCCTGTTATAATTTAAGCGCTTTAATCGCTAAAACAGTCTTGTTTGTAGAACTACTTTTTTTCGACACATCAACTCATTTCTCAACTTGCAGGACAAACTGCCGTTATTAGTTCCAAATGGATGGTTGCTATGGCCAAAAGCCAGTCGTTAGATCTAAATGGATGGTTGCTACGGCCAAATGCCAGTCGTTAGTATCTCTCCCGTTGTCAAGTGGGCACATCCCTGGATTCTGATTAACCTTAATCTTTGAAACATTGGTATTTTACTTAGTCTACTGCCATCCAACTAGCTAAACTTCACTATGAGTTTGGCGAATTAATATACAAGTGTGGTACAAAAAAATGGATCTACTTCATACAGTAGGTGTTCAAATATGCACATTCTAAATTGCCAGGATAATAGGAAACAGTGGAATAGCAAGTTATAGGCCTACTATCAAGTAAAGTCATGGTCTCACAAGGATATTATCTTGTTATGCTACTTTAGATTGGGAGACAGAATTATGGATACGTTGGAGCACTATTTGGAATTTGAATACATAAAGAAAAATACTAGCAGGTATGATCTTCAATATAACATGACATATAGAAGGAATATATTTGCTTTCTATGGAGTAGTAATAGAAATCTTTTGGGCATGAGTGAATATATTTACCTGGATTTTATGTGTACATTTTATCTTGCATCCCCCCAGGGGAGATAGCCTGGAGAGGACCCTGACGGCTGGGTTCAAGAGCAGTAAGTGGAAGCAGAGAGAGAAGAGGAAGATGGCAGTTAGGCAGGCAGGCAGATAGATAGATCATCATACAGCCAGTGATAGAGGCAGAGAGGTAGAAGAAGTCATATGGAAGCAGGTGTGTACTGTGTGTGTGTGTGTGTGTGTGTGTGTGTGAATGGATAGACAGACAGACAGACAGACGGAGATATAGATGGATAAATAGACAGGCAGATAGACAGATAGTTCAACAGCAGACACAGAAGCAGACATAGACACAGAGACACAGGCAGGTACACACAGATAGATAGATAGATGACCAGTCTGCAGGTCTGCTGTCTGACGGCCTAATCTTACCCGTAGGTGGCGCCATTGAGCTCAGGCTGCATCTGTTGCTCCATCATCCCCCAAGGGGCTGTGGCCATAAAGAACTCTTTGTTCACGCAGTTCCTCAGGCTGTCTGGGATCCGCCCTGTTGAAACACAGACAAGACACATTATATACTCATAGCTAACACCCAACTGAGCAGGAGTGGACAGTTCAGGCTGCAGTACTGACCTGAGCAACATAACATGTCTTAGTTCAAAACTAAAATGTTTATTGCTGTCTTAAAGAATAAGCCTACATGTTAAAAGACATTTGATACAAAGCATGCGTTATGAAGTTACGAAGTATACGTTATGAAGTTACAAAGTTATGCCACAAACTATATCTTCATGCACGAGAGGGAAAATTATGGAATTATGAAATAACTGAAATTATGTAAGTAACACAATGCAATGTGTTTCGATTGTCAAACGCAACACAAATGCAAGTCCCTGCTGCTTTGGCATCATGCATCTGACTTTAGACTCATCACGCATCTGACTTCAGACTCATCGTGCATCTGATTTCAAACTCATCACGCATCTGAAACCCAGGGAAGTCCAAGCCTGTGACAGAGACTCTAAGGGGTGGACACTCACCGAGGAGGGCTCTACGGATCTCCGTGGCGGCAGCCTCCCTCATCTCCAGTGAGGCCTGTTCACTATACCAGGCCGTGTGTGGGGTGCAGATCAGATTGGGTGCGTCTTTCAGCGGCCCCTGCGTGAAACTGCTGAAATACACCACAAAGGAGAGGGGAGGAGAAGTCAGCCGAGAAAGTGATAATAACGGAAGAGGATGGTGACTCACACCTCGTCCCCCAGTTTCCTTTAGTCCAGGGGTTTTCAAATTATGTGAATGTGAGCCTCCCTTTAAAATACTCTCACAGACAGACAGACAGGTGCGCAACCTGTCTCACCTAAAGGGTTCGCTCTCATGGACGTCCAGGGCAGCTCCTCGTATTCTGCCCTCCTTCAGGGCCTGGGCCAAGGCCTTCTCGTCCACTAGTCCACCCCGCGCAGAGTTGACCAGGAACGCTCCCTGACGCATCTACGCCACAAACCACACAAATCCACAGACATAAGACTCAAGCTTCAAGATATTTATTTGACACATACATATACAAAGTTCAATATGCAGTGTAATGCTTATGTTATTAGTCCTTTGACTTAAATCACTGTGCAATATTAATATTAATGTAGACATAAATAAATAAACAAAGGAGAGAAAAAAAGGCAGAAGATAAGTGTTATTAAATACAGTCCTCATTCAAGATGTGGATAGACTACTGTAGATAGAAGCTTTTTATCAGTCTCTCAGTAATGGCTTTCAGGCAGCGGTAACTTTATTATTATCATTATTAGCAATTAGAGTGAATTCGCCTTATTCACCCAGTGGCCAGAACGAGGCCACAGGGTACACTTGCCATCACACTTCAGTCCAGTGGATGGTGGTAATGCACTCTGTTTGCAAGTGCCAAAAAAAGTCACTGAAGAAGAAGGTTACTCTGGCCAAAGTCCTTTTAGGCAAGTCCCTCCACTTGGCGGCCATATTGCAACACTTTTTGGGCACTTATCGGGCATCCATTTCGGCAGAAATGCACGTGCGCAAGGTGCAGGTTTTTTGAGTGCTGTGTCTCCTCATTAGAAAGTCTCTGCTCTGGCAGGCCAGCGAACCCTTGTTCTTTTTCTGTGAGGTTTTTTGGCAGTTTGCAAATGGAGAGCATTACCACCATCTGCTGGAGGTAAGGTATGATGGTAAGTGTACCCTGTAGCCTCATCCTGGCCACTGGGTGAATAAGGCGAATAGGCCACAGTAAATCTAGCCCCTAGAATAAATGTAATTTGAGTGGAGGAAGTAGACAGGCCTCTACAATACTACCCTTCACCACAAGGGAGCAGCAACAGATGGGCTATGGTCTCATTCAACCAATCTACACAGCAAAATCACAGTGTGTTTTTACATTACATTACATTTGGCTGATGCATTTTTTTTAAGTATATTTTTTTGGGCTTTTTATGCCTTTAATTATAGGACAGTGGAGAGTGACAGGAAGTGAATGGGAGAGAGAGCAGGGGTGGGATCCGGAAAGGACCAGGGGGTGGGAATCGAACCCGGGTCGCCGGCGTACGGTGCAGGTGCCCCAGCCAGTTGGGCCACAGCTGGGGCCTGGCTGATGCATTTTTAGCCAAAGTGACTAACAACATGGTAAACAGTTTAAGCTTTTTTTAAAAGCAATTCTCACAACAATTCTAGGAAAATGTAAAAAAAGGTAGAGTAGTGCAATAAGAATAAGCAATTCTCACAACAGTTCTAGGATTTTTATATATATATATATATATATATATATATAAAGGTAGAGTGCAATAAGAATAAAAATAAGTGCATCAGTGAGTGCTGTTTTTAAACAGTCAAGTGTCAGTTCTAGTCAGGTGGTAAGTCTAGGATCAGCAAGACTAGTTGTAAGTAGTGCTACGAGAGGAGATGTTCTCTGAAGAGCTGAGTCTTCAGGAGTTTTTTGTGCACTGAGTGTGTGTGTGTGTGTGTGTGTGTCTGTGTCTGTGTCTGTGTGTGTTTGTGAGAAGGTACACCTGTTTGATGGTGAAGTCATTGATGAGATGGTGGTTGTGTTCGTTGAGGTTGCAGTGCAAGGACACGCAGTCACTCTGGTAGAGCAGGTCCTGGAGTGTGTACACGCGCGTCACCCCCAGAGATCGCTCCAGCCCGTCCTGGAGGTAGGGGTCATAGAAGATCACGCTGAAGCCAAAGCCTTTGGCGCGGACGGCCACTGCCTGTCCTGATCGGCCTGAGAACACACACACACACACAAACACAGAGAGAGAGAAAAAGAGAGAAAATATTTTATAGTGTAAAAAGCCAACTCCTACTCTTTTTGTTCTCTTTGGCAAAATCTAGAAGACAATGTAGTAGTAATTTCTAGCCTATAGACACATTGTCTTCCTAGTTTAATGAAGCGTCTACATTTGGTTTCTCCTTTTCCATTTCTCATGGCCTGTCCATCCAATCAACCCCCCCCCCTCCCTCCTTCTCACTCCCTCCCTCTCTCTCACCGAAGCCGATGAGGCCTAGCGTCTCCCCCCGGATGCGTGCCGCGCCGGACGCCAGCTCTCTGATCTGCTCCACGCTCTGGACCCTGGTGCCCTCGCGCAGCGCCTGGTACAGCCAGGTGTTCCGACGGTACAGGTTCAGGATGTGGCACAGCGTCGAGTCGGCCGTCTCCTCCACCGCTGCTGAAGGAATGTTGCACACCGCAATACCTGAGTGAGCGAACACAAGCAGAGCTCTGGGTTAGGACAGGTGGGTTGTGGTTATATTTAGGCAGGCTATGGTCAGGAGCTGTATGGTACGTTCAGTAGTGCTTCTGTCCCCGGGATCCGTTGTGTATCTGTCTTTAATGCTGTTTATTTTTACAAATACATAGTAGCCTATACCTATAAATTAAATCTGGAATTTCTTGATATGAGAGCAGAAACAATTCCAATCAGGTCAATAAATGTAATTACTACTAAAATACTGCAGTCAATAAAAGAATTTCTCATACCAAGCTCTCCAGCCGCTTTGATATCGATGTTGTCATAGCCACTGCCAATGCGAATGATGATTCGCAAGGCCTTGAACTTCTCAAGGTCCTCGCGCGTCAAAGTGATGGTGTGGTACAGCATGGCTCCTATCGCTTCATTCAACACCTAACACACATACATGCACGCGCGTGCACACACACGCACACACACACACACACACACACACACACACACACACACACAAAACACACAGAAACATGTCAATGTCACCACCACGATAACTAACTTGACAGTAACTTTAGCCTATGCTTTTTAAACACTGCTCTTAAATAATGCCAATAATCCAACTCTGAAGAGAAAGCTATTGGGAGAGCAAGTGTTACTGTTCAGAAAACATGGAGCATTGTGTACACAGAGTATAGCAGCAATTACACTGCATGGTTGTAAGACCCCAGCCTTGTGAGACCATCCTGATCTGCGAGCTCCATTTTTCCACTCGCAGATCAGTCTGGCTTATTGCGATGGAGAAAATTTGGAGCCGTTCACCAAACGAACGGTCAATCAGCGTTGGTTTTTAGGCGGGCTTGAGGTTGTATTTTCGTCGACGCTCTGTTAGTACGTTATATGCTTCATTGATCTGGTTGGTTGATTTGGCCCGTCTATCACCAACATAGGTGGTGATAGACAGATGGTTTATCCAATCAGCTAACTAGTATTTTCGCCCCTTCCCAAAAGTTCTCCAAAGGAAAGTTCCCAGATGGATATGCCGGCAAATGCGAAGCAATCCATCTGGCGGAGTCAGGTTAGTAAGACCCATCTTGAATGACACATTTCACATGTTTAACATAAATGCTCAGAGGGAGAAGTAGCACAAGTGGAAGCATCTGTACAGTGGCGTAACTATAGTAGGTGCAGCAAGTGCAGTCGCACCAGGGCCCGTGACCTCCCGGGGCCCGTCGCTACCCCCGCCCTGCCTCCTTTTTTTTTTTTTTTTTATAACTTTAGAATGTTAGAGCACGGAGAGTGAAGCGTCACTTTGACGATCTATCGGAAGATGAGCGCTTAACCGATGCAGAGAGATACTTCAAAGTGCAGGTATTTAATGCAACTCTGGACATAATCAGTCAGCTCTCCCAAAGATTTGCAAGTATGCGGGAAACTTGTCATGTGTTTGAGTCTTTACGTCCTATGACCCGTCAACTCGCAGGTGATGATGAACTGCTTGAAAAGGCAAGACGTTTGTCAGACCATTATAGCAGGGACATTGCACCGACATTCCCAACACAACTCCTCTCATTCAGGTCTTGCTTTAAAGCAGAGATTTCACAGAAGTCATCTATTTTTCAACTTGCCAAAATGCTGGTGGTAGATTATGACAGTGTAACATCCACATTCGGGGAAGTGTGTAGCCTCATGTTGTTTCTGACATTGCCTGTGACCAGTGATGGGCAGTAACGCGTTAGAAGTAACGCTTTACTGTAATCCAATTACTTTTTTCAAGTAACGAGTAAAGTAAGGGATTACAATTGCAAAAACAGTAATTCGATTACTTTACTTTCCTGCAAGCAGCCTGCGTTACTGCGTTACTAAACCGTGATTTTGCCATAGACAGTAAAAGAATTTGGGATTTTGCCATATGGATTTTGTGAGACTAACTGGTGACAATGATGTAGGCCAGGGGTCGGCAAATAGTGGCCCGCGGGCCAATTTTGGCCCGCCATCTATTCTATCTGGCCCGCGAGATGACGTTAATTTGCTGTTTAAATAATAAAAAAAAAAAAAATGAAATTTTTTTTAACCCCATGTTTTTAAAAAGAAAAAAAGGCCTACAGCAATCCCATCAATTTCAAAACATTTATTGAGGTATAGATGATAGTCCTACTAAAGTGACAAAACAACAGGTGGAACATCCTTGCAGTTATCCATGACGCACAGGTCGGAACGGTATTGGCACGCGAGTGCGCGTAATCTTGTGCAAAAAAAAAAAAAAAAAGTGTCCTGTCTCCCTCTTCCAGTGGGCAAGGTCAAAAATAGCCTATGTTTCGTTAAATTAATAGGCTTGGCATTAATAAATGCAGGCAGGCTCAACACATACCTCTGCTTCCATTCTTCTTTGTAGGTCCTGCATTCTGAATCAATTTTTCTTTTCAAGGCTTTTGACAACGACATTTTGCATCGATAACTAGCATATAGCAATGTTCAGCTAATCATTTACACGTCATCCAAAAGAATAATATTTGTACACATTAGTTACGGCAAGTTGCTAGGCAAGTCGCCTGTTTCATGAGAGACGACAGGAGATGCAGCAGGCGGCATAAAAACAGCGCACATAAGCAAATAAACGTTTTTAATGGAATTAAATTAAATGCATTTTAAAAGTTAGATGATGTTTATTTTAATATAATATAATAATTCATAATTTAAATAGTAGGCCTATAACCCCCCCCCCCCCCCCCCCCCCCCCCCATTACAAAAGCTATGGCCCGCGATGCCATTGTCTGAAAAAAAATTGGCCCGGGTCCAAACGTAATTGCCGACCCCTGATGTAGGCTATAGCTGCGTGATATAGATGTAAACAACAGACACACGTGTGCAAGACATGGAGTGCGGGAGAGAGCGCGAACATGGAGCATTTAATCATTGCAGTTCAGACATTACGAAAAAAACATTAACGCTGTACACTCTTCATGGGAAGAAACATGTTGTCTACAGCGAAAAATTCCACCTCAAATCTGAGCAAGCACCTAGCAAGCCGGCACAGAAATGTGAAACTCATTGAGACACCCCCAGATCCCGACATGAAGGCTGCAGCAACAGGTGAAAATAGAGGACGTCGCGGGTTCCCTGTAGCCTACTGGCCCGTTATAACAGGAGCCAGGGCATTATAATATTCTGGCTGCATTCACTGTGATTTGGAAAATGGGCAAAAATATAATGTGGTCTTTGTCTTTTTGTAATGGGGCTGGTGAGTGTTGAAGTCTTCAATAATTCGTTTCCCTTAAACCAGCGTTTCTCTACTGGTGGAGGTTTTTTAAATTTATTTTTTTATCTGTAGCCTAGGCCCAGGTAGCACCCGATGCGCAATGGACGCATGTGTTATTCATAGGGAAGCGCTCGTGTCAAGGCAGCGTGAGCGCATGTTTGAATCTGCAAGCACGTTCACTAATGAACATTTCTTGAAGCTGGCCTATCTTTGCGATATATTTGGAAAGCTCAATGAGTTAAATATCCAGTTACAAGGCAAAGACAAGCACCTACCTCACCTAGCAGATAAGATTACTGCATTCACCAAAAAGCTTGAGGTATGGGACAGGCGCCTCGATCGCAACAGTATGCCTTTGAGAATCTGAGTGAAATCGCTGAAACGTCTGCTTCGGGAGCCACTCTTGTGATCGATCCCATGTATTAAACAGTAGGCCTACATCACATCCCTGCAAAGTTTATTTCAAAAATATTTCCCAACCAGCAGTGCTCAGTATGACTGGATTATGGATCCATTTAATGCAGCATGTTGGTATTTCATTGAATATATTGTACAATGCTGTAAAATATTGGCTTATGCTTCCTAATATGTTGCTGGAAAACAGAAATATGTGTGTTTAATTTACAATGGCACATTATGTATTTATTTATTATTATATCTGCAGCACCAGCTGATTTTAACTCTGCTGAAGAGGATATATTTAGAACTTGTCATTATTTCAATACATTTGACAATTTTAAGCTTGACCTACCACTTTCTTAGAGCAATGAGGGACAGGTGGGGCTCGAAAAGGCCCCCTTGATCAAAGTGGGGAATGAAAGAAAAAGTTTGAGAACCACTGCCTTAAACTAAGCATTTACATGAAGCACAGTAGCCTATGCCGATTGAAACACATTCCACTCAGATAGGTGCTACCAGGCTCATATAGGCTATCACTTTTAATTGCAAACAGAAAATGTCTAGCTAGCTGTTTATACCAACTTAATATCATGACTATTGCTAATATAGTGCTAAATGTGGAGTTTGTGGACTAGCCATAGGCTTATATTTGAATGGAGCTGATCATTATGAGAGTTGTATAGATGCTCTTAAAGTGACAGTGCACCATTTATAAATGAGTTAAACTGCATCAAATTAGTAATATTTCTTAAGAAATATTTTAAACTAACAGTTCTGCTTTGGGCACCAAAATAGCCAGCAGCGGCACTGCACACACACAGTTCAAACACATACTCTTCTTGACATTAGAACAGCCTAAATGTGGCATGCAACATCATTTTCTGTTTTGGTAAATGCATTACTCCTCTCTGCACTGCAACTGTTAAAAGATGTAAATGTTAATAGAGACTTTGGTTTTAATATTTTTTTTGCTGTATTTTATTTACATCTATTCGAATGAAGGAGTATAGGCCTACACACCAAAAAGTTAAGATTGAAACTAATAAAACCAAGTTTTAAAAAAGCGTATTCAGGTTGTGTATAGCTAGTGTGTTTTTGTAAAGTAACTAAGTAAAGTAAATAGTAAAGTAACTAATTACTTTTGAAAATAAGTAATCAGTAAAGTAACTAGATTACTTTCTTGGATAAGTAATCAGTAATCAGTAACTAATTACTTTTTCCAAGTAACTTGACCAACACTGCCTGTGACTGTGGCAACAGCTAAGCGATCTTTTTCCAAACTCAAACTTATTAAGACCTATACCTAATAAGCAGCATGGGGCAGGAGAGGCTCCGTGGGTTAGCTATCCTGTCCATTGAAAATACGAGAGCCAGAGCATTAAATATTGGGAACACCGTTGACGATTTTGCACAACGAAAGGCTCGTAAGATGGCCTTATTCTAATGGCCTAATTCACGCATATTGGGAGGTGTATGCATATGAATGATTTTATTTGGTTTCTGGACGGTTAAATAAGTTAGGCTACATTTAGTTTTGTTTCTGCGCAGTGCGAGTTTATAAGCAAGCAATCTACGCTTGCTGTTTCAGCAGAGGGTTGAAGAAGCGCATTGAGTGTTCCGATAATTCCATGCGAGTTGATGTTAATGCAGTAATATTAGATTACCCTGGCCTGCAGGCTGTTAATAAAATTATTTTTTAATGTTTTTATATGTAATGGATATGTAGTCGTGTGTTTTTTATTTGACATTGTAATCTGTAACTACTAAACTACTTCGGTGCCTCAGGCCCTTTGCATAAACAATTGAAGTCACCCTTAATGTGTATTGCATGTATCAGAGCTAATTCATCCTGGGCCAAAGTTCGTTGGTATGGGGCCCGCTTAGCGCTCTCGCACCTGGGCCCACCATTGGCTTGTTACACCACTGCATCTGTACCACTATCGGGTTTGATTTTTTTAATCAAGCCCAGGAGGGGTCTATTTCAGGCAAAAAGAAATCCCTGAAAAAGCTAGAGAGAGTTGGACTCCAGTGTGTGAATATTCCCTCTCTTTTGTTTTATGTTCGTAAACTTTGTCCTGCACCTGTCCTAAAGAAAGGTGGAATGTGCACACAACCACTCTACCAAACTCCATCTTTCTTTAACACTCCCTTCCTGTCACACTCAACTGTTAACTGTGCGCGTGTGTGTGTACGCACGTGTGTGTGTGTGTGCACGTGTGTGCGTGCATGTGTGTTTGTGTGTGTGTGTGGTGTGTGTGTGTGCGTGTGTGTGTGTGCGCACGTGTGTACTGTATGTGTGCGCATGCACGTGTGTGTGATGTGTGTGTGTGCATGTGTGTGTGTGTCCTAGCTACATAAAGGCAAAAACCCCCAAAAGATAATAAAAAATACATACTCAGTGTGCTTATGATTAAATGTATATTCTCATCAGCTCAGCTGAATTACATTGAAGATACTTGTTTTCAGGTGGTCAGACTTTGCATGGGTAGACTCAGTCACTGCCAGAATACAGTAGCTGAACTCTCTAATGGCATTGGTAGCCTACCACACACTTCACATTAAAATATCTCTGAATGCTTATCAGCAGGTCCATGGCCAATTGTGTGACAGAGTCTATCAGACAGGGTCTATCAGACTATCAGTCATCCAGAAAACTAGCTGCTACGACTAGCTGTCGTCCAGGAAAAGAGAAGCAATCAGCCCAGCCTCAGAGAGGTCATGAGCTGGTCATACGCATGCAAGGGCCTCAGGCAGAAATATGCACACACACGCCCCTCTTCTGCCTAAAGAGCGCATCTGACCTGCTGTGTGTGTGTGCGTGTGTGTGCGCGTGTGTGTGTGTGCGTGCTCACATATATGCACATATATACACATATATGTGTGTACTGTATTTTTTTTGGAAAAAGAAAATTCTGTCCTATTACATTCCACTTGTTAGGGAGAGGAACATCACTCCTTTCCTGGTTAGTGTAAAAGACAGCACATGACACACACACACACACACACCTGGCAAACACACTCACACAAAAACACCAGGCAAGCACACACACACACACACACACACAGACGCTTACACCAAGCCAGCTGGGAAGAGGGAAGTATATGTATTCTGCTTGGCCTGATCTCAGCTCTGCTTATTTTGTCTCTCTGTCTCTCCCAATCTCTGTTACTCTCTCTCTCTACTCTCTTTCTCTCTCTCTCTCTGTCTCTCTCTCTATCTCTCTAATGCTGTACATCTCTAACAAACATATCTTGCACTTCTTTCTGCATCCACTACTGCTGTTTCTCTCAAATACATCCCTGATCTCTCCATGCTCTGGTTATTTTGTATTGTATGTAAAGGGAGTTTTATTCTTACACTAAAGTCTTCTATTTCATCATAGCTTGAATTTTAGTCTTCTTTGTAGGTCACTTTGAATATAACCATCAGCTAAATAAATAAATGTAAACGTAATCCCAAACCCCCAGTCCACTAATGTCCTTCCTATTCTGCTCTTATCATATTAGTCGTCAAGTCTACTCAAGTCCTTCCTATTCTGCTCTTATCATATTAGTTTTCTGTGTGCTAAGATGCTCTACCTTTTCATGGATCTCCTGTGTGGACTGGGCGTCGCAGAATGCTACGGTTGCCAGGTCTTTCAGGATGGGCATCTCCACGGTGCAGTCCCGCCCGTCCAGCAGAGCCACTAGTGGCCGAGGGTGCATCGGCCCGTTCATAATCTGATGCCTGATACCTAGAGCACAGGATAAAGGGAGAGAGAGAGAGGAAAGAGAGTAAGAGAGAGATAGAGGGAAGAAAGAAAGAGGTTACAGGACTTAAATCGTATGGAGGTAAAAACCCTTCCCCTTTCTTCCAATCTTTTACACTCTCTCGTTCTCTGTTTTCCGGATTATGAAACACTGATTTGCAGCAACTGTAAACACTAAAAGTAGGGATGCAGTCAACCCTCCCCCCTACCTCAAACACACACACATACTCACATGTGCACACACACACACACACACACACACACACACACACACACACACACACACACACATGCGCACACTCTCTGCAGTTAAAAATGCAGTTAATGAGAGGGCAGTAGAGCCTTGAGCTGAAACATATTAAGGTTTCCCCTTAATGAAGAGTCACTACAGAAGGAAGGTCTGCTTAGAGTTCAGTACCATCTGCACAGATATCAGTGGCACTGTAAAACTAAAAATACATTCCATTATTCCACTGCTTGGTTGAATTTCCCATTGTCCTGCGTAATTTAGAATGTGTATATGTTATTTGCACGCCTATGAAGTAGATCCAATTTGTTGGCCGTATCACACTTATATTAATTCGCCGAACTTGTTAAGTTTAAATGAACTGTCACGTTGCATCCAAGCTGTAAAATTCCGATGTTCAGAACATAGTAACATTGTAGCATATGACGGACGTAGATTTTAGCTAGTTGGATGACATGTAGGCTAAGTAAAATAGCGATGTTTCAAAGCTAAGGTTCATCAGAATCCTGAGATATGCCTGCTTGACAACGGGAGAGATGGAACTAACGACTGGCCTTTGGCCATAGCAACCATCCATTTAGAACTAGTAACGGCAGTTTGTGCTGCAAGTTGAGAAATGTGTTGATATGTGGCGGAAAGAAGTAGTTCTACATGTCAAGTAGTTCTACATGTCAAGTAGTTCTTGACATGGAACTATATTCTCATTCCGGCGTAATAATCTGCTGCAGCTCAAACTTGTTTCTGGAAGTTACAGCCTATGGGGTCTATTTTTAGGTGCTGCATGATATCATTGTGCTGCTGCGCCCATGGTAGGTTAGCAACGTTCCTTGATTATTACGCCGGAATGAGAGTATAGTTCCATGTCAAATCAGCCTAGAAAATCACCATGAACTGTCCTGCTGCAATGGAGCAGACTAAAACAAGAGGAAAGGTCAACAACATACTGTACCCACAATTTTGACCCTTTTAAAGTTAGTGGGCAGCCGTGACCCACTGGTTAGCACTCTGGACTTGTAACCGGAGGGTTGCCGGTTCAAGCCCCGACCAGTGGGCCTTGAGCAAGGCACCTAACCCCTCACTGC